>NW_022589736.1:2009951-2185017 GCF_004348235.1 Phoca vitulina | reverse complement strand
GGGGGGCGGGGAGCAACTGGATCCAGAGCTCGCAGTATGCTTGGCCCTGGCCAGGTCAGATGGAGGCCTTCAGCGAGGCGAATGGCTTTGCAGTGGACCCCTGGGTCCATCAGAGCAGAGCAGCGTGGTGGCTGTGGGCACGCGCCATCCCAGCCCCGGAGTGACAGCCCCCCAGAGGGTGCGTGAAAGTAGGTATGTTCCGGAGCCCGGATGGAGGTACCTGAGGGGGAGCGTCCAGCGGTGGGGGTCCCACCGCCACGGGGGTTCTGTGCAGTCCAGGTGGAGAAGCTGGGACAGGTGTGCCAGGTATGGCTAGGGTTTTCCCGTGACCCTGTGGCATGTGTGTGCAGATGGGGTTCCTCAAAGGCAGGCTGACCCCGTGAGACAGTTGTTACTCAGTGCTCAGGGAACCAGCACCTTGTGCTGGAAGGAGATGCCCACCCCTCAATTTCTGGTTGCGTTGTTCAAGTACACAGCTAATACACGTCCCCAGCACTCGTCCCAGCTTCCATCAATTTACATCTTTCACGTAGGAAAAAAAGCAGCTAACGTGCCCAGGGGATCATTGTGGTCAGAACCTCCTCTGTGGTGGGGGCCCTGTCCCAGGCCACATGGAGGTTTTTTTGAGGGGAACCAGGAAATCTGCTGATAGCATGTCAACATCCAGTCTTTGCAAGGGCCTTTTTCTGATTTTACTTCTTCAGGTCTTTGTTCTCCACACCCTTTGTTACTTTGTTTCTTGGACTCTTGTCAGTCCTGTCTGACTGCTCTGAGCATTTGTTGTTGGCTAGGTTGTTGCCTATAGGCAGCTGACTGTGTGTGGACATGACCCTTTCATTTTAGGACTTGTCAAGGTTGTTGGATCACCTGCGCTGGCTAGATGCCCTTCCTGCTGGACCAGCTTCAGCTGTAGTTAGCTGTGCTGGATTTGCACGGTGCGACCTCCTAAAGCATGTGCTCTCAGCCCCACCTTAGAGGAGATGGCTCGAAGGGCAAGAAAGGGGGGGCCCTGGATTTGTTTTTAGGTGAGGGAGAGCCTCCATTGGGGCCTCAGCAGGCCCTTTCATTGGTTACTGCCACCTCAGTAGACGCTTGGCAGTGACTGTCAGAGGTGTCCTTCCTGACTTAGTGAGTGGTTGAGTTGCTTTTCCAGTGGTAGCATTGCTTCCTGGAGCCCCACTCCCGGGAGGCTGGTGATGAGTGTTGAGAAGAGCGTGAGAAGGCTGGGGCTCGTCTGGGGCAGCGGTGTTTTCCTGGAGCGTTTATACATGCTTCTGAGGATCAGCTCAGCCTCACCGTCAGGGACTCCAGTTGGGTGCGGCGAGCTCTCAGGGAACACAGAGCCGCTGGTTGGAGAGATGGGACCCACCTCCTGTGCTCTCTGTTGGGTCGTGGTGGCTGCCACAGGTCCTAGGACATATTGACTGAACTAGGGTCAATATTAAGTAAAACATGGTGACCTGCCTGCGACAGTGCAGTTGTCGGAGACTCACGGTGAGCTGGTCCAGGGTGAGGGCCATCAGCCGGAAGTGGTGAGGAAAGGAGCACTCACAGGTCCTTGCCATCACCCCAGCATCAAGTGGAAAAGGCAAAGTGCTGGCCTGTGTCTAGGATCCTTGAGGTTACGAAGCGCGCAGCACAAGGGGCGGCTGTGTGTGGTCAGGGCTCAGCTCGCTGACCCTGGTGGCCAGTGCTGTGTCCCTGGGGAAGTGGGCAGAGGGGAGAGCAATTGCTTCTGCTCTGAAGCCTTCCTAAGGGAGACCCTTGAGGGTTTTGGAAGCTCTGGAGCAGCTGGTTCTCAGGGTTCCCCATCATGTGAATTTGTTCTTTGTAAGAGTTAATAACTTCCAGGAATTTTTAAATTTCTGATTCTCTTAAAAGGATATACATGTATTTCTTTTCTCTCTTCATTGTTAAAAGCGCTTAGCACGTTTCCAGGCTTGTTTTCTGCCTAAACTTGCGTGGTTCCTCTCACCAGGAGCAGATGACCCATGGCAGGGAAATCCCCACTTGGTGAAGGACGTGTAATCAAACTCCTTTCCTTGGGCCAACCTGATTACTTACCTGCATCGAAGTCTTGTCTAGCTCGTTCTTCAGACAGGTACATGAGTGCACATCATTCTTCCCAGCTCTGCAAACACGTGAGTCATTGAAACGGCCTTTTCTAGTGCTGGCACCTGAAGCAGTGACAGCCTTATGTGACCGTGTGCCCACACCCATGGGAGCCTGCAGCAGGCTCTTGGTTTGTGGTTCGTAGGTCCCTGTAGAGCTGGAAACCTTCCTTTCGGGAGGCTTGAGTTTTCTCTTTTCTGAACACACAGCAGTGGTTTTAGAGGAGGCCTCTGTTCTGTTGGGGAGACAGCAGAACACTTTGCATAGAGGTTCTGCCTGGGCCATCCTCAGGGAAGTTACACTCCAGAGCCTAAGTGTCAAGGAGGCTTGGTTGTGAAAGCTGGCAGGAATGAGGCGCAGGTGTTTTGTGAGCAGCTTATAGTCCTGAGTGCACCCGCAGGTCTGACTCTGCACTGGGGCGCTGGGAGCCCAGGGACTGTCCTGCCGCGGTGCACAGGCCTGGTCCCACTCTTCTGAGGCCAGTGAACATTCAGGGCAGTTACATGCTCTGCACCTTGGCTCCCACAAACCTTCACATTGAGGGTTGGGGGCCGGCAGGAAGATACACTGGGGTTGATATGCCCGTGTCCCGGGAGACTCAAGAGTGGATGTGAATCCATCTCTCCATGTCTGCTCCTCTGGGGTCAGTGTCGGTGGGAGCTGCTGAGTGTACTTTGAGCCCAGGGCCTGGGGGGCGGGGAAGGTAGGAGGAGCGCAGTGTTGGTGATGGGTGTGGACAAAGCCAGGCGAGCATGAGGTGTGCTGTGAGTATCTGGGGCCTGCTGGCTGTTGGTGTGTATGGGACCAAACAAAGCCTGCTCTGCCCAGCAGGGAGCAGCCCACTTCAGCAACCCGATGGCTAGGCTGGAGCTCATCATGTCCCCCAGCTCCATGGTTTTTCACTGGACAGTTCTTTTTTTTTTAAGATTTATTTATTTGACATAGACACAGCGAGAGAGGGAGCACAAGCAGGGGAAGTGGGAGAGGGAGAAGCAGGCTTCCTGCTAAGCAGGCTTCCCGCTGAGCAGGGAGCCCAATGCGGGGCTCGATCCCAGGACCCCAGGATCACGACCTGAGCCGAAGGCAGACGCTTAACGACTGAGCCACCCAGGCGACCCTTCATTGGACAGTTCTGAACATCTCTTCTCACCTGGCTGGAAGTTGGTTTCTATCCTTAGTGCAAACCCAAGGAGAGACTGCATCTCTAGATGCGCCACCATGCTGTTTTCCTGAGTCAGGATGGGTCTCTGGTGTCTCGTCCGCTGTTTTATCCCTGGTGTTGGTGTGAGATGTATGCCCAGGAGGCATTAACTGCTGTGTGTCCTAAATGAACGAGCAGCCTGTGTGCAGTGTCTCTGTGTTGACAGAAACCTGGTGTTGGTTGCTGGGTCGTCCTTCGTCGTCCCTTTTCTTCCTCTGTGTGTGGTTGGTGCTTGTGTCTGGACTCTGCCCATTTTTCTGGGCAGTTTACTGGGATTTGCCTTTCTGTCAGATGCCAGGTTCCAAAGAGGGATGTTGGCCTGGAGTATGATGTGTGCCCAGCATGGTCACAGTGCTGGGCTCCCCCAGTGCTCTTAACATCATCTAGGCGTCTCTGCCATCCTGTGATGGAGGCACCATCATTGTCCCATTTGGCAGATGAGAAGCTGAGGCTCAGACAAGAGAGTGCAGCTGCCATAGGCAGCGCGGGCCTGGCGCCCGTTGTCTCCCTAGGCACTGGCTGCCCGACCCCCTTCCCCTGGGCAGCTGGTCACTGAGTTCCTGGTTGATGTTTCTCTCCAGGCTTTGTTAGGCAGAGTATGGCTGCTGGGCACCTGGTGCTGACTGGCAGGGATGACCCTCTTTTCATCACAGACCCTCCCGGATACTGGGGCTGCCTCCTCCCTCTGCTCTGGGGCCTGGGACAGTCACTGAGGCCCATTTGTTCTCCCTTCACTGAGCTGCTCCAGCCCTGCCTGCCTCCCTCCTGGCTGAGACCAGTAGAGCAGAGCCCCGACAGCTCCCAGGGTCAGCTGCTAACCAGGGCAGCAAACCACCAGTTTCCAGAGAAGTTTCCAGCAGGCCACAGAGTGCCACACATACACCTATCTGTGCGGGGCTGGGATTCCTAGCTCCCCCTTTGCCAGAGGCACTCATCTGCTATGTGTGCCGCGTAAAGATCAGCTTAGCCCAGCCTGACGGGGTGGCAGGCCGGGAGGCGCAGACTTGTGTGTCTGCTTCAGATGAAGCTAATTAGGCCGGTTGGTCATTTGAGCTGGCATGGCCTTGCCTAAGTTGTCCTAAAGTAGGTAGAATATTTAAAATTTTAAGTTTTTCCCCCAGCCTTGAGCAGTTTCTGTCAGCTCAGGCAGGTCAGAGAATATCTGCCTCAGTAGCCGGCACGTGGCGATGCAGGGCTGACCTCTCTTGCAGGGTTGCGCTGTCACTGTGACATTGCTGTGTCATATTCCCATCAGCAAGAGTGTGGCTTGGTTGATGAAGTCAACAGAAATGTGTTTCAGGAAGGAGACCCCATCAGGGAGCCAAGGAAGTAGGCGGGAAGTGTTTTTCGGGTACTTCCCCTCCTGTTGTACCTGAATTGTACCTGGTCTGGGGCCCGTGGCCAGTGAGGAGGAGGAGGGGAAGGCAGAGGGTGGAGTTGTAGCCAGGCCTGGGGAGTGGGCAGCACCTGGTGTGGGTGTTGCGGGGTCTGGGGCCACATGGGTCGGGGTGTTGCCATCTGCCATATGGAGGAAGTGGGGTAAGGTCTCCGTGTCCAGTGCCCTGGTTTGGAGCAAGGTGGCCCATGGGGCTGGGTTTGCTGCCCTGGGCATGCAGGGGAAGGAGGCTGGGAGTGGGAGACTGGGAAGACTGGGTGTATGGGGTCACCCTTCGGGTGGGAGGACATGGGCTCCTTAAATCCTTTGGGAATGAGAATAAATACAAGCGAGCATTAGGTGTAAGGAGGTTGCTAGTTACGGTTGTGCTCTTATAGGCCTGGTAATGACCAGCGAAGTCTCATGTCCGCAGCGTGCGGTTCTCTTCTGCCAAGACTGGAGTATTGAGTGCCTTGTCAACTGTGGGTGTGCATCTTTTGGAGGGTGGGAGAGGTACAGGAAGACAGAGGTGGCCAAGTAAACCTGGCACCAGTGGGTGTGGCAGGGACCCAAGGACATGACCGGACAAGCTTTGGCCCTTTGTCTGGAACACATAAGGGGGGCGCGATTTGTGCAGGATGGATGGGCGGTGCTCAGAAAGACAGGGCTTCAGGGTTGTGAGGAAGGAGGGAAGGACAAGAGGGGTCTAACCAAGAAGGAGTGCAGAGGGCCTGGTGTCAGGAGGCCAACATCTCTGAGCAAGAACAGAGAATGGCAGGAGGCCTGAATCCTGGGAGCAGGCAGGGACTTTACCGATTTTGAGAAGTGTCAAGAGTACAGACATGTCTGGGCACATGAGTTCATGTGGACCCTGGACAGAGATCTTGGCCAGGTGATAAACACACGTCTTTGAGCCCAGGAAGCCACCGGAGTGGGTCAGAACAAAGTGCTCTGGATCGGGATCGGTAGCAGTGCTGTGACGGAGATGGGCCTGCACTCCCATCTGGTAGTTTCTGGGGTCGCAAGCTGGGTCATTGCCGGTCTGCACCTTCCCAGGAGCCGAGGTAGGGTGAGTACCTGGTAATCAGGTCTGCAAGGATGGCTAGTGAGCTTAGAGATGTTATTCAGACTTGAAACGCTGTGCACGGCCTTGAGTGACTCAGGAACATGGTGACCTCTCACAGGGTGGTTTTGTCCTTCCTGGGTCTGATGCTGGCAGGAAGATGTCAGGAGCTGGGTCTGATTTCCTTACGGCTGCAGCTTGGACAGGGAGGAGGTGTGTCCCTGAGCGCAGGTCCCTCGTCTCCCTGCAGAAGCTGCTGCACTGGTCTGACCCGGGTCTCCCGTGGGAGCCCGAGGTCCTGGGCACCTTCACACTCGCAGCTGTCTTGGTCCCCGGGGCTGACAGTGATTTGATTTGGGTCCAGCAATGACCAGATCCCTGGGTAAGTGAGGACAGCTTGGTGGTCGTATCATTTTTAGGAGGATTTTCCTCATTTGAAGTCCGTTGGCCAGGGCCACACACAGAGTCCTCAGAGAGGGGGTTCTAATGAAAAATAGAAAGATGTTTAACTTTTGGGATGGAACGTTCACCTGTAAGTGCATGACAGGAAATCTGGCGACGCTTGGTGCTAGGAGTGCCAGGAGTGAGTCGTGCAGGAAGGGAGTCCGCAGCATGTGCTCTCCAGAGCCTTAGAAATTAGGTAGGGGTCTTTCCTGGGGAATAATAGGGGACACAACTGAAAACAATCAAGGCTTCTTTTTCTTTTTCTCTTTCTCTTTTCTTTTTTTTTTTTTAAAGATTTATTTGACAGAGAGAGACAGCTAAAGAGGGAACGCAAGGAGGGGGAGTGGGAGAGGGAGAAGCAGGCTTCCCGTGGAGCAGGGAGCCCTATGCAGGGCTCGATCCCAGGACCCCAGGATCATGACCTGAGCCGAAGGCAGATGCTTAACAACTGAGCCACCCAGGTGCCCCTTTCCTTTTCTTTTTTAATAATAGAAATGAAAAGCCTGAAACGCCCAAGGGTCCAGAGGGGAAATACGGTATATTCATAGAGCGAGATATTATATAGCCTTTAAAGATAGTGTTTTGGGGGAATAGTGAGTATGCGGTGACATGAGGAAAGCTGGTACCTTGTTAAGCAGGCAGTCTGTCTAACGACATCACGTACGAGTGTGTGTGAAATGAAAGAATCGGGCAGTGAGGCACACGAAAACATTAATTGTGGGTATCTTCAATTTGGGGGTTATGAGTAATTTTTGTGTTTTTTTTATGTTAAGTGTTCTGTATTTTGCCAAATTTTGTACACAGTGTGTGCTTGCTCCTTATGAAAGCTTGTGCTTTGGTCTGGTCTGTTGTGGTTTATTAAGGAAACCGGTACACAGACTGCCCTAGAGCGCTCCTCCTGAAAGCCGGCGTGCTAGTGTATGTGGAAAGGCATCTTGAAATGCATTAGGTAACTTCTGCTTCCTTTTCCGTCCTTCATCAGGCGGCCCCCCTCCTCCTTTCCCCAGCAACAGACTTATGTGTGCCTGTGGGTCAGACCCTGGCTTGGAGAAGGACAGGAGCTCGAGTGTCCTTGTTCCCTCCATGTCTGTGTGCTCAGCATGCTAGGGGACAGGTGTTCACACCCAGATCCAATCTGGATTCAGAGCCCCCAAGGTCAAAAGACCTATTAATCTAAACTCTAGGCATGTCAATATCCTGTGGGTTTACTTTTTTGAAAAAAGCTTTATTGAGATAGAATTTACATATGATGAAATGGACCCATTTTGAGTGTAGAGTTCAGTGAGTCTCGACAAGTGTGTACCTATATAACCACTGCCTTAATCGGGATATGGATTGTTTCCACTTCTCCCTAAAAGTTCTGTCATGGCTCTTGGAAGTCCAGCCCCCAGCCTCCAGCCCCCAGCCCCCACTGGTGTGCTTCCTGTCACTCTAGGGTTACTTTTGCCTCTCCAGAACTTCCTGTAAATTGAGTCATGCAAGATGGTCTTTTCGTGCTGTTGGTTTGTGTCACTCGGCAGGATGTGTGTGAGACTCACTCACGTGGGGCACACACCATAGCCATCTGTCCTGTTCCCGAGAAGCATTCCTTTGCGCACATATACCCCAATTTGTTTATCCATTCACCTGTCAGTATGGTTCTGGTCACTGGTCATGTCCTGATTTGGGCTGTTGTGAAGAATGCTGGTATGAACATTCTTGTACAAATCTTTAAAGTTTTTAAAAAATTTTATTTCTTTTTTTTTTTTTTTTTAAGATTTTTTATTTATTTATTTGAGAGAGAGAGAATGAGAGAGAGCACATGAGGGGGGGGGAGGTCAGAGGGAGAAGCAGACTCCCTGCCGAGCAGGGAGCCCGATGCGGGACTCGATCCAGGGACTCCAGGATCATGACCTGAGCTGAAGGCAGTCGCTTAACCAACTGAGCCACCCAGGCGCCCCAAAAAATTTTATTTCTCGGGGGGCCCCTGGCCGGCTCAGTCTGAGGAATGTGCAACTCTTGGATCTCAGTGTCATGGGTTCGAGCCCCATGTTGGGTGTGGAGATGACTTAAATAAATAAAACTTGAAAAAAAAATTTAGTTTTGGGGCGGCTGGGTGGCTGAGTCGTTAAGCGTCTGCCTTCGGCTCAGGTCATGATCCCAGGGTCCTGGGATCGAGCCCTGCATCGGGCTCCCTGCTCGGCGGGAAGCCTGCTTCTCCCTCTCCCACTCCCCCTGCTTGTGTTCCCTCTCTCGCTGTGTCTCTCTGTCAAATAAAATCTTAAAAAAATACATATATTTAAAAAAAATTAGTTTTGTGGTAAATATGCATATTATGTTGACCATTTGCAAGTGTATGATTTACTGGCATGAAACACATTCCTAACTCACAAGTCTTTGTGTGCATGTGCCTCTAGCAGTGGGGTTGCTCGGCCACGTGTGTTTTTGTCTGCTTAACTCATGAGAAATTGCCCAGCTGTGTTTTAAAGTCCTCTATCATTCTGAATTCCCACCAGCAATATGTGTGAGTTCCAGTTGCTTTACATCTCGGCCAATGTTTGATGTTGTCAGTCTTTTTTCTTTTTTTTTTTTTTTAAGATTCGTTTATTTGAGAGAGAGAGAGTGAGTGAGTGAGCACAAGCAGGGGGAGGGGCAGAGAGAGAAGGAGAAGCAGGAACCCCGACATGGGACTCGATCCCAGGATCCTGGGATCATGACCTTGTTTTCTTTTTCTTTCTTTCTTTTTTTTTTTTTTTAAAGATTTTATTTATTTATTTGAGAGAGACCGAGATAGCGAGAAGAGAGCATAAGCGGGGAGGAGAGGGAGAAGCAGGCTTCCCACCGAGCAGGGAGCCCGATACGGCGCTCCATCCCAGGACCCTGGGATCATGACCTGAGCCGAAGGCAGACGCTTAACTAAGACTGAGCCAGCCAGGCACGCCCCTGCCTTTTCTTTTTAATCAGCTCTCTTGGTATAATTTGTGTGCCCAGAGCCCGGATCCATTTAAAATTTGCAGTTCTGTGAGTGCTGACAGGTGTGCACACCTGAGAACCCATCACCACCCTCAGCCCCCATGCTCCTTGCAGACCAGCCTGTCTGCTCCCAGACCTGGCAGCCGCCGATGTTTCTGTTCCAGGCTGGTTTGTATTTCTCGAGTGTTCCTAGACGTGGAGTCACACGCGCCCTGTTTTGTGTGAGGCACGGCCGCGCGTTTGTGTGTGAGGCCCCCTCGGTGCCGTGTGGTTGTCGTCTGTGCCGACTGCAGTGTCTTTATCTGTTCTTCTGCACCAGGGCTTTTGGAAAGTTTCCGTGTTTCGGTTTTTTCTGAATGGTGTTCCTATGAAAATTCTCATACTTGTTTTTGGTGCCTGTATGTGTGTGTTTCTGTTGGGGATACACTGTGGAGTGGGGTTGCCGAGTTGTAGGGTGTGTTCAGCCTTAGTAGGCACCACCAGACGGTTTTCGGATTGTCCCAGGGGGCGGGGGGTGAGAGTTCCGTTCACTTTCCTTTTATCCTGTTTCTTTAGGACAGCCTTCTGTCCTAGGGGTCACCTTCTGTTGCTTAACCACCCCCAGTGGGCGGGCTTTACTTTATACCCAGTCTGTTAATAGTGCTGCAGTAGATAACCTCCCGTTCCTTTCCCACAGCGTACTCCTTCCCTGTTCCTGCTGTAACACATTATCTTATGGTTCCGTGCTCTGGTGGTTGGGCCGTCCTTTCTGCAGGCTCTCGGGGAGGTCTGTTCCTTGCTCATGGCCTTGGCAGGCCCCCCGGGTCTCTGCTGGCTGTGAACCGGGCAGCCCCAGCTTCTGGAGACCACCCACATGCCTCGCCCGCCTTCCCTTTTCTCTGTCTTGAAAGCCAGGTCAGGCCCTTCCAGGCTTTGAGTCTCTCCTCCTTGCATCTCATCTCTGACTCAGCTAGGAAAGAGTCCCCATCTTTAAGGATTCCTGATGACCTCAGGCCCACCCAGATAACACAGGACCCTTTCCCTCTTAAGGCCCATCACCCCAGTCACACCTGCAAGGTCCCTTCGCCTTGTGGGATGCGTGTTCACAGGTTCCGGGGATTAGGGGGAGGACATCTCCAGGGACAGGTTGGGGGTGTTATTCTGCCCACCACACCGTCATGAAAAGTTCTTTGTACTGTTTTGATTTGGGTAGATTTTTGGTGACTGGTCAGGGGAGTGTGTGTTTGCATTTCTGGTAGATACTGCTGGTCTTGGTTCTTGCTTTGGACTGAATGCTTGTGTCTGCCAGAATTCACATCTTCACACCTGACTCCCCCAGGTGATGGTCAGGGGTGGGGCCCTTGGGAAGGGACTTAGTCACGAGGGTGGAGCCTCCGGAATGGGATCAGTGCCCTTGTCAAAGAGACCCAGAAAGCTCCTTGGCCCCTCCTGCTGTTTGTGACCCAGGAAGCCAGCCCTCACCAGACACGGACTCTGCTGGCGCCTTGTCTCCAACTTCCAGCCTCCAGAGCCGAGAGAAGTCAGTCTCTGTTGTTTGTAAACCACCCAGTTGATGGTATTTTGGCACAGCAGCCCCAAGCCGACGAAGAAATTACCACAAACTGAGGGGCTTAAAGCAGCACCCACTTCCCAGCGGTTTCTATGGGTCAGAAACCCAGTCACAGCTTAGCTGGGTCCTCACAAGGTCTCTCTCGGGCTGCAGTCAGGTGTGGGCTGCAACAGAAAGAATCCTTTTTTTTTTTAAGATTTTATTTTATTTATTTGACAGAGAGAGACACAGCAAGAGAGGGAACACAAGCAGGGGGAGTGGGAGAGGGAGAAGCAGGCTCCCCACAGAGCGGGGAGATCCCAGGACCCTGGGATCACGATCTGAGCCAAAGGCAGATGCTTAACGACTGAGCCACCCTGGCATCACAAACTTTTTTTTTTTTTTTTAAAGATTTCTTTATTTGAGAGAGAGTGTGTGAGTGCACGTGTGTCCCAGGAGGGAGGGGCAGTGGGAGAGAGAATCTCAAGCAGACTCCCCGCTGAGCACGGAGTTGGATCCCGTGACCCTGAGATCATGACCCGAGCCATAATCGAGAGTCCAAAGCTCAACTGACTGAGCCCCCCAGACACCCCAGAGAATCCTTTTCAAGTTTGTGGGGCTGTTGGCGGTACCCGCCACCTCACTTCCAAGGCACACGGGGCTCTGCCTAGGGCGGCTTGCTTCGTAGAACCAGCAAGGTAGAGAATCTGCCAGTGGGACAGTCCCATGTAGCATGATCACAGAGGGACATCTGTCACCTTGGCCTCACTCCAAGGGTCAGAAGCAAGTCTTCGTTCCCACCACCCTCTGGGGGAGGGGTGTACCGTGTACCCAGGGGCGTGAGTGCCGGGAGGCAGGACCCCGTGTCCACACAGGAGTGCCTGCCACATTGCCCAGTGCCGCCTCTGTGTCTACCGGGGATGTGTGGAATCCCTGTTTATGTCCCCAAGCACGCTGTGTGGTGTGAGGCGCAGTTCCTGGGAGTAGGCCTGTGCTGCGGCCTTCCCCTTGGACGAGAAGCGTGAAGGCCACTCAGGTGCTTTAGGCTGCACGTGTGTGTGCAGGAGGGCTGCCTGGGCCTGGGCCCGCCAGGACGACTGCTGTGTGCGTCCCAGGGCATTCTGTGCGTCCACCTGTGTCATGGGGAGCTTTTTCTGCTTCCTAGAAGACCCCAACATTCCTCTTCTGCTTCTTGTCTGTCTTTGGGGACTTGGGAGAGCTTGTTTTCCCTCCTTAGGGAGTAACCGTTAAGCAATAGCTGCCTGTCTTGGGTTTAGACGTCTTGTTGGAAGCACACGGGGTGTGCCTTGGTTGGAGAACGACTCGAGCCTTCCCCCTGGGAGGCATGATCTGGGGGCTCCGCCCGCTGTGTCGCTGTTGGAGCCTGCTGTGACCTCAGTGGGTGGCCTGCCTCGCCGTGAGGGCTTGGAGCTGGTGGTCCGCACTACCCAGGGGCACTCCCAGCCATCCCTGGATGCCGCTCCCCTATCAGGAGCCGCTGCAGTGGGGAGAGCCTGTGGGGAATGGCTTCCTCTCCCTCTTCCACTTCCAAAGGAAGACACCAGTTAGCACTTCTGTTTCTTTCTTTTTTTTTTTTTTAAGATTTTGTTTATTTATTTGACAGCGAGAGAGAGAGAGAGAGAGAGCGCGCACGCACAAGCAGGGGGAGGGACAGAGGGAGAAAGAGACTCCCTGCTGAGCGGGGAGCCAGACATGGGGCTCGATCGCAGGACCCAGAGATCATGACCCGAGCTGAAATCCAGAGTAGCTGCCCAGCTGGCTCAGTCGGTAGAGCATGTACCCCTCTTGTTCTCCGGGTCGTGAGTTCAAGCCCCATGTTGGGCAAAAAACTTACTTTAAAAAAAAAAGTCCTGTGGCTTTTAATCGTGTTGTAAAGTAGCTGGATAATTACACGTTAAGTGTTGCCGTTTCTTCCATAAAGACTGGGACCTCAGACAGGAAGGAGGTGACAGATGACCTGTCCGGGCAGGCGATGTCCTTCCTTGCCCTCTCCCTTCAGGTGGGTCTGACAGGTGTGTGGGAAATGCCCACACCCAGAGGTCCGCCCGGTTGTGTGTAGTGGTCTTCATTCTGAACAGTGGAAAATTGAACCGACAGTCTTGATTGATACAGCAAATCAAGCTGACCAGGCAGACGGCTGAAGCTGTCTGGTTCCTCTTCGTGTGTTCTCTGCCTGAGCACCATGTCATTCCTAGTGACAGTGGGTTTTCTTGGAGGTCGGTGGTCCTGAGTCCGTGCTGACAGGCGTGTGAGCTCTGGTGAAGCTCTGAAGGAGGGAGCGGAAGAGAGTGTGACTCGTAGCCTGTCCGTCTGCCGACTCCTGACGGGACAGCACACATCAGCTCCAGCCAGCAGGGTGGCTCTTGTCCAAGTCACCCTTGACAGGCTGGCCGTCTGGCCACAGATGCCCCACAGGTGACAGGCGCACCCCTGCCAAGGGTGAGAAGCCAGGGGAGACAGACGCCCACAGCTGTGCTCACACGTCCTGGTGAAGTGGGTCTCTGTGAGCAGGGTGGGTGCCTTGGTGAGCTCCCCCGGCACCACCAGGAAGGGGGTGACTATCAAAAACAAGAACACCAGTCAGCAGCCCGTAATTACAGTGTTCCTGCTCCTCCAGCATCCGCCGGTGTTTCCCCAGGGCCGGGAGCTGCCCCCGTCGCCCTGCCTGGGCTGTGGTGCAGGGACGTGGCGTCATGGCGCTGTCGGCAGGTGCCGTCCTCAGCCATGTCAGGCCCTCTGGGGCCAGTACTTTGTAGCGTCCCCTGTACTGTCCTGAGAAGCAGTGAGTTTGATCTGCAGGTCATCCATGCCATCCACGTGCAGAACTAGAACGTGTACACGCAGCGTATCTGTAACGTGAGGGGTAAGAGGGGCAGTGCACCCTAAATCGCTTGTGCTCTGATCCAGGTGTACTAGACGCTGACAAGATGACAGTAGAAATGTACCTGGTGCAGGTGTTACTAAGGGGGAGGTGGGTTTTTTTCAAAATGGTAAAGAACTTTTGGTAAAATTCTGAACCAACAAGACCCCCGTGATTCACAAGGTGGTGGCATCCCTGCCAAATGTGGTGTGCGGATAGGGCTTGCACACTGTGCAAGACGGGTCTTCACGCAGAGTGAGGTCCGCAGGTGCTTCCTGTACAAATACCTGCCAGACGCTGGAGCTGTTTGTGGGACTCAGGACTGTTCCCTCTGGTGCACAGCGATCATGTGCACGGCAGTTCACCTGTGGTCCCTGGCCTGTGTCTCCTGAGTCTGTGACAACAACACATGTCCCCTCACAGGGACCCTCTGTAGCTCTCCGTCCGGGTGCAGGTGTGGGACAGCCACGACGCAAGCCCCTGTTGTTCCCGAAACCGCGCTTGGTGTATAGTAGAAACATAAACAGTAATTTGTGTCGAGTGAATTGCCACTCCCTTGAGAAACCCCGTAACACAGTAGAAAGGACATTCTTGGGAACTTGTGGCCCCGTCAGGTGAGAGAGGCTGAGTGTGTGGGACGCAGTACCGCGGGATGAAGCGCAGAGGCCTGAAGCCTGGCTGTGAGGTGCAGGCAGGACCCCATGCCCTTGGGCCCTCTGGTACTGAAGCCAGGGCGGGGGCCGAGCGGGGACATGGGAGGTCTGCTCCCTGGGAGAAGCGGGTACGGCGGAGGGCCCTGGCCGCCCCTGCTGCTGGTGCTCAGGTAGCGTCCCGTGCTGCCCAGAGGCAGCAGCTAGTTCTTTGCAGGAACAGCCCCCAGTCCAAGACGAGGGACCTCCGTACACCCCGAGGTGCCTGACAGCTCCATCGTGAGCCCCACTTGAGCAGAGTCACCTGGACTTCCTGCAGCTTCTTGGGGTCTCCGAGGGCTGGTGGACAGCCAGTCACCACACAGTGTGAGGAAAGACATCTGAGAACCTTAACAATCCGGTAATTAGTGTTGCCTGAGATACAAAGAGATACTGCGTCCAAGAACTAGGAACAGAATGTTATTTGAAAAGAGCGTTCAGAGGGCCAGAAAGAGCATTGAGAAATGAGGTCAGAAAGAGCAGCAGAATTTTTTGAAGGGTCAGAGGAGAATGGTAAAGTTGAGGACAGCTCCCGGAGCATGGAACAGAAGCACAGAGATGAGAGGACTGGCTATTAGCTAGGAGTGGGACACATCAGCTGCGATGTGGGATTGCTGGAGTCACCGAATGGGCCCTGGGCTGCACTGACACGGGAAAGACCCCCCAGAACACTGGGCAAATAACTGCTTCAAGAGCTCTCGCGTGGGAAGGGTTGGGAATCAGAGCAGCACCTGTCTCCCCGGGCACTGGTCAGCTGCCGTTGGCCCCCACTGGCCTCCCAGTGCCCTGTGTCTGTCCAGAGAGTGTTCCCAGTTCTGGGGCCCGAGACTTGGCCACCCAGTATGACCCCCACCCTGCGTGTGAGCTGCTCCCGTCACCTCAGGAGGCCTGGTCACCCCCACATGCACCCAGGCAGTTATCCGAGCCCCCACCAGCTGATTCTGATGGTCGTGCCCGGGCTGTCCAAGATTCCGTGTTTTGAGCAGTTTTTCAAAGAGGGGCTCAGTGTTCATGGACTGCTGGGGTGAGGCAGGGGGAGTGTGACTGCAGTCCTCCAGCATCAGATCTGGAGACCCAGGACTTGTCGGAGCTGCCTGAGCAGTGACGTTTAGTTGACGCTATCCCTGGTGAGGCACGGAGAGTCTGCTTTCCCACAGGCAGGCCTCTCTCTGTGGACTTGTGGGTCTGTATCTTCTGAGACTTTATGAAGTACACCGTACGTTTTTGTCCAGATTTGGGAGGTGGGGATGAGGGGCAGGGTAGGCATGAAGGATATATTTGAAATTTTGGTGCCCATGTGAATCTGTCAGCCTGGGGCTCTCCGCCCTGTCAGGAGCTCTCGGCCGGCGGCCAGGCCGTCCGTAGCTGGGCCCCGCTGTCCACTTCCCTCAGTCCCCTCACACAGGCTGCTCAGCCTTCTGTGGGGGCCGTGAGGGCTCCTGGCAAGGTGGGGTGGGGGGCGGGCATGGCTCCCTGCCGCCTCCGAGCTCTCCTCTGCAGCCTTCCCTGAAAGCCCTGTGCTCCGGGGAGCCCTCAGACCCAGCCGGGCGGGCTGTGCAGCAGGACAGGTTGAAAACGGAGCAGACCCTTCCTTGGGATAGCTCCCAGCTCTGCGTGCTCATTGGCCTGCTGTGTGCTTGGCAGGGCGTTTAGCGCCGCTGCTGGAGAGCGGAGCCTGCACCCCAAAGTCACGGCGCCATCGGGATGGTGATGCGTGCGGTGGAACGTGGGCAGACAGAGCCGCAAGGCGCCCAGCTGCATTCCGCATTCGCCACACCGCACCTCGTCTCCTGGGCCTTTGCTGGGCACACCCTCCTCCCTGCCACTCCCAGCTGGGCCTTGGGAGTCACCTCGGGGTGACTGGGCAGCACCCTTTCGCGGGGAGCCTCGAAGAGGTGCCGGGGAGTGTCCCGTCCCCTAGCCCCCAGCCTGCTGGGCTGACCCGCCACCTGGAGGTGATGTTGCCCAGAGCATGGGCGTCCATATCCACAGCCTTTCTGGTCACCGCCGTTTCTGTCTCGCAGGAGGTGTAGATCCAGGACCAAAAAGAGGCAAGTCCCGGGCCAGATCTGTGCTTCCTGTTTGACAGAATTACAGGAGCTCCCACCCAGGACCGAGGATGCTTGAGCGGACGCCAGTCGGGGAACATGGAACAGAAGCATAGAGATGAGAGAACTGGCTGGGGGGTACGGGTGGGGACAGGCCTGAGTTTGCTTCTTCCTGCGGAGTGTTTCTTTCGCTTGAGAATACGTGCAAGAGAGTGTTCTCTCCCTTTTCTTCTAATTGTGGTAAAATACACGTTAACAGGAAGTTTGCCCCCTTCGCCGTCTTTAGGCGCACAGCTCATTCCCGCTCTTGTGGGACCACGACCACTGTCCGTCCACAGAGCTTTTCCATCTTCCCAAACTGAAGCTCTGTCCCCATGAATCGCTGACTCCCCACCTGCCCCCGCCCCTGGTGACCTCCATCCACCTTCTGTCTCCAGGGATCTGACGGCTCGAGGGGCCTCGAGAAGCAGAATCCCGCCATATTTGTCTTCCTGCCACAGTCTTATCTCCCCGAGTGTGATGCCCTCCGGGCCCACCCCTGTGGGAGCACACGTTGGCCTGTCCTCCCCATTAGGGCTGAACACTGGTCCACTGCATGGACAGACCACACTTTTCCCTTCGTCTGCCAGTGGACACATGAGCTGCTTCCACCTTTTGGCGGCTGTGGACAGTGCGGCTGTGAGCATGGGTGTGGAAATACATCCGTAGTTGATTCCTTGCTTTCACTTCTTTTAGTTGTAAGCCGGAAGTGGAATTTCTGCATCAGATAGTAATTCTGTGTTTGAGTTTTTGAGGAGCCACCAGGCTGTTTTCCACGTGGCGGCTGCACCCTTCCCCACCCGCACCACAGTGCCCGAGGGCTCCAGCTTCTTCACACCCTCACCAGCACCTGTGATTTTCTTTGTTTTTTTCTCTAATAACCATCTAAATGGTGTGAGTTGACATCTCATTGTGGTTTGATTTGCATTTCCCTGATGCTGAGTGGGGTTGAGCACCTTTCTATGTGCGTATTGCTCATTTGTGTATCCTCTTTGGAGAAATGTCTATTCAGGTCTTTTGCCCATTTTTAATTGGGTTGTTTTTGGTATCGAGTTGTAGCATTTCTTTCTATATTGTGGATACCAGTCTCATCAGATATGTGATTTGCAAATGTTTTCTCCTGTTTTGTCGGAGAGGAAAACAGGACGTTTTCATTCTGTTAATGTCCTTTGATGCATGGGAGCCAGGTTTTCATGCACAGCTGGGAGTTGGCCGGGCAGAAGGACAGTGAGGGTAGAGGCCCCAGTGCCAGGGTTGGGGGTGTGCCATGTGCACATGATGCGTGTGTGAACAACACCTGCATTAAAAATGCCCATTTTTGGGACACCTGGGTAGCTCAGTCGGTGAAGCGTCTGCCTTCGGCTCAGGTCATGTTCCCGGGGTCCTGGGATCGAGCCGCACATCGGGCTTCTTGCTCCACGGGAAGCCTGCTTCTCCCCCTGATTGTCCTAGTTTTCTCTCTCTCTCTCTCAAATAAATAAATAAAATCTTTTAAAAAAAAGACCGTTGGGACGCCTGGGTGGCTCATTCAGTTACACGTCTCCCTTCAGCTCAGGTCACCACCCCAGGGTCCTGGGATCAAGTCCCGCATCGGGCTCCTAGCTCAGCAGGGAGTCTGCTTCTCCCTCTGCCTCTCCCCCTGCTTGTGCTTTTGCTCTTGTGCCCTCTCCCTTTCTCAAATAAATTAATTAAATTAAAATAAATAAAAAAAAACAGGGCGCCTGGATGGTTTAGTTGGTGGAGCATGTGACTCTTGATCTCGGGACTGTGGGTTCAAGCCCCACATTTGGTCTAGAGTATGCTTTAAAAAAATGGGGTGCCTGGCTGGTTCAGTCGGTTAAGCATCCGACTCTTGGTTTCGGCTCAGGTGGTGATCTCAGGGTCGTGAGATTGAGCCCTGTGTCAGGCTCTGCGCTCAGTGCAGAGTCTGAGATTCTGTCTCCCTCTCTCTGTCCCTTCCCCTGCTGACACTCTCTCGCTCTCTCAATTAAATAAGTAAAATCTTAAAATAAAAATAAAAAATAAACCTTAAAAAAAAGCCCATTTTCAAGCCCTCTTGGAGCAAGTGTTATAAAGTCAAGAAACTGATGAGATTTTTAAGGTTTAGGAATGGAAGAGGGAAGACATAGCTTGTGGGAAGTTTCTGGATGGCCCACAGACCACTTGAAGATGTTCCATGTAAGCTAAGTGTCCCTGCTCCTACTCTTTTACTCATAAAAGAGTAAAAACAAAAACTGAAGCTAGGGCAAGCGTGGGTTTTGCAGAGAGCTCTCCAGAGAGATGGCATTTTAGAGATTACTTGCCCCTTCATCATGCTCCCAGCACGCTCCAGTCGTCAGTACCCAGGGGCTACAGTGAACCAAGAACGCAGACACCCTTAGCCTCTGGGAGGTCGATGTCAGGACCCAGACGAAGCAGGTCAGCACGGAGACGAGCCTCCTCCCTCCGCCCTGCGGCTGTCAGCACCCAGCACGCACTCTCGGGGCGACACTGGGGTGGCCTGCTTGGGTTGCTGGTCTGGAGCCACGGGAAGGCACCAGGTGGGGGTGGCACGGCCCTTGGCCCTGGCACGGTGGGTCCTGGTGGGCCTTTCCCCATGTGTCGCCTGCAGCTACCCTCTGCTTCCTTCCAGGAATCGACTATAAGACGACCACCATCCTGCTGGATGGACGGCGGGTCAAGCTGGAACTCTGGTGAGTCAGGCCCTGCGGGGCGAGGTATCCGGGGCAGGGACTGCAGCACCTCAGTGTCACTGTGCGATGCCTCAAGTGAGTCAGGAGTCCTCAGAGACAGGGTGGCATCCTGTTGACCCTCCCTGGAATAGCCGTTTGCACAGACCCTGTGTCCCTGTGGAACGGACTCTGATGCAGAAACCAGAAGTCTGGGCTGTTTGGTCTGATAGAGCCCAGCTCCCTTTGGCCCAGAAACACTCATTTCCACTGTGACCATGGCCCCTCTGCCCTTGCTCTTCCCTGGGCTACACATGAAGGAGCATTTTCCAGAACCTCAGCAGGAGGCGTGAATTCCCACAGTGGTGGGGTTCTCCAGCCCAGCAGGGCAAGGTTCCAAGGCACACAGGCCCATGGAGGTCCGCCAGGGTGAGCTGTGGAGTGGGAGGGGGCAGGGGCCAGCGCCTCACCGGGATGACACTGTGCATGCTGGGGTCCCATGGGCTGCATCCCCCAACCCCCCTGTGTTTCAGGGACACCTCGGGCCAAGGCAGGTTTTGCACCATCTTCAGGTCCTACTCCAGGGGCGCACAGGTAAGCCCAGCGACCGTGCCGGTGCTGTTCTCCAGGATGACCCCCTCCCGCTGCTGTGCTGTCAGACCCCAGCGTGCGTGATTCTTTCTAAGCCAAGTTTGACATCTGAACACCAGGCTTCCACTGGGGGTCTAACCTTGGGTGCCCTCTGTGCCCATCGGCTCCCATGGCTCCTGCTGGTGGAGGTGCCACAGGAGGTGTGCTGAGACCCTTGGAGATGCTGCTCAGTCATCCAGTTCCCCGGGAAGAAGAGGTGACCTCTCTGGACTTGGATGTGCTGATGGAGGGGGCTGCCTGGGGAGGCAAGCCCGTCTCAGGGCTGGGGGCTCCGGAGTGGGCTGGCCTGGATCACTGACGAGGATAGTGGAGCCTGAGCCTTGGAGCCGCCATGGAAGGGGCTGCTGTGGGTCCTCAGTGGGGCAGGGCGGTGTGCAGGGATGTGGGCACCTGCTCGTTTCTGTCTGCATCCTCTGGGTTCCCCCCAACATACTTGTGTGCCAACTGGATCTGTATGTGGTTCGAGGCTAGAAGGAGAAGGGAAAGTAGCTGTGTGCCCAGATCTGCTCTAGACTCTCACTGCGGGGTCAGAGTGAGTGGTCTGGATGCAGGACCAGTCTTGTCTGTGCTGCAGGGCAGGCCGTGACCCCCAGGCTTCTGGAATTGCTGAGGAGACCCCTGAAGTCAGATCTGCTGTGCACCGCAGGCAGGAGCCCCTGGCTGTGTGGGGTGTGGGCTCCAAGGGGGCTGCCTGTCACCCCACACACACTCTGGCTGGGGCTTGGGGGGAGCCCCACGGGCATCTGTTTTGCTTTCTGAGCAGTGATTAATGTCCAGCACTGCGCCACCCCCCCTTCCCCCCCCACCCCCTGTGCTACTCTTTCTGCTCTATGGGACCTGGGAAGCCAGAGGGAAATTTCGTCTGTGATGGAGTCAGACTGAGTCCAAGGAGGTGTTGACAGGAACACCCAACCCAGCCCTTCCTCCAGGGCCTTCCTGAGTGGGAGCCTCTCCAGCGTTCGGGGAGGGAGGAAGACCCTGAATGGGGCCTTCGTCTGCGCTCTGCTGAGGTTGGCCAGGAGCTCCTGTCCTGGGAGCTGGCACAGAGGAGTGAGCCCCGCTCCTGCAGCCGCTGGCTTGGGGACGTCACCAGTGTTCACGCCGGTGTCGACGGCGCCCTGCAGAGCTGCCATAACTGGGGTGCCACTGGGAGCAGCTGATCCTCCATGACAAAACACAGAAGGACCTCGGGGAGTGGGGTGCCACTTTGGGGCATTTGTCAGCAGCCCCGTCCCCACCAGGGGTGGGTTAAGTAGCAGGAACGGCCTGCAGCACCCAGCGCCCTTCAGGTGAGCGTGGGAGAGCTCAGGCACGCGGAAGCATGGTCCACGGCCCCTCTTATTTAAGGAAGGGACTGCGTGTGTGATTTTACATACACAAGATGAGATGTTGTAAACGCTCGTGTTCACTGTCGCGCACCCTGCGGTTACTGGTGAGCTCTCTTGTGCTCTTTTTGGTTTGAGTATTTTCAGTTGTGCTACGATAAACACATTACTTTTGTAATCAAGAGGAAAACGAAGAGCTGGGGCTCGCTCCCTTGGGTATGATGATTATGGGCTCCTGGCCTCAGCTGCCTGCCTGCTCTGAGTGTCAGCATGGGACAGACCACAGACACGTGCTTGTGAACAGACACTTAGGACCACGAGAGAAAGCCGGGAAGCAGCCTGCACGTTTGCCAGATGACACGTTTTCGGAAAGCAAGTTGCGTTCCCACGTCTGTTCTCAAGCGTCCAGCCTAGCCAGCTGTGTGTTGGCTGTTGCGTTTGCTTTGCTGGTTCTGGGGGTTCTTGTTGTTCTGGGGCCAGAGGAGCCCGTGGTAGGTCTCAGGCCTGGATGGGTGGCAGCAGGCGCCTGTCGTGCTCCCATCCCATCAGGCGGTGGCAGTGAACAGGTGTAGGGGGTCTGCAGGGTGGCACCCACCTGGGTTTGCAGCGGACGGCACCCAGAGTCGTGGGGCTTCTACTTGAGTTTTGTATTTCCTGTCACTCTCCTACCCTCACTTAAGACCAGAGAGAGGCCTTGCAGGTCCCTTAGGGCCCAGGTCACAGAAGCCCCTGGCCAAGCCCTGGCTACTCTCACCTGCCCCACAACAGTGCTGTCTTGTGGCTCTTGCCATGAGTACTTTCTTTCCATGGCCCATGTTTGCTGTTGCTGGGGTCTGAGGTGGCTACTCCTGTCCCTGGGAGGCTGGCGCTGTCGGCTGGGGTCCTCTGGAGTCCCCTGGGGTCCCCTGGGCTCAGTGCAAGGAGGGAGATGGGGGTGGGGTGGGGGGGGAGGTTCTGTTTCATGGAGGCTTTGGGGTCAGCTGGATTAGCACTGGGTGGAGCACGGCTAGGCACTGGTCTGGTGAGAGAGGGTTCAGTTCCTATGAAAAGGGGTTTCCTGTGGGAAATGGTCCAGGGCTCGCAGTTACCATGAAGTGAGTGCTGACGGGGGCACCAGCATGCCACCTGTCACTGCCCAGGTGGGTGGGCATATGGGCCGGGAGCCGTTAGACAGCTGCTCCCCATTTTCTGTGCTGCTTGTGGGAGTGTAGGCAGCGGCTTTCACTCACAGTATTCTGTTCCTTGGGAGCTTTACCATACAAAATGCATTACACATGCCAAAAGTTAAATTCATGAAAAATGCACCTCTGTACCTCGGTTGGGGTGGTGGTGGCACAGGTATGTTCACATTTGTCCAAACTCATCCAACTGTTCATACTTAAAATCTGTGCCTCTTCTGAGGGACAAGCTGTAGCTCAGAAGTAATAACCTTGGGGCACCTGGGTGGCTCAGCCGGTTAAGCGTCAGACTCGGACTCTTGGTTTTGGCTCAGGTCATGATCTCAGGGTCGTGAGATCGAGCCCTGCATCGGGCTCCACGCTCAGCACAGAGTCTGCTGGAGATTCTCTCCCTCTGCCCCTCCCCGCCCCCTGCACATGTGTGTGCTCTCCTAAATCAACAGAAATAACCTTGATAGAATAAGGGCACCAACCCCTGGGCCCCGCAGTTCCACTTGTCTGGATTTTATCTTCCAGTGCTGGGGGGGGGGTTTCTTCGCAGGTGTCGCTGATAAGATTAGGTGAAATAACCTGAGCGCCAACAGGGATACTACCTGATGAGCCTGGCGGAAGGTGCTGGCTGCTGTGGGGCAGGGGGTCCTGGGTGGGGGCTGGGCAGCGTGCACCGTGACCTGGTCTGGGTCAGGAATAAGACAGGAACCAGTTATTCCTGGAGGGATGGGGAGGAGTTCTGTTTGTACCCTGGAGTACCCACTCATTTAAAAAGCCTGAGCACGTAGGACTTCCGTTGATGACAGAAGTATAATATAGTGAAATTTATTCGTCCTTCCTCCTCCTTTGGAACTCACAGCTGGAACCCCTTGGGGTATTCTGGTAATGAAGAACCTGGCCTTGGTTTCTCAGCTGTCCCGCCTGTGCGTGATGCCACCTGTCCTTCCCGGCCACATGCATGATCATTTTCGGTCCCTGCTGCCTACAGTGTGACCCGCTGTGTGTCCTTCCTCCCTGTGACGGGTGTGTGTGGGGTGTCTCCTCTGTCAAGCCCCAGCCCGTCAGACTGGGGCAGCCCCAGACGGGTGGTGGTCGTCGGAGGTTGGGAGGGACAGCCAGGGGTTCCCCAGCGGCCGAGGGGTACAGCTGACACCTGAGCCCAAGGGAGGAGCTTCTGCCCCCTTGCTTGAGCGCTTCAGCCTCACACAGGCTAGCAGAGCTGGAACGTGAGTCCCCGCCCGGACTTCCGGCATGTGGCTGTGCACGGAAACTGCCCTCTGTGAGTTGTTGAGGGTGGGTATCTCCCACGGTCTGCTGTGTGCCCACGTGCACTGCTCGGTGGGTCATCGGTGTGGTGTGCCCGTAGCTTGACTTACTCCGCAGTCCTGGGACTGCCTGTTTAGGCACAGTTCTCATGGGAACATCCTCGCTTATTTCTTGAAGGGGCGTTTCCAGGTTGGGGCGTCAGTGCCGTGGCCCTCCCTGCACACCAACTGGAGGCTTTGTTCCCTGTGCCCCAAGCAGCGGGATTCGCACCCAGCTACTCACGGGTCCCGTCCAGTCCTACTCTCCAGCGTCCCCGAAACGGGTGCCTTAGCCCTTGACTTCACATGGGTCTGGGCCCATCTGTCCCGAAGGCTGTCCCTCCAGGCCTGGCTCTTCCTCCCCAGCGAGTGTCCCTTCCCGGTCGGCACGTGGCTCCGCACTGCTCAGCTTGAGGCTTTCCGGCCAGAGAGTGGGATTTTGACCTTTGTGTTTACAAGACCTAGGGGCCACGCTTTTGTCTCCCAGAATTGGAAGGACAGTTTTGAGGGGCAGGGCTCATGGTGAGATGGAGGGTGCCCTGTTTTCTTTGATCTCAGCTGCTCCGTGCGGTGTGTGACGGAGACACAGGCTGAACGCAGTCTTGCTGGGGCAGGACAGGGTGGGTCCCGAGCCTGCTTCAGTGTGGCACATAGGGGCAGAGAGAGACAGGGGCCCGCAGCTGCACTCGCTTGGTGGAGTCCCCTCTCTGAGGCTTGTGATAGGTCCCTGAGATATCTAGGGCAGGGACGACGGGCGAGTCATGCAGGTGCACATAGCCCAGAGCTGAGCTCCGACTAATTGGTCTCTGAGGGATATGGCGGGAAAGTCCCCGTAGCAAATGCTCTGCCCGGCTGGTGGGGGCCTGCCAGAGTGACTGGCGTCCTGCTCTGCAAGTTTGGGTTGGAACGCAGAGCCCCCTCCGCTCAGCCCCTGGGTGCCCCGGGCAGAGCAGGCACACTGTTGGACGGAGTGTGGGGACCTGGCTGCTGTCTGCCTGCCAGGCTTGTCCGCAGGGCCTGCCGCACCCTGTAGACCTGTGTAGACTGCCTGTGTTACTTGAGTGATTTTTATTTTATTTTATTTTTTTTTTAAAGATTTTATTTATTCATCTGAGAGAGAGAGAATGAGAGACAGAGAGCATGAGAGGGAGGAGGGTCAGAGGGAGAAGCAGACTCCCTGCCGAGCAGGGAGCCCGATGCGGGACTCGATCCCGGGACTCCAGGATCACGACCTGAGCCGAAGGCAGTCGCTTAACCAACTGAGCCACCCAGGCGCCCCAACTTGAGTGATTTTTAAATGATCACAGGTTAATGCGTACAGTGTGTTTACAGCAAAGAAGTTGAAAAAATGCCTATTGTCCCAGCCAAGTATCCCAGATGGGGAGGGGGCAGCATTGAGCCCACGAGATGCCCCGTTGCCATCACCCCACACAGAGGGCATCCGGGCAACACGGGCCTGGCCTCAGTGAGGAGACGGATACGGAGCTGGCCAGACGGCATGCAGAGCCGGTACCAGGGCTGCCTCCGAAACATGAGAGTCTCAAAGCCATGCATCTCCCACCTTGCCGTGTGTTTAAGTAACCCCCACATGATCTACTGGAAAGCCGGCTGGCCGGAGCCGAGTGCCCTGGCCCCACCTGTTCTGGGAGGGAGCGGTGCTTGGCCGCAGCGGGCACTGTGCC
Organism: Phoca vitulina; assembly: GCF_004348235.1. Classification (NCBI taxonomy): domain Eukaryota; kingdom Metazoa; phylum Chordata; class Mammalia; order Carnivora; family Phocidae; genus Phoca; species Phoca vitulina. Next base: position 2,159,885 of record NW_022589736.1, on the reverse strand, counting down.
CGGCACAGGACCCCTTCCATCCAGGCGGCCCCAGGCCTCTCGACGCCCGCGTCTCCCTTGCAGGGGATCCTCCTGGTATATGACATCACCAACCGCTGGTCCTTTGATGGCATCGACCGGTGGATCAAGGAGATCGATGAGGTAGGTGTGCACCCGCGGATACCCCTTCAGGGTCACCCTTCCCAGGTGTACACACTCCCATCCCCAGCAGGAAGCCGGGGGGGCCCCATTTGCTGCCCCCGGCTCTGTGTCCCCATAGCACTCGATGGTCAGAGAATGGACAGTGAGGGCCCTGCCCACTTTGGGGCCTGGGAGACAGTGCCAAGAGGGGGGTGTCCCATGTTCGTGCCTCTGCTGAGTCCTGTGCCCCCCCCAAGCATGCACCTGGGGTTCCCCGGATCCTGGTTGGGAATCGGCTGCACCTGGCCTTCAAGCGGCAAGTTCCAACAGAGCAGGCGCGTGCTTACGCGGAGAAGAATGGCATGACCTTCTTTGAGGTCAGCCCACTGTGCAACTTCAATGTCATCGAGTCCTTCACCGAGCTGTCCCGCATCGTGCTCATGAGGCACGGCATGGAGAAGATTTGGAGGCCCAACCGAGGTAAGGGGCTGCCCCGGGCTGTGGGCGAGAAAACGGAAACAGACTGGGGCTCCGGCAGCCCGCTTAGGGGCCGGCGTCCCGGGTTGCAGGGGAGGCCAGCTCTCCTCCACTGCTTCCCCGGCCCCCTGGCGGCTGAGCTGGCTAAGCTGGCTCTGTGTGGGGTCCTGGTGTTCCAGGAAGGGACCGTGCAGGACATCCTGTCTGCACCTCAGTGTTGGGAGGCAGTGCTGTGGACTCTGCCCCAGAGTGGAAAGGGAGCGGCTTCTAAGCCTGCCCTCTTAGAGCTGACCCATAAAGGTCCTGGCTGTGTGCTTCCCTGTCCCTCAGCCTGAGCCCCATCCCACCCGAGCTGCCAGAAGGGCCAGGGTGGCTGGAAGCCTATGTCTCCTGCCAGGACACTGGCAGCTGGGGTGGAGTGGTGGGTGTCCAGGGCAGCCCTCTCCAATCCTCGCAGTCTGACCTGTCCCTTCCCCCCACCGCGGTCTGACCCCCATGTGCAGTGTTCAGCCTGCAGGACCTCTGCTGTCGGGCCATTGTCTCCTGCACCCCCGTGCACCTCATCGACAAGCTCCCGCTGCCCGTCACCATCAAGAGCCATCTCAAGTCCTTCTCGATGGCCAATGGCATGAACGCCGTCATGATGCACGGGCGCTCCTACTCGCTGGCCAGTGGGGCAGGGGGCAGCAGCAACAAGGGCAACAGCCTCAAGAGGTCCAAGTCCATCCGCCCTCCCCAGAGCCCGCCCCAGAACTGCTCAAGGAGCAACTGCAAGATCTCCTAGCGGGCAGGCTGGGCACCACCCTGTCCAGTGCGCTCTGGGAGGGCTCGTGCTTGGGGAACGCTTCTGGCCGGGCGCTGGGCCTGGCGCCGTGTGCAGGGAAGGCTTTGGCCACACTGCCTCCCGGGAAGCGTGGGGGCACACGGCGCAGGCAGTGGTCTTCCGCCAGACAAGTTCCGTGGGACCGGAGAGAGCTGTGGGGGTCTCGGGGGATCAAGCCCGGGACCCCGCAGTGCGGTGCGGCTGGGAAGTGCCCAGGAGGCAGCTCTGCCTGGCTCCAGCCTCAAGGGGGTGCTGTCTCTGAGGACCCGGGAGGCCTGGCTCCCTTTCTTATTTATATGGAAGATGTTCACCTTTTTGTACATTTTTAAAGGACGGGCGGGGCAGCCTCCACGCAGCCACATGGTGAGCCCCCGTCAGCAGTGGGTTCAGGCTTTGGGACATTTGGAGAGGGGGAGGGGATTTGAGGCAAAGATGAGGAATCCCGGTCAGGGCTTCAACCTTTGAATTCAGACACTTCATGCGGGGTGTGGGCTGTGCAGCGGCGGGGGGGGACACGTGGAAGCTCTGGGCAGTGCACTCGGGCCCGTGGCTGCCTCCACCAGCCTTTGTGAACACGGGGGTCGGTGTGTGCCCCGAGATGATTGAGCGGCGGCTCCGGCCCCCAGCGGTCGGCGTGGTGTGGCCGCAGCTTCCTGGGCTCCCGCCAGCCCTCCTAGACAACATCCTGTGCAGTTCGGATGGGCTCTGGGCTGGGGGCAAGGGCTCCGTTCCCCAGTGGACTGCTGGTGTTTCTCAGACATTCCTGTGTCTCAGGGGAAGATGCAGAAGACACTCAGTGGGTGTACACCCACCCGCCCGCTTGTGTCCCGGGGCACCTGGACTCTGTCCTCACCAGATTCTGTTTCGCCGGCCTCGGATGTGACCCCACACCCGCTCCTTGCCTGGCGTCGGCCCTCATGGTCGCACGTCACCAAAACCTTTCTGACGCATCTCTTAGTGATGCTGCCTGGACTGGTCCCAGCGGTGGACCCCGAGCCTCTCCTGGAGACCCCACCAGCCAGCCCTGAGCAGGAGGCCTTGCCTCCTCCTGCCGCCTGCTGGCGACTTGGCCGCCGGTCACACTGGTGCTCAGCTCTACCTCCTCCTCACGGCCCTGCCCTCAGCTCTGGGACTCTACATGCTGTGTGTCTGGGAGGCAGGGCGGGGCTGCGGCCTGTGTGTGCGGGGCGTCTGGGGTCCCCAATGAGGCCTGGCCTCAGCAGGCTCAGGCAGGGGAGGCCACACCCATCCTGCCTTGCCTGCGGGGTTGGGGGGGGGGGGCTTTCTTTGGACTTTGAACCCAGTCACACAGACTTTGTTTTGAGGACGTGGACAGTCCTACGTTCACTTTATCAACACTACCCTTTGCTGCTGTCTGACACGCCATTCCTGTGCTCAGTTTGGACGGTTTTCCTTTCTTTGTACAGTAAACGTGATTCAGCTCTGATTGCCAGGCTGAGAGCCTCTGGTTTTATTTTTTTTATTTTTATTTTTTTTTTTTAAAGATTTTATTTATTTATTTGACAGAGAGAGACACAGCGAGAGAGGGAACACAAGCAGGGGGAGTGGGAGAGGGAGAAGCAGGCTTCCCGCCAAGCAGGGAGCCCGATGCGGGGCTCGATCCCAGGACCCCGGGATCATGACCTGAGCCGAAGGCAGACGCTTAACGACTGAGCCACCCAGGCGCCCCTGAGCCTCTGGTTTTAACTGGCCAGGTGGTAGGTGTGGCTGGTGCCGGCCCTGGCCGTGAGGGCTGAGCCTGGCTGCCGCGGCCACCTCAGTCCAGGCCACACACGGGTCGTTTCTCAGTGGGCCAGACAGGCAGCCCGCCGCACTCCAGAGGCCGCTACTCTCTGCTGCCTCCGAGGGTGGAAAGTGGGACGCCCCGAGCCCCCTCCCATGTCCGTGTAGGCGGGCCTAACTGCCTGAGGGTGGTGGGCATGGAGCCAGGGATGCAGTGGATGACTTGGGGGCTTCCCATCTGCAGAGACTCAGCACGGCCTCCCGGCCCCAGACCTGGGCCTGGGGTGGGAAAGCCACCTGCTAATGGGGTTCAGTCCAGGGGTGTGGTGGCACTGATGGGTGGGGAACCCCTCTGAACGAGCCTCCCCACCCCCTACCTACCGCTCGGGGACCCAGGCCTCTAGCTGCAGCTCTCTGAGGGACTGTCCTGGATCTGGAACCCCCACACCCACGGTCCCCTTGTATGCATTCTCTGCATCCGGGGCGTCTCTTGGTCTCACTCTGACCAGACAAGGCTTTTATTTCCCTGCCTCCCAGGTCAGAAGGTCAGACGCAGGGCCATGGGATGTTTTCCATTCGCTCTCCGAGCAGATGCTCCTGGGGCCCCAGGCCCCTGGGAAGGGTTTGGAAGGGTAGAGTCCAGCGGCTTTGTCCTGTTGCTGCATTAGATCTCCCTGCCAGGCCTGCCAAGGAGGGGCTTCCATCCCCCCACCCCGCCCCGCCCAGGGAAGACTCCTCCTCCCAGGGGCTTGAGCAGCTTCTGGGAAACTTGCTGTTTCCAGGGTGCTTTTTAGATGACCTTGGCCTCGGGATTGTGTGGGGCCACAGCTACTGAAATTCAAGTCAGCCCAAGTAAACACTCAGTTCCTCGGCCCCAGCAGCCTCGTTTCCAGTGTTTGCTGCCTGTGTGACTGCTGGCTATGCCGGCCAGCATGGTTTCCTCCCTGCTGAGCGTCCTGGGACCTCACTTCTTTGGTACCTGCCTTGCCTGGTCGTGGAAGAGCCTGGACCTGGAGCCATGCTGGGGGCGCTCCGGAAATGCAAAGTCCTGCCTTGCATCGGCCTCCCCCAACCCCCATCAGCTTTGGGTCACCGGAGGCCTCCACACTAGCAGAAAGGGTTTCAGTTTGACCCCAAGACCTGTTGGCATGTCGTGACCCTGAGAAGGATCACGGAGAAGGTTGTGAGATTTTTTTCCTGCGGAGGGAGCAGAGCGCGTACTCGTTGCGGGGTCGAACACAGAGCCCCTGTGTCTATGGACATGATGAATCTGGGTAAGGGGCTGGTGTGGACCTGCTGTGGGGGAGAGCCAGGCCCTGGGCCAGCTGGGGCGGGTTGGGGAGCCAGAGGGGGTTGGCCAGCCCAGGCCCCTCCTCTGACCTGGGCTGGGAAGGTCTGAGAGGCAGCTTTGACCCCTGGGCCCTTCCATCCCCAGCCCAGTGCCTAGAGGGAGGAGGGGCTCCAATTACAGCCTCCCTCCCCTCCCCTCCCCTCCCCCGCCAGGGCCAGCCCTTCTCTGGCCCTTTTCCGCCCCTCCTGACCCTCGTGGCCAGTGTCTTCCGTGCTCCTGGGCCTCGGCCCCTCCCCAGCCCTCCTCCGCTCCCCACCCCCTGCCCTGTGCTGACCACAGAGGGGCCAGGCAGGGGAGGGGCTGGCGCCACATGCACAGACTCAGAGCTGTGAGAGGCCCGGAACCTACCCAGCCCCTCGCACTGCTGTGGGCTCGGACCTTGGGGGCCAGGGAAGAGCCCTGGGGATCAGTCAGGGGCCCGAGGGCAGGGGCAGCAACCGCAGGCCTGGAAAGGTAGATGCTTTCAGGGGGCAGGCTAGGCAGGGCCTGAGGAAGGACTGGTGGCACATCCCCCACCCCCTGGCCCGGCGGTCCCCATGCTGGCCCCGAGGCCACTCCTGCCGCTGCTCCTCGTGGTTGGGCTGACCTTGGGGGCCAGCCTGCCGCCAGGACCCAGAAGCCACTCGGGCGTGTGCCCCAACCAGCTCAGCCCCAACCTGTGGGTGGATGCCCAGAGCACCTGTGAGCGTGAGTGCGTCAGGGACCAGGTAAGCACAGGCCCTGGTTGGGGGTCAGACAATGTGGGGGGCTCAGGGCACCTTGGGGGCTGGGTGAGTCTGGGGAAGCCCAGCCCTACCCCTGCACCCAGGCCTTGCCCACAGGCGGACCCCAGCAGCTGCACTGCGGCCCCATTCCTGGGAGTCTGCTGCCTCCTCAGGCTCCCCACACTCGGCTGCTGGGGTTTTAGGCTGTTCTGTGTATGAGGGTCCCAGAGGACACCCCCAGTCTTTGCCTTCATGTGTCTGAGATTAAGAGCTCCCTCCTCGCTCCCCAAACCTGCCCACCCCCACCCTAGGACCAGTTGTTCTCAGGACCAGCAAGGTCGAAAGGCAGGGGGGTTCACACGTGGACACCTGCCCTGCAGCCCTACCCTGCACCACATTCAGTGGCCTTGAGCACGTTGTACGTGGCCCCCCCCAACCCCCACCCCTGCCCCAGGCCTTGGTTTCCTCGTTGGTGTGATGAAACCCGCTCTGTGGGGTGAGGACCTGAGGATTCAGTGAGCTTCGGTGACGTGACACACTCGACAGGGTCTGATAGTAGAGCATGGGAAGGCAATTTCTGGGAACGTGTTGGGCTTTCCCCAGGGGAGACAGGTTCCGGGAAGGGCAGCTGGGGCTCAGCTCCCTCTGGACAAGCTGACAGGCGGAGCTAGGGTGCCCACTGAGCTACTCCCCACTCCCCAGGACTGCGAGGCCGCCGAGAAGTGCTGTACCAACGTGTGCGGGCTACAGAGCTGCGTGGCGGCGCGCTTCCCCGGCGGCCCAGCGGTACCCACGCTGCTGGCCTCGTGTGAGGGCTTCACATGCCCTCAGCAGGGCTCCGACTGCGACATATGGGACGGGCAGCCCGTGTGCCGCTGCCGGGACCGCTGCGAGAAGGAGCCCAGCTTCACCTGTGCCTCGGACGGCCTCACCTACTACAACCGCTGCTACATGGACGCGGAGGCCTGCCTGCGTGGCCTCCGCCTGCACGTTGTGCCCTGCAAGCACGTCCTCAGCTGGGCGCCCAGCAGCCCAGGGCCGCCGGAGCCCACGGCCCGCCCCACGCCCGGGGACGCCCCCACGCCGCCTGCCCTCTACAGCAGCCCAGCCCCACAGGCGGTGTATGTGGGGGGCACCGCCAGCCTCCACTGCGACGTCAGCGGCCGCCCGCCACCCGCCGTGACCTGGGAGAAGCAGAGCGACCAGCGGGAGACCCTGATCATGCGGCCAGACCAGATGTACGGCAACGTGGTGGTCACCAGCATCGGGCAGCTGGTGCTTTACAATGCCCGGCCCGAGGATGCCGGCCTCTACACCTGCACGGCACGCAACGCCGCCGGCCTGCTGCGGGCTGACTTCCCACTCTCCGTGGTCCGGCGGGAGCCGGCCGGGGCCGGGGCACCCACGCCCTCTGGACCGGCCGAGTGCCTGCCTGACCTGCGGGCCTGCAGCAGCACGGCCCCCGGCCTGGTCCTCTGGCACTTTGACCCACAGCGGGGAGGCTGCATGACCTTCCCCGCCTGCAGCTGCGAGGGAGGTGGCCGCGGCTTCGAGACCTACGAGGCGTGCCAGCAGGCCTGCGCCCGGGGCCCCGGCGATGCTTGCGCGCTGCCGGCTGTGCAGGGCCGCTGCCAGGCCTGGGAGCCGCGCTGGGCCTACAGCCCGCTGCTGCAGCAGTGCCACCCCTTCGTGTACGGCGGCTGCGAGGGCAACGGCAACAACTTTGAGAGCCGCGCGAGCTGTGAGGACGCCTGCCCCGTGCCGCGCACGCTGCCCTGCCGGGCCTGCCGCCTCCGCAGCAAGCTGGCGCTGAGCCTGTGCCGCAGCGACTTCGCCATCGTGGGGCGGCTCACCGAAGTGCTGGAGGAGCCCGAGCCGGGGGGCGGTGGCATCGCCCGCGTGGCCTTGGATGAGGTGCTCAAGGACGACAAGATGGGCCTCAAGTTCTTGGGCACCAAGTACCTGGAGGTGACGCTGAGTGGTATGGACTGGACCTGCCCCTGCCCCAATGTGACGGCTGGCGACGGCCCACTAGTCATCATGGGGGAGGTGCGAGACGGCGTGGCCGTGCTGGATGCTGGCAGCTACGTCCGCGCCGCGAGCGAGAAGCGCGTCAAGAAGATCTGGGAGCTGCTGGAGAAGAAGGCCTGCGAGCTGCTGAACCGCTTCCAGGACTAACCCCGCCCGCCCTGCCTTCCTGTCCTGCTGAATAAAAGCCAGCGCTTCCCCAGACCTCGTGGCCTACAGGTGCTGGACCTCCTGGGGGGCCCTCAGCTGGTGTCCCGCTAGCACACCGGAGCATGGGCTCTAGTCCCAGTTCCGTCCTTGGGAACCTGCGGTTTCCCTGCAGCAGCACAAGCCTCCTGGGGCAGGAGAGCCTAGCAGCCGGCTCAGCCAGCAGGGCCTGAATTCTCACTCCCTCCTCTGTCCCCTCAGCAGAGCAGCCGGTCCAGGAGGCCCCCAAACCCTGACCCCACAGGCCAGACTCCCCCCTGCCCACCACCAGGTGTGGTCCCAGGAGGAGGCATGGTTGACACCAGCAGTGAGCAGCAGACAACACTTTATTCCCAGGTTCTAAGCAGCCCTGTGGCCATCAGCCAAGAGCCCCCAGACCGGGCAAGGCCAGTCCTCATGGCCCAGCCCTGGGAGGCAGGGGCTGGCCTCTGGGTTTGGTCCAGGGGAGGGGGGGATCTTGGTGGAAACACAAACACGTGAGAGCAGGTGCAGTTACTCTTTCCGGAATATCAGGCACTTGTTGTTGGCCGGCATGTCCACCTAGGGCGAGGCGTGGGCTGCAGTGGCTGACCAGGCCCCCAGGGAAGCGGCCCATGCCCCCCGCCCTCCCACCTACCATCCTTTCAAGGAGCAGGCCGCTGGCTTGGCCCAGGTCCTCCAGGAGGGCCGTGTCCCGCAGCCCCCACTCAGGATTCCTGCAGTGAGGGCCAGGCGGGGGAGAAGGTGCAGCTGTGGCTGGGGGCAGCCACCCAGCCCACCTGCCCTCCCAGCCAGGCCCCCCACCTATCCAGCTCTGACCTGCATCTAAGAGTCAGATCAAAATCCACGTTACTCTGCGGAGTGATCTTCCCATTGACGGCATAAGGCTGCGGAGATGGGGACACGGCTCTGCCCGCCACCCACAGACACGGGGTCAGCCATGCCTCCGTGGACACACAGGCAGTCTTGCACGCCGGCACCCAGAGAATGAAAAGGACACACCCCTCCCTGCCCCCAGGGCGGGGGACAGCTGAGGACCAGCTGGTGAGCCAGGGGGTTGGAGGGAGACTGGCAGATGACCAGGAGTATGTTCAAGAAGGAAGACCCTGGGTGCAGGGGAGTCGAGGGAGAAGGCAACTGAAAATACTGCAACCAAAAGGAGGCAGTGCAGAAAGTAGGACGCAGCCGAGACTGGCTGGGATCAGGATTGCCTGCCAGGGGAGGCCCATCATCTCTGGCCGAAGCACTCACCCCATAGGTGATCAGCAGCGCCTTGGGTTTGAGCAGATGTCCCGCTGCCCTGAAGAGCCCCTGGGGAGTGAGGAAGCAGGATGTCAGTGAGGAGCTTTCTCTCCCCAGGCACCTGAAAGAGCCCTCGGCCTCTCTGGCCAGAGACTCAGCCTGACCTCCTCAGGCCTCAGTGCCACCCTGCTCCCTCCCGCTGCACCCAGAGGGCTGCCCCGCGGCGCAGGTGGGTGGCTTGCCCACGCGCCCACAGACCTCGGTGCAGTTCAGGGGGCTGATGTGGATCATGTTGATGCACAGCAGCAGATCCAGCGACTGGGGCAGGATCCCGCCCCAGTGCTCCCAATCCCAGGTCACGTCCAGGTACAGCGGGGCCTTCACGTTGGACAGCCCCTGAGCCTGAGTGGTGGCCGAGATGCTGTAGAAGGGCAGCACATGGTTGAGGGGAGCTGAGAGGGGTCCCCCGGTGGCGTGGGGAGTCGGGACAGCGGAACAGGCCCTGCTCCGCCTGACCCCGCGCCCCGCCCGCTCTCGCCAGCCGGGGTCCCGCCTTTCCCGCGCCCCGCCGCACCTGTCCAGGCAGCGCTGGTCCACGTCGGACGGCTGCCACTCGGCGTGGGGGAAGGCCCGCGCGAAGTGGGCCGTGTGCTGGCCGGAGCCCGAGGCCACCTCCAGCACGCGGACGCCGCGCTGGGCCGGGTCCATGTACTGCCGCAGCACGCGTAGGATGGGCTCCTTGTTCCGCTCGGCCGCCGCCGCCACCAGCATCGCAGCAGCTCAGCCGGCCCGCCGGTAGCCGCAGTCAGTCGCCGCGAGACCCACCAGGCGCCGCAGTCCGACGCCGCGCGGCCCGCTGGGAGTTGTAGTCCGGCGCCGCGAGGCCGGCCGGGAGTTGTAGTCCGGCGCCGCAAGGCCGGCTGGGAGTTTAAAGGGCCGGCAGCCGCAGGAGGCGCACCGGGAGCCGCAACCCCGGCGAGGTCATTGGTCGGTTGAGTTGGGGTCGCTGGCTTACAGGCGACCGTCAGCTCAGTACCCAGTGGCCCATGGCCGCTCCGGCATTTTCATGGAGCTTGTCACTCTCTCATTCTCCAAAATTGCCTTGTCCGCGTTGCTCCGGAATGGGTGTTTCCTTGTGGTCTTCTTTCCTTTTGAAATCAGTGTGGTTAGCGAGAATTAGTTTGTTGAGATGGGGAAAATGAAAACTACCACATGCGCCGCCCGGGAATCGAACCCGGGTCGCAAGAATGGGAATCTTGCATGATACCACTACACCAGCGGCGCTGCTGACACACTATCCGCCCGCGAGATTTAAGGGATTGTGACGCAACCTACCGGCGCGCAGAAGTACCATAGTGCATGCGCACCGCCCCTGGGCGGGGGGGGAGGGGGGAATGCCCGCCCCAGCGCCCCGAAGCCGGCGGGCGGGTTGGGGTGGGAGCACTGGGACTGGTCGGGTCCGCGTGAAGTGGGGACGGGGGCAGTCTCGCGGTGTCACCTGGGCCCCCAGCGCTAGAGCAGACAGAGCGGGCCTAAGGGACGAGGGCTGGGGGCCACGATTCGCGCCCGCGCCTTGGAAACCATGGCAACTGCGGGCGTCCGGAGCCGGTGGGGCGTGGCTACGATAGCGTTCCTTGTGGGCGGGCCTTCGTGGCTGGGCGGGGCTCGTGTCGGCTGGGCGGGGCTCGTGTCAGCTGGGCGTGGGTGGAGCGGTCCTGGCCGGCAGGGACCGGACGGACCGGACGGACCGGACCTGTGATGCTCAGGGCTGTCCTGCGAGGCCGACAAGACCCGCGCTAGCCCAGGGTTTGCGGACGTTGTGAGGGGGCTCGGCGACCCCGGAATCGAGTCGGAGCCTTATTTGTTGTGTTCAAGGGTATTTCCCCGGTGGTCAGCTTGGGGCCCGTGGCTCCGAGGGGCCCCGTTCTGCAGGCTGAGGGCCGCGTTCCGCAGCGGGCTAGATTCTCTCCCTTGTTTGCGCAGTTTTTCACGAGAGAGACCCCCATACCCGACAGCACTCTGGCCGGGGCTCAGAGGGTGGCCCCAACCCAGGCTTTAACCTGGGGTTGTCATGGAGGGCCCGGAATGTGGTTGGGTACCGCGAGGACAGTCTTGCAGTTTAGGGTGGGGAAGTGGCGTAGGATTGTCGGGGCTGGACCGGCCCCCTAGGGAAGTGCTACTCAGTCGGCGGCCGCCCCGTCCAGGCAGCCCCACTGGCATTCTGCGCGTGACCACCCTTCCCTAGGCTTTCTGTTTCACAAGCCAGAGATTCCCTTGCCTGAATCACCTTTTGCCTCCTTCCACCTGGTCTGCCGGCTGAGCTGGGCATTTTCTGTAGCCTTCCATGTGCGGGGGCTGAGAGGAGCATCTGCTGTGGTTCATAACAAGCCCCTTTCAGCCTCACCTGGGTTCACACCAACCAGGTGACTCTTGGAGCTCAGGGGTTGGTAGCCAGGAGACCCGACGTGTGATTAGAAGGCTGGAGACCAAGCCCATCACCAACGATAAATGATCTCATCAACCACGCCTGTGTAACGGGGCCTCCCTAAAAACCCAAAATGAAGGGGTTCTGGAGCCTCTGGGCACATGGAGGTGCCAGGAGGGGGAGGGTGGCGCTCCTGGGCAGGAGGCAGGGCCTGGAAGCTCCGTGCTCCTTCCCCACCCTCACACCCCACCCACCCACCCTGTGGGTGTCTTCTATCTGCTGTTCCTGAGTCATAGCCTTGATGATGAACCAGTAACCGTAAGTAAGGTGTTAGGTCCCTGAGTTCTGTGCGCTGTTCTAGTAAATTATGGCACTCGAGAAGGGGGTTGTGAGAACCCTGACTTACAGCTGGTGACAGCCTGGACGTGGTGGCGAATTCATGGGATGGGGCCTTCAGCCTGGGGGGGGTCTGCATTCATGCCTGGTAGATAGTGTCAGAATTGAGTTAAATTGTAGGACATATATAAAGTGTTGCAAGTGTTTTCCTTTACACTAGGTGTTCTGTAAGAGGCAAGAAACCAGACTGACCAGTCTCCCTGATTCCTCCAGGTCGTATGGCCCAGCTTCAGAAGCTGCCCAAATACCCAGCAGTGTCTTCATTTAACAGCACTTGGCCTTAGGTTGTTATCTGATGTAGGAAAGACGTTAGGGTTCGAAGCCTATGGCCAAGAAAGAATTCTTGGGACATCTTTGGTGCAAAAAGGTGGTTTTATTAAAGCACAGGGACAGGGCGCCTGGGTGGCTCAGTCGTTAAGCGTCTGCCTTTGGCTCAGGTCATGATCCCAGGGTCCTGGGATTGAGTCCCACATTGGGCTCCCTGCTCGGCGGGAGGCCTGCTTCTCCCTCTCCCACTCCCCTTGCTTGTGTTCCCTCTCTCGCTCTCACTCTGTCAAATAAATAAATAAAATCTTTAAAAAGAAAAAAAAAAAAAAGCACAGGGACAGGACCCGTGGGCAGAAAGAGCAGCGCTGGGGTCATGAGGAGTGGTCTTTCTTTCCCTTCCTTTCTTTCTTTCTTGATTTTATTTATTTATTTGACAGAAAGAGAAGGACAGAGAACGCAGCAGGGGGAGGAGATGAGACTCCCCGCTGAGCAGGGAGTGAAGGCAGATGCCTAAAGACTGAGCCACACAGGCGTCCCCCCATTACATCCTTTCAAGTTGGGAGGGGTTTAGGGACAGTGTAAGTCTCTAAGGCATTTGGAAGCAAGATTTCCAGGACCTTGAGAGGGCTAGCTATTGTTGGGTAAAGGTCATTTATTACCATCTAATAAAACCTGAGTTATGAGACCCTTCAGATATATATCGGTGGGCCATATGCTTGGGGGATGCTGCCAACATGTATCTTGGGGGGTAGAGATAAAGGAAGTTTCCAAAGGAATTCTTACATGTTAAAGTAGACTCACAGGGTCCTGGGGGTGGGGGTGGGTATCAGGCTAGGATTGCCTTTTGCCCTTAGCAAAGTGTCAACATCGAGGCAGTTGAGTCCCTAGAGGAATGTCACTCTGCCTGTTTCAAGGACTTGTCCGTGGGCTGCAGGCAATAACCACCTGCCACATTTGCTGCTCTGGGCTGGCCTGGGCTGCCCGCTGTGTGAGCTACCCCCTGCCCGCTGCGCTCACCAAGCTCAGAGCTAGAGAGGGCTGCAGTGTGTGCACAAGTGTGTGTGAGTATGTGTATACACATGAATGCTTGTGTGAACACGTTCGAACACACATTTTCTGGAAAGTCATGGTTGTGTGTCAGACTCTGGGAGGGTCCAGGACCCCCAGTGAAGTCTCTGACCCTGCTAGGGCCTGTGCTCGGTGGGGCATTCTAGGATCTTGTCTCCTGAGGCAGAATTCAGCTCCCAGGCAGCCCTCCTGAGCTTCTCACCCACTGTGTGCAAGGTACCTTGGCATGGGCCACCTTTCCAAATAAGTGTTTAGCCACATGATAACTCTCTAGTGCCCAGAGAGCCGTGAGCAGACAGGAGACCCCCGATGGGGGTGCAGGCTTCCTCCGCAGCCCTTTGCCAGGCGCTGGGCACTCCCCCTCCTGTCCCCTCATCCACCGCCGCCTCCCTTGATACACTGGCTTCCTAGAGCTACTGTAACAAATGACCCCAAACTCGGTGGCTTAAAACAACGGACATTTATTTTCCCATACTTCTGGAGGCCCCAAGTCCGAGAGAAGGATGGTCTGCTCCCTCCAGAGGCCCTACAGGAAGAAGGTGCCTCAGCGTTTCCGGCGGCTGGTGCCTGCAGGCACTCTGCCTTCACCTTCACCTAATCTCTCTACCTGCGTCCAGACGTTCCTCTTTCTCCTACAAAGACACGTCATTGTATTTAGGGCCCATCCTAATCCAGGATGGCCTTATGTGGAAACCTTGCCTAACTTATATCTACAAAGACTTTTACTCCAAATAAGGTCACATTCTGAGGTTCCCAGTGGGCATAGCTTTTGGGGGGACACCACTCAACCCCCCAGTGCACTTAGGTTTGGGAATGGCCAAGCAATCCCAGAAACTGGGCAGTAGACCCAGGAGCCCCCAGCCAGCGCCCTTCCGGGGGATCTCTGGCCCTCCATCATCCTGGATCTGCCTTGATGAGGGCGTAGATTTCAGATGGAGCCAGTTACTGAGAATGACTGAAAACAAACTTCCTCCTCTTTCAGGTTAAGTTTTAGAACTGTATTTAGAATCTTTGAAAGAAAATTTTTATTTGCTTTTATTACGACGACTGGGGTCTGTGAGGCGAAGCCCTTTTCTTACCCAGACAGCCATTTTATCTGCAAGCTGGGTGAGGCCCCTCCCCCCCGGGGCGGCTGCCCTGCTGGGCTTGGGGGCAGGTTCCCAGCCTCCCCAGGAACAGGGAAGGTGGTGGGCCCTGCAGGGGCTTCACAGCCAACACCCCCGCCAGGGTGTGTCCTGGGAGCAGTGAGGCTGGCAAGGCCCCCTCTGGGGGAGACCAGCCCCCCCAACATGCAGGGGGCTTCACTGCCTGCCCCCACCACCTGGCCTTCCTCCTCCTTCAGCTACCTGGGGACCCCTGGGCTCTCCCTCACCCCCTCCCCCCCCCCCCCCGGGGGCCCCCCCCCCCCCCCCCCCCCCCGCACCCTGGCTGTCTCCCCAGCATGTGAGTGAGCAGTGTGCTCAAGGCCAGGCAGCCAGCACAGATGGTGCAGGACCACGCTGGCCTTGAGTCGGCTGTGGGGAGGGACAAGGGACAGACACTGCAGGGTGCACAGGGGGGCTGGGGAGGGGCTTGCTCGGGCCTGGACTCCTTGGACATGCTGTTGCCTGGGGGGACCCCGTCTCCCCTCTCAGGATCACAGGCTTGCCGCAGCCAAGCAGGGTGCAGCCCAGCCCACCCTGCGGAGCAGGAAGCTGGGGAGGGGGGCCCCTGGGACACACACTTCCCTAAGAGTACCTGAGCAGGCCTGGCTCCCTCCCACCAGCCACAAAGGCTCATGGGAAAGCTGGGGGGGGGGACAGAGCACAGAGCAGGTGGGGAGGGAGTTCCTCCTGCTGTCACTCCCCGCCCCAGCGACAGGGCTACCCCCCAACCTTCTCAATGTCCTGCGCTCTGCCTGGGGGGTGGAGAGGCTTCAAGTCTGCTCTCAAAGTGAGCTGTGGGGGGAGCTGGGCCTTTGTTCCAGGGGCCCACTGGGCCGCTGCTGTAAGTCCCCTTGCCCCTTGGGGGCGGCAGCTCCCAGACCAGGTCCCAGTGGACACCCCAGACCCTGGTGCCTGCTGGACTGAGCTTCCTCAAATATTTGTGGAACAGCATGCGAGCCCCGCAGTGGCTGTAAGAGCCTCGGGGGCGGATTCCTGGACAACTCTGGGCAGAGTGTTTTCTTGGGTGGGGGGCATGCTAAGGATTGAACTCAACCAAACGGAGGACGAGGGGAGCCTTCCGTTGAGCACGCTAGGTCCTGGGGCTCACAGACCCCAGAGTGTGGTGCTTCCTCTCCCACAGCCTGGGCAGCAGTGGGGAAACCCTCAGCCCTGAGCAGCCCCTGAGCTGGGAGGAAGGGGCACTTCTATGTAATTCTCAGGAAGGAACCCGGGGGGTGGAGCCCGCCTCCCCCTTCGTTCCAGGCAGGCCACCTGAGTCTGGGGACCAGTAACTGGTCCTCTCCAACTGGGATGAAACAGGCAAACCGGGCATCCTCACTCACCCACCTCTCTCCCCAAGATCCCACCCCCCACACTGCTCCCGGACTGAATGGGATCCCCCGTCCCTGGAGCTGGGGGTGCGTCTTGGCATGGGAGGCTCAGTCAGGGAGCAGAGTGCACCCACTATTCCTGTCCCACAGAGTGCAAGGGAGATTCCCAGGGCGCCAGGTTTCTGCCCAAACCCACTTTTTCTGGTCTCCGGCCCCTTGGTCCCAAGACCCAGGCCAAGAATGACCCTTCACGCTGGCTCAGGCCCACCCAGGCACCTTGGCTGAAGCTCCCCAACGTGAATGGGAACAGCCTTGCTTCCAGGGTGCGCACAGAGCGCCCCCAGCGCCTGTCAACGCGCCCCCACCCGCACCCCCGCACCCGCGGCTCACCTGGCCTTCCGGCGGTGGAAGGCCGTCCCAGGCCCCAGGACGCTTCCTCTGCCTTGGCCGTGGGCCATGTGGGGTGGGGCGCTGGTGGCTGCCCTCCGCAGCCAGTCTCCCCAACGGGCGGAGCGCCACCTCCGCCGCGTGCCCCGAGGCCCGCCCGGACGCGCGGGCCCTTTAAGGGCCGGGGGCGTGTAGCGGCCCGCCCCCTCCCCGCCGCGCCCGGCCGCCCGTTAAAGGGGCCGCGCCCTGGGCCCCCGCCGAGTGCGAGCCCCGGCGGAGGGCTGGGCAGGGCGTGCGTCCCGGTGAGCGCGCGGGCGGCCGGCCCCTCCGCACCATGTACACCATCACCAAGGGGCCCAGCAAGCTGGTCGCGCAGCGCCGCACAGGTGCGCGGGGCGGGGGGCGGGCAGGGCCGCCGGGGGGAGGGTCCGCGCAGTGACTGCCCAGGCGCGGCGGCGGCTGACGCGCCCCGTGCCCGCAGGTCCCTCGCAGCAGCAGGTGGAGAGCCGGCTCGGCGAGCTCCTGAAATGCCGGCAGCCCGCGCCGCCGACCCCACCGCCCCCGCGGGCGCAGCCGCCCGGACCCTGGCCCCTGTCGAGGTGAGACGCGCGGGCCGGCCGCCGGGGGCCGCGGGACCGAGAGGTTGACCTTGGGGAAGGTTCGCGGAGACCCGGCCACATGCTCGGGGCGGGCGCGGGGCGGGGCGTCCGACCCCGCCCGCGCGGGCGTCTCTGGCCTCCGCACCTCCGCACCTCCGCGCCTCCGCCTCACCTGGCACCTGGCACCTGGCAGGGTCGGAGGGGGTTGGGGCGGATGTGCACGATCCCCTCTCCCACTCTGGCCCAGTGGGACCTTGGCGGAGCCCGAGTGGGGAGGAAGCGGACCAGCTCCTGGATCGGAGGAGCTCCACGCGGCTGACTCAGATTCCCCGGGCGACCTTGGGCGGCGAGGCCAAGGTTTGAGGCGAGCTGCCCAGGAAGGCGGGAGCAAAATCTCCTAGGGTGCTGGCCCGCAAGGCCTCCTGGCTCTGGCCCCGGCGGGAGGCTGCCAGCCCCGTCCTTGCAGGGCGGGCTGGGGGAGAAAGTGCACGTGGTTCCCTTTGGCCCTACCAGGGCACCGCTCTCCTGTGCCCTTCACCCAAAACACCCTGGCTGGGCACTGGAGGCCTCCCGCAGATGCTCAGGCCTTGCCGGAACCTGCAGTTTTCTGCCTTTCCTGACCAGCAGTTTTGCCAGTGCCCAACGCCTGCCCCACAGGAATCTCAGTCCTGGCCAATTTGGCCTCCACATGACCTTGACCTGGAGGTCAGATTCCCCCCCCCATCCCCCAGAGCTGAGCCTTTTACTTTTTTGTTTCAGCTCTGGACCTTTGGTTTCGTTTATTCTATGCATTTCCTGGACCTAGGGCTTTCTTCCAAGCCCACAAAAGCCTGAGGCCTCCTGGGCTAGGCGGTGGGTAGGGGCAGCAGATAAACAGGGTAGCTGACTCTGGGCCCCCCCGAGGCAGCTCTGAGGGTGCAGGTGGTGGGGGCCTGCCAGGAGGGGGCAGCCTGTGGGGATCTTTCTGGGCTGAGGCCCTTCCCTAGGGTGGGGGTGGCTTCTGCTGGGGGCACGTTGACATTTTGAGGTTGCTTCCTAGTGATGAAAACGTTCTAGGGCAACCACAGGTGGGTCCTGGGGAGACAAGGGAGCAGGGCCTTGGAGGGCAATTCTTGGGACCCAGGCTGTGTTATAATATTGCCTTGTGATTTCAGCTTTGGTCCTCACGGCTGCCCTGCTGCCCAGAGGAGTAAACAAGACATAGGTGTATAGCCACGACTGGTCACCTAGGCAGATAACCTGGGAGCAGAGTGGTCCAGGGTGCCCCCCACCCTCTGACCTGGAGAAGCGTGTCACCTCTCTCTCCTGAGTCCCATTGCTGATGAAATCAGGGTGCATCTGTGCCAGGGTTGGGGCGTGCTGGGGAGGGAGATGGGAAAGACCGCGTAGAGCCCTTAACCCCCCCACCAGGCCTCACCTTCACCCTCAGCCAGTTGGGCACACTGCAGCCTGCTGGGTTAGGAGGGTGCTGACCAGCCTGGCCTGAGGGAGCGCAACCCTCAGCCTGCCTCCGTCCTGTGTGGATCCTACTGCGTGCCAGGGAGTGGTGAGCAGGCACAGCATGTGCTGGCTGTGCTGGGCCCCCTCCCAGTCCCCGTGGCCTTGAAAAGACCCTGCTGGGAGGCCAAGTGAGTCTCCCCTACCCCCTCTCCTGAACTTTCTCGGGGGGCCACCCTCCAGAGTGGCTCCACGCGCCTTCCTATCCTGATTTTTCCCCTGTAGTGCCTTTTTACTACCCGGCATCCCTCACCCCGACTTGCCCACGAGAGAGGGGGTGTCTGGGCCACTGCTGCATCCTCCACGCTTGGTGTGCCTGGTGCGCCGCAGGTGCTCAAAGCATCTGACCCGCTAATTCTGCAGGCTGGGGTTCTGGCCTGCCATGGGGCCGTGCCTCTGAGCCGCTCTTGCTCCCGGTGTGAGACAGAGAGCAGAGATCAGTGCAGGTGACATTCATTGTCGGGAAGAAGATAAAATGGCGCCACGTGACCCCCAGATGGTCACGCGAGCAGGTCGGGGAGGTGGCCTGGCAGTTTTACTGAGTCGTGGGCTTTGAGGTCAGGCAGGTGTGCAGGTATGTTCTGGAACTAGCAGCTATTCACAGTGTGTGACTTTGGGCGGGTCACTTCCCTGTCTCGAGCCCAGGGTCCTGGGCTGGAAATGGGTGGGTGGTTTACCGTGGGAGTCAGAGAGGAGACTCAGTGCCAGGATGCCGTGTGGGTGCTGAGCAGGGACACTGGAGTGTGCCTACGGCAGCATCCTTGGGAGCAGGCACAGTGTGGCCTTCATCCACAGGTGCACGCTCGAGCCAGGGCCCTTTCCCCAGAGGGCCTGTGGAGCATCCTATGTAACTAAGTCCCAGTGGGGTAGGGGATTAGGTGGGTGCCTGCCTGCTCGGGCCCCTGCTCAGCCCTGGTCAGGCCACGGCCTTGGTCCCTGTGACCCACAGCCCACGGCTGCAGTTCCCTTTTTGGTTTTCCTTCTTCCGTGTCCAGCCTCCACTTTCCTGGAGTCTGCAGGCTTGTGGGGGTGGGGGTGGCAGGCAAGGGGCTGTCCAAGTTGAGGACAAACCTTCATACCTTCTGGTTGGTGCAGCTCAGGCCTGGGAGGAGCCCTGCCCCCCTACATTTTCTTCACTGGCCTGGAGCTGGCGGGACCGGTGCCCCTCAAGACACTCCTCTTTATTTTAGTGCCCCTCTCAGCCAAGGAGGACCCCCGAGCGGCGGTGGGGCACCTGAGCCCAGGAAGGCGAGCAGGCCGGCGGGACCGCGAGTGCCTGGCGGAGTGGCACGTGCAGCCCAGGACTCCCGGCTCCCACCTCCTGCTGTAGGTGCGGGCCCCGCTCCCTCCACGGCCCCATCCTGGGCTTTGTGTGTGCAGGGTTAGGCCAGCTGCCGCCGGCAAGGGCAGCCCATCAGTGCCCTGGGCCCCACTGATCGCTGACCGGGACAGGCCCAGTGGCTCCCTGGACATCCCATGCCCACCAGGCTGAGCTCCAGAGCCTGGGGGCCATCTCCTCACTCAGCATTCCCACCCCCTGTGGGCAAGAGTGTTGCCTCGTCTGGGACCTGCAGGGATGGGCTGGGCTGGGGTTGAAGTCACAACTTCTCCACTCAGTGCTCTTTGGCCAGACCATCACTTAGGGCTCATCCCCACGGAGCCTGGGGCAGCCAGGAAGAGGGAAGGGCACCGATTGCCTGTTTGTTCTTTGGGTCCTTTCTCCCACACTGGGGACAGTGGTGAGATGGAGAAGCTTGGGGGGGGGTAGAGAAAATGGCCGAGAATTGTGCCTGGCCAACTGTGGTTGGGTCAGAGTGATCTGGTTGTAGCTTAGATCTGAACGTGGGTTGCTGGAGGCCTGGCTGGTCCTGGGGAGGTGGGATGCAGGTGGCAGTAGGGGTGCCCGAGAGACCTTTGGAGGAGTGCCTGTGTGCCTTGAGCATGGAACCCTGCTGGGGGTCTGGGGCACAGGGCTGGGGACTGCAGGTGTGAATCGAGCTGCTGGGGGCTTGGGCCTGCAGGAGAGAGGCCTCCTCGGCCACCACTGCAGCACGCAGCTACCTTGAAGGTCAAGGAAGTGCCCAGGCTGGGCCTGGCCTGGGAGTGGTGGGGGTGGCCTGAAGCTGCTCCTGGAGCTTTGCCAGGCATCACCTGGGCTTAGGACAGTTGCTGACCGGCTCCTCCCCCCTCCACAGTCCGGGACCAAGGCTTGTTTTCAATCGGGTGAATGGCCGGCGGCCCCCCGCCACATCTCCATCCCTTGAGGGAACCCAAGAGACCTATACGCTGGCCCATGAGGAGAACGTCCGATTTGTGTCTGAAGGTAGTGTCGAGGC
The DNA here is from genome assembly GCF_004348235.1 of Phoca vitulina. Classification (NCBI taxonomy): domain Eukaryota; kingdom Metazoa; phylum Chordata; class Mammalia; order Carnivora; family Phocidae; genus Phoca; species Phoca vitulina. Next base: position 2,139,760 of record NW_022589736.1, on the reverse strand, counting down.
CCAAGGGTGAGGCCGGGCCCCTGTTCCTCCTCCCCACTGTGACCTGGTTCCAAGCAGCTAGAGGGCTGGGCTCTTCCTAGGCTGTCTCCCCGTTGGTCCTGTGACTGTCCAGTGGGCTGCCTACTCCCCTTCTTAGCTGGGGTCCTGGGTGGGAGACAGGAGGCCAGGGGCCTGGCTTAGCCCTACTGCCCTCCCCCCACAGCTTGGCAGCAAGTGGAGCAGCAGCTGGGTAGTGGCCCAACTGGCGATAGTGGGCCCAGACCTGTGCAGTACGTGGAGAAGACCCCCAGCCCCCGGCTGCAGAGTGAGCCCCCCCTGCTCTCAGGGAGTCCCCTCCACTCCCTCCAACCCTGACCTGGGCCCTGCTGCGTTCTAGCCCTAGGGGATTGGGGAGGGCGCTTGAACTTGACCTGCTTCTTCCCAGTGCTTGCTACATTTGGGTCTGGGGGAGGGGCTTGTGGTCAGCTCAAAGGGACAGACACTGACTGATCTGGGAGGCAGCATCACTGCCCAGCCTTCTACTCTGCCCACAGACTTTGTGCCCATTGACCTGGACGAGTGGTGGGCACAGCAGTTCCTGGCCAGAATCACTAACTGCTCCTAGCTGCCTTGGAAGGAATGCTGCCCCAGGGCCCAGCCCTGCCCCCCGCCAGGAGAGGACCACGGAGCCCTATTTAGCCGCTGAGGCAGGCCGTCCTTCACCCTGAGTCTGGCCAGGAGCCGGCCACACCTGAAGTGCCAGCATTTGGACTCTTGCACCTGCTGACCCCTTGGACCAGCTGTCCTATGCTGCCAGGGGCCAGAAGCTGAATTTGTCTGACCTCAATCCTGCTCACTGTGCCCAGGGACCAGCCCCTGGGGCTGGCAGGGAGGAGCTCCAGACTAATAAAGTTGAGAAACTGCCCTTTTCGAGTGGCCTTTATTTGGTATGTGGGGGGTGGGGTCAGGGTCCTCACATACTAGGTCCAGCCTTTCCTTGGCCCCATAGCTGCAGCTCTGCCCAATTCTGGCCTTCCTGTGTCCTGATGGAGGTGCTGGGGCCCTCTCTGGGCCAGCTCATCTTTCTTGGATGTCGCTGGACCTTACCTGCACCACCCAGCTTTCTCTCCCCGTTGGCAAGTGCTTGAGCCCCATCTCAGGATACACAAATGTTATCAACTGGCCGGGGGATCGAGTCCCAGAGGCCCAGGACTGGGGCCAGATCTCAGGAGGCTTAGTCCTGTGTCTTAACCCCCCAGACCGAGTTGCCCTGTGGGACACTGCTTTGCCTCCTGGGTGGGTGGCATTGCCTGCGGAGTGGAGTGGAGTGGAGTACCCCAGGTGTGGACGCTAGAGGGCTGGTGGTAGTAGGGTGGAGCCCAGTGGGCTGGCAGTGAGTGTGACAAGCGCATTCCCATAAATAGGGTGCGTGTCCTTCCCAATATACAGGTGGGCCCCAGAAAGTCGGGCACCTCCCTGGTTCCCGCTGTAGCCTTGCTAGGGCCTCGCCATAGGGTCCTGGCTTGGGAGTGGCCGCAGAGGCCCGGGCCGCGACGGCTCTCAGGGTGCCCGAGAGACCGCCCACCGCGAGCCCGGCGAACCTTCAACCCTGACCGCGGTCACGCGACCCGGCTCTGGTCGCACCGCGGTCACATGGCCAACGCCGCGCCGTCGTGCGTCCCGCCCCACCCCTCAGGTCACGTGGCCTCGCCCGCGTGACCGCAGTAGTGGCGCTGTTGCCAGGCGGCCGTTGCTAAGCGCGCGCTGCGTGCCCTGCGTGGAGCGCGCGGCGGCAGAGGCGGGAAGTGCGAGCGGCGACGCCATGGCGAAAGGTACCAGCGCGCGGGAGGCCGGGGCCGGGGGCTGGGGGGCGGTCAGCGCGGGGGGCGGGGGGCGGGGGGGGCCAGTGGGACCGGGGCTGGCGCGCAGTAATGGCTGTCACCGCGGGGGGGGGTGGCGTAGCACAGACCCAGCCTTTGGCCCCTCCCTGGAAGGTCTGGAGGCCCACAGCGGGATGCACCCCCTCACCGGCGGGGGTCTGGCATCTGGGGACGCACCTTCATGCCCATGGGGGTCCTCACACCTTCATGGCTCCCCAGTGTGGCAGCACCCGTTCCTCAACGTCTTTAGACACTTCAAGGTGGGCGAGTGGAAGCGGTCCACTAAAGAAGGCGATGTGGCTCCTGTCACTGTAAGTGGGCACGGGGACTTGGCAGCAGCGGTAGAGACCCCTTCTGTCCTCCTGAGAAACCTGTCAGAACCACCCCAGGGTCATGCCGATGGTGCCCTTCTCGGCGTCCCTCGGTGGACAGTGCTGCCTCTCCTATTTCTTTTTAGGATAAGACTCTGAAATGCACTGTGTATCGCATCCGGGGTTCTGTCTCTGCTGGTAATTACATCCAGCTCCCCAAAACCAGTACCCAGTCTTTGGGGCTGACTGGCCGGTACCTGTACGTGCTCTTCAGGCCCCTGCCAGCCAAGCACTTCGTCATTCACCTGGATGTGGCCACCGAGGTGCCGAGCTTGGGAGTGGGGGTTGGGGGTGGTGGTGCTGCATTCCTGTAGTCCTTCTTGTCTGTTCATGGTCATGCTGTGCCCTGCAGGACAGCCAGGTCATCCGTGTGTCCTTCTCCAACCTCTTCAAGGAGTTCAAGTCTACGGCCACGTGGCTGCAATTTCCCTTCATCTGTGAGGTTGGGTTATCTGTAAAAGGTGATGTGGAAACGGGACACGAACGGGCTGCGGTAGTCCAGGAGAGGCGGCCTGAGAGCGGAGAGGGAGGTGGGCAGTCCCAGGCGCAAGGAGAGGTGGTGCTGGGGGGACGTTGTGGTTGGGGCAGGCCAAGTACAGAGTGCCCTGGGCTGGCTGGTGAGACCGTAGGCACTGATCTTGGCTCCCGTTCTTCAGAGCTGGCCAGTGTTGCCCCCTCTGGTGCCCGTTGGACATGTCTACAGCTTGATTTGCATGACATTCTCCTGGTGTACCTAAACCGGCGCTACGGTCACCTCAAGAGTGTCAAGCTGTGCGCGAGTCTGCTCGTGAAGAGCCTCTACACCAGCGACCTGTGCTTTGACCCCGGTGAGTGCTGTACTTATGTCCTGTGCTCATCCTGCAGCCTGCCTGCTCCAGCGCTCTCCCCCAATCCCTGAGTTCTCAGCAGGAGGGGCCGACATCCCAGCCCGTGATGGAAACGCCTGTGCTGTGCCATCTTGGAGCCCCCCCAGCTCCTGAGGCACCTGTGGGGGGCAGGGGGTGGTGGTGGCTGGGCTGGTGGCACCTGGTGTTGAGACTCGCCTGGGCTGGAAGAGGGAGCTGGATGGGCTTCCTTCCCTGGACCAGCTCTGCTCTTTGTAGCTGTTACTATGGCTGAGGCCCAGCGGGCAAAGCTGCCTGTCACACCTGTACCTCGAGAAATGGCATTCCCAGTGCCAAAGGGGGAGAGCTGGTATGACCACTACGTGCACATCCGGTGAGTGGCTCTGCCCATCCTGCGGGAGGTCAGTGAAGGGAGGTCAGGGTGGTCCCTGGACACTAAGTTTCTCTCTGCCCTGTCGAGGTTTCCAAGCGACAGCTCAAAAGCATCTCCTGAGCCGGTTCAGAAGAGCTGTTCCCCTCCTGAGGCAGGTGGGCCTGTGGAGTCACCAGAGATGTAGGCTCAGGCCTACAGGGACGTGGAGTTTCACGGGAGGGGGTGTTGATACTGTATGGGGTGGCAAACCTGGCAGGGAGGTGCCCACAGGGGCCAGGGCTAGCCTCAAGGCTGTCCTGAGATGCCAGGATCACGTGGGAAGTTGTGTAGGGTGCCTGGTGTTCTCAAACTTTCCAACTAGGAGGGCATGCTGGGGCCCGGAGCAGAAGAGTGGGCTGAGCTATGGCTGTGGCTTTGGAGGAGTGGGCAAGGCACTGAGACCATGCTCTCCGCAGGCCTCTCTGCACTCTGTTCAGTGGCTTCTCTGGCCTTTGACTCCATTCCAGATTTCCTGGGGTGCATGCTGCAGGTTCCCCCTCACCCAGTGGCTTTCAGCAATCCCTTCCAAGACACCCTGCCCTCCATGGTCCAGATGTTTGGCCCCACAGCCGTGAGTGCTTCTCTGTCCTTAGAAATGGGGCTGGAGGGTGGTGGCCTCAGGGTCCTGACAGGCACTTGTGCCCCTGCAGTCTTGCCAGACCCCCTCAGTGCCCAGGCCCCTTCCAGAGGTCAGCTTGTTCTGTGAGCGCTCGAATGGCCCCAGTGACCGTAGCCAAGAGCGCTCGGCCGGCCCAGAGGTCACTGACAAGCATGCGGCTGGCAACGGTGTTCACGTGTCCGCTCCTAAGCCGACCACAGTGCCCGCGGCGCTGGAGGATGTGGCCGTGCATGAGGTCAGTGCCTACCCCCAGGAAGGTGAGGGGTAAACCATTTCACTGAGGTGGGTGGAGCCTTGGTGAGGTGTGGGTAAGGGCTGCTGGGTCTCTGAAACCTTTTGTCATCCAGCTTTCTGACAGAAAGCAGAATGGGCAGGATATGGCTCTGGACAAGAATCTCTTCCAACCAAGGGTAAGGAGGCACCAGGTGATCTGTGGAGGCCTTGGAGTGCAGGCAGGGGCAGGAGCTGGGGTCCCCAAAGGGTCTGGCACTGTGGCCAGATTCTGGCTTCCAGCCACAGGGCAGCCGGCAGAAACCACCTAGGACTGCATTGCTTTCTTGGGAGGGAGAAACTAGCCGGGGCTGGTGCCGTCCCAGGGGAATGGGAGCCTCACCTCCTGGGGTCTCACTGTGAGTTTGCCTGTTTCAGAGCTTTCTCCCGGATCCGATCCTGAGGCTCAAGGGAGTCATTGGCTTTGGGGGCCACAGTACCAAATGGGTGAGGGATCCAGTATTCTTACTGGGCCGTGTGAGTGTCAGTTACACAGAGGGGGCAATGGGAAAAGCCCGTGTCTCCCTAAGGTGGCTATGTGGACATCTAAGCTTCCTCAGGGTGTGGAGCCCTCACCCCCCTGCCCCCCACCGTGGATGCCTGGCTCTGCCTGTGTCTGCACGCGACTCGGCATTCGTTCAGCAGAAGCATGGACTTCCCAACCCAGCGTCCCTTTCTTCTGCCGCAAGTGCAGGCCACGTTAGCATGGCCTGGGTGCTTGAGCTTCCCTAGACCTGAGAGCTCTCACGTGTTCCATGAGGCTTTGATGCTTGTTTGGTGTGTGGGGCTGGTGTGGGCGCTAGTTTTGGGTCTGTGGCCTTGTGCTTGCCAGGTCCTTTTAGACACGGACTGAGTGTGTGTAGGTCGTGGTATTTCGTTACTTGAACCCCAGAGTTTCTAGTATTGCAGACAGGGTTTGGAGGAGGTCTTGCGTGTGCGTCTGTGTGTGTGTGCGCGCGTGCTCCTGACACGGCGGGGGATGTGCTGGGGTTGGGGAGAGCGGAGGCCAAGCAGCCTGTGACGTCCACATCTGGCCCCTGTGCACAGGCCCTGTGGACTAAGGATGGGGCTGCTGTGGTGTATCCCTGCCACGCGGTCATCGTCGTCCTGCACATTGACACCCACGAGCAGCGCTTCTTTCTTGGCCACACGGACAAGGTGGGCGCCACCCGCCCGACCCAGGGGAGGCTTGTGCCTGTGGGCGCAGTGCTGTCCCCTCAACCTACCACCTCCTCCAGGTTTCTGCCCTGGCGCTGGATGGGAGCAGCTTGCTGCTGGCCTCGGCCCAGGCCCAGCCCCCAAGCATGCTGCGCCTCTGGGACTTCCACACCGGGGAGTGCCTGTCCCTGTTCCGGAGCCCGGCCCACGTCCTCTGTTCCCTTAGGTGGGCGTGGGACCTCTGAGAGGGGTGGGGGCCCAGCCCCCGCCACGCTGACTGCTTTCTTTCCATCCGCAGCTTTTCCAACAGTGGGGCGCTGCTCTGCGGCGTCGGCAAGGACCGCCACGGGAGGACGGTACCGGGGCCGGGTCAGGGAGGTGGGGTGGCCCGTGCCGGGGTGCAGGCAGAGTCCTAAACACTTAGGAAGCAGAGCTCCCCTGGCAAGCCCCCTGCCCTGTGCGCCGCCTCGTGTTGTCAGGCCCATGGACAGAGTTGCTGTCCTGCTGGCTGTGTTTGGCGGGTCAGCCGTCCTGAAGTCAGGTGCATCTGAAGCATTGGCGTGTTTCAGCCCGGGCCCGTCTCTGCTTGTGGGTCGGTGTTTTCTCTGTTCCCACAGACGGGCCTAGCTTCGAGTGTGGAAGCCCAGGGGTACACCTATAGCTTCTTCTGGGCCGTGGGGCCAACGTCCCCACCCCCTCAGCCACTGAGCGCTCAGGCGGGCTTGCGTAGGGAAGGAGAGCTGAGGCCTGGGGGAGGCCAGGTAGGGTCGGTGGTGGGCCGCAGGTACTCAGTACGGGCTTATTGCAGATGGTGGTGGCCTGGGGCACGGCCCAGGTGGGACGAGGCGGTGCGGCAGCCCTTCTCGCAAAGGTGCACACCAGGGTTGACATCCAGGCATTTGAGGTGGCCCTTTTTGACGAAACCAGGTGATGGTGCTGCCCTTGCACTGTGGGATGAGGCCTTGGCAGCCACGGGCCCCAATGGGTGAGCCTGCCGCTCCCTGGCTTGGGGGCCACTGCAGTGTCGCGCTTCTGCCCTGCAGGATGGCGTCGTGCGGGCAGGGCAGTGTGCAGCTGTGGCGGCTGCGAGGGGGCCAGCTGCGCTCCTGCCCTGTGGACTTGGGGGAGCACCGCGTGCTGGAGTTGACCGACCTGGCCTTCGGCCGGGCCCAGGATGGCCATACGCTGTGAGCTCTACCCTCACGCCCGTAACTGGCTGGGTCCTGTTCCCACCTGCCCCTTCGGCCCTCACCTGTCGCCTCCCTGAGCAGCTACGTGTGCGGCCGCAGTGGCCACATCTTGGAGATCGACCACCAGCGCATGGCCGTGCGGCACGCTCGCCGCCTCCTGCCCACGCGGAGCCCTGGCGGCCCTCTCTCACAGAAGCAGACCTTTAGCTCGGGTAGGTGGGTCCCTTGCTGCATGGGGGTGCGGGGGAGCCACCCTGATGCTGTGGGCTGACTCTGCCCACCCCCTAGGCCCCGGCATTTGCATCAGCAGCCTCAGCGTGTCCCAGGCCCTATGTGCCATGGGCTCCGAGGATGGCTACCTGCGCCTCTGGTCCCTGGACTTCTCCTCTGTGCTTCTGGAGGCAGGTGGGACCATGAAACCGTCTTGGCATCAGAGTTGCCCTGGGAGGGTCGTGTTCCTGGGTCATACCCTGGCTAGACGTCAGTCCCAGGGCTCCAGGGGGTCGAGTCCTGAGCCAGGGAGTGGGTGGTCATCGGGGAGCTGCCTGTCCTACCCCACGGAGAGCAAGGAAATGGGTTTGTCTGTGTTATGGAGGGGGCCGGGGAGGTCACCGAGCCACCGTGTCCGCAGAGCACGAGGGCCCAGTCACTTCAGTGTGCATCAGCCCTGATGGTCAACGTGTGCTGTCTACCACGTCCTCCGGCCACCTGGGCTTCCTGGATATCCCATCCCGGGAGTACAGCATGCTGGTTCGCTCCCACACCGCTCCGGTGCTGGCCCTGGCCACCGAGGGCAGCCGAAGGCAGCTGGCCACGGTGTCCCAGGACCACACTGTCCGCGTCTGGGACCTGGCGACCTTGCAGCAGGTGGGGTGCAGCCAGAAGGGAGGCATCGCAGAGGGAGGGACTGAGGGCCAGTGGGTGGGGCCCAGGCAGGCGTGGAGCACTGGAGGGTCCGTGGGGCCACCTGGAGAGATGGGCTCTCAGGCTCTTGAGGCCAGCTGGTAGCCCCATCCCTGCCCACCCTCATGGACCCCACCCTCCAGCTTTATGACTTGAGGTCCCCTGAGGAGGCCCCGTGTACCATCGCCTTCCACCCCACGCGGCCAGCCTTATTCTGCGGCTTCAGCAGTGGGGCCGTCCGTTCCTTCAGCCTGGAGGCTGCTGAGGTTCTGGTGGAGCACAGGTGGGTGCCCAGTTGGCTCCAGCCCCACAGACACCCGTGGCGGAAGCTGAGGTGGTACGTGGGCAGCTGGGCCGGGCAGGAAAGGGCCATCCACAGAAAGCCCCAATGCCCTGCTGCCCCCTGGGGACTCAGGCAGGACCAGCTGTGAGCGGTCTGGGATGGTGCAGCTCAGGGCCAGGGCAGTGGCTGTCCCTGTGTGGTGCAGGTGTCACCGAGGACCAGTCACCGGCCTGGCCGCCAGCCCCGACGGCAGCCTCCTGTTCAGCTCTTGCTCCTGGGGCACCTTGGCCCAGTACCACTGCGCCAGCACCCCTTGCCGCGTCCTGCGTGTGGCAGGTCAGGCCCCCATGCTGCCCCGTCCAGCCTCCTGACCATGCCCTTATCCGCTCCCCGTGGGGTGGGGCTTGTTCACTACCTACAGCTCCCGGGTGAGTGTGGTTTTAGAACTTCTTAGGCCCCCCAAAACGAAAGGTCAGTGAGGGTCTGTGCCAACCCTGCCCCGGGAGGAGGTGAATGGCCTGAGCACTAGGTGGGGGTTGGGTCACCCGAGGGCATGTGTTTCCTTTTGTGGCCGCTAGGTAGTAACTTGGGCCAGCCAGGCGGTCACTTGGCAGCCGGTCGTGGTCCAGGAGAACCCCAGCTATCCCAGCCATAGCTCGTGCCCACTGCTGTCTGTTTGCCACAGCTGGGGGCAGGTTTGGGTCTCCACCCAGTTGACCCTGTGCCTCCGTGCTGCCGGCAGCTAACATGGTGTGCCGGGACGCCCACCCAACCCCCAATGCCCTGGTGGTTAGCGGGGATAGCCGTCTGCTGGCCTTCGTGGGCCCCTCCAGGCATGTGGTGACTGTCATGAACGCGGCCTCCCTAGAAGAGGTGAGTCAGCTGGAATCTTCTGTCTGTCCATGCTGGCCTGGCTGGCAGACTCCATGCATATATCCCCAGCGGCGGCCACATGGCTATCCCGGGTTCCACCAGGGCGGAGGGAGCAGGGAGGGGCAGGGGCTCTCCTTGGCCCTGTGTGGAGTGGGAGGGGGCAGGTGGGAGGTCAGGCTCACCCCCGAGAGGATCTGATCCTTGCTGCCTCAACTCATAGACACAGAACGCGTAAGCCACAGGCAGGCAGGGGTGCGGTGGGTGGGTGCCTGAGGCTGCTCACCTCCTGTGCTCTGGCACCGGGAGTGCCAGCTCTGCCTGGAGGCCCTGCCCGGTAGCTGCTTGCTGCTCTCCCCCAGCTGCTGCAAATTGATGTCGGTGCCCTGGACCTGGCCAGTAGCCGCCTGGACTCGGCTGTGGCCGTCTGCTTTGGCCCCGGACCCCCTGGCCATCTGCTGGTGTCCACGTCCTCTAACACGGTCACGGTGCTGGATACCACGTCGGGCCGCGTGGTCCGGGAGGTGAGCCCAGGGCTGTGGTTGGCAGCTTGACGTCTTCTTCCCTCCGGGCTCCAGCGTTAGTGCCTCCAGTGCCTCGAGGAGGGGGAGGCCCGGGCTGCCTGCTGCTCCTCGGAAGTGGCATTTCTCGAGAAGGGCGACTTCCCATGTCCGGGGCTCTGTGATTTCCGCTCTTTCCTCACCGACCGACAAGAAGGCTTCTTGCAGCTGCCCGGTGTCCACCCTGTGGCCTGCCCCTCCCTGGCCCTCAGCCAGGACGCCCGCTTCTTGCTGACGGCCACTGACCGGGCCATCAAGGTGTGGGACTACCCGACGAAGGCCTGCCCCGGCTGCCAGGTGGGGGCCACAGGCAGGCGCACGGCAGGTGGGTGGCAGGGAGGGTAGAGGATGAGACCCCCAACTCCCCTGTGCCTGCTGGGGCCTGACACCCCTGAGAGCCTCCTCCTCGCGCCCCCATCTGGCGGGTCGGGGACTCTCAGCCGGGTCTGCAGGATATGTTCGCTGTCTTGCAGCGTGAAGCGCTGCTTCTGCCTAGTGCCGGGAGGACCGTGGTGCCCTAGCTGTGCCTCGACGGTCTCTCTCTGACTCCCCTTGTCTCCAGGTGTATATCGGCCACTCAGAGCCCGTACACGCTGTGGCCTTCACCCCTGACCAGCAGCAGCTCCTCAGCGTGGGGGATGCCATCTTCCTCTGGGACATTCTGGGTCCCCTGGAGAGGTCTCCCCCAGGAAGGCAAGTGCCTGCCCTAGAGCTGCGTCCACTGGCCTTCAGCTACGTCCTCCCATCTGATCTCTCGTTGCCTCTGCAGTGCCGGAGACTCACCCGGGGCGCCCCCGACCTGCAAGACTAGTGAGTGGCCCCAGCGCAGGGGCAGGCTTTGTGATCACCTTTGGTGCTGGCTCTGCAGTCTCTGGGGGTGCCATAGCGCCCCTTCCTCTCCTGGGATTCCTAGTGCAGAACTGGGGGGGTGTGGTACAGGCTGACTCTTTCTGTCCCCAGGCCTGGATGCAAAGCAGCTGGAGGACACGGTGTCTGGGGCCAACGGGCTCCCCCGGCAGCAGGTGCCTGAGCCATCCCCGGCATCCCCGCTCCAGCTGGGCATCTGTGCTGGACCCCTCAAGGGTGATGGTGGTAAGGGTGGAGGGCCCAGGAGGGACTGCTGGGTGTGTCTCTGGTCCAGGCCTGGGGGGGCGGGGGCGGGGGCAGTGTTGCTCTGCTCCTTTCTCTCACTGCTCCCTTCTCCCCCTCTCCCCAGGTGCCTTCTCCTTGTCAGATGAAGAAGGACCCTCTGAGGAGAGCCATAGCCCTGAGGGGCTCCATCAGGCCTCAAGCCTGCCCATGCTGGTGAAGGAGGCCAGTGGGGCTGGAGACGGGGTCTGGGGGTCTCCAGGGGCCCCCTGGGGCCTCAGCATGGGTCCCCACCCCCATAACTGGTCCAGTAAGCAGAAGAGGGGCAGCAGGGTGGGGCGGGGATACTCATGACCGACCAAGGTGTTTCGTGGGCTCCAGGTGGCCTAAGGGAGGCCCAGCCGCTTGATGGGCTGAGCTGTGAGATGAGCTACAGGGCAAGTAGGCTAGTCTGAGGCCCCGGCTGGGCCTGGCTAGCAGTGGGATGCAGCCCATCTGCGCCCTCTGACCCCACGTGTCTGCTGTGGTTCAGACACTTGTCCCACCCAGCAGTGCCGGGTGACTGTGTGCAGGGAGGGGTCTCTGAGGGGTCATGGGTGCTTTGATGTTTCGAGGCCTCTTCCTTTTCCCTGTCAGGTGCTCGGAGCATTGGAAGAGCTCAGGTGCATCCCTCTGCTCGCCCCGACTGCTATAGGCACTTCCTGGCACGCCATAAGACTTCCCCGCTGGTCAGGGTCAGTGGGGGTGGAGGATCCCCGCAGGTCTTTCACAAGCAGACACTCGACGGGCCCAGAGGTGGGGGTGGCATGGCCCTGTAGTTTCTAGGAGCATTCTTTCTCCCTAGGAAACTCGGTTTTCTGGGGTCTCCCTGGGGCGGCTTCCAAAGCTCACAGCTTTGGTGACAGGGCTTTGATGTAGGTCTTGGTGACAGTTCCCCTGCAGGGGACTCATCCACCCTGTGCCTGCACTCTGGCTTGGCTGGCCAAGGCTCTCGCTGTCCTGCAGATGCCCAGAGGGGCCCTGGGTGGGTCCTGATGAGCCCTCCCTTTTGGCCCTGGCTGCTTCCCATTTCCTGCTCTCGCACCTGTGCCCTCCCCAAGATCCCCCCCCCCCCCTTGCCCCCGGCTCCCTCCCCTTTCCCCCCCCCCCCCCCGTGCCCCCCCCCACCCCCCCCCCCCCCCCGGGTCTTGCTGCCCTTACCTGGCCTCCCTGCCCTCCAGGTGCCTCCCACACCCCCCACTCGCACTTTTCTCTCTGCACCCTCAGCTCTGCTGGCTTTTTGTGCGGGTTTTGGGGCCTGCGTTCCTGCCGTTTGTCTCCTGGGAGCCTGCATCTCCTGAGGCGTCATCCCAGGCCCCAGCCTGATGGGGGAGAGCCTGAGTTGGGGGGGTGGGCGGGCACTATGTGGGCACCCCAGCGACCTCTTTCCGTCCTCGCAGAGTGCCTCCGTCTCCGACGCCAGCGTTGAGCGTCTGCTCCTGAAGGCCGTCGTGGGCTACAACGGGAACGGGCGGGCCAATGTGGTCTGGAAGCCAGATACAGGTGGGGGCGCACCCTGCTCTCAGCCCAGAAGCCGCAGGGAGGGGCGCAGCTCTGTCCGCCCCTAGGACAGGCCCCAGGGAGAGCCCGTGAGCACTTGCCATCGTACGGGGTTTGGGTGGCAGGGTGGGAGCAGTGCCCAAGCCAAGACGCATTCTCCTGGTAGCCTGTGTGTTCCGGCCTCGGAGCGGGCTTTCCAGGTGTGAGCCCCTGTGGCTGTGGAAGCAAACAGGGAAGGATGCACCCCGGGCCCCAGCCGACTGGCTCCGGGGTGCCCTCCCTGCCTACAGGCTTCTTTGCCTACACGTGTGGCTGCCTGGTGGTGGTGGAGGACCTGCATTCTGGCGCCCAGCAGCACTGGCTCGGCCACCCCGAGGAGATCTCCACCCTGGCCCTTAGCCACGATGCTCAGGTGCCCGCCTTGCATCCCGCTCTGTACACCCAGGGCTGACGTGCAGGTCAGAGCCTGGATTCTTGAGAACCACGGCTGGCTCTCACCTCCAGAGCAGGACGGGGGATGCTGCTCCAGCCTTCTGTCCAGCCAGAGCCAGGATGGGCCTGTGGGCCACCCCCTCCCTGCTGACTGCCTGCCCTCCTGCCCGCCAGGTCCTGGCCTCTGCCTCGGGCTGCAGTGGCACCGCCTCTCGCTGCCACATCCGCATCTGGAACGTGCCGGGGGGCTCCTGCCGGCACCTCATTTCTTACCACAGTACCGCGGTGCAAGCCCTGGCATTTTCGCCAGATGACAAGCTCCTTGTCACACTGGGTCAGTTGGGGTGTGGGGAGGACAGTGGCCTCTGGACTTCCCTGCCTGTCTTGGGACCCCCGGGCAGCTGATGCAGCTAGCGTGTGCCTTCTCCAGGGGACTATGGGGACCGCACTCTGGCCCTGTGGAGCATGGCCACCCATGAGCTCCTGTCCTCCACCCGCCTCCCCGCGCCAGTGCACGGCGTGGCCTTCAACCCCCGGGATGCTGGCGAGCTGGCCTGCGTGGGCCAAGGTGCCGTTACCCTGTGGCTGCTGCAGCAGCGTGGGACCAGCCTCCGTCTGCAGGTGCCGGGACTCCGAGGGTGTTCTGCAGGACGGGGTCTGGCTGGGCCCCAGGACGTTGCTGATGCACGCTGCCCTTGTGTCCCCCCAGGTGCGGCGAGAGCCCATCCCTGAGGAGGTGGGGGCGGGCGAACTCACCTCGCTCTGCTTCGGGGCCACACCTCTGTTGTACTGTGGCTCCAACACCGGCCGGGTCTGCGTCTGGGACGCCAGTGCCGGCCGCTGCTTCCTGGCCTGGGACGCGGACGACGGCGAGATTGGTGGGTGCCCTGGCCTCTCCCCGGGGGACCTCGTCTCGAGCTCTGGGCTCTGGGGAAGGGGCTCATGCCACTCCTACCTCCCAGGAGTGCTGCTGTGCTCGGGGGCGCGGCTGCTGAGTGGCAGCAACACCAGGCGACTGCGCCTGTGGGCGGTGGGGGCCGTGCCGGAGCTGAGGTGCAAGGGCTCACGTGCCAGGTGAGCTGCCGTGCGCGTCACTGTGCCGGGGGGGGGGGGCGCCAGTGTCCCAGGTCCCCCTGTGGGCTGCAGCCTGAAGACAGGGACACACCCCCGGGACACCAGGCTTCCCGGGCTGCTGCTGCTGCCACCCTTTCAACCCACTGCCCGCCCCCCCCCCACCCCAGGTCCAGCTCTGTGTTGATGGAGCGCGAGCTGACCTTGGACGGGGCTGTCGTGAGTGCGGTCTTCCACGACAGCATGGACATGGGCGTGGTGGGCACCACAGCAGGCACGCTCTGGTACATCAGCTGGGCCGAGGGCACCAGCACCCGCCTCATCAGTGGCCACAGGAGCAAGGTGAGGGCGTTTCCAACCTGGACAGAGGCAGGGCGGTAAGCCCCACGTGTCCTGCTCTGCCCCTCCTTTCCCCGGCCTGTTCCAAGTCTAAGCCCAGCAGTCAGACGGGTTTGTGTGTAGATGGTCCAGGAGGTCCCCGGATAAGGACAGCCTAGAGCTGCGTGCTTACCCCTTGTCCACCCAGGACCCACAGGCGTCCCCACCCAGGCCTTTTGGCCTCCTCTGTCCTTTCTCTTACTTTTTTTCTTGTAATTTACTTGTTGAAAAAACGAGCTGCTTTGTCCTGGAACCTCCCACCGGCTGGGTTGGACCTGCCTCTCAGCCCTATGTTCTCTGGGGTCCGAGAGGTCTGGAGGCCGGGCCAGGGTCTGGTCAGGGGCTGCTTGCCTGTTGGCACTGTGCCTGGAGAATTACTCACTATTCGGGTATGACTTGCCAGTGGTGCTGGTCTGATCCTGACCAGGAGAGACGGCCTCGGGAGCTTGCTTTCTCCGAGGTAGAGCTCAGGCAGGAGCTGCAGGGTGGGCGAGTCTCTCCCCCCTGGGCCGGGTCTCCTGAGTGCTGGCTTGATTCCCCAGCCTCCAGCGTTGGTCTACAAGTTTGTGCGGCTCTGTGTGAGCTGCTGGATGGAAATGTGGGTCCAGCTTCCTCATGGTCACTGTTTTTCTTGATGCTGATCAAGCCCCGTCTTTAACCAGTGGCAGGTTCTTCGAGTTGGCTCCCGAGTCCTTTTCCTTTTTTTTTAGTCTCAGTTCATTTGTTCAGATGTAATGGTTGCCATAAAGGAAACTTGAGTTTGAGATGGGCGAGTATCGTGAGCTTCTTGTGTATTTCTGATGATGGCTCTGTGTTAAGGTACAAGGTATACGTTGTCTTATCAGCTTGAAGTCTGTCGTGTTGATATCTTCACAGAATTGCACAACCGTCACCTCAATCACATTTCAGGGCATTTCGCCTCTCCAAAAGGAAGCCCCGTACCCTTTAAACACCCCCCCTCCGCCCCGATTCCCCTGCCCATCCCCTGGGACTCACTGACCAACTCTGATTCTGTGGACTCACCTGTTCTGGGCATCCCTGGCTGTGGGCCTCCTCTCTCTGAGCCCAAAGCCTCACAGGTTTGTCTGTTGCGTAGCGCGGGTCAGTACCAGATAGTGTTCCGTGTTTCCTCATCCACCCACACCCACACACTTGGGGCCTGAGTCCTTGACTGGAGCTGATGGGCACTGGTGATTTCCCTCTTGTGTGGAAGGACAAGGTGTTCCAGGCTCCCCCTCTGTAGCTCCGCCCAGAACCAGATCGGCTGTTCCTTCTCAGAGTCTGGGGGCCCCTCCTGTGGGAAATGGACATAGGGGCCCGAGTGCCAGAGGGGCCAGTCACTGCTCAGCCAAACAGCTGAATTATTATTTTTTTTAAGGGAGATGTATTATGAGTTTGTACTTACCCTTGAAATTCACATTCTAGGCTAAACCATTCTGTGTTCCCTTGTGGGCATGTGGCCTCTGTATCCTTTTTCCTGCCCTCTGCTGCCTGGGCTGTCTTCCTTTACCTTTTGTGTGCGGCCCTCTGGGGACATGTCATCACACGTCGTCACGTCACCACTTATTAGGGCCTGCCAGGATGGTTCCTTCTGTGCTGTCTTAGCAAGTGAGCCATCAGGTTCGACTGACCGGGGGGCTTCTTGTAACTCTGTCCCACCCAGGTCTCGTGTGGGGACACTTGGGAGGGAGGCCAGGATGGTTTCTTTATGCCACATGGAGGTGGATGGGGCCAGGTAGGCTTGTGCAGAGATGGATACTCTCGTCAGAAAGACCTACCGGGGGCGCCCGGCTGGCTCATTCGGCAGAGCGTGCGACTCTTGATCTTGGGGTCGTGAGTTTGAGCCCCACGTCGGGGGCAAAGATTATGTAAAAAAAATAGAATCTTTTGGGGCGCCTGGGTGGCTCACTCGGTTAAGCGGCTGACTTCGGCCCGGGTCATGATCCTGGGGTCCTGGGATTGAGCTCCTTTTTGGGCTCCCTGCTCAGCGGGGAGTCTGCTTCTCCTTCTCTCTCTGCCTCTCCCTCTGCTTGTGCTGTTTCTGTCTCTCTCAAATAAATAAAGTCTTTGGGAAAAAAAAAAAAAAAAGAATCTTTAAAAGACAGAACAGACCTGGCCCTGTTGTGTCTCCCCTGTGCCCGAGGGCCAGGTGGCCTCAGCGGGCGCTGGCTGGCTCCTTGCAGGTGAACGAGGTGGTGTTCAGCCCCAGCGCATCCCACTGGGCCACGTGCAGTGATGACGGGAGTGTGAGAGTGTGGTCCCTGGCCAGTATGGAGCTCCTGATCCAGTTCCAGGTGCTTAACCAGGTACTAGGGGGCACCAGGGCCGAGCCCAGACCACCTCCCAGCCCTGCCTGGCCTCTGTGTCCTCCCTCAGTGTCCATCCCAGCCTTGGGGCTGGGCCCACGTTCCCCATCCCCAGGGGAGTGCCTGTGTCTCCCTCCTGTGGGTCCCCAGAGCTGCCTCTGTCTGGCTTGGAGCCCCCCCTCCTGCGGACCCCCAGAGCAGCAGCAGGTGGTGGCCGGCTACAGTGACGGCACGCTGCGTGTCTTCAGCATCGCCCGAATTGCAATGCAGCTCAAGATGCACCCCCACCAGGCTGCGCTGACGGCTGTGGCCTACTCTGCTGATGGTGAGGAGTGGGGGCCCGCGGGGCGACCGTGTAGTCACCTGTCTGGGCTGGGGGCCAGGGGCTCGCAGGGTGACGCTGTGGCCCTGGCTGGCCCAGGTCAGACCATCCTCTCCGGAGACAAGGATGGGCTTGTGGCTGTGAGCCGCCCCCGCACGGGGATGACCTTCCGTGTACTGAGTGATCACCGGGGTGCTCTCATCTCCACCATCCAGAGCACGAACAAAGAGGTGAAGTAGCTTCATGAGCTGGCAGGGCCTGGCCTGGGGGAAGCTGGCGGGGGAGGGAGATTGGGTAGGGCAGGGCGGAAGGCACCCACCGGCCTTTACCCACCCCCAGTATGGAGACTTCGGGGCACAGGGTGCCGACCTGTGGCTAGCTGCCAGCTCAGACCAGCGCATCAGCATCTGGGCTGCCGACTGGCCTCGGGGCCACTGTGAGCTTGTGGACTGGCTGAGCTCCCCATCGCCCACCCTCACGGAGGTAAGAGTCCCGGGGGCACCAGGGGTGGGGACGGTGCCTGCCCAACTGACCACAGCATGCTTTGCTCTTCCACAGGTTGCCAGCCATCCCCTGCCCTGTCTTGTTGCCTTCTGCCCCTGGGATGGGGCACTGCTGGTGTGTGCGGGCCTCGGCGTGCATCCAGAGGTGGCCTTCTACAACCTTCACCAGAAGCAGGCATGTGTACCCCCCACCCCCGTGTGGTGCCAGGAGCCTGAGGGACCCAGGGCTGGGGAAGGGAGGCTCACACTCACTGTCCACAGGTGGTGGAGAGGATCCCACTGCCGTTCTATGCCGTGTCGCTGAGCCTGTCCCCCGGAGCCCACCTCGTGGCCATTGGCTTTGCTGGTGAGTCCTGGTGGAATGGGACTCCAGCCCGTCTTGAGTGGAGCCGAGGGGACTCACCCATACTCCCACCTGAGACATACCTCTCATCTCAGTGCCCCAAGTTCCTCATCCCTGAAGTGGGGTAAGGACACATGCCCCAGGGGAGTTGTAGGGTCAGGAGATGAGGGGCGTGGGGTGCTGATTGCAGCACCCAGCGCCAGGGCCTCAACAGAGGGACTCAGTGGCTTAGCTTAGGGCCTAGCAAGCCCCATGTGGTGGGGCAGTGGGTGCTGATGGGCCCTCCCGTTAGCTTTGCTGCCCCTGGTCCCAGCTGTAGCGGGCCCTGGGATGTGGAGGACACAGGGCTTTGAGCACACATTCCTCCAGAGGCCCCGACACCAGCACAGGTTGGGGGACCCTGGGCCCCGGAGCTCCACAGACACAGGTATGACGGGCACGCACTTCGCCTGCCCAGGCCCAGCCCCATGCCATCTGCCCACAGAGCGTGTGCTGAGGCTGGTGGACTGTGAGTCTGGGGCCGTGCGGGACTTCGCCGGCCATGACGACATGGTGCAGCTCTGCAGGTTTGCCCCATCTGCCCGGCTGCTCTTCTCAGTGGCCCACAGTGACATCCTGGTGTGGGAAGTCACAGGCCACCGGGCCTCCCGGGGGGCCTCGAGCTCAGGGCCCCCGCTTGGCTGAGAAGCTGGGTCTCGCCACACCAGACGGGCCTGGGACTGCCAATCATCAAGACCTGAACTTAAGGAAAGTGCTTGTGGGCTCTTTACCTGCGGGCTTGTTTCGAGGTTTCTACCTCATAGAGTTCAAATAAACGTGCGTGTTGCATTCTGGCATCGTCAGCTGGTCACTCCGGGCGCCTGCTGTCCTGGCCTGAGCGCAGCCTCCGCCAAACCCCCGCCCGCTCCCTGCGAAGGACCCTGCTCGGCCCGGGGCGGGGCGGGGTCTGCGATGCCCAGTGTGCCCGCGCGGTGGCGCCGCCGCACAGCCGGGACGCTCTGGCCCGCCCGGCTCGTTAGTGTGGCTCAGCGAGCGGGGCCCGGAAGTGCGGGCGAGGGCCGGAAGTGCGGGCGAGTGGGAGAGCGCTGGTTGGGGCCAGGGACGGGGACGGGGCCGGGGACGGGGCCGGGGGTGGGCCGGGGCCGGGATACGCGTAGCCGCCATGAAGCGGGACGTGCGCATCTTGCTCCTGGGCGAGGGTAGGCGACGGGCTGGGGAGCCGGGTGGGGGTCTCGGGGCCGCCGGGTCGGGGCCAGGGTCGGGCTGGAGTGGGGAGGGGGCGCGGCGATCGTGGCCATGCGCTGACCGCGCCGCCCCGCGCAGCCCAGGTGGGAAAGACGTCGCTGATCCTGTCGCTCGTGGGCGAGGAGTTCCCCGCGGAGGTAAGAGGCGAGCGTGGCTGCAGCTCTCGGTGCCGGTCTCCCGGCCTCCGGCCGCCCTCACGCCGCGTCCCCTGCAGGTCCCTCCCCGCGCTGAGGAGATCACCATTCCCGCAGACGTCACCCCGGAGAAGGTGCCCACCCACATCGTGGACTACTCAGGTAGAGCGGGCCGCCCGCGCTTCGCCCTGGGGGATGGGGGCAGGCATTCGGGCAGGTTCCACAGTCAGGGTCTCTTCCTCTGCAGAAGCGGAGCAGACCCCCGAGGAGCTCCAGGACGAGATTCACAAGGTACACTGTGTCCTGAGGGCTGAGCCCCCGGCTGCCGCCTCCCAGGGATTAGGTTAAGGTGCTCAGGGTGCCTGAGGTCTTGCTAATTCCTGCCATGATCTCTCAGCGCTGCCATTTGTCAGGTTCCCTGGGCTCACCCTGCAGGGACCTGGGGAGGAGAGGGACCATGCTTCCCACATGGCCGGTCAGCTCCATGGCTCTGTGCACCCATTGTTTGCCCTTCCAAAGTGACCCCTTATCTAGCTCTGTGCCTTGGCTACCTGTACTGCTATCCCGTAGTCCAGTGCAGGGCTCTGAGCTGGACCGTAGCGGGTGCCCTGCTTATCTGTTATCAGAAAGATCTGTGCCTGAACAGAGCTCCCCTGGGGGAGCCTCTGCTGTGTCCTGGGGCATCGCTGGGCCAGGGTAAAGGCCACAGCTACCCAGCCTTCTTGTCACCATCATCCCTTGTGGTGTTGCCCCTGTCACTCACTCTGCCTGAAATGACACGGGAACGCAGGGCTGGGGCCAGGGTGCCAAGTTCTAGGGGTGGCGCTGTTTGTCCTGAGCCTTCCAGGGGACCCGCCAGAGCTGCCATGCTCAGGCCTGGCGGCTCCAGTGGAAGAGGACAGGGGAGGACTTGTCAGGTTGGAGCAGCTGATGGTGGCTGGGGCACACTGGCTGGAGGGGTGCTAAAGAGGGGTGGGGTTCCAAGGTGTCTGGCCCTATCAAGGGCGGCGTGGAGCAGGAAGCCTGTGGTCATGCCGTGCCTCACCCCCTTTCCCACAGGCAAACGTGGTGTGTATGGTGTACGACGTGTCTGAGGAGGCCACCATTGAGAAGGTGAGGGCAAGAGCTCCTT
The DNA here is from genome assembly GCF_004348235.1 of Phoca vitulina. Lineage (NCBI taxonomy): Eukaryota > Metazoa > Chordata > Mammalia > Carnivora > Phocidae > Phoca > Phoca vitulina. Next base: position 2,119,926 of record NW_022589736.1, on the reverse strand, counting down.
CTGCACCCCAGGTCCTTGTTGCTGGCACCCAGCTCCATGTTGTCCTCTGAACAGACTCCAGATGGACATCCAGCTGCCCGAGGCTCTGGGTACTGGGGGCCTGTATGCAGGACCCCCACAGCTTCCCCAGGGAGCTCCTGTGGCCCTGCCTCCCCACAAAGTACGTGGGTGGTTAGAAGTCTGAACCACTCAGGCCTGTGGAAGGGGCTGCTTTAGGCTGCTGAGTCCGGGCCCCTTGGTGGTGTTTGGGAACTGCTAGGATCAGATGAGGCCCCACCTGCTGACTGTTCTCTGCAGGTGGCCACAATTCCGAGTGCCCAGGACTTTGTTCCTCAGTGGGCCTTGACCTCCCCACGTCCGGGCACGAGTTCCAGGAGGGAGCCGTGAAGACAGGCAGGCCCTTGTCCTCACGGCTAGCCCTTGCTTTTCAGATACGAACCAAGTGGATCCCACTGGTGAATGGGGAGACTGAGAGGGGCCCCAGGTAATGGGCAGGGCCCAGGGGGGTGGGCCCCGCCTGCTCCCCATCCATGGTGACCATAGGCCTTTCCCCCAGAGTCCCCATCATCCTGGTGGGCAACAAGTCGGACCTGCGGCCGGGGAGCTCGATGGAGGCTGTGCTGCCCATCATGAGCCAGTTCCCTGAGATCGAGACGTGTGTGGAGGTGCGTGGGCGGGTGCCCGTGTGCCACTGGCCTCAGCTGCGGGCCTGCGGACCTCCCCAGGTCTCCTGGAAGACACCCCATGCCTGCCTTTTGTGGGGGGCCCCTTTGAGTTTTGTGGTACTGGTCACGTGTCTGAGTCTGTCCCTGTGGCCACCAGTGCTCTGCCAAGAACCTGAGGAACATCTCAGAGCTGTTCTACTATGCGCAGAAGGCAGTGCTGCATCCCATGGCCCCGCTCTACGACCCCGACGCCAAGCAGGTGGGCGGCAGGCACCGGGGAGGTGGCCGGGCCGGCGGGAGCGGTGGCATGGGGTTCGTGCTGAGCTGGCTGTCCCTGCAGCTGAGGCCCGCGTGTGCCCAGGCCCTCACGCGCATCTTCAGGCTCTCAGACCAGGATCTAGACCAGGCGCTCAGTGACGAGGAGCTCAACGCTTTCCAGGTGCGGCTCCCTCTGCTGGCGCTGCCCGTCCTTCGAGGGCACAGCCTCAGGTACCCTTAGTGACGCTGAGCAGTCACTGAGGCGGCTGGCTGGCTGATGGCGACTTTCCCTCGGGGGCAGAAATCCTGCTTTGGGCACCCACTGGCCCCTCAGGCCCTGGAGGATGTGAAGATGGTGGTGTGCAAGAACGTGGCAGGAGGTGTGCAGGATGACCGGCTGACCCTGGACGGTGAGTCCTGATGCCTTGCCGTGCCCTGGGAGCAGGAAGGGGTCCAGGCTGTGCTCGGTGCTACCTGTTCTTTTGTTTCTTTTGGAACAGGCTTTCTTTTCTTGAACACACTGTTTATCCAACGGGGGCGCCACGAGACCACGTGGACCATCTTGCGACGCTTCGGCTACGGAGACACGCTGGAGCTGACCCCTGACTACCTTGTCCCACCGTGAGTGGTGGGTGGGGCTTAGCCTTCCTTCTCAGTGTCAGGCGGGTGCCTGGGGGCTCTTCGACCCGCAGTGGGGGCCCTTGGGATTGGGCCTCGACGGCCTTTCTAGGAGCTGCCTCGCTGTGGGTGGTCAGGATGGGACGAAGCAGATGGTCCCCTGCTCCAAATGCCTTCCTGTCTGCGCTCCTGCCGTGGTGCTCGGCTGAGGGGGCAGTGCAGGAGCCTCCCTGTGCCGAGACCGAGACACGGGAGGTGGGGGGCCTGGCGGGCAAGGGGCTCCCCTGGGAACCGGACAGCCCCTACATCCCCCACAGGCTCCACGTGCCCCCAGGCTGCAGCACCGAGCTCAACCACTTTGGCTACCAATTTGTGCAAAGGGTGTTTGAGAAGTATGACCAGGTAAGGGAGTCATGACCTCCACCCTGCACCGCCCCCGATCCCGCCAGCCTCCAGGTACGTGTCACCGCGGCCCTTCTGCCCCCAGGACCGTGATGGCTGCCTCTCGCCTGCAGAGCTGGAGAGCTTCTTCAGCGTGTTCCCCACTGCTCCCTGGGGCCCCCAGCTGCCTCTGGAGGTCTGCACCGAGGCTGGCCGGCTGTCTCTCCATGGGTACCTCTGCCAGTGGACGTGAGTTCAGCCCCTGCCCGCGGGAACACTGCCTGTGCCGGGCGCTCGGCCGTGACCCCATCCCTCCCGCCCCCAGCCTGGTGACCTACTTGGACGTCCGGCGCTGTCTTGAGCATCTTGGTTACTTGGGCTACCCGACCCTCTGCGAGCAGGACTCCCAAGCTCACGCCATCACAGGTGGGTGCCCACCCCCGCCCTGAGCCCAGCGCCTCCCTGGCAGCCCCCTTGGTCACACTCACTCCGGCTGTCCATCCCCAGTCACTCGTGAGAAGAGGCTGGACCAGGAGAAGGGGCAGACGCAGAGGAACGTTCTCCTGTGCAAGGTGGTGGGAGCATGCGGAGTGGGCAAGTCTGCCTTCCTGCAGGCCTTTCTCGGCCGCAGCCTGGGGGTGAGCATCTGCACGGGGGCGGGGGGGCCTCTGGGCAGTGTCCGGGCCAGCAAGCTTCAGGCGCCTCCCTTCTCCACACCAGGATACCAGGGAGTTCGCTGAGGAGCGTGCCGTTTATGCCGTCAACACAGTGCAGGTCAACGGGCAGGAGAAGTACCTGATAGTGAGTGCTGGGGTCCCCAGGATAGACCCTGGGTCTGCGCTGGGGGGCCTGTCTCAACGTGGCCCACAGGGCTCACCCTGCACCCCTCCCTGAGGCCACTCTTTGTCTAGCTGTGCGAGGCGAGTGCAGACAGCCTGCTGGCCACGGAGCCCGATGCCACCTGTGACGTGGCCTGCTTGATGTTCGATGGCAGCGATCCCAGGTCCTTCGTGCTCTGCGCTGACGTCTACAAGGCAAGGCACCCCGCACCCCCATCCCGGGTCCCTCTGGGGCAGTCCGTGTGCCTTGGCCGCCCGGGACGGCACCCTCATGCAGCCCCTCTCTCTGCAGCGCCACTACATGGACGGGCAGACCCCCTGCCTCTTTGTCTCCTCCAAGGCAGACCTGCCCGAAGGCATCTTGCCGCCTGGGCTGTCACCCACAGAGTTCTGCCGCAGACACCGGCTGCCTGCCCCTGCCCCCTTCTCGTGTGTCGGCCAGACCAGGCTCAGCACTGCTGTGTTCACCCGGCTCGCCGCCATGGCCGCTTGCCCGTGGGTACCTGCACCCAGCCCTGCGGTGGGAGGCCAGGCCCCGTCCAGGGAAGCAGTCATCCCCGTTGACCGGAGAGCAGGGCAGCTGTAGCATGGGCCCAAGTCCTGCTGGTGGCCCCGTGCGGGCAGAGCGCAGCCCCAGGAGGCGGGGTGGGGGCTCGGGCAGCGGCATCTGCCCCCAGCCAGCCTCTCTGTCCTGCAGACACCTGGCCCCCGGCGAGCTGCCCACCACCTCCTCCTGGCTGCGGGTGATGCTGGGGGCCGTTGGAGCTGCCGTCACTGCCATCCTCAGCCTCTCACTCTTCCGAGCCCTGCTGAAGAGCCGATGAGGCCTCAGGGGCCCCCAGGGTGCTGGTGTGGGGGCCACCTGCTCGAGGGGCCTGCCTTCTGTCTGGGGACACCTGGCCTGCCTCCCTGCCTGAGCCCCAAGGGCCGGCCTCCAGGTCCTGGTAGCCTGTGTCCCTATCCAGCTGCAGATGCCGAGCATCACCTGCGTTGGGTGTCATGTGTCGGAGGGAATGGGCGCCATGGGCAAGGAAGCCAGTGACCCCAGACCCAAATATTCTCAGGGCTCCACTCCTTTCTGGTCCCAGGCAGTCAGTGGGCATGAAGGGGGTCAAAGGTGGGGGTGGGGGAAGGACGTGGTTGATATGGTCTCCCTCTCCTCCCTGGTTTGGAGATGGGCCCAGCGCCTCACCCCTCCCGGAAGACATGAGGTGGGGTCTCCTGATTAAACTTCACTTCTGTCTTTTGCACCTGGGATCCTGCTTTTTGAAGAGACGTTTCTTGAATCCACTAAAACACGTCCTTTGTCTCAGCATGGGCTGGAAACCTCAGTCCTGAGCCCCACACCTCCCCTCCAGGCCTGGGTCCCCATTCTGCGGTCTCCCTCGGGGCCCAGCTGCTCTCCAGGAGCCACTGCATCCATCCAGGTCTGTGCTGGCCTGAGGGGTTCTGATACGCAAGACCCTTTTGATGGCTGCCCCGCCCCCCAGAGCTCAGCATCCCAGTAGCCTGGCTGAGGTGTGCTGAGGGTCTGGGACTCGGGGGCGGGACTGGGGTGCGCACAGACGCCCTGCTTCTGCACGGGGTTGGCCTGGCCTGAGAAGTCTGTCGTGTTTCCTCACACCCTGACCAGAGGCCTCGGCCCCTGGCACTGGGCGGGGACAGCCAGAGAGCCCCAGCCTGCAGGGTGGGGGAGCGAGAACCTTTCTTGGACTGAGGAGGGTGCCCAGCGTGGGGCCCGGGCGTCTACTCAGTGTGTGTTCTGGGGCCTGGAGCGGAGAGCCTGCGGTGTGGCTGGGTGCTACCTGTCTGCCATCAGCCCTTCTCTGCGAGGCAGCCTTCCCCAAGCTCCGAGGGGCTATTTGTAGGTTGGGGGAGCTCCCCGCTCCACAGGGATGCTCCAGCCTGACACACAAGTTCTGGGATTGACCCTGAAGTTGTCCTTGCACCAGCCTCCCAGCCCTGCTGGCCCCGGTCCCGTGGGTGTGCTGCTCACCTGCTTTAGGGTGGCGCTGGATGCTCTTTTAGCCAGTGGTTCCGCCTGAGGCCCAGCTGCCCCAGTGTTGACTGTGGCATCAGGATTTTGAGTGGCCCTTGAGGGGCTTGCTGTTATGACACATCACCATGGTCTCTGTCACCTCCATCCCTGGAGGGGTCTGCTTGCCCTCCCCAGGAAGCAGGGACCCTTTCCTATCCCAGCTGCAGCCCTGTGCATTGGGGTCTCTGCACCATCGTCCACGGGTTTGCCTAGGCTCCCCATGAACTCCCGGAACTGGAGGTCCCACTGTCCAGCATTGAGCCTGCAGGAGCAGTACGGGGTCTCCAGTCCCAGGTGGGTGCTGTGGATTGGTGTCTGCGCGCTGAGCAGGGACGGCTGCACCAAGCCTCCCCCACGGACCCCTGCTAGTTGCCCTGTCGGCCTTGGTGCCCACATGATAGGACCCTGGTGCCTTGCTGCCAGCAAACAAGCGTGTCTGGCAGGCAAGCTGGCACCTTCAGGGAACCCTGGCCTGAGTAAGGATCACAGGCAGTGAGGAGGTGGCCTCAGCGCTCAAGCCCCAAGCAGAGGGGCGCGCGAGGGAGGGAGCTGGGGTGGTGTGCCGTGACTCAGTTTCCCAGCCGCTGGCCCCGCTTGACGAGCAGCCCCAACCTGGAACGGGAAGACGGTGAGCCGGTCGGCGAGACCCAAGCTATGGTCGGGGCCGTTCCTTCCTGGGGCGCGTCCGCATGCGGAGCGCGCGCGTGTCCCGGCCGCGCGTGGCGGGGCCGGCGGCGGCAGCGCGCGCGCACGGGCGGGCGGCTCCGGCTCCGTGACGCGGCGCCGAACGGAGCGGGAGGAGCGGGCGGGCCGGGGCGGAGCGGAGTCGTCCGCAAAGCAGCCCCTTCCGGCCGCGGCCGCCGACCCCGGCCCCGCCTGGCTCTATGGACAGGAGCTCGCTGCTGCAGCTTATCCAGGAGCAGGTGCGTGGCGTGGTTGGGTGGGTGGGTGGGTGGGTGGCGCCCGCACAGTCCCCGCCGCAGCCCTCCGCCGCTGGGCTGGGCCGAGGCGACGGAGCTCCCAGAGAGCCGCGGTCCAGTCCCGCTGCTCGGCGCCTACTCTCAAGCCCCCTCTCCCATGACCCTGGCCCCCTGCCGGACACTCCGGGAGAGGGCGAGCCAGATCAGGGTCCCTGGGGAGGTATAGGAGGGAGGGAGATTGTCCTCAGACCTTGGCCCTACCCTTCTAGGAGGATGGGCAAGGCAGGAATGAGGTGGGGAGGCCCCTAAGAGCTGGAGGCCTGGGACCCAGGCACTGGTGCCCTGGCAGCTCCTGGGACCGTGTGGGTGCAGAGGTCTGGCCCCGGGGTGCTTGGAGCCTGCCTGTCCCAGCTGGCCTGGCCCAGCCCTGTGGCTTGGAAGCCTGACCCCCACTCTCAAGCCTTGGCCGATGGCCCCACCCCACCCCAGCAGCTGGACCCTGAGCACACAGGTTTCATCGGTGCGGACACCTTCACCGGCCTGGTGCACAGCCATGAGCTGCCCCTGGACCCAGCCAAGCTGGACATGCTGGTGGCCTTGGCCCAGAGCAACGAGCGGGGCCAGGTCTGCTACCAGGAGCTGGTGGACCTGGTCAGTGCCATAATGGGCGGACAGCAGGGGTAGGGGCCTAGGCCTTGGCAGGCACAGTGCCTGGCTGGATTGGGGTGGGCAGGCAGCCCCCACTCCCTGCCCTTCCCACCAGGGAGGAGTGTGGACTTGGGGCAGGGACTCAGACTCTACCAGGAGCTGGGTGGGCCAAGGGGACAGGGTGGCTCAGGGGGTGGGGGTGGGGAGTATGGTGGCCCATGCTTAGGGCCGCCCCCCTCCAGATCAGCAGTAAACGCTCAAGCAGCTTTAAGCGGGCCATCGCCAACGGACAGAGGGCACTGCCCCGGGACGGGCTGCTGGATGAGCCAGGCCTGGGTGTCTACAAGCGGTTTGTGCGCTACGTTGCCTACGAGATCCTGCCCCGAGAGGTGGACCGCCACTGGTACTTTTACAGACACCGCAGCTGCCCACCCCCCGTGTTTATGGCCTCAGTCACCCTTGCCCAGGTGTGCCCACTTGTCTGCCACTCAGGAGCCGCCCACAGGCCTGGCCCTGCCTGGCCCTAACACCTCTCCCTCCCAGATCATCGTGTTCCTGTGCTACGGGGCTCGTCTCAACAAGTGGGTGCTGCAGACCTACCACCCTGAGTACATGAAGAGCCCCCTTGTGTACCACCCCGGCCACCGTGCTCGAGCCTGGCGCTTCCTCACCTATATGTTCATGCATGTTGGGTGAGTGGGGGCCCACCGCCAGCATCCCTCTGACAGAGTCAGGAAGACTCAGTCCCTCGAGTCGGGCTGGTGGCCTGACAGCTGACCGTACATCTGTTTACACCCACATGGCCAGCCTGGAGCAACTAGGGTTCAACGCGCTCCTGCAGCTGATGATTGGGGTGCCCTTGGAGATGGTGCATGGTCTCCTCCGCATCAGCCTGCTCTACCTGGCTGGTGTGCTGGCAGGTGAGGCAGGCACGTGGCCCCTGGCCATCATACTGGTGAGCCTCACCCTCATGGCTCTCCCTTTGCTCACACAGGCTCCCTGACTGTCTCCATTACCGACATGCGGGCCCCTGTGGTGGGGGGCTCTGGTGGGGTCTACGCCCTGTGCTCGGCACACCTGGCCAACGTCGTCATGGTAATAGGGCAGACTGCGGGGCGGGTGTGGGGAGGGGCCCACAAGGCCTGCCTCACAGCCTCTGTCTCACGCCCCATCAGAACTGGGCTGGGATGAGGTGTCCCTACAAGCTGCTGAGGATGGTGCTGGCCTTGGTGTGCAGTAAGTAGGGGGTCAGGGGGCTGGGGGGCCTCAGCCTAAGGCCAGGGTGCCTCCCACCTGCCACCTTTCTCTGCAGTGAGTTCCGAGGTGGGCCGGGCCGTGTGGCTCCGCTTTTCCCCACCACTGCCTGCCTCAGGCCCCCAGCCCAGCTTCATGGCACACCTGGCAGGTGCAGTGGTAGGGGTCAGCATGGGTCTGACCATCCTGCGCAGCTATGAGGAACGCCTGCGGGACCAGTGTGGCTGGTGGGTGGTGCTGCTCGCCTATGGCACTTTCCTGCTCTTTGCCATCTTCTGGAACATCTTCGCCTACGACCTGCTGGGCGCCCACATCCCTCCACCACCCTGATGGGCTTCCCAGGGCCACACGGGCCAGGGCACAGGTGTATGTGGGCCGGCCACCAGGCGAGTCTGCATGTCCGCCCTCTCTGAATGTACATCTCAAGACTGCTTCTCCTCCGTGGGGGCAGGTGGCCCCTGCAACTCACTGAGTCCAGGCCAAGCCTTACATCAGCCCTGGCCGCCCCTTCCCAGGCCTGGGGAGGTAGGACTGCCTGGCTATGCAGGGGAGGTCCCCAGGTGTGGCCCCAGAGGAGACCCTGCCCTGGCCTCTCCCCCACGATTTGCGGTCTGAGCCTTTTTGGAGAATGAATAAATATTTTACACTGCAGCAGGTGGCTGTACCGGGGCTCTGGGGGCTGGCCTGGCCTCCCTCCCACTCACTGAACAGACTGCGGACATGTGGACAGCCTGAGCTTCCCCCTTCTCCTCTGCACTGGTATGAGATGTGTGTGTCTGTGTGTGTGAGAAAAATGAGTGTGGGGAGAAGCTGGGGTCCTCACAGTCAGGTGTGAGTTCAGCAAGCATTTACTGAGATCCTACAGCAGCCAGCCTCCTGCTTGGACAGCCCACCCTCCAGAGAAACCTGTGGCCTGAGGTTGCGGGCAGGTGAGCAGGCCCTGGGCCACAGCCAAGTTCAGGCAGCCTGCGTTCTGCATTTCTTGGCTGGCAGTGGTGTCCTCAGGAATGGCCGGGCTGGGACCAAGGCCGGGCAGCAGATCAGGGCACAGCTTCTGCCCCACAGCCCATGTCCATACTGCTGTCTCCACATGGTGAGGGGTCCACAGCCCTGAGGGACTGCCTAGGGAGGGGCAGAGGGAGGCTGGGGCCCGGGGACACTGGCCACTCGATCCTCCCGTACAGCTCTGCATACTGCACCCCTGCCTGCCAACGGGGCCCTCACCTCTGCTGAGGGTGTACTGCGACCACTGCGCGGTGGGACACGAAGGCTGCCGCTTCCGGAATCCCTGCAGCCAGGACTCGTGCCCTACCAGGGTCTGGACAAGCTCGGCGTAGGGCTGCCCTTCCCAGGGACCCCCAGCGTCACGGACATGGCCATGGGCCCATTTCACAGGCAAGGACACTAACCGGCCAGGTCCGGCCCGCGACCTCGCGGGGCTCCCAGCTCTCCCGGCTAATCCGGTCCGGGGTGGGTTCGGGGGTCACGGGTGGTGGACCTCACCAAGCGGACCCGCACCACGAGGAAGCTCCGCCCACGCCGCCAGGCCCGGCCCCGCACGTGGGAAGCCCTCACCACCAGCTTCCACGCCCGCGGCCGCTCCAGCTCGTTTCGTGTCACGTGCTTCTCCGCTCGGCCCTCGGTGGCCGCAGGCACTCCTCTCGGTGCCTGGGGAAGGGCGGTGACGGAGACTCGGGCAACGGGGGTCGTCCGCCCTACTGACCGCCCCCCCCCGCCCTGTCATCGGTCCAGGCCTTCCAGCCGCCCCTAGCGGTCCGCGCGCGCCCACAGCACCTCCCCGTTGCGGCCAGGACGGCGGCCCGGCAGCTCCAGGCCTCACAGCCCCACAGCCTGCGTGCAGCCGCCATGTTCGCGCGCGGGGCGGGGCCTCGGTGGGGCGGAGCCGAGAGCTGCCGGGCCGCCGTCCTGGCGCTGCTCCGGACTTGACGTCGCGGGTCGCTTTGCCTTGAGCGCATGCTCCCAACCGGCTCCGCCTCCTTCCCCCCTCCCCCGCGGCTCGTCGGACTCATGCGCGTCCCCGCCTACCGCGCGTCCGCCCGCCCCACTGGCCCCGCCCCGCGCGGCCGGAAGTTCCGGTGGCGGATCGCTGGACCGGGCCCGAGCGGATCGGGGGCTCGGGCTGCGGGCTCGGGCTGCGGGCGTAGGGCGGGCCAGACGCGGAGCCTGGGAGCAAAGCCCAGGCTGTGCCGCGCGGCGCCATGAAGGGCAAGGAGGAGAAGGAGGGCGGCGCGCGGCTGGGCGCCGGCGGCGGAAGCCCCGAAAAGAGCCCGAGCGCGCAGGAGCTCAAGGAGCAGGGCAACCGGCTCTTCGTGGGCCGCAAGTACCCGGAGGCGGCGGCCTGCTACGGCCGCGCCATCGTGAGTGCGCCCGCGCCGGGGGAAGGGACCGGCGTCCGGGCCAGGGGAGGGGGCGGGGCCCGGGCTTCGGCCCCGCGTCCTCCCCGGAGCCCCTGCCCGGCCATTCCCACCGGACCTTCGGAGGCTCTTGGTTCGTACGCGGGGGCGTTTGGGCCCTGAGAGCTCAGTGATGATCTTGTTTCAGTCGGGTCAGGGCTGCGGCTCTCGAGCCACTGCTGGTTGCTGGAGAAGTGTGGCGGGTGGGAGCTTCAAGGTGTTTGAGGCCCCCAGACCGAGGACCAGGGATCCTTGTTCCTTGAGAATTCCAGGCCCAAAGCTGGGGATCTCCACAGGTCTGAGAAACTTAGATTTACAAGACCTGCTGGGAGTCAAGAGGGTGGGCTCATGCAGGCCTCAGGAGCGGGAGTTCATCCTCCACCAGTCCTCAGTACACAGGGGCTTTGAAGCTGAGAAGTTTCTGGTGTCTTGATTCTAGCCGTGGGCTCTAAACTGGACCTAGGACAGGGCCTAGGACGGAGAAGGAGCACAGAGCTCACTCCCTCATGCTGGCTGGCCTGGCCTTGGTCCCCAGACCCGGAATCCCCTGGTGGCAGTGTACTACACCAACCGGGCATTGTGCTACCTGAAGATGCAGCAGCATGAGCAGGCTCTGGCAGACTGCCGGCGGGCTTTGGAACTGGACGGGCAGTCTGTGAAGGCACACTTCTTCCTGGGGCAGTGCCAGCTAGAGATGGAGAGCTATGATGAGGCCATTGCCAATCTGCAGCGAGGTGGGCCTACAGGTTGTCAGGTTACAGGGGCGCCTGGGACCGGGTGGATGGACTGGCCAGGTGACCTGAAGCCCCTATTCCCCCAGCCTACAACCTGGCCAAGGAGCAACGGCTCAACTTTGGGGATGACATCCCTAGTGCTCTGCGCATCGCTAAGAAGAAGCGCTGGAACAGCATCGAGGAGCGGCGCATCCACCAGGAGAACGAGCTGCACTCCTACCTCACTCGGCTTATTGTGGCCGAGCGGGAGAGGTGGGCTGTGGTAGTGGCAGGCTCCAGGGCCCCACCCAGCCCCAAGTCAGCACTCCGGGGTTAACTCTGAGTCAAGAACACAAGTGTTTATTGAAGGCCAATACTGGCAAGCAGGAGATGGAGGGAAGGCGAGACCTGAATGAGCCCAAGGTTGGGGTGGAGTGTGACCTCTTCTGGCCAGAGCCATTTCTGACTAGCTCCTGGTTGACCCCCAGGGAACTAGAAGAATGTCAGCGGAACCACGAGGGTGATGAGGACGATGGCCACATCCGGGCCCAGCAGGCCTGCATCGAGGCCAAGCATGTGAGGGTGCCCCGGCCCACGTGTAGATGTGTGCATGTTTGCGTGCCTGTGACGGGAGGGTGTGCCCAGGGGAGGGGGAGGGGGCATCTGGCCCACGCGTAGCTGCTTGGTTCTTCGCAGGACAAGTATTTAGCAGACATGGATGAGCTTTTCTCCCAGGTGGATGAGAAGAGAAAGGTAAGCTGTCTGTCCTCTGGGTAGCAGGAGTTGGACCAGCGTCCCCATCCTGGTGCCTGACCTCACCCCATATGCTGCAGAAGCGAGACATCCCGGACTATCTGTGTGGCAAGATCAGCTTTGAGCTCATGCGGGAACCGTGCATCACGCCCAGCGGCATCACCTATGACCGAAAGGACATTGAGGAGCATCTGCAGGTGAGGGCCCAGAAAGTGTTGGGAGTAGGACCCATAACCACTGAGCACTTTCTGATCCTGTTGTCACTGCACACTGCAGCGCGTGGGCCACTTTGACCCTGTCACCCGGAGCCCCCTGACCCAGGAACAGCTCATCCCCAACCTGGCCATGAAAGAGGTCATTGATGCTTTCATCTCCGAGAACGGCTGGGTGGAGGACTACTGAGGCTGAGCAAGGGCCAGGGCTGCCCGCCTTGCCTAGTGCCCTGGCCCAGGACGGCTTTGGGGCAGTAGCTCCAGTTCCTGTACATAGTTGGTGTCCCTAGATCCCTGCCCTGGTGTCCCCAACCCCCCCCCCATCAGTTTTGCTGCTGGACCGTGAGCCCCACCTCCACCCCCATCTGGGCCAGAAACAGCAGGTGAGGGTGGGCTGCTGCCACCACTGTCCTGTAATAAAATCTGTGAGCACTCTAGGGGTGTGCGCTGGTGTGTGCTGGGCTCACCAGCCGCCCACTCTGGCTAGTTGAGGAAGGTAGAGATGAAAACACTGGTGTCCAGGTTGAGCGTGGCATGCCACCACCGGTCAGGGAAATACAGCACCTGCTGGGAGGTGGGGGTGGGGCACAGGGATTAGTTGGTGGCGTCTGGTCCAGCCTGGCCCCTTTCTGCCACCTACTGACCTCACCAGCCTGGACGGTGCACTCCAAGGGCCTTGCAGATGGTGCCAGGGTTGGGTACATGTCCTGAAGCCAGGCCAGCGTGGTTTTATTGGGATGGAACTCGGGTGTCTTCTCAGGGGGGTATAGGAACCAGCGCTGAGGATGGGAGCAATAAGGTCACTCTGTTGCAGTCAGTAAGCCCCGAGCCCCAGCCCCCATCCTGTGCTGACCTTGCGGCCGTAGATCACCTCTGAGAACCCGGGCCCATGCCAGTGGAAGGGCACCCCAGAACCAGCTCCTGTGGGGTCATTTATGAGCAGTTGCTGAGGTAACCCAACTTATAGTCTTCCCTTCCCTTCCAAATCCGCTTTACAAAGTACCCACCTGCGATTCCAAAACTGTAAGCAGTAGTGGTACCCAGCAGACTAAATGGTGGTGGGGAGTAGTGCTGAAAGAGCGATGCCCATTCGCTGAAATTGTTGTCCCCAAAGAAATACAAGGTGTCTGCCAACAAAGAACATGGGAGGCGCAGAGATCTTGGCACCTGGGTGCCCCCATCCCAGCCCATGGCCAACCAAATTGGACTCACCGTTGCCCAGGGAGGTAGGGTCCTGGGGATACAGCAAGTGCTCCACATACTCCTGAAAGGGCAGGTCCACTGCGAGAAAGGGGCTGATCAGGACTGGCCGAAGCTACTTGCAAGATGCTGGCAAGCAGGCTGGGCTGCAGGGTGGGGCAACTCACCTTTCCGGTAGGAGTAGGTATTGGCAGTGCTCAGCCGAACCACGCTGTCCCCAAAGGAAGCCAGTAGCCTTTCTCGGGAGCACAAAGCCCGGAACCTCTGAGGGGGTGGGGAAGAGACTCAAGGGCCGGGCCCAGCACGGCTGACAAGTGGCCAGGAGGGGCGCCAGCACTCACCGAGTTGTCTGTGAGCCCCTGCAGAATGACGGGTCTGGAGAAGGCGTAGCTGCAAGGGCAGAGTCACGGCCAGGTCTCAGCCTCGTCCATCCGCGTTAGCTGAAAGGGGGGGGCGGACTAGGGGGGCCCGAGCGGACGGGTCGGCAAACAAGGGAGTGGGGACAGCAGCGCTCAGGGGGACACGCACTGGGGTGTGGGAGGGGTGGCCAGTGCGAGGGGACGCACGTACTGCTGCACGAACTCGGAGTAGCTGAGGTCCGCCCGACGTTCCACGGCGCAGCGCTGCTCCTCCGCCAGGGCCGCCGGCGCCCCGGACCCGGGCCGCTGCCTGCGGGCACAGCGGGTCAGCGGCCCGCCCCACCCCGCGGTCCGCCCCGGCCCGCCCCGGCCGCCGGCGCCGCTCACCACCCTCCATCGCCCGCCTCCCCGGCGCCGCGCCGGGCCAGAGCAGCCAGCGTCCACACCGCCAGCAGGAAGAGCAGTCGCGCCACCGGCGCCATGAGCCCGCCGCCGCGAAGCACGCCGGGATTTCCATCGTCGCGGCAACGGCGCCGGCCCCGCCCCGGAAGCAGTTCCTTTGGCCCGCCCCGGAAGGGAGGGTTTGTTCGGAAGGCGGCGCGAAGGCCGCGGGAGAGGGGCTAGCGGCCGCTGCCAGTTCCCATGGCGACGCTGCCACCCACCCACCGGAGTCGCCCGGCGCAGGGCGTGGGCCATCGGCGGCGCGAGTGGCGGGGGACAGGCAGCCTCAGACTGCGGCTCCTGCTTCCTTTATTGGCTTGCCACGCCCAGCCCCTCCCGCCCCGAGCCCAGCGCGGGCGGGTCAGGAGTACTCGCACAGGTGGCCGCAGCCCGCGGGGCAGTGGGAGCTGCCCTCCAGCCACTTCATGATGTGCTGCAGGTGGCCGCCGTGGCTGCAACCCTGGCACCACACGAACAGACCCTTGACCACGTGGTGGCACACGGCGCACATGCTGGCGCAGCGGTGGCACCGGTCACAGACCCAGCCGCGGCTGCTCATGGGCCGCTTGCAGTGGCTGCAGTTGACGTGCAGAGTGGTGGACGCCTGGTTGAGGCAGCTGATGGCGCGGCTGGTGCTGAGCTTCACCACCTGGTTGGACACGTTCCAGAGGCAGAAGCGCTGCAACAGGTCGATGTAGGACGTGTACCAGTGCTCCTGGCGGGGAGGGGAGGGAGGCAGAGGTCTGGAGATGGGCACACTGGGGGGCTCCCCCCGGAGCGCGCTGGGGGCGGGGGGCAGTCCTGGGGGCGGGCAGGGAGGCCCTCCCCCGTCCCAGTCACCTACCTGCGTCTGCTCGTCGATGTCCTTGCGCACGCGCTCGCCCAGCACGATGAGCACGGACACAGCCATCTGCACGTCACCCTGCTCGGCGTAGAAGCGCAGCATGTCACACACCAGGGCACTGAAGAAGTCAGGGGGCAGCCGGGTGTCGTGGAGAGCATGTGAGACGGAGAGGAGCGAGAAGGAGGAGTCCACGGGCGCCAGGGAAGCCGCATCAGCCTCGCTGCCGCTCACGTGGGGCGAGTCGGCCTTGTCCTGCAGGTGCTCGGGGCCAGGCGGAGTGTCCACGATCTCGTGGCGTAGTGGGAAGGCTTCCTGGGGCAGCACGTACTCCGGGTCCTCTGCTGCAAGGCAGGGATGGGGTCTGAGCCGCTGGCCCCACCGGCCAGCCCCACCCCCAGCCCCGACTCACGGTGTGCATGCTCCGGGTCCAACAGGTACAGCTCATCCTCCTCGCCCTCCACGTCGCCCAGCAGGTAGTCTGCAGGCACGTCGCTGCCCTCTGTCTCTTCATTATCTGCCCATAACAGAGACGGGGGGCGTTCCAGAGGAGCTGATTCTGGGATGCCCTAGCCCCGCTCCCATCAATGCCCTGTGCGCCCCCCAGCCTACCCTCATTGGTGATGAGTGTGGCTGAGGAGTCAAGCAGCACCGTGTCGCTCCGTGTATCACCCTTGCTACGGTCCAGTCTGGTCTCACTGCCCAACCCTGGGGCCATATCCTTCAGGTTGAAACTGGGGGTAGGGAAGGCCAATGGGTAGATGGGTTCCAACAGCCCCACCCTCTGAGGAGAGCCACCCCCAGATGTCTACCTGTTCATGAGTGGCAAGCCACAAGAGCTGCCCTTGCCCACACTGTGGTTGAGGCTGGTGGCAGACGCCAGGCCAGGGCTACAGTAGATGATCCGCAGCATGGTCCAGGTCTGTGCTACCTAGGGACGGGCGCCAGGCACTCAAAAGGGGCCTGGGTTCCTGGCATGCCATGCACCCCCCCTCCCCCACTCCTGGATGGAACCACAAACTCTCAATGTTCAGCTGCCCCAGGCACCCAATGTCCTGGTCCACCGCAGCTGGGGAAACTGAAGTCTATACCAAAGACAAAAATCTTAGTCTCTACCCTACGAGGGAATAGGAAGAAGCAGAAATTGAAGGCAGCCAACATGGAAATGAGCCTGTGGTCCCAGGAAGACAATGAGAAGCTATGTGGGCCTCTGTGGGGTCAGACACCTTGGGAAATCCAAAAGCAAAAATGAGCCACAAGAGGGGGCTTCAAGCCTGCACCCCAATGATGGCACTGGGTACCCTCAGGTACCAGGGTGGTGGCTGGTGGTGGCAGCCGCCAAAGCTGAGCACTGAACCCAGGGCAGGGTCTGGGTAGAGCAGTTGGGGGAGCCCCCAAGGTCATGGTCCCTGGGCCACCTCACCTACCTGGTTGCGGCCAAGCTCCCGAGCCACTTTTGCATTGTGGTCACAGAGCTCAGCCAGAGGCCGACCAGTCAGGGCATAACGCTCGGCGGTGTCCACGAACCAGCTCATGCTGCCACTGCCAGGCTCTATCTCAAAGACGCTGAGGGCACTGGACGCGAGGCCCACGAAAGGTTCGGCAGGGTCCAGCTTGCGCTTGAAGAAGATGGGGTGGCGCCGGTCACCGGCATAGGGCTTGCGCCCAGATTCGGTGGCCACTAGGCTCTCCTTAGCGGCGAAGGCCAGGTCCCCAAAGAGGCCATAGCAGAGGCCCTCGGGGTTGGCCCGTTCAACAGGCTGGCTGGCATCACGGAACAGGTGCTGGCACAGTGTGCTGTCCTTAGAGCCCGAGAGCAGGAAGGAGGGGTCGTGTGGGTGGCGCCAGGCAATGCCTGTTGTGACGTCGCGGTGCTCCTCGAACATGGCAGCCGGGACAAAAGGCCGGCGCACGTCCCACACGTAGATGTTATGGTCCACCATCATGGAGCAGGTGGCCAGGTGGTGGCGGCACTCAGGCCGCCACTTGACACGGGCTACTGAGGCGATGGTTTGCACGCAGTGCACCTCCTTGGCACGGTGTGTGGTCATGTCCCAGACCTTCACCATCTTGTCACGCCCACCCGTGGCCAGCCAGCCCCTACAATAGATCCACGAAGCCCTCAGGGTCCTCTCCGGGGATAGGATGGCTCCCCACTCTCTGCCTCACAGGCCTGGAGGCAGCCCCTCCAGGAGCCCACCCATCCCACCCTGCCGCCCGTGCCCCCACGCCACGTCACCCCACACCTGTCCTCAGGGTGCCAGTCGCAGCAGAAGACAGGCCCGTTGTGGGCGGTGAACATTCTCTCACAGCGGTCAGGCCTCCGGATGTCCCAGAGCTGCACGTTGCCATTCTCAAAGGTGGATGCGAAGGTGAAGTAGTCCCGGATGCTGAACTGGACGTCCCGCACACTCTCTGACTGGCCTGTGGGCAGGATGTCAATGGAGGGAGAAGGTGAAGGGGCTCCGGGAGAGAGAGTGGCCAATGGTGGAGGCCTTGGACAGACTGTGGACTGCAGTCATATGCCTGCCCGCGGCCAAGGTGGGGAGGCCTAGAAGGTGGGGTAGACATTGCTAAGCTTGCCCTGGGGTGGTGGGTGGCGAGGAGAGGCTTCACGGAGAAGACAGGGTAGATTAGGCCGGGAAGCAGGATTCCAGGCACCGTGTAGTTTTTGAACCCAAAACCTGGACCTCCATCCTCCCCTGGATTGTGCTTCTGACAGCAGTTCTTGCACAGAGCAGTGGCCCGGCTTCAGGACTGGCTGTCGGAGCAGTGAGCAAACAGGAGCCTCACTGTGCTATCTGTACGCACTCCCCTAAGGGAGGCCCAAGGAGGCCTGGATGAGGGTGCCCTAACTTCTGCCCCATCCCTTCACCTTGAGCTGGAGCAGCTGGGTCAGCCCCACGGGACTGGAGACCTTAAAGGTCTATGTCCACCCCCATGGACCACCACCCAAGAGCCTTCAAGGACTCTAGCTTTTCCACAGCACAGGTAGTTAAGGGTCTGTCTAAAGAGGCCCCCAATTCTCTGAGGCGACTGAGGCTTCTGCCCCGTGCTTTGTTTGGTCTCTTCAAGGTGCACAAGGGATAGGTGGCTTAAGGCCAGCTGCCAAGGAGCTGGGCCTGCTGGGAAAGGGTGCCAGGCAGCATACCCCACCTCCTCTCCATCCCTGAGCTGAGGACCCTGGAGGTCCCGGTGGGCTTCCTGCTGTGAAGTGGCCTGGAGCTCTGGGCAGCAAAACAAACCCTCTGCTCAACAGCTCAGGTTGGCTGTAGTCTGCTCAGGCTCTGCCCTCTCCCTGGTCCCATATCCTGCCCCTCCCGTGCTGACCCTCATCCACTCTTCTAGTGCTCTCTGGGGGCATATCTGAAGACCTCTGATGCACACGATGCACTTCTCCACCTGCCCGACCCGCCTCCAGGGTCTCACCCGAGAAGGTGCTGACAGAGTCCTTCCTGCGGAGGTCAAAGCACTTCATGAAGCCGTCCTGGGAACCGCTGAGCAGCACGTGGGCCTCAGTGGGATGGAAGCAGACTTTGTTCACTGTGCGCTTGTGCTCTGTGAACAGCTGGTCCTGCTTGTTGCGGGATGGCCGGCCCAGGTTCCATGTGACCACCACGCCATTGGTGGCCGCCGTGGCCAGCAGGTTCTCGTCCATCTGGTGCCAGACTACGTCCGCGCAGCTCAGGTTGAGTGAGGGCTTGCGGCCCACACGGAGGTTCAGCTTCTCCACAAACTGCTCGTCCTCAATGGCATAGATCTTGAAGATGCTGCGGCCTGCCACGACCACCTGGGCCGCATCACGGCACACGCTGATGGCATTGGCTGGTGCATCCAGGTGGCAGTGCATAGTGCGGCCCGTCAGCGCGCTGCCACCCAGGGCCGTGGTCACTCGGGACATCTTCTCCATGGCTGCACGGGGGGGTGGGGACACGAGGTCGGTGAAGTGGGCTGGCCTGGTCAGCCTGGAGGGGCCAGTCAGTTCAGACCCTTCACCCTGGTTGGGGCCCCCAAAATTGCTTCGTCCTGGGCGGGTCAGTCTGGGCGAGCCCGTCCAGAACAGTTCGCTGCTACTCAGTGAGAAGGAGACATCAATGCCCTGGAGCTCAGCCGTCCCGTCTGCCTTCCCGGGAGACCCTACCTGGTCAGTCCCAGCCCGGGCCACCGCTCCATCCCCCGAACAGATCTGGGTGGTCACTGACTGGGCTTTCGGCCAGGCAGTCCCTGCAAGGAAGCGAGGGAGTCCCCCCAGTCTACACAGGGCGTCCCGGGGCCTCCAGGGAGGGGCAGAGGGGCGCGGGGGACACACACGGACGTCAAGGGCCGAGCTGTTTAGGGAGCTTGAGGGCACTGGCCGGGCGCGCCGGACGGGAGGCCGGCGGCGCGGAGCACTGAGAGCGGCGCGCGCCAGGGAGCGGAGGCGGCGGGAACGCGGCCCGAGGGCTCCGAGAAGCCTCTCCCTCCGCGGGCACCAGAACCATTTCCTAAAATTGCCGGGCCGGGCCTGGCCGGAACCGCCGCGCCGGAAGCAGCCCTTCTCTTTCCCGTTCCCCGCCGCCCTGCTCGCCGGAAGTGGTCCCTTCTTGCCAGCCTCTCACCAGAAGCGGGCACTCGCACCGCAAGCGTTCCGGATCAGGGAGCTGAGCTGGGGGAGGCGGAGGTAGAGGCGCTGCGCGGGGCTCCCCCGGTCCCGCCTCTGCGGTTGGCCTTTTTGCCACAGTGTTTTCATACTCGTGCCCATCTCTCCCCCAGCAAGTCCAGCCACTCCTGACGAGTCCGAATCCCTCCAGTCGTCTACCCTGGTTCCCCTGATGGGAACCCCGCAGCCTGCGGTGCGCCTGTCCCGGCGCCCTGGAAGCTCATTTTTCTCTTCTGGCAGAGTGGGCTAGATCTTTTTTTTTTTTTCCCCAGATTTTATTTATTTGAGTGAAAGAGAGCGCGGGCATGACTGGGGAGGGGCCAGCCGACTCCTGGCTGAGCAGGGAACCCGATGTGGGGCTGGATCCCAGAATCCTGAGATCAGGACCTGAGCAGAAGGCAGCCGCATCACCGACTGAGCCACCCAGGCGCCCCAAGAAGCTGAATATTTTGAGGTTAATATTATATGTAATGACTTTAGCATCATTCACTTCCCCCATAGGCAATGAAGGGTTAAGGACCTTCTGGGTTGGTCACTGCTGTTTCCAGTCTGGTACGTGGCACGGCCTGTACGTGTTGAAAGAACCAGTAAGTCTGATGAGTGGAGAGGTGCACAAGAATGCAGAGCCTGGGGGCCGCCCAGAGCGGATACACCTTCCCTTGCCATGGTCTGATGACCTAAAAACAACTCAGACGCGTGTTTTTACAACTTTTTTAATATATATTTTTATAAACAGGTCACGTGATAAAATAGCACAAGAAACACTTACCAAATATAAGGTTATATCTTCCGCATATACAGGAGAATGAGGTCGTTATGTACAATAAGAAAATGGTTTTAGGGGTTGGTTGGTTTTGTTTGTTTTCCTCTCTCCCCTTAATTTTTCCTCCTACATTGTTGGAAATATCACAGCTTCAGTTGCATTAATACTTTGGACAAATGGACAGCTGCCTCCTCCCCACTAGGGAGCTGTGAGGAGGAGGGGCTGAAGAAACTGGCTCCTGACCACCTCAGCCCCGGAGCCTCCTGCGGGCACTCCAGGACAGGGAAATCTTTGGGCTGTTGAACTCTTTCTCTGCTTCAACAGCATCGCTCGCTCGCTCGTGCGCTCTCGCTCTCTCGCTCTCTCGCTCTCTCTCTCACTCTCTGGCTCTCTGGAAACTGGTTACTTTCTTCCAACCAGATGGGGGGTGTCCCAAGATTGGGTGTGGGCACTGTACTTCCTGGGGCTCCAAGGTTGGGATGGGAAGGGGTCCCAGCCCCCTCCTCAGCAATTGCCAAGATGTGCCAGCATCCCCCCAGGACTCACATGTGTCTTGGGATTGGACAGAACATGGCCAGAGCCCCTTTGGGCAGGCGGAGGTGTGGGAAGCTGGGGAGGGGAGGGGGGCAGCTCGAAAGGAGCCCTCCCTCCTCTGGATGCTGAGGGTGTGCTGGCCACTTATAAGACTGGACTTGCCTGCTGGCGCTGATCCTGAGTCTTGGCTGGGCCTGCTTATCCAGCTTCCACCTGACAGAGACCCGCCTGGGATGCAGTGTGGCACTGAGGAGGCTGGGCCCCGGTGGCTACAGGGGCTGTGGTGTGGGGTCCACTCAGGACTGCGTGCAAGGCCTGTGGGGCCTGAGGGCCACTCCAGCTTGTGGTCTCTCAAGGTGGTTGTATCCCCCCTGCAGCTGAGGTAAGCTACAGCCGGCTGGGTTAATGTTGATTATAGCAAGATGGTTGTCAGCCAGTCTGTTCCTCCCTCAAACACAGTTCTTCCCTAGCCTGGCCCAAGGACCTGTAGGCCTGCAGGTGGGGGTGGGGCGAGCAGGGGGCTGCCTCACACGGGGGCAAGGAAAAGGGGAGGTCTCTTGGGTCAGGCTGGCATGAGCTGGGGCAAGGGGGGGTGGGACTTGGGCTCCTTGGCGGGCCATGGCTTTGGCGGTGGCCTGTTCCCCCTCGCACCCCTCCGAGGGCTCCAGGCGTGGTGCAGTGGAAGATGCGGGAAGCCCTTGGGGCTCTTCTGGCCCCTGTGTCCTGGGGGACCCAGCTCCCCTCAATCCCTCTGGGCCCTGCCCGAGATGGGGGGACAGCGGGGAGACAGAGCGGGGTGTGGCGGGAAAGGCGGTAGGGGGGCCGTCAGGAGAGCTCAAAGCGCCCCCCTAGGACCGAGCCCCGCCCCCGCCCTCCCCCAACGGGCGGACGAAAGATGGAGGCGGCTGTGGTGCGGTGGAGGGCGGGCGTGCAGTGCGGGCACGAGGGGCATGCACAGAGTCCCCGAGTGTGCGTGCGTGCGTGGGGCTGGGCCCGCCCGCCGCCCCTCCCGGCCCGGGCGGGGCCAGGAGGGGCGCGGGGCGGGGCTTTCACTGGGTTCGCCCTGCCTCCCGCGCTGGGCCGCGGGCGCGAGGGCTGCCCTGAGGGCAGGGCCGGGAGAAGGCGTCCCCGCCGGGAGCGTGGCGGCTTCCTGCGCCGGGGGCGGGAAGGCCCGCGCTACTCGATGACGAGACAGCGGGGCAGGTGCTGCGAGAAGTACTTGAAGAGCTCGGGGGTGGCCCCGGGGCAGTTGGTCAGCTCCAGCTCCTCCAGCTCCTGCAGCTGCACCAGGCCAGACAGCCCCGTGGTGGTCAGCAGCGGGCAGCCTGCAGCGGGCGGGAGGCGGGGCGGCGGCTGAGCGCGCGGGGGCCCGAGAGCAGCGCGAGGGCGGGGCCGGGCTGGGCGGGGCTCGCCCGGCGTCTCCGTCTGGACCGGGGCCGGGGACCCCGGGACTCAGCGCCAGGTATGAATCAGTGCGAGGGACCCGGCAGGGCTGGCGGAGTCGGAGTAGGTGGGGGTGGGGTGGGGTGGGGTCTCACCTGCCAGAGACAAGAGACGCAGACTCCTCATGGCCAGGAGGTGCTTCAGCCCGAAGTCCTGCACCTGGGCGGGAGGGCGGGGCGGGTTAAGGACCTCCGCTCGCGCCCTGGGGGAGCCCACTGCTGGGGTCAGGCCTTAGGCCTGGAGCTGCTGGAGGGGCAGGGGGCGGGGTTCAAAACGGGGGTTTCTCGGCTTCGCAAGGAGCCAGGAGGCAGCTGGAGAGTGGCGGTGAGGACCCCGGGGTGGGTGTGGAGGGATCCCATACTTCTTCACGGGATCTGAGGGCGCCGGGGGCAGGTCAGCGGATTGTGTGCGCGGGGGCTTTGCCCGAGTTCCCCACCTCCCCTTGCCTACTCCTCAACCTTCGGAGGCGGGAAAGGCTGGTACCTGGCAGCACCATCGCAGGTAGAGGCTGCGGAGGGAGGACATGGTGGACAAATAGCTGAGGCCAGTATCCGTGATGCGTACACACCTGTGGGGGCGACAGAGGGGCGCTGCCCACCTTCAGAACACCTCGCCCCGCGCGTTAGCCCCGATCCCTTCCTCCTTTTCCCAGGGCGTCCCCTCCGGCAGCACTTAGGATAGTTCCTCCCTTTGCACAGCCTCCCCCCAGCCAGGCTCCGCCCCTTACCCAGGTGCTTGGCAGTTACAGCCCATTCTAGGTCCGGGGTTTCTGAGGGCCCGCCCCTCAACCCGCTCCTCGGGGCTCCGCAGCTACAGGTCTGTCCGTTAATCTAGGCTCCCTGCTTAGAAGGTCTTGCCGGCCTTGCCCCGCCCCGCCCCGGTCCTGCCCTCCAAGTGTCCCGTGGGTGGGGGACGCGCGCACCTGTCCAGCACCAGCTCCTCCAGGCGGTGCAGGTCGCAGGCCACGTACTCGAGCGCCATGTCGGTGATGCGCGGGCACCACGAAAGGTCGAGGCTGCGCAGCTTGCGCAGGTTTTCCGCCACGAGCTCGACACCGTCGTCGGTGACCTTGGAGCAGCCGGAGAGGCTGAGCGCTGTGAGGTTGGGCAGGCTGTGCACCACGTTGACCACGCCGTGGTTGGTGATCTCCCAGCAGGAGAGCAGGCGCAGGGTGTGCGTGCTGTGGCCCTGGCGTGCTGTGAAGTAGGCCAGCGCCGTGTCCGTCACGTGGTAGGCCTGCAAGCTCAGCTCGGCCAGGTTGGGCAGCAGCTGCGAGATGGCCGCAATGGCGTCGTCGGCCACGTTGATGCAGTCGCTGACGCTCAGCGAAGTGATGCGCGCGCTCAGGCTGGACCACAGCCCCGCCTCGGTGAAGTCGTTGCAGCCCGACAGCTCGAGGCGCACGACGCCCTGCATCTGCTCCAGCATCACCTGCAGGCGAGCAGGCAGCAGGGCGTGGTGAGGGTGGCAGGAGCCCACTGAGGGGCAGGAAGCAGGGTTTTCGAACGTAGCCGTGTGTAAAACATGCATCAAGCTGCGCCGTGACAAGTGCACTTTACAGTGTGTTTGTCACCTCACAGCAACATTCTAAGAGGCAGAGCACAGGGGAGCTGGGAGCTCAGGGCCTCCCCAGAGCAGGTGCTGGGGAGCAGTTGGTGTTATGATTTGATGGTTAGAGTCCTGGCCCTGGGGAAGGGGCTGCCAGCACAGAGGCTCCTCTGACCCGTGCACCTGCTCCCTGGCAGCGCCCTCCCCACCCAAGGCTGGCCTCACAGGCATGTAGGGCCCTGAGCTTAGAAGAGCCTCCCATTTGATTGATTGCTTTGATGTTGCTGTCTTGAAATTCTTAGTCATCTTTGAACAAGGGACTTGAATTTTTCATTCTGGACTGGGTCCCCCAAATTATGTAACCAGTCCTGCTTCCCCTCACCCCAGAGCCATGATCCTCAGAGCACCGGCCCTTCCCTCAGCTACTTTGCTCCTCATACGCCCAAGTTCCCTCTGGGGGCAGCCCTTCCCCCCACACACACACACCAGCTCAGTTGCACCTGCTTGGCCCTGCCCACACCATCCCTGTCCCTTCCAGGCCAACGGTGGGGCGCACCTCCAGGCCAGCATCCGTGATGGTGGAGCGCTTGAGGCTCATGGCCTTGACACCCTTCTTAGAGAGGGCGTAGTTGTCGATGAACTCACAGATGTCCAGGTCGGAGACGCCAACCAGGCAGAAACCCTCAAAGCCCCGCGCAGCGAAGCCCTGCAGGTTCACAAACTCCTTCTCGCCACCAGGCAGCACATTGTAGAGCTCCTTGGCGTGCAGCACAGGTGTGAGGCCTGCCCAGAATTTGGGCTGGTAGAGCACACGCCGCCAGGCCTTGCACACTTGGGCCAACACGCACTTCTCACAGGCTGAGAAGTACCAGAAGAGGCCATTGAGGATCTTTTCGTCTGTGGCCAGTGGTGGCCGCTCCACTGGGGGCCCGGGAACTGGGGCTGAGGCTGGTCCACCAAGGGGGAGCCCTGCTGGGGGGCACAGGCCCCCAGCCAGGGCAGCCCGTGGCAGTGGGGCAGCCAGGCTGGGTGGTGGGAGAGTGGGTGGGGGAGGTGGTTGGCAGGGGCGGTTCTTGGCAGCTGGCGTGCCCTTGGTGATACTGGCTGCACCCAGGCCGTTGGGCTGGCCTGGCAGCTTCACAAGGCCATTGCGAGGCAAGCATGGAGGCTTGGGGTCGCCGTCCACACCCGGGCTCGACATCTTCCTCGCGCGATCTGCGGACGGGGTCCGGGAGGGGGTCATGAGTTGCTGTGGGACCAGAGCTGGGCTCCCCATCCCAGGGCATCTCCTCCCATGGCACCCCCAGAACCACCCAACATAAAGGATCTGAATCCAAGTCATTCCGTCTCTGAGTGTGAGCAGCAACAGGAGATCAGGGCTGTTGATGACCATGACATTCCCTGAGCCCCTACTGTGTGCACTGAGCTCAACCTGTCCTCACAGATCTTTTTTGACACCTAGGTACTATGGTTCCCATTTTAGAGATGAGAAAAGAGGCAGGCAGAGACAGACACTCGCTCGTGACTGCTCCCTTCACCTTTACTACCCTGATGTCCCCCGTCAGTGCCTGCCAGGCCTACCTCCACTGGGCAGGGACTGGAAAACTGAGGGACATGGTTTGGGGTGGTCTCGGGCCCCTCCACTATGGGGTGCCATCCTCGCTCTATGGAGTGGTTCCAGTACCCTGTCTGAGACTCACATACCAACCCCTGGGAATCTCAGTGGCTACTGGAGGTTCCATGGTTCATAATCTACCCAAAGAAAGGACAGGAGTTTACTATGTACGATGCTAGCACAGTGAGCCCTGGACACGTACTGTCACTTTAATCCTCTATCCAACCCATTCACGATGCTGCTATGAACACCGTGCCCATTGTACAGATGAGGAAAACAAAGCAGCATGAACTGTTTGCCCAAGGTCACAGTAAGCGGGGGGGCCGAGGCTTGAACCAGAGCTGGCTGTGGAAGCCTATTTATAGGGAGTTCCTCACAAGGTGGGACTGGACCCCCACCCCCAGTTCCCCCTCTCAGGCTGTGAATGGGTGGCAGAGGGGTTTGAGCACAGACAGCCCTGGAGAGGGGGACAGCAGGACCCTCACAGTGCCACCATCTGCCCCACATTCCAGATCTTCCCCTGCCCACCCCCACTCCAGATATCCAGCGGAAAGGCAGTGCACCCAGGGGCTCAGGCACAGGCTCTGGGGTCACACACCCTGGCTCTGTGGCCTCAGTGAGCCACTTCCTTTCTCCGAGCCTCTTTTTTCCTTACTTTGAAGCCTGAGAAGGGATGATCCACCCCACAGGACAACATGTGCAAAGGGCTATGCATAGGGGCGCCTGGGTGGCTCAGTCGTTAAGCGTCTGCCTTCGGCTCAGGTCATGATCCCAGCGTCCTGGGATCGAGCCCCGCGTCGGGCTCCCTGCTCAGCGGGAAGCCTGCTTCTCCCTCTCCCACTCCCCCTGCTTCTGTTCCCTCTCTCGCTGTCTCTCTCTCTCTGTCAAATAAATAAAATCTTTTTAAAAAAATTTAAAAAAGGGCTACGCATAGTGCATGGCTCACAATGAGCATTTGGAAAGTGGCATGGAGGCTGCTTCTGAGCCCCATGGCCCGCCTTGGGGGAAGGGGTCAGGAACCATTGGGAAGGAGGGAAGTGGGCTGCCCTGCCCTGCTCTACCCAGCACCATGCCCCCCACTGGCTTCCAAGCCCTGGACAGGACAACCCTTGCTGGCATTCCACATCTGGGGAGGGGCTGCAGACCTAGGCTGGGACCAGGGGTCTACTAGAACACGTGGCCCTCATGGCTGCCAACTCAGCTTTGGGTCCAAAGGCCTTCCTGTCCTGGCAGCCATGAGCCCCCAGGCTCGCAGTCCACATCGGGCCAGGTGGGGAGACTCCAGGGGAGACTCCCCCACTTTGGCTGTCCCCTTACTGCAGCTCATGGCCAGATAGTGGCAGCCTCACACTGGCGGAAACACGACACTTGTAACATTTGCTGAATACCCACTGGGATAATCATGTGTTCCAGCCTCATGGCAGCCGTGCGCGTGTATGTGTGTGTTGGCGAGGGGAGGGGGGAATCCACTGTTAACCCCACTTTCAGATTGGTAACCTGAGGCTCCAAGGAGTTACAGTTTACCCACGGTGGCAGATGGGGGGGCAGCCTGACACGAGGGCTGCCCCAGATCTCTTAAAACTAGTACGTGAGGAGGAGACCATCGTGTAAGGGACAGGAGGAAGCCCACGACTGGTCCCCTCTGCAGGGAGCAGGGGAGAGGCTGTCCTGTGGACTCCCTCCTGTGGGCTGTGCTGGGTTCAGAGAGGCAGCCCCAGCCTGAATACCTTCTGTGTCGCCGGAGCGGGGCGCCATGATTTCAGGGCTCGGGGCGCGCCGCGCACCCAGCCTCTGCCCCTTCCCGCAGACCAGGCGCCGCTCGGTCGGCCCCGGAGCGCAGCACCATGGACAGCGCCCCTGCAGCCGCTGTGCGCGTGCTCGGAGGCCAGGCCCGGGCGGGCTCCACCGCGGACAGCGGCTGGTGGGGGCGGGGTGGGGGCCGGCCCCGGCAAACCCAGCTCAGCAGGGAGAGGCCCTGCAGGCGACGGGGCGGGGCGAGAAGCCGCCCGCTCCGCTAAGATCCGGAGGAGGCGGCGGAGGTGGCACCAGGGGAGAAATAACTCCAGAGCAGTGCCGATTTAGGTTAAAGATGCACCAGCCATGGGGTGTGCACGTGGAGTGCCTGAGTTGATTGGGGGGGATGCACGTGGATGCCCCGGGCATCTGCGGGGCTCTTTACCCCCACTCCACCGGAGCTCACATTTGCACACGCCCACAGTCCCATCCCCACTCTTCAGGCCTCAGGGTGGAGCTGGTGAAAACAAGCCAGCCGGTGGAGAGAGCCCACGGGAGGGAGGGGCCAGGCGGAGGATGGCCTCAGCCTGGGGGGGTGTCCGAGGCCTGGCTGCCCTTTATCCCCACACCCACATCCCTGGCCAGAAGGCTCTGCCCTCCCAGTCCGTCAGCCCTTCTGCTGTGCCCCGGATTGGAGCTGCCTCTTCCTGGAGGCAGCCCTGCCGCTCCCCGACCTTGTCCATGGTCCTGCTGGACTCCAGCTGCACACCCCAGCCTCACTGACCCAGACTGAGAATCCCTTGCTCCGTGGCTCAAAACTGGAAATAGCCACAGCTTAGCCCAGGGGTCAGAGCTTTAGGAGAGAACTGAGCTTGTGGTCAGAGATGGGTCTTCCTGTCAGTTAGGCAAGAGGTCTCTTGAGGGAGCTGGGACAAGTGCCCCTATGCCTTGTCCCATCCACCCAGCCAGATAGGCTGAGACCCCAACCCTTTTGGTACTTGCTACTGCCCCCACTGTGCCCAGTGAGGCTCAGAAGACTTGCCCGGAGTTTCTTGTTAGGATGGGGAAGGGGCCGCTGCCAATCTGATGCGGACTGCCTCCTCCTTTAGAAATAAGCACCAGGAGCTAACGCTAGGAAAAGAGGCGTTTTAAAAAGATGGCCAAACTTGCACTATTCTCAGCCTCAGCCCCTGGTGTGTTGTGCCTCCGTGTGGAGCGGAATTCTGGAGGAGGTCCTCCTGGGATAGGCTGCGGGGGCTCAAGTCTCCTGGGAGGACTCCAGAACTTGGTGGCTTCCAGGCTGACAGTCTGCAGATGTCCACGCTGAGGCTTTGAGAGGAGCTGCCTCTTTTGCTGTCAAGTCACTGGGCCCCGAGACCTAGCATGTTGCCCTTACAGCTTCACCTCTGGCTCCTCCCCAGCCTTGACCCTACAGTCCAGCCAGACCTGCTGTTCAGTATTCCTCCTCCCCTCTCTCTCTTTGCCTGGGCACATGCTGGTCCCCCTGCTGGCTCAGGAGGCCTCCCTGCTTCTTAACCCTGCCAGCTCCTTATCCTCCACACCTCAGTGTGACTGCCATCCCCTGTCTCCCACTGTGGGACTCCCCAGCACCAAGAAAAGCATCTCCAGGGTCTCAGTCATTACGTCAACCCATCTGTCTCTTCCCTTGGCTAAGGACCTCTTGAAGACAGGCAGCACCATGGCTGAATGGTCTCTGAATGCTTGCTGAATGAATGAATGAATGAATGAATGAGGAATGGCAGTCAGCAGGGTCATGAAGAAAGGGGTATGGCTGCCAGGGACCCAGGAGGCTTGGTGGAGGACAGGCCAGATTCAGAAGAGGGCAGGTGGATGGTAGGGGGGTGTAGCTCAGTTTGTTAATCTTGGTTGTGACAGAGGCCAGTGTCCACAGTGAGGGTGGGCCAGAGTCTGGGTGCCAGAGACTCTGAAAAGGCTCCCAAGAACCTGGCGTTTGGGGCGAGCCTTGCAATTATTCAGACCCTTGGGAAGAGGACAGCTTACACCTCGTTTTTGGCTGAGTCCCCACTTTGGGAGTTGCACGGTAAGGAGGCTGGCTGCCCATCCCCCATAATCTGGCCAGATCCAAGGAGGGGACAGGAGCCACCAGAAGGGAGGGAGGAGCTGGTCCTGCCCTGCTCTTCCCAGTGCCACTCCCCTATTGCTGGTCCAAGCCCTTCACACACTTCCTGACCACAAGTGGGGAAAGGGAGAGTCGGGGACTGAATTTTCAGAAGTTGCACAGAGCTGGGATTTGATCCTAGGACCCCTAGTCTGTCTGACTCCCTGCCTGACTCAGGCCCTGAGGTGCAGAGGGCAATGCTGGGCATCCAGCCAGCCTGCTGCTGGCCAGGGGTACTTCCCTCCTTTCTGTGCCCTGTTCTGCTTCTTCAGTCCCCTGTGTCCTCCCAGCCCGGGACCTTGGGCTGCTGGTCTCTCCCAGCACTGTCTCTGTCGTGCCCCTGCTCTCACTCCAGAGGCTGCAAGCTGCATGCTCACTCCCAGGACACGCTCCTTTTGGACTGCTCATGCCTAGGAAACCCCCCAGTCCTCATGGCTCCCAACTCAGAGATCTCTTCCCTCATCTCTGATGCTCAGTCTGACACAGCCTGCCCGGAGCGCTGGAGCGGTCTGGCCCCAATAGGACCTGCACTGACCGTTTCTCCCTGCCCACCCACTGAGGGCCGTGGAGCTGGGCAGGGCGTGGGTAGCCAGAGAAATTCACATCAGGTTGATCTGCGGTGACAGCCCCAGGGACAGTTGTGACAACCAGGGTAGCTTGGGACTGGGGACACAGCACGGGCTGACAAACTCCATGCCCCGTGACTCAGGCACATTCACATCACAGCCACTTTGCACATGAGCCAGCAGAATGCTCCCTTCCCGCCCCCAGCTCAGAGATGCTTCTGGGGTGCAAGCTGCCCCACCCGTGCACCAGGGGCTCCAGGAAGTGAGCACGTGGCCTCAAAAGAGACCAGAATTGGTGCTTCATCAGACCGAGTCCTGTGGTCACGCTCAGGACAGCTCAGCCATGTGAGACTGGGCACTTTGGGGAATGAGCTTGGGCTCCAAGCATCATCTTGGTTCTTCTACTCTGAAGGATCTGAGCACCCCCCTCTCCCAGTGCCTAGACTGGGGGCATCTAGTGCCTGCTTCTTTGGGCGGCTGCCTCAAACCCTCCCCCTCTTCCCTGCCAAGTGAGGCCGTGTGGCCCAAGCCCACTCTTTGTGGCTGGTCTGGCTGAAGCTCCTCCTCGTCAGCGGTGGGGAAGGTGCTGAACCACCCACTTAGCCCACAGAGCCTTCCTTCACTGCCACCTCCACTCTTCCCCTCTGAAACACAGCAGTGAGCACCCACGTGTGACAAGATGGGGCTGCAGGCAGCTGAGCAGTGCCCCACCTTGGGGTGAGTGTCTCCCTGGCTCTCAGCAGCACAGGGTTGCTGGGCCTAGGCCAGTAGTCTTGAGGGGCCTAGGTCCCCTGGCCTCAGGACTACTTGTTTTCTCATTGCACTGGGAGATGGGACTCACTGAAGTGCTCTAGAAGTGGGCATGAACTGGAGGGGAGCGCCTGTCCAGTGGGCCTGCCCAGCATTATAGGTGCTGAGAGGCCTGCCTGGCCCAAGTAAGAGGTGGCTGAGGACGAGGGGAGCCGAGTAGTGGAGATAGCAGGCAGCTGAGTCCCCGGGCCCCCTGGGACCTGAACAGGCTGCCCTGCGCTGCCCAGGTTTATGATGGGGGTTTGGATCTCCCTCCTCCCCACAGCACCTGGTCCAGCCCTATGGCCATCTCCTGCCAGGCCAGCAAGTCTCCATCAAGCCTTGGCCCTCCCAGAGTCCCAGCCCAGGCCTCTGCTCAAAGGGGTTGGCTGAAAGAAGGGGCCTAGGAGGTGGCGGGTAGCAGGAGGGGACTGACCGAGTGGGCAGGTGAAGCGGCATCCGCCATCTGCTCTCTCTTTGGAGGGAAGGCTTCCTGTGCAGAGGCCGGGAGGGGCTAGAGGAGTGGCCACTGGGCCATGGGCTCCCTGAGGCTCCAACAGCTAGGCCTTCTTTCCTCTTGGGGTGATGGGTGGGGGCTCTCTTCCCCCCAAATCCCAGGAGGCCAGACCCCCCCACCCAGCAAGCCTCAGGGTGCCCAGTTCTCCTTCTGAAGCCCTCCAACCTTGGCCAAAGCCCGACCCCTCCTCCAGAACAGGCACATGGCCAGGCCTTCCCTCTCATTCTCCTGCTGTGGCAGCTCCACACAGGCCCAGGTGCCCAGGGCAGACTAGCCCCCGGCCATGCATCCGCATGGCTCCTCCTGGAGTGTAATTGTATCTAACACCTGTCTCATAGGCCCAGGGGCTCATGGTGTTGGGTGGGGAGGGGAGCTCAGAGCTCAAAGGAAGTCCAGGACCTCACCCAACCTGGTGGGCTCGGGGCCTGCAATTCTGCTTCCCCAGGGCTGTAGGCAGGTGGCACCAGCCCACAGCCCTGGTCCAGTTGCTTTGGGGAGCATGCTTCAACCAGGCGGCGCTGGGATCAGGATCTGTGGGAGGGCCTGTCAGGGCCAGAGGCCCGGTGACCTGGGCCTGGGAAGGGACTGCGCCTATGTGAGACCCCGTGGGGGGGGGGGGTGGCGGCCCCCTCCGAAGCCCCCTCCCCAATCCTCATTGTGGCCGCCGCGATGGCGCGGCCTGGCCCCTTCCCCGCCCCGCAGCCTGGCCCGGTGCACACACCTTACCTCGGCCCGGGCACCTGGCTCATGCCACGCTGTCCGCCGGGCGTCTTCTCGTCATGGGGAGCCCAGCATGGGCGCTGGCGAAGCGGGGAGGCGGCCGAGGTGCTGGCCTGGCCGGCAGGGCCTTGCCGCGCCCCGCGCCCCGGCCTGGCCGGCCCCCTCGGCCGCGCCCGAGAGGAGCTCCCCGGTGGGAGAGGATCGGCTGCCCCGAGCCTCCCACCGGGGAGGCTGAGGCAGTGCCCAGATAAATAAGGCCGCTTTGCAGGGAGCCGGGCGGGCGCCTCCTCCCTCCCCTCGCCCTCCTCCCCGCGCTCCTCCGCGGCCGCCGGCGGCGCCGCGCGCGCCCCCCGCCCGGCTCTACGCGCCGCGCCCTCGCGCGCTCCCGGCGCCGGGAGCCAATCCGGTTGGCGAGCCCGGGCGGGGGCGCCGAGGATGCCGAGCCCCGCCCCGCCCGCCGCGCCCTGCCGCGCGCCCCGCGCGCTCCCGCCGCGGCGCCCACGGGCACGCGCCGGCCCGGCAGCTCCCCCACCCCTTCTCCGCGGGCGCCCGCACAACAACAAACCCGCGCGCACGGCGGGGCGGGGCGGGCAGGGCGCGCGGCCGGAGAGCTGGCCAGGGGAGAGCCCTGCCTGCGCGGAGCAGTGGGGTCCCGGAATCCTGCGGGGGAAGAGGACTCGAGCTCTTTGGCGCCGGCGACTGGCCCCGGGGGTGCGCGGTCTTGTGGAGCGGGGGGCCAGCTCCGCGCATCCCGACCCTTGGATGCCACCTGCGGGGGCGAGGACTGTCCAACCCTCACCCTCCCAGCTTTCCTGCTTAGCGGGGCGGAGCGGGCGGCCAGGCAGCCTCCATGGCGCTCACATCTCCCGCGCACCTGCTGGGTGCCAGGCCCAGAAACCCCCCTCAGTGTCCCCCCACTCCGCAGAGCCGAGAAACAACCACCAGACCATTTCAGAGGGTGACAAGTGCGATGGAAGTTCAAGAGGGCCACGTGATGGTGACCCCGGGAGGGTGGTGGTGGTGTGGCTCCTGAGGACAGGACACTTCACGGGAAACCCCAAGGATGAGAGGTGGGCGAAGTTATCCAGGAAGGAGTGCGCACAGGGCTTTAGGTTTTGAGGTCTTGAGCCTGGAACCCCTTGGAGGCAGGTGGTGGTGGCCACTTTGTAGGGACCAGGCTGGGAGAGGAGCCGGGGTGGGGTGCAGAGGGAGGGTGTGCAGGGCTCTCTCCTGGCCACTGGAGATGCCAGACCTCCCAGCAGGCTCAGAGTGGAGAATGGAGGCTAATGGTACCCATCCTGGGGTCTCCCGGGAGCAGAGACTGTGGAGGGATCAGGTGTGGGAGAGCAGACAGGGGTCTTCACATTAGGGAAAGAGCCTTAAGGAAGCCCCTGAGAGAGAGTGAGAGAAATGAAAACAGCTGGTGTTTGCAGCATTTTGAGGGGAAGCAGGACCCAGTGGGGCTGGCGTGAGGTGGGGGCAGCTGAAGCGGGGAGCCACGCTGGCTGGACCCTGGCTGTTTGGGAGCTGGGTGCCGCCTGTGCTGTGTGCAGGGCATGGGAGCCAGTTTGCCAAGGCTGGGGTGAAGGCGGCTCTCCCGTGTGGCAGGGGCTGAGGAATCACGGTCTTGCCCTAGTGCGGACTCTGGTCAAAACAGGGAGCTTGGTGTGGGCAGTCAGAATGGATGCATGAAGGCCTTTGGGGTGCCTGGGACAGTGTTGTCTGACCCGTACAGTCACTTGTGGTGTGCAGGTCCAGCAGGCTGACCTCCCAGTTCAGCCTCCACACGTGTGGACCCCAGCGGGGATGGTGACCAGCAGGGCGGGGCTTCACCTCCCGCTTCCAGGCTCTTCTGTCCCTCAGCAGGTGCCAGGGCCTCGGGCAGAGAGCACGTTCTGCCCTCAGTGGGGCCCGAGAAGTCTCCCCGCCTTGGACGAATCTGAGCAAAGAAAGACCTTGTTTCGGAGGAATGTGGAAGTAACCTCCCCAGTACCTGTGGATGCCGCCCCCTCCCCACCGCTGTCACCCTGCCCTGTACCAGCTGGCTTCTCTTTCTCCACCACAGCCGATGGGCAGCTCCCATTCTCCCCGGTGCAGGGGCATCGCTTGGCAGTGTAGACACAGCCTCCATGCTCCCAGGGCTCTGTCTGCTCTTTGCTGTGGCCCGAGAAAGCCTGAGTCTCCCGCACCACTGACCGCAGCTTTGCCGGACACCTGGTCCCTTGCTCTTGGAACTTCAGCCACCAGGGCCACATTCCTACCCTTGGCATCACCTCACCTGGAGCGCCCCTCACCTGGAGCACTCCTTTACCTGGAGCACCCCTCACCTGGAGCACCCCTCACCTGCAGCACTCCTTTACCTGGAGCACTCTTCACCTGCAGCACCCCTCACCTGGAGCACCCCTCACCTGCAGCACTCCTTTACCTGGAGCACCCCTCACTGGGAGCACCCCTCACCTGCAGCACCCTTCACCTGCAGCACTCCTCACCTGGAGCACCCCTCACCTGCAGCACTCCTCACCTGGAGCACCCCTCACTGCAGCACTCCTTGTCCTGATGCCTGGACACGGAGGAGTCTCCCCAGTGCAGACTGCAGGAGGTTTCCAGTTCTTTAGTCATGGGAGGGTGAGGAGCAAAAGCTGTTGGTGCATCCCACCCTGAGACCCTCCCATGAGAGAGGGGGCCACTGTCACCTCAGGGGTTGGGTCTGCCCATGAAGGGTCAAGCCTCATGGCTCCTGAGGAGTGGGGCAGCCACTCTGGACTTCCTGAGGCTCTTCACAGGAGGGTCCTCAAGCTGCTGCTCTGGGGGGCTCTGGGTGCATGTGCTCTGGAGCCACCTGCCTGGCTCAAATCCTCCTCTCCATGGGGGCAGGGGGGGGTGCTCAGGCAAGTACTTCCCCTCCTGGCAAATAGGTCTGGGGTCCCCGGGGGTGCCCTGAAGGTCAGTGCGGCACCTAGGACAGCATAGGCGGTGAGAGCCGCATGTCTGATTGTAAATGGCCCACTGTGAAGCCTCCTGCTCTGGAGGCACAGGGCCAGATGGACACTGCAACCCTCCCTGCCCCCACGCCCCAGCGCCTGGTGGGGGGACCGTGTGGGGCACGGGGGGGTGCGGTCAGCTGTCCTCGCCGCTCAGCTGCCAGAGTGGGCGCCCGCAGCAGTGAGAACGGGGAAGCCCGGGTGGCCATGGTGACTGTGGGCATCAGAGTGTGGGCCCCTTGGCTGCCTGCCGACTTCTGCCTCCAACCTTTCCTCCTCCCCGGACCCAGGCCCCACCCGCCAGGGGCAGAGGGGCGGGGCGGCCAGGGTGGAGCATGACTCAGGGCCCAGCTGTCACCACGGCAACCCCGTCGCCTAGCAATGGCCGTCTCCCAGGAACGGCTGTCTCCTAGCAATGGGATATTTTCCTGGGCCCTGGCTGGAGCCTAGCGGTTATTTTTAGCTCAGCTGCAACTCAATCTGCAGCTGCATTTTTGGCTCCTCCACAAGATGCAAGGTGTGTTGGGGGTGGATTTCTTGTCACAGGGAAGAACACATCCCCATGACAGGAACCTTGCTGCCACGTGTCTCCAGATACAGCATCCATAGGTGGGCAAGGCCCGGTTCCGCTGGGGGTGAGGGTCAGGGGAATGGGGTGCAGCTGGCGGGGAGCCAGAGGAGTTGCCAGACACGACCATGTCCCTAATGGGGTCTCTGGGCAGGCTGGTCACTCCAGAACCCTGGGACTCCCTGGGTCAAGCTGGGTAGAGACAATCCAGGCCAGTGCTCATGGTGGGCACCACCAGAGCCCATCACTGGGCGGCCCAGGTGCTGGCAGGCTCCTGGCACCCCCTGGCATTTAGTTGGGGAACTGTCTCTGCTGACCCCAGCCCTCAGCCCCGCCCCAGGGGTGCAGCACGCTGCTCTGGACCAGCTGGAGCAGCACACACTCAGCTGGTCCTGGCTGCAAGGGTCTGGGTGGCCGCGGGCTCAGCTGGGGACTCGGTCAGGGCTGGCCTGTTTTCCCCCCGCTGTTGCTGAAATGAGAGCCCACGTGGGTCTCATGCAAGAGAAACACCTTGACTTCCTTCTCTGGGCTGTCTCATCATTTCAGCCCGGTTCACTGTCTCCTCCAGGCCAAGTCCTAGCTCTCCCATGGCCGATGGGCCTGGGGCTGGCCCTCCACTCCTCTCTCACTGGCCACCTTCTTGGTTCCTGGTCTGCCCTCAGCTCCATACTGTCCTTGGGACCCTCGCCCTGTTTCTTGGACCTGGGCCGTCTTCCTGCCCTCATCAGCCATCAGATCTGCCCCGCCTTCCTGTCGCCCCCCCCCCCCCCCGGGTCCTTGACCAGCTCAGCACCTGACTTGGTCATGAGTGCTCCTTCCTTATGCCTCCAGTACTGCGGGCTTCCGGTCAGGTGCCCTTTGCCGTTTGGGGTCACCCCCCTGCTGGAGTGTGGGGCTCAGCTGAGATGCAGCTTGTTGCCCCAGCATCAGCTGCAGCCCCTGCCAAGAACTAGGGTTTGGGTGGGAATGAAGAGAGGCCCTTTTGGAGGGTCAGGACCCTGACCCAGGCCTCTGGCCCAGGGCCTGTGAAGGAGCCCCCATACTGAGCATAGACACTGGGGGAGTTGCCTGAGGTTTGGGGTGTCATCCACTCACCCATTCGCTCACTGGTGCACACGCTCCTTGCCCGTGTGTTTACTGAGCACCTGCAGTGTGTCTGGTCACTGCCGATCCAGGGCAGGCATGGCCTTCTGGGCTCCCTGTCCCGTGGGCAGCAGATCTTTGATGGCTAACGCCACCCAGGTACTTTGCTGTTGGGGGACAGCACCTGTGAAGACAGGTGGCCCCTGTCCAGGTTTTCTGTGGGTGACATTTGGCATTATCACGGGCCCTGGGCAAGAGGCCTGGGCAGGGGAAGCCTGGTGATGAGGAGTGGCCCAGGGCCACGTGCGTGCCCCTTCCAGACCAGGCCACTGGCCAGGAACCCTTCCCTCGCACCCACAGGCATGGACTCATTCTCTGTGGGAAAGCTGGCAAGGGGGGCCAGGGGCCCCAGGCCGGCCGGGGTGGGTGACTCCTCGCACTGCCGCCAGAGGGCGCCCAGAGCCACCATCTGCCTCGGAGACCTGGGCAGGGGCTCGGGCCCCAAGGCCTGGTCAGAAGGTGGGAAGGGGACACGTGCCCCTTGGCCAGGGCAGCTGTGGTGCTGACCGGAGTGCCCTCTTTCCTCCTCCTCCTGGCGCCTCTTTTACCTTCTACGTGCCCAGCACTGGCCCTGTCTACCTCTTGCATTTTTACTTTACTTTTACAATTATGCATCCTCACCATTTTTTTTTTTTTAAAGATTTTATTTATTCATTTGAGACACAGAGATACAGAGAGAGAGAGAAAGCATGAGCAGGGAGAGAGGCAGAGGGAGAAGGAGAAGCAGGCTCCCTGCTGAGCATGGAGCCCGACGCGGGGCTCGATCCCAGGACCCTGGGATCATGACCTGAGCTGAAAGCAGACGCTCAACCATCTGAGCCACCCAGGCGCCCCGCATCCTCACCATTTTTAAGTAAGTGCACAGTTGAGTAGTGTTTGGCACATTCCCATCGCTGTGCAGACGGCCCATCTTTCCATCTTTCCACCTGAAGCCCTGTCTCCATTACACACCCTCTCCCCACCCCCTGCTGCAGCCCCTGGCACCCACCACCTACCTTCTGTCTCTATGAACTTGACAACTCCAGGGCTCCTAGCGGTGGAATCATGTGGTATTTGTCCTTTTGTGTCTGGCTGATTGCACTCAGCAGAATGCCCTCAAGGTTCATCCGTGCTGTGGCAGGTGTCCACATCTCCTTCCTTTTTTTTTAAATTAAAAAAAATTTTTTAATAGTTTTTTTTTTTTTAGATTTTATTTATTTACGAGAGAGAGAGAAAGAGCACGGGTCGGGGGGGGGGGCAGAGGGAGAGGGAGGAGCAGACTCCCTGCTGAGCAGGGAGCCTGGGACGTGGGGCTCAATCCCAGGACCCTGAGATCATAACCTGAGCTAAAGACAGATGCTTAACCAACTGAGCCACCCAGGGGACCCTAGATTTTTTATTTTTTTATTTTTATTTTTATTTCTTTAAAATATTTTATTTATGGATTTGTCAGAGAGACACAGAGAGAGCACAAGCAGGGGGAATGGCAGGCAGAAGGAGAAGCAGGCTCCCCACTGAGCAAGGAGCCCGATGTAGGGCTCGACCCCAGGACCCCTGATCACGACCTGAGCCAGCCAGGCGCCCCCAAATCTCCTTCCTCTTTAAGGTGGAATCATAGTCCACTGTTGGACGGACCGCATTTTATTTATTCATTCATCTGTCGATAGACACTGAGGTTGCACCTGCCCTGTGGCTGTTGGGATGGCAGCTCCTCACTCTCGTTGTCCAGAGCAAGGGGTCTCTTGTAGCCTGTGGGTGTCTCACCCTTCCCCTTGGGGCCACCTCCCTCATCTGTCAGCCATGCCCTTCAGGCTCAGGGGTAGCTGCAGGGCTGGGGTAGGTGAATAGTGGGGTGGAGGGCTCACACCCATAGGTGGCAGAGAGTGCAGACCTTGGTTTGCAAGCTATGCAGTTTCCTGCAGACCTTGGTTAAAGCTCTCAATGACCCCAAGGATTCGAGTACGTGGTTGGACTCCTGGCTTTGTGCCTAGGGCCTCAGTGATCTGACCCAGGGATTTTACCCTGTTCTGGCCTTTGCCTAGGCAGTCTGCTCCTCTCCCCTGCCTGGAATTCTCCCCAGTGCCTATCTGGCTCTCTGTTCCACCCCTCCCCTCAGGGGAAGTCCTTGCTACCAAGAAATCTCTGGGCTCCCAGATACTCCCCTCAGCCTACACGTGTCTTGGCCCCATTTCAGCTTGTCTGGACCTCCCGGGGGCCTGATTCTGGAGCTCAGGGCTGTCCTTTGGCTTCTGCTTCTCCATGGTGCCCACCGGCCCAGCATCTGGCCCCTCATCCCTAGGTGCCATCTCTTGGGACCAATCAGCAGGGCCAGGCTGGGGCAGCATGGAGACTGGAAGCCCAGGGCCACTCTTGGAAAGGGCCACCCGAGATGAGCCGCTCTTCCTCCTACCCCCCAGACAGGTTCCAGTGGGCTTTACTCCCACCCCTATCCCGGCCTATGGCTCGAGGACAAGGGCGCATACGGCAATGCGGGGCGGGGGGTGCGAGAGGGCGACACAGCACACAGAGCCTGGAGCTCTGTCCTCCGCGCCACCATAGCCGAGGCTCGGCCTCCCGCCCCCACGAGCGCCGCTGCGATTGGTGGAAAGTTCCTGGGCCGCGCCGCGATTGGCCGTGCCCGGCCCGTCGCCTCCCGCTCTTGGCCCCCACGGGGCTGCGGGCCAGAGGTGGGGCGCGGGCGGAACGGTGCGCGGAGCCGGCCGGAGCCCGGGGTGCTCCCGCCGCCGCCCCGCCCGCCCGCGCCAAGGCGCTCCTTGCGCTGCTGGGCGCGCGCTCTGCTCGGGCCTCCTGGCCACCGCCACCTGCGCCGGCTACCCGGAGGACCGCTGCGGCTGGAGCGGCAGGTACGAAGCCCCAGAAGGCCGCGCTCTGGGGCTGTGGGGCCCCTCCGCGCCCCCGGGGTCCAGAGAACCAGGTGGACGCAGCTGCTTCTGGCTTCGGGGGAGGGTGCAGGACGAGGGGGCTGCGCCGGGGGCGGACGCGAGCCGCCCGCCTCAGCGCCTCTCGTCCTGTCCTGTCCCCAGCGGCCTGACCCAGGAGCCGGGCAGCGTGGGGCAGCTGTCCCTGGCCTGTTCGGAGGGCGTGATCCAGTGGCTGTACCCGGCCGGGGCGCTGCGCCTGACCCTGGCCAGCTCCGACTCCCGACTCCCTCAGGCGCTCCAGCACCGCCTTCCTTGTGCCCGGCGCGGTCCTTCGCAGGCGCGCAAGTCTTCGAGGAGCCGGCGGGCGGGCGGGCGACGCCCTGGAGCTGCTGCTGGCTGAGGGTTTGGGCCCAGCGCGGGGCCGATGCGTGCGCTGGGGTCCCCGTGAGCGCCGGTCCCTCTTCCTGCAGGCCACCCAGCACCCAGACATCAGCTGCTGCGTGGCCTCTTTCCGCTTTGAAATGCACGAGGACAGGTATCCAGAACTGCCTCCACAGGCCCACGGTCTTGGTGCTGATGGTGAGTGATGGGCTGGGTGGTGATGTGCCTGTCATCCCCATCGTACAGAGGGAGAAACTGAGGCATGAGAGTGAAGTGGGTTACTAAAGATCACACAGCTAGTGAGGACAGGTCCAAGAGACAGAGAGAGGTGTGGGCAATCTCTCAGGATTCAGCTTAGGGAAAGGGCGGGCAGGACTCTTGGTCCTTGAGGGGTGGGGGGAGGGGATGATGGGGGACAGAATCAAAGCCTCTAGCCAAAGCTGTCCAGGGCTCCTTGGCCCAGCAGTGACCTCCCTCCCTTCCCCCAGTCCAATACAACAAAAGTCCAGTGTGTGTCTGGTCACCATGGAGATGCTGCCTTGCCTCCCTGTAGGGCACCAGGCCCAGCTCTTTACTTTCCTAGAACGTGGAGCCTGACCCCACAGGGGTTGGGGGTCTTTCTGTTCTGCATTGGGCCCCAGGCCAGAGACTCCAAAGCTCACGATAGCCTCCTGCCACCCACCTGGGTTGGGCTGGTGTCTTTGGGCCCAAGGATACAGCTCTGGGAAGCCACAGGGGTGTGCTGGTGTGCACATGTTAAGATGGGTGTGTGAGAGTGTGCCCCTGGACACCCACCCCCAGTGCGTGAGTCCTCGTGCCCGTACGCTGGGCACAGCCCCTAGACCCATGTCTGTGCATGTGTGAGCATTCAAGTGTCAGGTGCCCACATGCTCCCTCCGGTCCCCAGTTGTCATCAGGCAGGGGAGGGTCTGGTGGCCTGCCCTTTCCCTCCTGCCTCCAGCTGGGGGCGGCCTAGGGTGGTCCAGGAGAAGGCAGGACCTACCCTCACCATGTCCCCTTCATGCCAGGTGCCTGCAGGCCCTGCAGTGACCCTGAGCTCCTGCTGGCCGCGTGCACCAGCGACTTTGGTGAGTGTCTCTGCCGTGGGGGGAGCCTGGGGTCCACCCTCCATCCTCCCCTGCATGCCACTGGCCAGTGTGTCTCCCCACAGTGATCACTGGAACCATCCACAGGGTTGGCCACGACACAGAGCTGCAGGAGTCTGTTACCGTGGTGGCGGCTGCCCATGTCCTCTGACAGACACTGCCACTGTTCCGGGTGGGGGAGTCCGGGGGCCACGTGCAGGCCTCCATTCACACCCCGCTGCACTTCAGTGTCTGCACTGGCCCCGGCCGCTTCCTCTTCATGGGCTGGAGCCACTTCGGTGAGGCCTGGCTGGGCTGTGCACCTCGCTTCCAGGAATTCAGCCGTGCCTCTGCGGCTGCCCACGCCAACCACCTCCACCCCTGTGAGGTGGCCCTGGACTGAGGAGCCTGGGAGCAGGGCACTGAGGAGGGGCTGGTCGAGGGGGAGTAGGGAGGGGTCGCCTCCAGGTGGTACCAGCTGCTTCTGAGGTGAGAGTGATAACCAATAAGAACACTGATTTCCTTAGCCAGCGTAGATGGAGTGTCCCATGCCTGAGCTGACCCTTACCTCCTCTGAGCCTCCATAGCCCTGGGACTGCTCCGATTTCTGCTGCAGAGTAGGACACTGAGGCTCAGGGCAGTGGTGCCTTGTCTAAGGCCACCCAGCTAGTGAGTGGGAATGGCCCAGGCCTGTGCCTTGGGGAGGAGCTGCTGCTTGGCTTGGGGGGAAGCAGGGAGCCTCCCCTCTATGTGGGAGTGGGAGTGGAAAAGGGCTGTAACTCCCAAGGTCTGAGGTGGGTGGGGTCCCTTAGTGGGGGGCAGGTAGGCAGACACCACTCCTAGCCTGTGAGGGAAGGGGGTTGCAATCTGGCAGGGTGCTGGACTTCTTGCTGTAGTCCACTGGGAGCCCAGCAGAGTCATCCTGGCCCCATCCCAGCCTCGGGGAAGAATGGGCCCCTCTGTCCGGAGGGCCTTGCGACGTGCAGAGCATCCCTACATGGCTGGAAGCCTCGGGGGAGTGGGGCCTCCCCTGTAGAGCCAGGCATGTTGCCCATTTCTGGAGGGCAGGGGCATACGATGGGGTCTCTAAGGAACCTTTCCTGCCACTGGCCCTATTGTTGCTGCCTCTGCCTTCCTCCTCAGCCTCAGCCACACAAAAGGCCAGTGCAGTTTGGGACAAAGCCCAGGGCCCTGGGCTGAATGCCCCTGGGGTGGGGGTGCATGCAGGGGCTCCTAAACTGGGGACAAGCTGCCTCTGCTCACCCCACCCCCACACTTCCCAAGAGAGCCAAAGCTCAGGTTGTGGTGGGGGGATGCATGGGCTGATGCGCTGAGCCCCAGAAGCAGCGTCCCATCCTTACCTGCCAGTCTACACTAAGGAAGGGGCTGACAGTGAGGATGGAGGCCAGAGGCCGTGTCATCTTTCAGGCAGGAACTGAGGCAGGGCCCCTTCCTCCAGATTCGGCTGACAATTATGGGTAGGGGAGGTAGGCTCCTGTGGGTTTCTGCCCACCTGCCCCTGCTGAAGTTCACTGCTGCTCCCTTCTTCCCGAACTCCCAAACATGGGGTGCTCCGTGCTCCATGCTCAGGCACTAGACTTCTCCTCCTCACCGTTAATATTCTCTCACTGGAGAGCTGGACCAGCCTTGTGGCTTTAAAAACCATCAGGATATTGATGACCCTACATTTTGATCTCCAGCCTGGACTTCTTCCCTGGTCTGCAGACGGCTGTCTCCCCGTCTGCCCCTTTCCCCTCACCAAAGAGTATCTTAGCAAAGAGCAGAGAAGATGAGTGTACACTTCTGATCCTCCTCCTCCTATCGGGAGGTTTTTGCACTGTCCAGACTGGCCCCAAGGACGGCTTCCTCTCGAGGGCTAAGCAGCATCCTCACCCTTGGTGTCTGTCCTGACTTGGTGTGTGTCCTGTCAACTCTCTACAGCCTTTCATTGGAAGGAGATGCCTGGCCACACTAGGGGTCACTGTGGACTGCCTCTCAGACCACCTGTCTAAAAA
Source organism: Phoca vitulina (assembly GCF_004348235.1). Classification (NCBI taxonomy): domain Eukaryota; kingdom Metazoa; phylum Chordata; class Mammalia; order Carnivora; family Phocidae; genus Phoca; species Phoca vitulina. The sequence continues at coordinate 2,077,330 of NW_022589736.1, read as the reverse complement.
AATGTGGGGCAGCTGCTCTGGGGTGGGCTCTTGGTTGGACAGTGGTCTCTACGCACCTGCCCCAGGAAGTGCCTGAGCCTCCCATGCACACACCCTCCCCGGAGAAAGTGCTGACTTTGCAACCAGTTCTCTGTTCATAAAGTGCACAAAGGGCAGTTGTGGGTATGGCTAACAGGGCCGAAGGAGCCCCCAGCGTGCTCCAAGACATGCCTCAAAGTCCTGGGCCAGGGGCTTCATGCCTGCCCTGGGGGAAGGGGCCAAGGGGAAACGGTGCGGGTGAGCATGTATGTGGGGGCCATGGGCTACGGAAACTGGCCTGTGGGGCACCTCCGGGCACGCGCACTCGCACGGGTACACACCCAGCTGCCCAGTGCCCAAAGGCGGAGGAGCAGAGTGCAGGATGTGAACATGAGCGTTGTGGGGTGTGCACTGAGGAATCGGGTTGGGTGCGTTCATTCAGTCAACACATTTTTATTGAGTGTCTGTCAGGTGCTGCTCTAGGCCGTGGCAATAATGCAAGGAACAGAAGACACAAGAGCAGGGTGCCATGTAAGCACGCCCAGCCTAGAGCCCAGTACACAACCTTTCTTTCTGGGGAGGGCCCTGTGACAGTCCCAAAGGAGACAGAATGCTATGAGCCAGGTGGGGCCACCCCCCCCAGTGGTCTTGGGAGCAGGGCACTGGGGTTCCCTGCCTCCCGGGGACACCTGTCTTTCAGGACTGGTGGCAGCTGGGGCCAAGTACAGGCAGGCACGTGGGGCCGTCTGTACTTGGGGGTGGGGGCAGCGGTCTTGGGCATGTTTATATTGTCTGACGCCGAGGCTCTTGACCAGGGCAGCAGATGGGTCCAAGTCCCTACCATCCATGAGACACCTGGCCTCAGGTGGGATGAGGAGGAGGTCCTGGCTCAGGGCTCTGTCCCCCCAGCTGGCTTCTCCCACTCCCAGGCTTTGCCAAGTCACCTCTCGAATCTCATATGTTAGGACATTTTTTGGAGAAGGAAGGTGATCTCCCCCTCTTGGGGCTCTTTCTCGCACTCCCGTGGCTGAGCCAGCTCCCCTCCTACCACACTCACGGAGTGTCCGCTCAATCTCCTGGTCAACCCTGCCTCTCAGCGGAGCGCCCAACTTCCTCAGGCCCCGGCGCAGCCTCCAGTCCCTGCGCACTCGGACTGACTGCCTTCAGCTGTGGGAAGGAGCCGGAAGGTGTCCTCCCTGCACCTGCCCCTGGCTGGGCTGGCCTTCGGGGTGTCCTGTGGGCGGACACGCGCCTCCCCAGGACGGCCTCCCCACCCCCGAAAAGGAGCCTCCTTCCCCCCGGGCTCCAGGCACGCCAAACCGGCCGCTCGCGCAGGGCCCGCGGGAACCCCCGGGAGGGCTCCCCTTCCCCTGAGCCGCAGCACCCCGTTTCCCTGGAGCGTCTAGCCCTCTCTGAGGTCGGCGCTTCTGTCGTGTCTCCCCGCGCGGGGACGTGTGGTCCACGGGTCCCCGTGCCAGGGGGGGCGCGGACTGGGCCGAGAGGGCTGGCGAGCGCAGGCTTCGAGCGGGACCCGGCGGGGCCAAGCTCCGCGGCCCGGAACGCGCGGGAAGGGCCCCGGGCCCGGGCGGAACGCGCGGGAAGGGCCCCGGGCCCGGGCGGAACGCCAGGGTAGGGCCGCTTCCGGCGCCCCGCCGAGGCCTCGGTCCCGCCACTTCCGGCGTCTCCGTTAGGAGCCGGGTGGGCACGGGGCGGGGGCGAGGGTGCCATCCAGCTCCCGGCCGGCGTGAGGGTCTCGGACCCGAGCCCGGGAGGGACGTTGGGGCGGGACGACCCTGAGCCGCGCGGCCCGCAGCCATGGAGCAGGACGAACCAGGCGAGGCGCTGACGGAGCTGCGCGAGCGGCGGCTGGGCGCGCTGGAGCTGCTGCAGGCGGCGGTGGGCTCAGGCCTGGCCGCCTACGCCGTGTGGGCGCTGCTGCTGCAGCCCGGCTTCCGTCGAGTGCCGCTGCGACTACAGGTGCGGGGCCCGGGGGCTGCCCCTCGGGGCCAGCGGGGCGTGGGGGCCGGCTGCAGGTGGGGCAGGGCGCCCGCGCCCAGACAGGAGGCTCCGGAGGCCGGCTCCGCGCCCTCCCTCCCCGCCCCGCCGTGTGACTCAGGCTTGGGGACCCAGCCTCGCCTGCCTCCTTGCCCAGGTGCCCTATGTCGGTGCGAGTGAGCGGCAGGTGGACCATGTGTTGTCGCTGCTGCGAGGTCGGCCGGGAAAGATGGTGGACCTGGGCTCTGGCGATGGCAGGATCGTAAGGAGAGAGAGAGAGAGAGAGAGAGAGAGAGAGAGTGTGTGTGTGTGTGTGTGTGTGGCGGGGGGGGGGCGGTTCTTGCCAGCGCACCTCCTTCTGGTCCCCACAGTCTCCTGTGCCCACAGGTGCTGGCGATGGCAGGATCGTAAGGAGTGTGTGTGTGTGTGTGTGTGTGTGTGTGTGGCGGGGGGGGGGCGGTTCTTGCCAGCGCACCTCCTTCTGGTCCCCACAGTCTCCTGTGCCCACAGGTGCTGGCGATGGCAGGATCGTAAGGAGTGTGTGTGTGTGTGTGTGTGTGTGTGTGTGGCGGGGGGGGGGCGGTTCTTGCCAGCGCACCTCCTTCTGGTCCCCACAGTCTCCTGTGCCCACAGGTGCTGGCCGCCCACAGGTGCGGTCTCCGCCCAGCTGTGGGCTACGAGCTGAACCCGTGGCTAGTGGGGCTGGCTCGGCTGCATGCCTGGAGGGCGGGCTGTGCCGGCAGCGTCTGCTACCGCCGTGAGGACCTCTGGAAGGTAACCCAGGGAGTCCGGGAGCCCCTCAGACCCTGCACCTGACCTCCACACTTCCAGTGCTGGTTGGCCACGGTGTTGACAACCCCAGGTTCCCCTGCCACCTGCGTGGGCTGGGGCCAGGACTTGGAAGCCACAGTGCCCACATGCCCACCAGACCTCCTTGGCCGGGGCTCTACTCCCCTCCTCTTGCAGGTGAACCTGAGGGACTGCCACAACTTGTCAGTGTTCCTGGCCCCTAGCGTGGTAGGTCTGGGGTCTGCTAGCTACAGGGGAGGCCCAGGCCATCCTCCGTGTGTGTGCTGGGCCTGGAGGAGGATGGGCAGGGCAGCCGTGTTCCATTGTGCATACCCTACCCTCCTGCTCTCTCCCACAGCTCCCACTGCTGGAAGACAAGCTGCAGGCAGAGCTGCCCCAAGGGGCCCGAGTGGTGTCGGGGCGCTACCCCCTCCCCACGTGGCAGCCTGTGGCTGTGATGGGTGAGGGTGTGGACCGTGTCTGGGCCTATGATGTCCGTAGTGGTGGGTTGGCTGGTCAGGCCTCCGCAGGACCCAGTTCTGCATCAGTCCCTGGGGCCCCCAATTCTCAGGGCGGCTGACCATTTGGACACAATAAAGACTCGGTGGACTCTGTCCTGACTCTTGTTGGGTGGAGGGCTGGGTGGAATGACCCCCCCCCCCCAAGGGGGTGCTGTGAGGAGGGCTCCATGCTGGCTGTGAAGAGTTCTGCTCTGAGTGACAGCTGGCTAGCGGCTTCGGGTCTTTGGGTGCTGGGGCTTGATGGGAGCTGTGGCCCCCACTTTCCACGCGTTCTCTGTACCCATGAGCTTCCTCAGCCTCAGGATCTCCTGTCTGTACCTGCTTGGAGGGGTCAGGATTAGTTACCTGCCTGGCTGTGCACAAGCCCGGCTCTGTTACCTGGGACTGAGGCCCACCTGCCGAGGTGCTGGCCCACATACTCCTGTAGCTCAGAAAGTTGCTCCTCAGCCATCGTGGCCCGTACTAGCAGCTGCGCCCGCTCGCGTTCCAGCTCCGCCTGCCATGGGGAGGGCATAAGCTATGAGGCTGGACAAAGTATGAGAAGGGGCCCCCAGCCAGGCCTTGCCTATTACCTGGGTGCCACGGGAGAAGTCTTGGAGCTTCTGGTGGATCTGGGCCCAGGATGCAGCTTCCTGGCCCCTGTGAGGAGAGAGGGAGGGGCAGGTATGAGGGCCAGCATTAGGCCAGGTGTTGGTCAATCACCTTGCTCAAGTTGGGGCACTTAGATGCTGACTTGCCTGCTGGGAGCAAGGTCAGGACAGCATGGGCCCACCTGGCCACTCTGGGCCCTGCTTGGGCCTTTGAGCCATCAGTAGGTACATGGGGGCAGGGCAGCCCAGGTCCAGAGGGCCTACTGGCCGCTCACGGAGGGCTAAGCCACAAGGCCAGACAGTGACCCCGGTGCTGTATGAATGTTGATGGGGGGCCTCCCCCCATTCTAGGGGTTTATTTCTCAAAACTCTGGGAGTTGAGCTGATACCAGCCCCTGCCCATTGCACAGTTCGGAACATGGAGGCCCAGAAGCAAGGGCTGCAAAAGCCACCAGGCAGCCTGCTTCTGTCCTGTCCCGGGGCCAGGGCCTCTGCTGGCCATCCACCACACCTCTTCATCCTTAGGTCCCCTGGGTCTCACTGAAATGTGCCTTTCTCAGGTGATCTCCCTGACCCTCCCATTCAAGGTTAGCCCCTCTCCTGTCAGGGCCCCACTTCACCCAGGTACTTGGCTTTCTGTGATTATTGATGTCTCCCATACAGACTGAAACCCAAGGGCACAGATGGGCCACCTTGTTCACCACCGCAACCAAAGCCCCACCCAGGGCTTAGGGTTGGGGGAATAAATGAATGATCTCCCTGCAGGTCCCCCCACCACCCACCCCAGGGTACTCACTGTGGCTCTGACGTGCCCCCCTGGGAGGCTTCATTGGGCCCCTTCTGTAGGAACAAGAGCAGCATCATGAGCCTGGTGGGCTGTGGGAGGGATTCTCTGTTGGCTGAATGAGGCAGGCTGCTCAGGGATGGGGTCTTTGCTGAGCCTGGGATGGGCCTGGGGTGTGTTCTGGGGTGCTGTGCTCCAAGGCCAGTGTAGGGCAGCAGGGAGAGCTCACCTGGGCCTGGAGCTTCCAGAGCTTTGTCTCCAGCCTGGCCTGGGCCGCTCCCAGGTGGCCAAGTTCGGAGACCAGGTGCAGAGACAGTGGCTCCAGGTGTGAGGTGGCTGCATCAAAAGTAGCTTTGGGGGTCCTGGCTGCCCCAGTGGAGTCGGCCAGCACCTGCCGCACACTAAGCCACGTGCCAAGTCACATAGGGCCACCCCACCCCAGGTGCCCGTCTCAGGGAGGGGCCCACCTGCAGGCGGCCAGCAGCTCCTCGTGTCTACGGCTCATATCTGCCAGGCGCTTGCGGTAGGCACGAGCAGCCCGGGCCAACTGCTGCTCACGGCGGCGGTGCGCTGCCCGCATGTCCTCCAGAGTGGTCTCCAGGAATGTGCGGAGGGTTGCCGCGGCCGGCTCCCGGCCCACGCCGTTTGCATACTCCTGGAGGGGGTGGGGCGGGGCTGGGGCCAGGGCCGAGGGGGCGGGGCTTGCCGGGCGCACACTGCTTCCCACAATCCGCGGAGGGGGCCGAGCTGCAGGCGGACCCACCCAGGCTGGGCTTGGACTCCCCAGGACGCGAGGCCTCCCTCTCACCACAGGGCCACCCCACCCGGTGCTCACGGCCACGGCTCGGGCACAGCGCTGCAGCTGGACGGCATGCTCCTCGTTCAGTTTCTTGAGCTGCAACTGCAGCTGGGCGTTCTCTGCCTCAGACTGGCGCAGCTGGCCTTGGCAGGCAGACAACACCTGGGGGTGGAGGCAGCCTTGAACCGACACACCACAGGGTGGACCTTTGTAGACTGTAGGACACCACCTACTAGATCTCAAAGTGGGTCACGCTGGGCCTCACCATGGCTTGTGCGGCTAGTCGCTGCCCAGCTGTCCTGGCCTCCTGTTGGGCTCCCTGCAGTCGCCGGCCCAGGTCTGCCCTGTGGACAAGCATGTGAAGCTCTGCTGGGCCCAGGGTCCCTCCCTCTGCTCTTGGGAAAAGCCACTCTGAGCCTGGTGCGGTCTGGATCCCCTCCATCCCAAGTGAGGCAGCCACTCACACACGTGTCTCCAGTGCCTGCTTCTGGGCCTTGTGCTGCTCCAGCACCCGCTTCCATTCTCCCTGCAGCTGCGGGGTACACAAGCTCTGGGTTCCTGGCACTGCCCAACACCACCCTGGGCTGGGAGAAATCTGGACAGATCCCCAGGCTAGGTGGCTGCACACTCACGCTGTTCCCCAGCTTCTGCTGTTCATCCCTAGGGGTCAGGAAGTCCTCAGGCTGTGCCTGTATGAGAGAGTCGGTCCCAACCTCACTGTGCCTCTGCTGCACCCCTGTTGGGCTCCCACCCAGCCAGGCCCTCCATGCACTCATGGTGACCTGAGGTCTGTGGTGGACGGAGTGTCCCTGCTCCCAGGCCTTGTGCTGGAGCCCCTGGGCCAGCTCCTGGTGGTGCCCCAGGCCAGCCTCGGGGGGGGCTGCGCAATCACCATGCAGTTCCAGCTCCAGCACCCGGCTCTCCAGCCGTAGGACCTGCAGGGTGACCAGGGTGAACAGGTGCACCTGCCTGCCAGGCCACCCAGGGTAGGTCAACATCATCTGGGTACATACAGGGACACAGCACACACAGGAGACGTGGGGACTCACAGACACTGCATGAGTGTGTACAATCACATGGGTGTACCTGGACCCCTCACAGCACTGGTCCTAGGTATGCACCCTCCCTCCATGTGCTCGGGCTGGCACATGTGGGCACATACCAGCACCCACCTCACTCTTCAGCTTGAAGAGTTCAGCCTCATGCTGCTCCCGCAGGTGATGCGTTGTGATCTGCAGGTCGACCAACTCCTTGGAGATCTGTGGGTGGCCAGGGTAAGAGGTGGTGCCTGTGGGACCCTCCCTCTTGCTAGCTAGCACTCTAGGGCCCCCACACCCACCTGCAGTTGGTGCTCCTCACTCAGCTCTAGATCTGAGGGAAGCTCTGTCTTGAGGCTGGTTGTCCAGTCCTCTGCTTGTGGCAGAACCTGGAGAGGCATCCCCCCCCCCCCAGTTGGGTCTCAGGCTTGGGCAGTGGACTCCACTCCCAAGGAGCCACCAGCCATGCACTCCCCCCTCCCCAATACCCCTCCACACACACACTGCCTGAGCTAGGGCAGTTTCTCCTGGCCTCTGAGGGTATAGGCTGAACCCCCGACCCCATGGCAGAAGCAGAAGTGTCCTGGAGGGACTCACGTTCTCACTGGCCCCAGGTCGGGGCGCTGGCCTGGGGCCTGTGGCTGCTGCATGCTCCATAGACAGAAGGGACTCTGGCCTCCCCAGGTGCAGTGCCGCCTTACCTACTGGCCTGTTGCTGCAACACTGTGGCTTGTGTTGCCAAGGCCTCTGTTGGTCCCCTGCTGATCCCCGGAGCTCTGGGGGCCCCGCCCACGAGGGCATTCGAGGGGAGGCGAACTCCCTCAGCTCTTTCCGTATATGGCTTCCCCATCCTTTCTGGTTTCCGGCGCCGCAGCATTTATCCTGGGCACTGATGGAACCAGGAGTTCATGAGAAGGCCCAGCACAGAATGGAGCGACCGCGGCTGTCACTGCTGTCCTCGCGCAGGGTGCCTGCCCTGCCATGGGGGTTCACAGAGTAGGCGCATTCTGCGTGCCTACTGTTTCTGGTTGGGCGCTGGGATGGGCAGGTGAACGAACTGTAAGGTTCCCCCGCCCCCAGCCCGAGGGAAGGGGGCGCAGACGTTCCAGTCAAGGGGCTGGGGGACTCAGGACTGGCTCAGCCCCGGCGCCAGGAGGGCTTCGCGGAGGCGGCGCCGGAGGGCCGGGAGCTGCGGGTCCGGACGTGCGTGCGGCCCCCATCGGGAACGCGCGCGCCCCAGCCCGCGCACGCTTGCTCCCTGCGCCGGGGCACAGGCCGTTGGCGACAGCCGGGCCGAGCGCCGTGCTCCGTTCAGGTCCCGTGGCCAGTGTCTGAGGCCCGTGTCTGTCCGGCCGTCTTTGAGACGGTCCGCGCTGGCGTAGCCCCTGCGGGTAAGGAAACGGTTCGGGCCGGTGTCTCGCCGCGGCGGCAGGGGGACCTAGGGGGCGGGGCGGGCCTGGGGAGGGGCGTGGCCTAGGCGCGATGCACAGAGTGGCACAGGAGGGCGTGGTTCAAGGGGGAAGGCGGGGCCCGCGGCGCGGGACGGGCGGGGCCCGGGCGGTTGCGTCGTCGCGAGGGGCGGGGCCTGCGCGGCGGGCGGCGACGGCGTCGCTGTCGCCGGGGGCTGGCGTCCGCGCTGGCCGTCCGGGCTTGAGCCTGGGGCGTGGGCTTCCGCACCGCTCCTCCGGGACGTCCGTGGAGCAGCGAGCGGGCTCCCTTTCTGGCCCTCAATGTGTGTGTGGAGCTGACCCCTCCCTTGCACAGCCCTGCCTTGGCCTGGAGAGGGAAGCCCCCGCCCTGAGGAAGGGGTTCGAAAGCCTGGGGGCCTCTCGAGAAGACGCGGGGTGCCTGAGCTCTGCGACCATGAAGGTCAAGGTCATCCCTGTGCTCGAGGATAACTACATGTACCTGGTCATTGAGGAGCGCACGCGGGAGGCTGTGGCCGTGGACGTGGCCGTGCCCAAGAGGGTGAGGGCAACCTGTGGGCGGCGGGGAGCGCCGCTGGGGTCCCCCGACAACTGTGGTTGGAGCAGGCCCTTCCCCTGTTCTCTCATCTCTGGGTACTTGGCGATTACGGTTCCCCGATTATCTTGGGTCTGCCCTGAAGTTAGGACCACCTCTGACCTCCGTTTTCCCCTCCTTGGTGCCTGTTGTCGTACGCCCTGGGAGCTCATTTATTGTCTGCGGGGTCTCCCTTACCCCTACGCCCCCTGGCCCGCCTGGGACTCTGTGTACATCACACCTGGCGCCCTAGTTGGGGGCGGGGGGTGGGGGCGGCCACCTGGCCCTACCAAATCTCCCTAACTCCGTCCCTTTCAGCTGCTGGAGATCGTGGGCCGGGAGGGGGTATCACTGACCACCGTGCTGACCACCCACCACCACTGGTGAGCGCGGTCGGGGCGGGCCGAGGCGCGAGGGCATCGCCCCTGCCCCACCCCGAGCCCGGCGTGATCCTGCTCCCGCCCGTCCGCAGGGACCACGCGCGGGGAAACGCGGAGCTGGCGCGGCTGCGGCCAGGGCTGGCTGTGCTGGGCGCGGACGAGCGCATCTGCGCGCTGACCCGCAGGCTGGCGCACGGCGAGGAGCTGCGGGTGAGCGCGCGCCCGGGAGGGCGGGGAATCGCCTTGGGCCCTCCCGCCTCACCAGCCGCCCGCCCCTCTGCCGCAGTTTGGGGCCATCCACGTGCGCTGTCTCCTGACGCCGGGCCACACCTCCGGCCACATGAGCTACTTCCTGTGGGAAGAGGAGTGTCCGGATCCGCCCGCGGTGTTCTCGGGTACTGGCTGCCCCGCCCCGCCAGCCCCGCCTCCCTCTGACCTTGCCCCACCTTCTCTGACCTGCTGTCCTCCCCAGGGGATGCGCTGTCGGTGGCCGGCTGTGGCTTGCGCCTGGAGAGCACAGCTCAGCAGATGTATGAGAGCCTGACGGAGACCTTGGGCAGCCTGCCCCCGGAGACGGTGAGCGGCCATCCCTTCCCCTCCTGCAGGGTCCAGTCGCCCTGCACAACCTGGAGGCTCTGTCCGTGACTTGTGCCACAGGGGTGCAGAATGAACACTCATCAGCCGAGGAGCCAAGGCAGACCAGGCACGGGGTGCTGGGGTCCAGGGAGGGGCCAGGCCAGCCCGGGTGAGCGCCTCCTTCATCTCTGCCTGTGGCAGCATTGTGCACCCCCTGAGTGCCTCCTTTCTCCAGAAGGTGTTCTGTGGCCATGAGCACACGCTGGGCAACCTTGAGTTTGCACAGAAAGTGGAGCCCGGCAATGACCACGTGAGAGCCAAGCTGTCATGGGCTAAGGTGCGGCCACCCCTCCCTCTCTCCTAGAGGTTTGGAGGGTGGATGAAGGTTGGGGCAGAGGAGGGGCACTGCAGGGGGAGTCAGACTTGACCAGACCTGGCTTAGCCCGGGCTGTACCACTGACTGAGGCTCCTGCTGGGGAGGGGAGGAGTGGTTGGCTTTGGATAGGGGCCTGGGCAGCTGGTAGGACTGGCCCAGGGGTGGCTGCCCTCAAGGGCCGGATGGGGCGAGGTAGCCCTTCTTCTGCTCCCGCCCCCAGGAAGGGGTGAGTAGAAGGAGCGGAGCCAAGTTGCCTGGGGCTCTCAAGACAAGGCTGTGACAAGGGCCTGTGGTCATTCCAGAAGAGGGACGAGGATGACATGCCCACAGTGCCATCCACCCTGAGCGAGGAGCTCCTCTACAACCCCTTCCTAAGGGTGGCGTGAGTACTGGTCGGCGTCCCAGGCCTTATGGGGGCCCCGTGCCCACCCCAGGGGCTGTGCCGCAGAGCAGGATGCCTCGCGGCTGGCCTGCTGTCCTTTGGTCCTCCTTGGCGTCATTTGGGCACTGCACGAGGTGCCAGGGGACTGGTTATTGGGCTGACTGGCACCAGGGAGCGGCTGCTCTTTAAGTGTCCTCTGCTAACACCCCCTGGCAGTTCCCCAACAGACTCCCCACGGCGTCCCCTTTCCCCACAGAGAAGAGCCTGTGCGCAAGTTCACGGGGAAGGGAGCCCCAGCTGAGGTCCTGGAGGCACTCTGCAAGGAGCGGGCGAGCTTCCAGCGGGCGGCTGAGCCGGTGCAGCCACAGGCTCGGGCTCTCCTGGCACTGCAGTGGGGGCTCCTGGGCACACCTCGACAGAAATGAGCCCCAAGTAGACCTGCTGTGGGGGCAGGCAGCACATCTCTCCTTCAAACCTCAGCCGACTGAGCCCATAGGAGGATTGCCTCTGGAACCTTCCATGGCCCTACCCAGCTGGCTGTCCAGCCTTGGAGGGGGGGCACCCTGGCACTGGACATGTGAGGCCCCTCTCTGGGGTGCATGTGAGCCCCGAGGCCTGGGCGTTTCGGAAGCAGCGTGCTGGAGTGCACAGGGCTTCCAAACTTTGAATAAAGCTGTGAAAGGTTCTTGACGCTGGTCAATGCTCTTGGACTCGGAGCCGTTTTCAGAGAGATCCCTTTATTAGATTGGGAGCTCTGTGACAACAGGCCTGGCGGGCTTACCCCAATCTGCCTCTCCCCCACCCCCGTAACCCAGCTGTGGAGATGGACTTAGTGCCTCATCTCACAGGGTCTCTCTAACAGAGCCTGCTTCTCGCCTGGAACTCTGCCCAGAAATGCGCGTTGTCAGGTCCGAGGCCACGGCGTCCTCAACGCCCAGTTCCAGGTGGGGCAGGTACGCCATCCCCAGCATGGGGCTCAGTGGGCTGGGTGCCCCTCTCCGGCCAGCGTTCTCTGCTGTCCAGGGCAGGTGGGTTGCCCCCAGCCTGGCAGACCCAGCTTCAGGGGTGACTCCAGGAATGGGGATGAGGAGTCCCACTTTCGCTCTGCCTTAAGCTGCCCACGGGACTGGGCCTCACCTGGGTCTCCAGGCAGGAGCAGCGAGGACACTGCTCGCAGACCTGGGCCCATGGGGAGGTTCTGGGACCTTGTGGGACCGCCGGCCCCCTGCCCTAGGGAGTCTGGGTGAGGGCAGGCTGGAGGTCACCTTGCCCGACTGGGTCCTGAGTCCCGTTTCTGTGTGGGTTAGCGCAGTCAGTGGTTTGGGGGCGATCCCTGGGGTCTCAGGACATGAGCTTCGTGGGAGTCCCAGTATGGGCTGTGCTGGGCCCAGCAGCCCTGCGAGGAGGCCTCCTACCACCTGATGCTGAGGCCAGAGCTGGCCTTCTCCACCGCGTGGTAGCTCGTGTGCAGCAGGTGGCCAGCCCGCTCCGAGCCCTCGCCCTGCAGCCAGCACCTGTACAGTTCCTGGACGCCAGGCGCCTCCTCCGGCGCCTCGGTCCTGACCATGCCGTACAGCATCTCCACGTGCTGGAGAAGCTCCTTGCTGGGCGTGCCGAGGGCCTTGAGCTGGCCTCCGCCGTTCAGACAGCCTGTGAGCGGGGCAGGCAAGAGCATGGTCATGACGGGGATGCCTGCGCAGGGGATACGGCACAGGCCCCCCCACACTGGCTCTCCTGACCACCCAGGTCGGGGCGAGGACAGGGCTCCACTTCCAGCCCCCCTGCCCGGGTGGGACCCTGCCTACAGCCCTGATGCTAGAAAGGGCCTCCGTGCCACAGCTACCTGCGGGGCAGGCCATGACCTCCACGTAATGGTACGGGCAGCGCCCTCGCTTGAGCTTCTGCACCAGGTTCTGGATGTTGCGGAAACCGTAGGCTGCGGCAAAGTGCAGCAGGACGCGGCCCTCCTTCTCCAGGGTCACCTCCTGGAAGTCCTTGTTCCTGAGGGGGGCACAGGCCAGGTTCCCTCCTGCTTCCCACCCCTGCAGGCACATGGGCCACCCTGACAGGCTCCTCCACGGGGGGATGGTGATGGAAGGGGAGGGCAGAAAGCTCACTTCCGCTCAGTGTCCTGATCTTTAGAATGGGAACTGCCTCCCTCCCGAGGATGGCCTTGTCAGACAGCCCCCGGCCCCCCGTCTGTGGAAGGGGGCATTATGTGGGGACGGACCCTGCCACCATGGCCTCTGGGGGCTCTCGACCACTATGATGGGGAGGCAGAGCCCTGGAGAGCTCCGGCCAGAGAGGAGGGCTCAGCTCCTACCTGGTGCCCTGCGTCTTCACCAAACCCAGCCTGCTGTCCTCCAAGCCCACCTCAGCGAGGGGACCCAGGGCCAAGGCTGCCCGAGCTGGGCTGCCCTGTCCCCTGTCCCCAAGCTCCAGCCCTTCTCACTGACCTCAGGGGTCTGTAGGTGACCTCATCCACGTGGATTCCAAAGAGCTCCCGGGCTGCATGCTGGAACACGTGCTCCAGGTAGCCCCCAGAACCCCCGCCCCGATGGCTGGTGGGCTCTTGGGCAGACGCGCTGCTGCACCTGGGGAGCAGAGCACGGCCTCAGGTGGCAGCAGGGCTGCTGTCCACAGAGATTTTGGGTGACTTCTGTCTCATGTTTGAGAGAGTTGCTTTTCTAAATGGAAAAGGAGCCCAAAACCTGGGGGTTTTGTCTGTGTGTCAGGAGGTAGCTCAGGTGGGAGAAAGATTGTCCCTCTGTTGAGTAACCTGTTTTGGGGAATGCAGACCTGTGTCAAGTTGGGGTCAGCTCTGATGACCATCAGTTAGCTGTCCACTGGCCATCTCATGAACTTGATTACCTCTGTGGACACCCGAGACAGACCACAGGGCAAACATGGGACCAACTAGAAGGAAGCCATGGTGGGGAAGAGAAAGGGAGGGGACGCTGCCTACTCCCACGTGCTCACTTTTGCTTGTTGAGACACCTGCAGCCCCCAAACCCACAGCAGGAGACCCTGACGCCAGGCTCCACCATACTAGGAGGTGACTCACAGACTGTCCAGGGGGGCTGGCTCCAGTTGCGAGAGGGAGACCCCTTCTTCCTCGAGCAACTTGAAGACTTCCCCTACAAGAAGACCCCAGCACAGACGCTCTTCAGTTGAGATCTCGATAAAAACAACATCGTGGAAACCCACATCATCTGCGTCCCCGGCAGATGGACACCCAAACGTCCACCTCCTGGCTTGTGGGTGGAGGATGAACCCAGGCACAGAGGCAAGGAAGGCCCACTTCTGAAGCCCCTCAGAAGAGCCAGCCTGCTCCCCAGACCCGCAGCCCACCCTCAGAGCAACATGGCGGGGGGTGGGCATGCCCATCCCTAGGGTGCGCCTGCAGCGGGGTGGTCACAGCTCCCCACAAGGTGGACAGGGGCACGTGTTCACGCAGGGAGGCCTTCCCCCCACTGTTTGGGGTCCTGAGCATTTACTTTTCTGGATTTTAAGCACTTGGGAGACTCTGTGAGGCTGCTCAACTCAGAAATGGGGTGACCCATGTGAGAGCGGCTGACAAGAATCTCCGCCCACCTCCCCATGCAGACTGTTTTAGAGCAAACGCCCAGGTAGTGCCGGGGGGTGCCTCATGCACAGGGGATGGCAGCTCCAGCCAGAGCCGATGGGCAGGACCCAGGCAACGCCATTCATGCCCTGGGCTCAGGACGGCAGGACCCAACCTGTGGTGACAACGCAATCCACGTCACGAGTCTGGTGCTCCTGGCTGAAGAAGTCTGGTCTGGAAGCTTCCAGCTTTTTGTCATAGCAGGGCATCACTGTCACATGGTAGATCCTGTCGGGGGTCAAATGCTGCCGAGAGATGTGGAAATGTGGAGTCGCTACCTGACCCAACAGTAAAGGGGCCCACTGGGTAAGGCGGGGGTGGCAGAGCCGGCCAGTGGCCAGGATGTAACCAAGATTCTTTGTATGGGTCTGTGGACACTGTAACTCTTGGCTTATCTTTCAGGATAATGACAGTGAATTGTTCACAGCTGGAACATTCCCGTTACCTGCTGCTGGGCAAAGAAGTCCTTGACCAGGGAGCCCATGACCTGCTGTGGGGACCGGGCAGTGCTGAGGTAAGGGATGAGGAAGCTCCCGTGCGTCTTCTCAGCATAGCAAATCCAGCCTGAGGCCGACACGGAACAAACGGAGCATCTCACCAGCTAGGCAATGAGTGCCAGGACATTTTAGGACAGACCGACTCGTACAAGGAGTTACGGTCCCGTTACAGAACGTCCCTGCCCTGCTGCCACTGTCTTGTGCTGCTAGCATCCGTGAGATCACGGTCTTGGGGAGCTAAGTGACTCTCAGGGTGCCTCCTTCTGCCAAGGAAGCCATCCTGCCAGAAGCCTGCGCTGCCCCCCTCCCCAGCATTCCCGTTCCCCGCATCCAGCAGCGTGGACACACCTGGGCAGGCGGACGTGAGCACAGGCAAGGCCTGCGTGGAGTTGGCCTGTCCTCGGAACCGCTGCACAAATTCTCTCTGGCTCTCAAGGAGACTGAAGTTCCTCGAGAAGGCGGTATCGAACACGTAGTGCACCCCTGGAAAGCAAGCACCCACCTCACCCACATGAAGGGTGGCTGAATGGTGAGGCACAGCTGACCATGCCCCAGGGAGCTGATCCCACCATGACTTGTCCAGGACCAGGCCACGCCCCTGGTGGCACAAAGCCCACAACCTCCCAGCCCAGCTCGTGGCTCACAGAGGTCGACCAAAGTCGACCTGAGCAGGAACCTGCCAGGAACCTGGGAAATGGGCCTCGATGGTGATCATTTAAAAACAACACGAGGAGCAGGCGAGTTCCAGACCAGGAAAGCAGAGGATTCAGAAGGCTCTCTCTTAAAAGGCACAGCTCTCCTGTGTCAAACCAAAGCTTTGGGCTGAGGTCAACTCGGAGGGTTCTGGTGTGTTTGAGCTCAGTGACTCGGAGGCCGGAGGTGCCCCCTCGCGGGCCCCCCCCCCCCCTGCTGAGCTACAGTGCTCACACGACGTTTGGTGCCTACCGAGTTTCTTAAAGAATGCAGTCAGCTTCTTGGCAGCGTCTGCAGGGCTCAGCTGAAATCTTGCGGCCAGCGACGCTCTGGATTGGGGTGAGACAGAAACCACAACCAGCTTCTGCTGATCGGGGGCCGCCGTCTGCAAAGCAAGGGACATGTGCTCACTCGGAGTGTTTCACACTGATCCCCAGTGGTCCAGTGCTGGTGAGTGCATGCCCTACTGCCAGGGCATGTCGTTTCTATATACGTGTAGGGCCCAACGCTTCAATGTTCAAGTATGACAAGTACTTCACTGACATCCCACTGACGCCCCTTTAAAAATGTGGGAGTGACCTGGAGATCAGCGGCCCTTGACAGCAAGAGCAAAGTATACTGGGGTCGGTGTCAGGTTAAAAAAGTCTCCAAGACCGCCCACCACTTACCTTATTGGCATCTAGAACTTTCCGCAGCTCCTCGTGGCTTTGCTGAGTGATGAGCACAGTCTCCGCTGAGGTGACACAGCCACTGCATGCCAGGCAGTCATCCAGCGAGATCTTGGCCTTCTCCAGCTTCTGAGTCCCTCCATCCTGGAAGCACAGGCACTCAGTATTCAACAGGGCCCTCTGCACAAGGACATGAGCTCTTGGGATAATGGAACCTACAGGAAACTTTTATTCTCTGGCTTGCAACACCGACAAGCAACATGGTAGTTGGCTGGCTTTGAATGCCACCGACTTTCTAAAAATTAAATATTTGTCACAGAAATTCGTACATTCTATACATATTCTAGCTCCATCAAATTCTAACTTTGGCATAAGCTCACTTGGCACATCAGAATTGTATTAATGAGGCCTGTAGCCTGTCAGGGGTGGAATGTGGGCGTGAAATCTGCAGAAGAGCGGGTGACTTGCCAGAGGTTCCTAGTCTGCACTCGTGGGGCTGTGAAGATAGGAAAATGTCAAAGGCCAGGCTCCAACGGGAGGATGAGAAAGGCAAGGCTGAGATGAAGGGGCAGAGGGCAGAGTGTGGCAGCACTCTGCCCAGTGAGCACCAGCCCCAGACGGGGACAGACACACAGGCAGCAAAAGCCAGAGGGCCAAACAGTTGCAGAACTTTGTGTTGGACGTGGGTCTCCAGGCTGATATTCTGCAACTGTCTCTAGATGCAAGCGATCCCAGCTGAGCCCCTTTACTCCCTCTGTAGACTCAGGAAGGGTTGAGCCAGGGCAAGCTGCAGAGCCCAGAATGTGACCAGAGGGCTGAGGAGATGGGGACTCCCTTCCAGCCCAGCTCATCAGGGTGGCGCTTCACATCAAAGCCACAATTTGAGCTCAGTGCATATTTTTTGAGTTAGATGGGCCTAAAGGCCCAGGCTTTGGTTTTGTGTCAAGAGACCAATAAGTTTCCCAACTTCCCTCCAAATCAGCCACGGCTGCTTGGGACGGCAGGGCCCACTGGTGCCCCCACCTCACCTTCCCTTGTGGGACCCCCCCCAACCCTGAGGTGGCGTTTCCCTGTGCTGTGATGGGCTTGGGCAGGAGCTGTGGTGTGCTGCGGGGTCACGCTCCTGGCCTGAGCAAACGGCTGGCTCTCTCCCTGGGAATGCTTGAACCCCGGGTCCAGCCCTACCATGTGCCACCCTGAGGCTCCTCCCCTGCTTGGGAGGAGTTCCTGGACCAGGTATGCCCATGTCTGTGGTCATGGGATGGCACAGACGTTCTTGAGGGTCCAAATAGCAGACAGTCCTTAGACTAGGATCTTGTTATTGCGTAATTATTCAAAAAGCAGATGTTCACCAAAAACAAGCTGTCTGAACTGGAAAATCCCACACAATTAGAACTCACGGAGAGAGAGGGCCTCTGTGCCCCTCCACCCCTACCCCAGTCCCATCCCTGCCCTCCTGGCCTTGGTGACAGTGAATCTGACCACTGTGAAAGGTCTCATGATCACCGTACTCATGACTGGAAAGAGCAGCAAAAACATGTTTTTGGTCATCTGGGCTGGAACTTACCTGACTGACCTGGAAGTAACTCCCATCATCTTCGATGTGGATCTTGGCCACGCCACTTCCTGGTCTCTTATCCACCTTCATGGGCTTGATGCAGTCCTATACCAGGAAGAGACCCTAAATGGTGGCCTGAGTGCGTGGAGGTTCCCCAAGAAGAGGGACAACCTGATGGTCATGCCACCACGCCCGACTCCTCTCCTCTGGCCACAGAAGCAGTCTCAGCAGGATGGCTGCTGACCCTGCGTGCACACGGGGCACACATTCTAACACCCCGCCGGCACCAGCGGTTACTCTGCAGCTCATAGTCAGATGAAGGCCGGCGTTACCGGGCCGCAGGCTAACCCCCTGCACGCCTGCTGGCTCTGACCTTTATTCTTGTTCTCAGCACGTGGACTGGTCACTAAGAGGACACCCAGGAACCATCATTCCTGCACCTCTGCAGGAACGCTTTGCTTGGAGGTCACCGCCCTGCCCAGTGCCCAGTGCAAGTTCATTTTTCTTCCCAACTCCCCGAGTTCTTGCGGTCTCACTGTCACTACGAGAACCTCTTTGGCCGTTGCCTTCCCAGGGATGATTCGGCCCAGAACGCCCTGTCCACGGTGCTGTGACCAGCCCCACCCTTTCCCTCCTCCCGGTACTCCTCAGCTATGGCCCTCCCAGCCCTGGTCCAGCGCAGCTGGTGCGCTTGATAGGCAGGTACACCAGATAAGGACGACACCCACTTTCAAGTGTGGCCGTCCTGCCTCCCTTAGGGGCAAGCTCTGTCAACGACGACCGCACACCCTGACGTGTACTGGGCCCCAGTCAAGGCAGGTGACTCCAGGGGACCAACTCCCCTGCCCTCCAGACCGGTGGGATGGTCCCAGCTGTCTACCAGAGGAAGCGGACAGGGTCGTCCTGGCCCCGAGCCCGCCGCTGCCCAGCGGGGTGACTCTGGCGGCCCTGCCCGGCTCCCCCCGGCTTCCGGGGACCCACAGTGACAGGGCACTCGGCACGCCCCTCACCCGCTCGCCCCGACCCCACACCCGCGGACTTGGCCTCGCTTCGCTCCTCGATGCCTTGCGGAGCAGTAACCCGGCTCGGGGCATCGCCATCCCTGGCCTCGGTTTCCCATCGGCAGGAAGCTGGCCAGAACGCCGGAGGCCCGGGGAGCGCGGGCGGGGGTCCCTGGGTTCCGATCCCGTTTCTCAGGGGAAGAAACTGAGGGGGCAGGGGGGCCCCGCCCCAGACACGGCCGCTGTCCAGGCGGGCCGGCCCACCTGAGACGGCCCGATGAAGTCATCCAGGTCCGTCAGCTGCAGCGCCCCGCTAAAGGGCGACGCCATGGCTGCCGTACTGCCGCTGGGCTCGGAGCGCAGAAGTCGCCAAACGGCGCGAAACGGCAGGCTCTTTCCGCCACGCTGCCGGAAAGTGCCCCGCGCGGCGCATGCGCATCTGCCCCCCCGCCGGACCTGGGGGGCGCGTGCCCCCTGCTGGCGCGCCCTGCCCCGCGGAAGAGCCTGTGGCCTTCCCCGCCTCCTGGGATCGGGAGGAAGGGCCAAGTAGACCGGAGTGACGTCTCGCTCCCCCAGGGCTCACCTGCCCGCCAGGTGTGCGGCCCTGCAGTCCTTGACCTGGGAGCTCGCAGAGGCAGCAGCCTTGCTTTACTTGGTCCCACAGGCGCTCAAGACCCCAGAAGGGCGCCTGGCACTCATGGGCACCCAATCTGTGTTGCAGAGTGAGGACAATGAGAGTGACAGGGACAGGCAGCGGCTCCTCACTCTGCAGAGGCTCGGCATGGAGCCTTGGGGTTCCGAGAGGGCGCTCGAGGCGCTTCTGTCCCGGCCTCCGACGCCCTCTTCTGTTACTTTGGAGACCAGCCCGAGAAAACCATTTCCCTGTCAGATTTTCTAGTATGCAACAGACTCAGGTCTTGAGCCACTGCAAACCGAGTCAAGTCCAGTTTTAAATTTAATGACCACTTTTTATTGGGGCTTTCCGGAGAACTCCAGTAGCTGAGTCTGGCATGTCCTGCGAACCCCGCTGGGCTCAGCCCCAGAACATCGGGCGTAATGTCGAGTCGCAGGGCCCAGACTGACCGGTGCTCCCACTCTTCTTGGAGTTCCTGCCCCAGTGTGGGCTTGTGTGGTGACTCCCACACCCGCTTGTGGGTTTTCTTGGAGGTCCAGAGAGCCAAGGCCCAGCTGCTGGGGCAGCCTTTTGGGGGGGCGGGGGGAGCTGCGCTTCTTCTCTTGGCTGCCAGGACTGGACTTTCCTGTTCAGCAGCTGGGGCTGTGGAGGGGTGGCTTTCCCCCGCAGCTATACCAGGTGGGCTTCCAGGCCCCACCCATCCCCTGTCCTGGTAACACCTGACCAAGGTCTGAGATATGATGCCTGAAATCTGAACAATCCCAAGTGATTTTTAGAAGTAGGCGAGCTCGGAATAACCTTAGGGCGTGATGGAGAGGATTTACACGGGAGGGGCTCTGGCTGAGGCTGGGAGTGCAGGGAACGTTCTCCCAACACTGGAATGGGGGAGTGCATCATGTAGATGTCAGAGCCCACGTCTATGCAGGGCAGGCTTCAATCTCTCTGTCCCCTGGAACCCAAGTCTGTAGGTACAAACCAAATGGAGCAAAGGGTGGGGTGGACAAAAGGTGGGAACAGCCCAATTGTCCATCAGCAGATGAGTGGAGAAACGAATTGTGGTCCATCCCTGCCCATGGATTAGTACTCAACCGTAAAGCAGGATGAACCACTGACCCCTGCTGCCACGTGGATGACCCCCAAAAACATGATGCTCGGTGAGGGGAGCCACCCAGAAAGCCCCAAATGCAGGATTCCATTTCCAGGACGTGTGCAGAATAGTCAACTCCGTAGAGACAGTAAGTAGCTTGGAGGTTGCCAGGGGCTGGGGAGGAGGTTTCGGTGTGCGGTGATGAAAAGGGTTGGAGAGAGAGGTATGGTTGCACCACACCGTGAACACAACTAACACCATGGACTTGTGCGCGTACGCGGGGGCACTGTGGCAAATTCTATTGCATACATTTTACTACAATTTAAAAATAATGGAAAGTATCAAAAACCGTTGAATTGCACAGTTTAAGTGGGTGGATTGTATGATATGTGTCTATATCTCAAAACTGGCTGCCCCAAGGTGTCTCCAAGAGATCGGGACAGTGAGTGCACCTGGGTCCACCTGGTTTCGAACCCTCAGTCCCACTGTCCCTGGGGAGTGCCTGGGTGACCGAAACAGCATCTGGTTCAGAAAATCTGACTGGGGGTCTCTGATGTCGTGTGCACACACACACGATGAGGGCCCCTGGAGACCCTGAGGCTCTTGAGCCAACACCATGCCTGCCTCCTCTGTGCACCTGCTCTCACACCTGCAGATTGTTTCATCATCATCATTAGTGAGTATTTGCCATACACTTCCCACGTGCAATGCCAGGGTTTCAACACGTGGAGGAAACTGAGGGCCCTGCAGCCAGCCTGGGCAGCTGCCAGGATGCTGGGACTGGGTGCGGGCACCCCTCTCCCTGAGCTGGGACAGATGCAGAGCTTGGCCTCTGCTCTAGGTGTGCCCACAGGACCCCCTTTGCCCGAAGCTGGCCAGCAGATCTTTGGGTGGGAACAGGCACGGTTTCCACCGAGGTGCATGGAGCTGCCGTCCCCTCCGGCAGGCGGACATCACAGTCTCACCGTCGGAGGGGCTGGCCCTGTGTTAGGGTCCAGCGCTGCTGCAACAGGGGGTCACAATGGGGGGTTTACAACAATAGAAGTTTATCCTCTCAGTTCTTGAGGCCACAGGTCTGAGGCCAAGGTGTTGCCAGGTCCTTCCAAAGGATCCCTCCTGCCTGGTCCAGCTCCTGGTGGCCCCGGGCAGCCCTGGGCACGTGGCTCCATCCCTCCAGCCTCCGCGGCTCCGTCCCGGGGCTCCTGTGTGTCTCCTCCTCCTAAGAACACCTGTCATTGGATTCAGGGCCCAGCCTACTACCCAGCAGGATCTCATCTCAAAACCCTCAACTTAATTACATCTGCAAAGACCCTATTTCCAAGTGAGGTCCCATTTACAGGTTTGGGGGACATGTTATTTTGGGGGCACTGTTCAACCCACCACAGCCCTCATGTCCAAGTTTTTGTGGCACCCTCAGAGGTCAGAGGACAGCTGCATAATGGGATGTGTCTCCCCAGGTCATAGCCCACCTCTCACACAGACTGCGCTGGCCCTGGGGGGCGGGGCTGGGATGGACCACACCTGCTAGGCTGTCTGGAAAGCCAGGCTGGGGCCCGCAGGTGTCTTTGGGGGGGGCAGACAGCCCATGTGCAGTAGGATTACAACAATCCAGGGTCAGGAAGAGTAAAAGATGTTTTGTCTTAACCAAAAAATGTTTAGGGGCTCCTGTCTGGGTCAGTCAGAAGACCGTGCAACTCTTGATCTTGGGGTCATGAGCTCAAGCCCCATGTTGAGTGTGGAAATTGCTTAAATAAATAAAAAACTTAATAAAAAATTTTTCTCAAATATGTGATTTCAAAACATTTACTACATTCTCCAGTGCTACTGTATGGTGTCTCAAGGCCCCCCGAGATGCTGCGAAGTAGAAGTGGGGTTTGCTTCCCCTGCTCTGCATGGGTGTAGGGGGAGGGACGTGTGCTTAGGAGTGGCCCACTGGGGTGGGGTGTCTGTCTGCCCAGTGGACCCACCCAGACAGTTGGGGCCTGCATGGAGGCCCCCGGCCCCGGCGCCGGACACAGGGGTGGGGGGGGACAACCAGGGCCCACAAGGGAGGGACTTCCCGCTGCATGTCAGTCATGTAGAACAAGGCCAACCTCACACCCAAACAAGGAGGCCTCCCAAACCCCAGGCGCACCCTGGGCTCCTCGTGAAGCCAGAATTGTCCCAGGGCTGAACAGACACAGCGTTTATTTGTTGAAGGAAATTACCGTGGGCAATGAGCACATCATTAGCGGAATAATCAGCACACGGCGCCTTCCCGCTGGGGCCGCCACATCTTGTCAACAGGTGTGATCCGGCAACGGCCCCGGGGAGTCCCAGCGCATGCTGCAATTAGCAGCTAATGAGAAGGCCTGCCGTGACCTGCTCTTCCAAGGGAGAGAATGCTGTGGGCACGGGGCCGGCGGGCGGGGGGGCAGGGGGTCAGAGAGAGGGCGCGGGCGCTTCTGGGGGCCTCCCTCTGCACCCACTGGTGCAAGAAGCAGAGGAAGGCGCCAGTCGCCAAGAAGGCCTCACCACTGCACACACATCCACAGGCACGGAAGCCGAGCACGGGGCACAGAGGCTGCGTCTCTGGGGGTGCCACGCCAGCAGGTAGGCTGAGAGGGAGGGAGAAGCCCCCCACGGGTTTGCCCAACCAGGTGCTGGAAGGAGAGAGCCAGGACGGCCAGTCTGTGTCTCGGGGCCTGCGGGACCGTGGCCCGGGAAGCATGGCGAGCACACGGTGTGCTCACGGGAGGTTGGGCCGGAGGCTGGTTAGGCCCCGTGGCACACGGCGTGGGGCACCGCAGGCCTGCGCGAGCCAGCTGTGCCCGGGCTGTGTGGGGGCAGGTCGGCAGCTGCTCTGTGGCACGCTTCACCCCGCCCACCATGAGAGCATGTCAAGGCCAGGCCGGCAGCCTCGCTGCCCCCACAGTCCGTATTCAGGCCCCAAGTCATCAAGTGAGCCATATGGGGGGTCTGGGCAGCGCATGCCTGGTGGCAGAACTGCGGGGCTGCTGGTGGGGCGGGGTCCTGTTGGGAGACCCCAGACCTCAGGGCCCACGGACACCTGGTGTTCACGAGCTTCAGCTCTGCGGGCTCACCCAGCGGCTCTGGGAGCTTGGCTTCTGGAGGGAGCAACCCCCTCCGCCATCACTGGCCCCATCCGGGCTCACGGCGGGCCTGTCAGTCCAGGAACCCCTGGTGGGGGTGTAGGGGCCCCAGTGCTGCCCCCCCTGGGCTGGCCCTGGGAAGACGACAGGCTCAGAGACGGGAAGGGCCGACCATCCAGACCTCCCTGGGGCTGAGGGTCACACACATGAGACGTTCACGTCTCACCCCTTGGCAGCCAGCAGCACCAGGTGGTCCTCTGGGACACCTTTTTGGGGACATGGGCATTATCCCTGCCCTGCGGACATGTCTGAGCCCCCTCCTGACTCCCCACCTCTGTGGACACCTCTCCCCGGCCCTGGGCGTGGCCCCTCTGACGCTGTCCTGCCTGCCACCTGCCCCCCAGGCCTCCGGCTCTGCAAGGACCCTGGAAGGTGCTCCATGGGGTTCGGGGTGGGGCTGGCTCATCAGCACCCCGGGATAGCTCAGGGGGCCTGCCCAGCACAGTGACTGGAGGGCCATCAGCAGCCCACTTGGTTTTCTCTGCATGGTGTTTTTGTTGGTTTGTGAAGGTCAGGCCTGGCCTGTTCCCTGTGGGAGGGTCGCCCTGAGCACTGGGCCCCAGAGCTGAGCCTGGAGAGATCCCAGCTCATGAGGTCATGGGCCCTCCTCAGAAGACCCCCAGCCAGGCTCCCTTCCCTCCTGCCCTGAACGTCTCCTTTGAGGACACCCTCCAGCTCAGCTAGCTCGGGCTGTAGTAGCTGGGAGTAGGTGGGCTGGGGGGTCCCCCACACTCTATAGAAGATGAGGTCTTCCTTATGCTGGGGGCACTGGGACAAAGGAGCCAGCTGCCTCGGTGTAGACGGGGGTAGGGAGCCACTCTGCAGAGCAGAAGACCCCACGGCCAGGTTCACCCCACCAGGCCTGAGGAACAGGGATCAGCTACTCACAGACGCCAATGCGTCCCGGAAGCCAGCCAGGGAGTGTGTGCGTGGGGCCAGCGCTCATCTTGGCCAGTGCAGCCGGCTGGGGCAGGGTCAGCAGGGCCCAAGGAGAGATCTGGGGTCAGCCCTGGGATGGCCCCCTCCCCCCCATACTGTTGTGCTGTGCTGGAGGCGTGCTGCCCCCCCATCTAGCTGCTCATGAGCAACCTCTGCTCCTTTCAGAAGGCATGAAGGTGGCCAGATTAGTCATGCTGAGGGGGGTGATGGTCAGGGAGAGGGCCTGGAGACCCAGCACCCGGGGGCCAGTGGGGGACACAGGTTCCACTGGGCCTCATAGCCCAGGGCTCGGGACGGCAGCCCCAACAGGCAGGTGGGCACCCAGGTCAAACCTGATCCTGGCCCACCCCCACCCCGGGCCCCGGCCCACACACACCCCCACCCTGAGTCCTGGCCCATGTGCCCCACCCCCCCGGGCCCCGGCCTGTATTCCTCACCCCTGGATGAAGCAGTCCAGACCTGCCAACAGTCCTGCCCCTGTTGTGTGTGTGTGTGTGGGGGGCTGCACAGGGGCCCCAGCTGGGAGCAGGCACTGAGCTGGGACAGGAGTTGCAGAGGCCGGGAAGAGGGTCAGTGGCCCTCAGAACCAGCCCTTGAGTTCAGTGATGGCCATGGTGGGAGCTCTGGCCCCAGGCAATGGAGTGCAGCCTCTGGGACGCTGGTGCGGACCCCTGGGAGGTAGTGGTGGGAGGACTGGGCAGGGCCCGACCGGAGCATTTCCTCCAGTGAGGCCGCTCCAGCCCCTGCAGCCCTGGGGATCCACGGCATACAGAAGCCCACAGGGCTGGCAGCCTCAGCCGTGGCCTCTGCAGACACTCCCAGAATGTCCAAGAAGACAAGTGGGTCTGTCACTGTGAGCAAAGGTCAGGCTCAGCAGGGCAGGGGACGTCTGCTGGGCCTGGAGACGAGCTGCAGCCACCCAGCCCTCGCACAGGCTCTGTCCACAGTCAGCCTCAGGCCAGCCTGACTGTCTCACTGATGGCTGCAGTCCCGCAGCCTGGGAAGAGAAGCTCTCCTGCCCACCAACTGGACCTGGCCAGTTCTGGGGGGCAGGAAGGGGCCCCCGCACGCCCTTGAAGCTGGGGCTCAGTTGCAGGCATTTGCTGAAGTCGGCGAAGCTCTGAAGAAGCAAAGCTGTCCAGCATGCAGAGCCCGCTGATGGCAGACACCCCACCCTGTGCCAGGCGTGCGGCTCCCCTGCACGCTGATGCCCATTCTGCAGAGCTGGAAACGGAGGGCTGCAGCTGAGCAAGAACTTGGCCCCAAGGGTGCCTGACACCAGAACTGTCCCCATGCTCCTCCACCAAAGCCAGGAGACCTGGTTTTTAGGTGTGCTCTGGCCAGTCATTAGAGGTCTCTGGGCCTCAGTTTTCTTCTCCGTAAAATGGGGATTAAAAAGCCATCTCCAGTGGTTCTTCATTGACGGAATGAATGTCGTGCTCTGGACTGGCATCATGGAGGAAACTGTGGCTCAGAGGAGAGGGGCTGACCTCCCAGAGTCAAGAAGGCTGGGCCAGCCAAGGAAGGCTTCCAGGAAGAGGCAGCCTGGTGCAGAGACTCATGACAGGTCTGCTCCAGGCTCCAGGCCAGCAGACTCTGGTCCCTTTTTCTATTTTGCCCACATCAGGGGACAGATGTTCCGAGAAATCAGACAGGAGACCGCCTATGGAACTCGGGGCAACAGACGTTGCCCCCGAGAAACGTGGGTCCTGCTGGGGCTGCTGGCTGGTCACCCCTGGACTCATGGGGATGATCAGATTACACTGAAGTACTTCCACACCAGCAGTCAAACCAGGAGTGACCAGGATTTAGTCATGTGAACGTAAAAGAAAAAGAGGCTTTTTCTTCTTGTGCAGAATAAAGTCCCAAATTTGTTGACCCAAAGAGCGACAGGACCAGTGACAGCCTGGGGGCAAATACAGCCCACGCCTGATGGAGAGCAAGGACAAACAGGTCGTGCACGAGGAAGGCAAAGGCAGCGGCGCGCCTGAGTGCCACCGGCCGAGGCCGCCGAGGACGACCCTGGGAGGGACCGAGCCTCCGAGTTGTGACGTTGCCGGGGAGGGCGGTGGGAGCCAGGCGAGGGCTCCGCTCCGCACGTCTGCTGTCGGTCTGTCCCTCCGAGGGTCACCAGCACCTGTTACCACCCACCCTTCTAATTTTGTGAATCTCCCTGTTCGAACTGGAATGTCTGTGGTTGCCCGGGCTCCTGTTTTCCCTGCGTTCCAGGTGCTCACTGAGCCTCGGGCGCTTTGAGGCATTGGGCGTCCCGCACCTGGTTCACGTCTGCCTGTCAGCTGCCAAGTGTCTGTTGAACAGGAATCCTGAATTCTGATGAAGTCACAGTTACCGATAATCAGCCTCCGGAGTTGGACAAATAGTCACTCCTGGTTTGACTGCTGGTGTGGACGCACTTCAGTGTAATCTGATCATCTCCAGGAGTCCAGGGCTGACCAGCCAGCGGCACCGGCGGGACCCTCTGCCTCTCTCCCTCCCTCTCTCTCTCTGTTTCTCATGAATAAATAAATAAAATCTTTTTTTTTTTTAAGATTTTATTTGAGAGAGAGAGAGAAACAGTATGAGAAGGGAGAGGGTCAGAGGGCGAAGCAGGCTCCCCGCCGAGCTGGGAGCCCAATGTGAGACTCGATCCCAGGACTCCGGGATTATGACCTGAGCAGAAGGCACTCGCCTCATAAATAAAATCTTAAAAAAAAAAAAGTAAATGCAAAACAAAAGTGACTGTATTAACACGTACATCTGCCAGCATTGTATGAGAGTTCGGGTTGCTCCATATCTCGGCCAACACTTGGCGTTGTCAGCCCCTTTATTTTTTTCTTAAAGATTTTATTTTTTTATTTGAGAGAGAACGAGCAAGCGAGCGAAGAGCATGAGCAGGGAGAAGGGCAGAGGGAGAGGGACAAGCAGACTCTGCACTTTAAATTTACTCACTGTGGGGCGCCTGGGTGGCTCAGATGGTTAAGCGTCTGCCTTCGGCTCAGGTCATGATCTCAGGGTCCTGGGATTGAGCCCCACATCGGGCTCCCTGCTTGGCGGGGAGCCTGCTTCTCCTTCTCCCTCTACTGTTGTCCCTGCTTGTGCTCTCTTGCTCTCTCTGTCAAATAAATAAATAAAATCTTTAAAAAAAATAAATTTACTCACTGAGGTGAGTGCATGTCTTGTGGATTTGATTTGCCTTCCCTGAGTGGCGATGTTGGGCATCTTTCCATGTGTTGATTGGTTATTCACACATCTTCTTTTGTGAAGTGTCTCTTCAAACCCTTGGCCTTATTTATTGATTTGTTTGCTTATTTATTTATATTTTAATTCCAGTGTAGTTAACACACAGTGTTATAATAATTTCAGGTGTACGATACAGTGATTCAACAATTCTATCCATTACTTTGTGCTCATCATGACAGGTGCGCTCCTTAATCCCCATTACTTACTTAACCTTTCTCCCCACCCGCCTCTCCTCTGGTAACCATGTTTCTTCTCAAGAGTCTATTTCTTGGCTTGTCTCTCTTCTTTTCCCTTTGTTTGTTTGTTTCTTAAATTCCACATATGAGTGAAATCATATGATATTTGTCTTTCTCTGATTGACTTATTTCACTTGGCATAATACTCTCTAGCTCCATCCATTTGTTGGAAATGACAAGATCTCATTCTTTTTTATGGCTGAGTAATATTCCCTTGTATATATGCCACCTGTACTTTATCCATTCATTTATCGATGGACACTCGGGTTTCTTTCCTAATTTTTTTTTTTTTAAGATTTTTTATTTATTTTTTAACAGAGAGAGAGACAGTGAGAGAGGGAACACAAGCAGGGGGAGTGGGAGAAGCAGGCTTCCCGCAGAGCAGGGAGCCCGATGCGGGGCTCGATCCCAGGACCCTGGGATCATGACCCGAGCCGAAGGCAGACGCTTAACGACTGAGCCGCCCAGGCGCCCCTTCCCTAATTTCGCTGTTGTAAATTATGCTGCAATAAACATCAGGGTACGTATATCCCTTTGAATTAGTGTTCTTATATTCTTTGGGTAAACAGTAGTGCAATTGTTGGATCGTAGAGTAGTTCTATTTTTGACTTTTTTGAGGAACCTCCATACTGTTTTCCAGAGTGGCTGCACCAGTTTGTGTTCCCACCAACAGTGTAGGAGGGTTCCCCTTTCTCCGCATCCTCCCCAACACCTGTTGTTGATTTTAGCCATTTTGACAGGTGTGAGGTGGTATCTCATTGTAGTTTTGATTTGTATTTTCCTGATGACGAGTGATGATGAGCATCTTTTCATGTGTCTGTTGGCCATCTCTGTGTCTTTGGAAAAATGTCTGTTCATGCCTTCTGCCCACTTTTTAAATAGATTATTCTTTTTGGGTGTTGAGTTTGCTAAGTTCTTTATATATTTGGGATACTAACCCTCTATCAGATATGTTGTTTGCGAATATCTTCTCCCATTCCATAGGCTGCATTTTAGTTTTGTTGATTGTTTCTTCCACTGGGCAGAACCTTTTTATTTTGGTGTAGTCCCAACAGTTTAGTTTTGCTTGTATTTCCTTTCCCTCGGGAGACATATCTAGAAAGAAGTTGCTACAGCCGATGTCGGTTAAGTTATTGCCTGTGCGCTCTTCTAGGATTTTTATGGTTTCAGGTCTCACATTTAGGTATTTCATCCATTTTGAGTTTATTTTTGTGTATGGTGTAAAAAAAATGGTCCAGTTTCATTCTTCTGCACGTGGCTGTCCGATTTCCCAACACCATTTGTTGAAGAGACTGTCCTCTTCCCTTTGTGTATTCTTGCCTTTGGCCTATGTTTTAAAAACAGCTTTCCTGAGCTATAATTCCCACAGCACACAGCTTACCCCTCTGAAGTGCACAATCCAATATCTGCCAGTGTATTCACTGTGAAGAACCTCCTTTCACCTAAATGATCACACACCAAATTGCTTTGGAATTTAATTTTTCCTTCATGTTTGATGCCTCTTAATGAATTCAACCTAAGTTTACAAGGGAAAGAAGCACTTGTATGCAAAACCTATAACGCGTTACCATCATTTCAACAACTAATGTTATGTGAGCCGCAAGGGACGTGGTTTATGTCCTTCCCATGCTGTCAGAGCTGGAGCAAGAAATGGGCTCCCCGCGCCCATACACATCTGCAGCGGTTGAATGTTGTGAGCTCAAACCACAGCCCCTCAGTGGACTCGCAAAGGAAATTTCCATACCTCAAAATCCATTTAACTCAATTGGAAGTGATTAATCTTGTTATTAAGTCCATCCTGTGGATTTTAAAATTCCAGGTTGTTCTAAAACTTCCTATTTGGTCATACGCGCGTGTGTGTATTTCCTACATCTCCATTCATGAAAGCCTACTTTCCATTACCCAGTTGAGTACAGTTGTAGTAGCTGCTTTAAAATCCTTGTCTCATGGGGCGCCTGACTGCCTGGTCGGTGGTGGTAGGCTGTGTGACTCTTGATCTCGGGGTTGTGAGTTCGAGCCCCATGTTGGGTGTGGACAGTACTTAAAAATAAAATCTTAAGAAAAAACCTTGTGTGATAATTCTAATAACCGACTCATCTTGGCATTGGCCTCAGTGGATTCCTTTCCTCTGAGGATGAGTCACCGTTTCCTGGCTCTTCCTCTGACAAGTAGCTAAGTATAGTTGACACAGTCTTGGATTTTATCACGAACGCTGTGACCATCAGGTTGTAGAGACACTGCGTTCTGTTATATTCCTATGAAAACTGTGGCTGCTTTTGGTTTCGGTGGCATTGAATGTGTTCGGGCTTGAGCTGTGAGGTCTGCAAACCCTGAGGTGGGCAGAGGTCCATCTCCGTCCGTATTTCATCTTTGGCTGAGCTGTTTCAGTATGCCCTGCACGTGCATGACTCAGGGGTCAGCAAGAGTCTTGGGTAGCCTTCAAACACAGAATTTGGGGTCCTCTCCTCTGGCTCTCTCCTTTCCAGAGTTCTCCACTCATTCTCTGGTGTCTGCTTATCGTGGACTCCTTCCTCCTTCGGCCAGAAAGACGGTGGGAATCTCTGCTGGAGCCTGAGCCCTGGCACACTGCAGCCTCGCCTCTGGCTGTCTTCAGGGCAAAGCTACACACACAGAGGGAAATCTCCTCCCTCAAGTGCCAATTCCTCATCAAAATCTGCCCACTTTTGTTCATTTCCCCAAACCTTCAGGGAATTCGTTGTTGTTGTTTTTTTTACCTTTTGTCCAGAATGTTTCAGTTGTTATCTGTGGGTGGGACTTATTTTTAAGGAATCTACTCCCCTACTGACTTCTGTAAATTGATTTCTTGTACCAGGCAGCCTTGCTGAATTCTGTTTTAATTGGCATTTGGTCTGACTGCATATACCAGGACGCCCAGCCCACAGAAAAAGATCAGACACAGGCAGCCGTATCCGCATGACTTAGCAAACAGAGGCCTTTGCAGGTAGGTATGTAACCGAGAGACAGATTCTACACGGGGAATTCCTGTTCACAAAATCACTGGAGGGGCTGGAGGGAAAGTGAGGAGCCACCGGGGACGTTGGCTTCAAGGCTGTACCACGAAGGCCGGGGTTCACGGTTGGCACTCGGCATCTGGCAGATCAGAGGCACACATTGTCTGTCCTCACTGGCCAGTGGCCACGGCAGCAGGAAGGTGACTTCTACCTCCCGTCAGTAGCCAGCCAGTGCCAGGGACAGGCAGGTTCCCATTGGCCCCGCCATCGTGGAGGGCAGTGCTGTGTGCTTGCTGGGGCTGGCTCTGGTTTGGATTTGCCTCCTGTGAACCCTAGGCTTGCACCCAACCCCTTCCCCACACCAGCGATGTCCGTGCCCCATTGCTGTGAGCCTGGAACTCGCTCCAGGAAGTCACACTATGGCCGATGCCCCTGGGAGTCACGGCCTGACTGGGTGGCCACCACCCAGAATCTGCTGACCTTGGGACTGGTGGGGTGGCCTGCAGAGATCCTGCCATGGCCCCAGCTGGGACACCACACCCTTGCTCTGCTGTGTGATCCCAGCCACTCTGCTTCACTGAGCCTCGAATCTCAGCATGAGATATGGGGGAGTGAGATCCTGTGAAGCAAGGCCTCAGCTCGTGGCGCATGCCCAGTCCAGGCCCGGCGGGAGCTGCCACTCACACCCACCGGGGAAAGGCCCGGCTGGGGCTGCTCTCCGCCCTGGGTGCCCCTCCCCCTGGGTGGCTCCTTCGCAGGGCCTCCACCCGCACATTCCTGTGGCCAGAGCAGCGCCCGCTCTCAGCTGCCTGGCAAGGCCTCATTTGTCTCCCTTGACACCCGAGGGGACCTCTTGACCACCTCACTTCCAAGTTGAGGAAGCCAACACAGAGGAGGCTCAGGGTTGGTCGATCACCCTGAAACAGTCACTGGCCTGAGGACACCAGGGGATTGTCCCAGGGGTCTCCTGAGACCCAGCCCAGGGTCCAGCGTCACGAGGGGCTGACCACGGCCTCCTCTGTGTGGGGTGGGGACAGCGGCCCAGTCAGGGTCTGGGTCACCTGCGTGGGCATGCCTGGGGAGGTGGGGGTAGGGTCATGTCCATCAGCACTCCTGGCACCTCTAGCTAAGAAGGTCTGAGTGGGAGCAGGGATTAGCCAAGGCTGGTCCTGGACCTACCGGGAGGGACCCTGGCCACCCCCAAAGGAGCAGGCTGGGGGGCAGCCCTGCCCCCTGCCACCTTAGATGTCCCTTCCCTAGCTCCTCATTGCCCTTGGGGAGTGCTGAAGACAGCCCCCACTGCCACCCCAGCTCTGCTCAGACGCGGCGCCCTCAGGGTCAGCTCTGCCCCAGCTCCGGATGCTCCTGCCTGCTGTGTGACCCTGGGCCGGCCGCAGAGCTTGTCTGTGCTTGGTGCTGACTAAATGACGCAGCCAAGACCCTAAGCCTGTCATCTGCTCCCCTGCCCACTCTCACCAGAGGGGCCCGAGCTTGGGAATATGGTCTGACTTCCATCACTTGAGGGCCAGACCTCGGGAGGTTGGGCTGGGCTGGGAGATTCTGCAGGTGGGAGGCCCTCCAGGCCTTATGGGCTCATGACTCCTGGTTGCAGGAAGGAGCTGGTCATTCGTCTGTCCCTGACACAGCCACCCCTACCGCATGCTGCACGCAGACTGCAGACACTGCTGGGAAGCAGGGCCGGCCTCTCCCGGGCAGGGCCTGAGCCTTTCCCGCTCCAGCGTACGCCAGGGTCTGAGCAGTGCCCAGCATGCAGCAGACACTCAGCTGGTGTGCCGGTGGTCAAGGACTAGCAGGTGACCAGGGGCGTGCCGGTCACGCAGGACTCGGGCTCACAGATGGGACCATCCCAGTATAGGGACCTTCCCTATACTGCCCCTGCTGGGACCCACTAAACTGGATTTTTTTTTTTTTTTTAGATTATTGATTTATTTGACGAAGAGAGCACAAGCAGGGGGAGCAACAGAGGGAGAGGGAGAAGCCCTGATGTGGGGCTTGATCCCAGGACCCCCCAGATCATGACCAGAGCCAAAGGCAGACGCTTCACCGACCCAGCCAGCCAGGCGCCCCTGAGCCGGCCTTCGAAGGACGGATGCAGGACTGAGGAGGACGTATCACGGCAGCCATGGCCAGGGAGACACAACGCTGTTTGTGGACTGTTTCCATGTCACACACGAACATGGGCGCCCCAGACTGGCGGAAACAGACTTGAAACTGCAGGTCAAGTTCAGGCCACTTTGGAAGCTGACCTGCCTCTGTGGCACCAACTGGCCTTCCTGGGGGTGGGGAGGCTGAGGATGCAGATTGCAAGGCCCACGGTGGCCTGCGGAGGCTCCCAGGACGCCCCCACCTGTGGTGCTGGGGGTTCCCTGGTGACATGGGGCTGGGGAGGGGGCTGAGGGGGACCCCAGGGGGGAGGCACAGCTCTTGCCTGGCCTCCTCCATCCAAGGGCTGGGGCCTCACTCCGCTGCCCCTTCTCTAGTCTGGGGGTCTGGTTTCCTCCCACCTCCTCTGGAGCCTGGCGGGGGAGGGAGAGGGCTCCCCTGGGGCCACTCCCCAGGACACTCCCTGAGGGCTAGGCTCTTTGCCCAGCTGAAAGGGGCTGCTGAGGCATGAACGCACCTCTCCCTATTTCTGAGCCTGGGTGGGGCTGACACTGGCTTGGGTGGAATGTTGCAGGGAGGGGATGTCTCTGCTCACCCAGCTCAGGGCAGCCTCCCTCTCTGGGCCTCAGTGGGAGGGGTGAGTGTAGAGGTGGTTAGGTCTCCTGCAGCCCCCCCCCCCCCCCCCCCCCCCCCGGGCCCCCCCGCGCGGGGGGGGGGCAGCGCCCCCCCCCCCCCCCCCCCCCCCCCCCCCCCGCCCTCCCCCGGGACAATACTCCCTGGAGAGAGGCTCTGCACCCACTCCCCATCCCCACAC
Source organism: Phoca vitulina (assembly GCF_004348235.1). Taxonomy (NCBI): domain Eukaryota; kingdom Metazoa; phylum Chordata; class Mammalia; order Carnivora; family Phocidae; genus Phoca; species Phoca vitulina. The sequence goes on along the minus strand of NW_022589736.1, from coordinate 2,043,842 downwards.
TGGCCGGCAAGGCCTCCTAAATGCCACTCCAGAAACGCACGGTGGGGGCGTCTTCCCGGAATGCTTTTCCACCCACTGCCCCACTCATGGGACTGGCAGGTAGGAAGGCGTGTTGTTCCTCCCAAGGCCTCTGTTTAGGGAGGGACGTCAAGAGGGAAACCAGGAGTGCAGGTGGGCCCCACCGGCCTTGTCTACCTGGGCCTTGGGTGGGGCAGGATGGGGAGGAGAGAATGACTATGCCCTAGGCAGTGTGTGTGGGGGTCACTCAGCCCTCTCCCCAGCCCTGGTGTGAATGGGGAAACGGAGGTCAGCCTGAGCCAGAGATGGCCCTGCCTTCTTGCACTAAACTCTCTGGCCTCGCCTCGCCCTGCCCTGTGGGCAGAGGGGACGGCCACCAGCCACCAGCCGCCCTCCTGGGCTCTCACAGCTGGGGGCCAGGCTGACTCAGACTCAACACCCCAGCAGGAGGGGCCAGCTTCCCCGAGGGGGCAGGGCGGGCCCGGTAGACTGGTTGGTCCTGAGAGCAGGGCCAGAGGCCGCATGGACGCCACCCGCAGGGGCCTGAGAAGGTTCCAGCAGGGGCTCTGAACCCTTCCAGACCCATAAGGCCTTGCACAGCCCAGGGCAAGGGGGTGCGGGGGGCAGGGTGGGGTCCTGCCCAAGCGGTGAGGATATCAGAGTGGTTGTTCTTCACAGATAATGGCCTTGCAGACGGCTCAGCCTCCGCTGGGGTCCTGTGGGACCTCTGCCCACGGCAATCTTCTGCTCCTGCTTCTCAGCCTTGGTGAGTAATAGGGGCCGGCTGCCGTAGATTGTTAGGGTGCAAAGAGCATCAGAGGACAGCTGAGCGTTCTTAAGAAAGGCTCTACCTGCCCCATGCCTCCTTCCTGGTGGCGGGCAGTGCCCCCCCTCCCTGGCAGGTGCCCTGAGGTCAGGCAGTTGTTCCAAGTTCTGGGCAGGTGGCCCGAGTCTGGGCATGTGTCCCAAATCTCGGCGGGTGTCCTGAATCCTGAACAGGTGCCCTGAGTCCCGGGTAGGCTTTCGGCCATGTCTCTGCTCCCAGAGGTGCCTCTGTCCCTCTATACCTTGCAGCATTGGAAGCTGGGCCAGGGCAGTGATGGGGGCTCAGGCCAAAGGGACAGTGTCCATGGAATGGGTATCGGATTGCCCTGAGCAGCGAGGTCTTAGGAGGAGGATGTGGGGGACCTGGGCTCCCTGGGGTGGGGTAGGCTGTGACATCATGGGGTGCTGAGGCTGGGGGGGGCCAGCTTTGCCTCCTTCCTACCCAGGGTGGGGGCCTGTGGCAAGCACACCCAGGAGTCCCCGGCCATCCCCTCAAACCTTGTGCCCCTTCCCCTGCAGGGTGGGTGTTTCCTTCCAGGGCCCAGGCTGCAGACTCGAGACTGGTAAGGTCCCTCTGGGGAAAGAGAGGAAGGTGTCTGGTCCGGGTGGGGGTCCTCAGACACTGGACCACACTTGGCTCAGCCACAGCTATGTTCTGTCCTAAGGGTGTCATGACCCCATGGCTGCAAGGCACCTCCCGGGACCTGTCCTGGCAGCAACCTGAGCTGACTGTTGTCCTCTTGAGGGACCGGCGGGACACGGAGAGTAAGCAGGACACCCTGCCCCATTGGCTGTCGGGAGACATGGAGATGGGGATAGCGTTGTGGGGTCGCACCTGCCCACACATGTGTGGCCCTTCCTGGCTGCATGGCTTGCTCAGCTGTGACAACCTCGGAGAGTGGACCGAATCACCCCAGTTTGCTGATGTGTAAACTGAGGCCCGGAGGGGGTCATGCAGTCCCCAGGGTCTCAGCAAGGTTAGGGAGGAGGAGGTTGACAAGACAAGTCCAGCCCCCAACCCCCCCCTGCTCCCGCAGAGAAGGTCTGCCCACCCGAGCGGAAGGCCCACATGATAGATGAAAACCTTGTCTTCTACGAGGAGTGGGAACTGGAGGCCTGTGTGGACGGGGCCCTGCTGGCGGCTCAGATGGACCGCGTGAACATGGTGCCCTTCACCTACCAGCAGCTGGATGTTTTCAAGCGCAAACTGGACGAGGTAGTTGGTCATGGGCTCAGGCCTGCCCGCTGTGCCACAGTTCCCGTGGGCACCCAGAGCGTGGCCGTGGCCCTCCTGGTCACCTCCCTGGGCAGTTCTATCCACAGGGGTACCCTGAGTCCCTGATCCAGCACCTGAGGTACTTCTTCCTCGAGCTCACCCCTGCGGACATCCACAAGTGGAATGTGACATCCCTGGAAACTGTGAAATCTCTTCTTCAAGTCAGCAAAGGGCAGACAATGGATGCTCAGGTGACAACCTCCCCCGAGGGAGCAGATGGGGTGAGGCTGTGCAGGCCCCAGGGTATGCCTTTCTCCCAGCCCCAAGACGCCTCAGTGGCCTCCTTCCACAGGTGGCAGCCCTGATTGCCCGCTATGTGGCAGGAGGGGGCCAGCTGGACAAGGCCTCCCTGGACACACTGGCCACCTTCGGCCCCATGTACCTGTGTTTCCTCAGTCCTGAGCAGCTGGGCTCCGTACAACCCAGCGTCCTTTGGTGAGTCCCAGGGGCCTGCCGGGCGTGGTGGGCATGCCGTGCTCCAAGCTCACTGCCCGGCCCCCTGCCCGGCCCCGTGCTGCCTCTTTAGGGCAGCCAGGCCCCAGGACTTGGAGGCATGCCGCCCACCGCAGATGGACATCCTCTATCTCCGGGCCCGTGCGGCCTTCCAGAACATCAGTGGGTCTGAATACTTCGTGAAGATCAAGCCCTACCTGGGTGAGCCAGGGAGAAGCCCTGGGGGGCGTGACGGCCCAGGCTCCCCACACGGGTGCTGCCAGGTTCTTGCCTCACGAGGCGGCTACTGTTGGTGTGGCCGGTGCTCAACGCGCCCCCTGCCCTTACACGTGTGTGTAGGTTGAGACCCTATGAGTCTGAGCCCCCTCCAGCTTCTTCACCCACCCAGGGGAACCTGGGGCCCAGGAAGTCCTTAGGGTCAGAGGGCAAGACTAGGGGCTATTGTGAGGTCTCATGCTTGGGGCCCCTCTCCCCGCAAACAGCTGGGGCCCCCACGGAGGACCTGCAGGCTCTCAGTCGTCAGAAGGTGAACATGGACACGGCCACATTCAAGACGCTACAGACGGAGGCTGTGCTGGTACGGCTGGGGGCGGGGCCGCGCAGGGGCTGTCAGAGCGCCGGGGTCCGCTCCGAAGTCCCGAGGGGCTGAGGCAGGGTGTTCGGGCCCGGGAAGCATGGGGAGGTCTGGACACAGCAGAGCTGCCAGCCTTCTGGGGGAGAGGCAGGGTGACCCTGACGGCCCCCTGGGGGCTCTGGCAGCCGCTGACCATTGCCGAGGTACAAAACCTTCTGGGTCCAAACCTGGTGGGCCTGAAGGCAGAGCAGGAGAGCAGCCCCGTGCGGGACTGGATCTTACGGCAGCGGCAGGATGACCTGGACAGTCTGGGCCTGGGGCTCCACGGTGGCATTCCCAATGGCTACCTGGTCATGGACCTCAGCTTCCGAGGTGGGCCAGGGCGGCTGGCTGGGTGGGGTGGGGGCAGAGCCATGCCCGGCGCCTGAGTCACTCTCTCTGCAGAGGCCCTCTCAGGGGGTGCCCGCCTCCTCGGACCCGGACCAGTGCTCATTGCGATCCCCACTCTGCTCCTGGCTTTGATCCCCAAGTGAGCCCACTGCTCTGGATGCGGGACCTCCCCTGCCCTGAAGCCCTGCCTGGCCCACCCCAAGGGGACTGGACTTCAATAAAAGGCCCCTGTCCTTCCCTGCAGAGATGCCCTGTGGTGTTCTGAGGACCGGGTGGGGAGGCACAACCCCGTGAGGTGGTAGATGTGGTTCTTGAGTTGGAGTCCCTCCTGTTTGCACTTGGAGACGGGGAGGGGGGAAAGGGGGTGGCTCTCAGGGCCCTCCTACCACTGTTTCCATTCCCAGGGCCTTCCCTCTGAAGCCAGGCCAACACTCAGGGTGGCTTCTGGGGACAGGGCCCAGGAGATGCAGACAGAAGTCCTATTCCCCGCTAAGAGGGTCTCTGTCCCTCCTTGGGCTCAGAGCAAAAGGACGCAGGCAGGAGGATCACCTTGTCTTTTATTCAAATCCATCAGCAAGGCCCCCCTCCCCAGTACCAGTTCTTCATCCTGAGGGAGGCCAGAGGATTGGGGCAGCAACTCAGTCAACTGTTCCTGGCTGGCCGCGGGGTGGGCCCAGGTCCTCATTCCAGCTCCATGTCCTGGGAGCTGGGTGTGAGGGGACCAGCCCCACAGGCCCCTAGGATGTGGGACATGGCCAGGTCCTCTGGGCCTGGAGCCTGCCCCTGGGCCTGGGCAGGTGTCCGGCTCCACCTTCCAGCCCCAGTTTCCCTGCATGTGGGGCGGGGCCGGTGCCGCCTTTGGAGGCCTTGGTGCAGGCGCCCCAGGAGCAGTCCTGGCTGGGCCCCGGGGTGCCCCAAAACAGCAGCCCCAGGAGGCCGGAGGGCAGGGCCACAGCGAGCGGCAGGTACCTCAGGTGGGCCGGTGGACTGCCTGTGGGAGGAACGTGGATGGAGCACCTATCAGGCCTGGCTGGGAGCCTCCTGGGCCTGGGCAGGCCCTCACTCTGCGCCCCTGGGCTGGGAAGGCCAGGGGGACTGCCACGGAGGCTGCTGCTCTGGGCCCCGGCAGGGCTCTCAAAGCTTCTCCCACCCCCACTTTCTGGTGCTCGGCAGGTGCTGGAGGAGGTGATTTTGTCCTTCAGTAACTGAACAGCCAGTGTCACCACATGTCACCCAAGCAGGTGAAGGGAAAGAGCCAACAGAGCATGAGGTTGGGCGCAAGATGAGGAGCCAGGGGCAGTCGGGTCCACAGAGGCCCTGCGCAGACAGGGAAGGCGCACTAGAGGGGAGGATGGGTCTGGGGCATACCGGAGGTGGGGGCCTTGTTCCCAGGCTGGCCCGAGGTGGGGGCCAGATGGGGCGCCCAGGGTGTGGTGTTGGGGGCCCCAGTGGTGGAGAGGGCCAGGCTGGTGGGGCCGGCAGTGTCCCTGTCCAGGCCCAGCTCTCCTAGGACCGATGTGTTCAGGCTGCAGAGCCAGGAGCTGATGGTTGGGTGGCTGCGTGCCTTCTGCAGGTCCCCCACGTTCTGGCCCAGCAGTGTGGTCACATTGCCGACACTCAGGCTCTGCAAGGGGAAGGAGAGGGCTGTGGGCGCAGGTCCGGAGGGTCCCGCAGCGGCCGGCTTTGGGGCCAAAGGCAGACCCGGCAGGGCAGTACTTAACTGAGGAGCGAGCACAGGGGTAAGGCCCGGCAGAAGGGACCTGGGGTTCACGCTGTCTGTGTACCTCTGACTTTGGGGTGCGTGGGGCCTGCAGGCTGTGACAGAGGCCTCCCCCGATTTGGCAGCCCCATCCCCCACCCCGGACAGGCCGCCCCGGGGGCCCACCTGCAGCACTCGGGGGTTCAGGTTGGTGAAGGTGTCGATATCCATGGAGACGTTAGCCTGGACCAGGTACCGCAGCTCCTCCACGGGGGCACCTCCTGGGGGCAGGCAGCAGTGAGAGGGCAGGGGCGGGGGCCTCTGGGGCCAGGGGGCCCGCACACAGGGCAGGGGCTCACCGAGGTAAGGACGCATAAGACGGTAGTAGTTAGCTGTGTTCCCGGCGCTGCCAAAGGCCTCGCGGGCCTTGGTGTAGAGTGCGTCCTTCCGGCTCTGGGGGCAGGAGGAGATATCCAGGGCCCCGGCCCGCCTGGGGGAGCATGAAGCTGGTGGGCGCGCTGGGAGCCCCTCGTGCTCCCGGCCTCTCCCTGCCACAGCTTTCCTCTTGCCCACTGTACCGCGCCGAATAGTGTCCCCCCAAAACTCACGCCTGCCCAAAACCTCAGAACGCGACCTTGTTTGGAAATAGAGCCTTTCCTATTTGTAGATGTGATGACGATAACATCGCAGGGAATTAGCGCGGCCCCGAGTCTAACAACAGGGGAGGAGAAGGGACTGTGCGCACAGGCGCGGAGCGCAAGGCCCTGCGGCCGCGGGGGCAGAGGCTGGGGATGCGTCCACCGGCCCTGGGAAGGCCAAGGGGTTCCGGCAGCACCACCCCAAGCAGGTTGCAGCCTCCCCTGCAGGCTTCAGAGGGAGCCGGCCCTAGGACATCGATTTCAGATTGCGTGGGAGAAATTTTACCACTTGGTTTGTGGTACCTGGTTGTGCAGCCACGGGAACCTAGCAGGCCTCAGGCTGAGCCCCTCCCTCCCTGGCTGGGCGTGTCCCGGGGTTGCCTCACCGGAACTCTATGGGCCTGATGGCCTGGATCTGCCTGGCACTCATCCAGCAGAGGCGGGAGCCCCCGATGGCCGTGAGCAGGGTGCTGGTGATGGTGCCGTTGTGGTCCAGGTACTTCTGTAGGACAGCCTGGAGGCAGGGCCCGGGTCAGCAGGGCCCAGGTCAGCGGGCCCAGGGGCGGCGCACCGCCCCCCCCCGCCCCCACGCTGCCCTCACCTCAGTCTGGTTCTCCAGGGCCACGTCCGAGGCCAGCAGGGCCACGACCGTGTCCCTGGACGTGATGTTCCACTGGCCGATCTCCGAGCGGGAGTAGAGGTAGACCAGCGAGGTGATGAGCCGCAGCTGGTCCTCGGGGACGCCATGTGGGTAGACCTGGGTGGGTGGGAGGGTCAGGCCCGCGGCTGGGTGCCTGCCCACCGCCCCCTGCAGCTGGTCTGCGACGCACCCGAGCCAGCTTGGCCTTGACGACATGCTGGCACTCGACTGGCAGTGGGTGCTGCAGAAGGGGGTCCAGGTTGGCTTTGAGCACGCGGCTGCCCAGGCAGGACTCGAGCTGCACACAGTCATAGCGCAGTAGGAAGAGGTTGTCATGGAGCGTGGCCGCTGTGATGTCCCCGTGGATGCAGGGTCTCCCTGTGTTTGGGGGGGGGTTGGGGGTTTTGAGCTGAATTTTGCTGATTCATTCCTAACCTCGACCCACCCTTGAATCCCTCCCAAGCTTGACCTCTAGCTGAGAACCTCGCCCAGACCAGGTAGAGTCAACCCTGACCTTGACCCGCAGTTCAGCTCCACTGGACTCTGACCCCCCAGCCCCACCCCAGGCTGGATGCAGACCCCTGGGTGGTACCCAGGAGGTCCAGCAGCAGGTGGGACTGTATTTTGGGTGCTCCCCCCCCCAGGGTTAGGAGCCCAGAGGACGGGAGGGACAGCATTCCCAGGCCATGGTGGCCACACTGACCTGTGCTCCGCTTGGACCGAGAGGACACTGACGTGGCCTTGGCCTCGAGAAAGCCAGTGACGAAGCGCCTGGCATCACGCTGGCTGAGCCGCCCAGCTTGGTATGTGGCCACTGTGCTGCTGAAGAAGGCCAGGCCCACAGCCTGGCCAGGCAGGCGTAGAGACTGTACCTGGGGGAAGGGCTGCCCGGGGCCACCTGGTTCCTCCCCCCGTCCCGCAGATGGAAACCCTGGGGCAGGGAGTGACTGGGGATGCTTGTCAGGCATTGGAGCCCTACCCCCAGGCCTGGACAGGCTGGTGGAAGGTCGGCTGGATGCCCCTGTCGTTGTCCACAGCCAGCTTGAGAACCCCCCCCCCCCCCCCCGTAGAGTGTCCTACCTCCTGCACCTGCATCCACAGGCTGGAGCTGATGTAGGTGGCCAGGGATCCCAGGGCCCGCAGCCCCTCTAGGTTCCAGGAGCCAGGAGGCCTGGTGTGGGGTAAGGGAGCACCGTGTTAGGGTCAGGAGCAGAGCCCCAGCCCCCGGAGGCTGCCTGCCCCTCCCTGAGCACCCAGTTTCCAGGGCCTGCTCAGCAGAGACCGTTCCACCCCAGATGTGGGGGCAGGGGAACTGGGGGTCTGGAGGGTAGCAGTAGCACCCCGAGCCTGTGCACCGTAGGCTGCAGGGTCGGTGGGGCTGTGAGCTGGGGGGACAGGTCACAGGTCAGCAGGTCGGTAGACATTAGGGGTCTCCTGGGCCCAAAGTCCAGGTCCTCTCAAGGAGGAGAGGCCTGGGCGGAGGGCACCGGGCCCTGCCTACCCCAGCACGGTCTTGCCGCCGGCCAGCAGCGTGTTGAGGGCGGCTTGCTGGGTGGCCGTCAGCCGGCGGCAGCGCTGCAGATTCTCCAGCACACGCGGGTCTGCGGCCTCGATGCGGGACGCGTCCATGTCGCACACCAGGACCCCAAGGAGCAGCAGGTCAGAGGCGCTGAGCCGCGGGTGGGGCGCTCCCTGCCGCATAGCAGGTCAGCACGAGCCCGGCCCCGCTGCCTGCCCACCCACCCTGCCCCGGCCCGCCCATCGTGCCTACCAGGCAGGCCAAGGCTGCGTGCCGCAGGGCGACCCTCTGGTCTGGCAGGTTGGCTAGCAGCTCCATGTCCCCCTGGGCGGCGCGGCGGGTGAAGGCCCAGCAATCGGCTTCCCTTACCTGCGTCAGGCTGCAGGCAGGTTGGGGGGCTGTTGGGAGGGTGGGGGCTACCCGAGGGTCCTCCTCTGGGGTGGCCCAGATGTCCCTGGGGAGCTGGGGTCCCTGGGACTCCGAAGGAGGCATGCTCAGCTGTCCCCGCACGGGGAGGGGGGGCACTCACTTGTAGAACAGCAACAGGTTGGGAGGGTGCAGCTCAAAGTCGTTCTGGAGGCCGTGCCGAGCGGCCAGGTTGGCCAGGCAGCTGAGCTGGGCAGGGCAGGGGCGTGTCGCGGGCTTGCCCAGCCTGGGGCTCCCAGCCCCCCTCCTGCTGCCACCTTACCCTCGCCCTCAGCGTGGCCTGGGCTCTGTCACCTGGACGCCCTGCCGGCTCCCCGTCTCAGGAGGTGTCGGGGCCAGCCTGAAAGCCCCCCACCCCCGGCCCCCACAGCACTACAGTGGCTCAGTCGTTCATCCCAACGTCACCTCCTGCCTAGACGTTTTGTCTCGCTTGACTTACTTCGGGGTTTTGGGATTTATTGCTAATTTCATACTAATTTTGTAATGAGACAGAATAGTAGCTTTTCTTCCTTCTGTTTCTTTAAACTCAGGGGCAGGCAATGCTTGGGTCAGCTGTGGGTCGAGGTGGACTCAGATGGCAGGGGAGAGGCCGGCAGGCTGGAAGATCCACACGGGGCCCAGAGGACCCGTCCCCAGTGTGGGCACCGTGTGCCAATGGAGGCAGGAAGCATCTAGGGCAGGCCTGCTGGACAAGCCCTCACCCAAGCCAAGAACAGAAGTCAGGGGGTCTGCAGGGAATTGACTGAGAAGTCCTGGAAATGGTCTCAAATGGGCAGCACCAGAGAGTCACCCAAGGAAGGGAAACCTCAACCTCAGACGGCTGGACCTCCTGCCACATTGGGGTCTACTCAACAGCTGCGTCTCAGGTGCTTGCGAGGCTGGCCGGGTCTCACTCCCCATCCCAGCCCCGTGGGCCCCCTGCTGACCCGTGCCCTTTGCTGGGGATGCCCTTCTTCCCCGCCTGTCTCCGGGAAGTCCGCCCCCTGCCCTCAGCACCCTGGCCTGCTCCCGCCAGCCACAGCCCTTTACCTGCCAGGCTCTGAGGGGGACCTGCTGGGTGGCCATCCCCCGGATGAGAGCGGAAAGCTGGTCCCGGGGCAGCTGGCTGGCCGGCTGGCACCAGAAGTCGTGCAGGAGGGAGGTGTTGGCACTGGGCAGACAGGGGACAGGCGGTGAGGAGCGGCATCGAGGTCAGCACCCCCAACACTGAGGGAGTGAGACACACACGAGACCGCGGCTTCACTTAGCACTCCCTCACTCCCGTCAGCACACAGTGGGCGCCAGGCTCCGAGCTGTGAGCAGGGCTTGGAAGTGGCCCTGGCCTGGACTCTGGGTCTATGCCTCCTCCCGAGGCCTCGTCCCAGCGGGCTCTGGGCTCAGGCAGGCTCCACTGTCCCAGCGATGGCTGAGGGTGTGGAGGAGATGTGGCCTGAGCGCCAGCCGGGTCACCGCAGCAGGCCTGGCTTCTGGCTGAGTGCTCCTCACGGTGTGCATCTATCTAATAAAATCGGTGTGTGGGGAGGGCATCTTGTGGGACTTCACCCCAGGCCTCTAACCCTACCTAATCAGTCCTCCGATCAATTGATTGATGGCTCATCAGTGATCTCTAACCCTCCAGGGAAGGGAAGGGTGGCTGAGCCCACATACGAGACCTCGGGACAGTGCTTGGGAATGACTGAGTCTCTGGGACCTGGGAGAGCAGCCCAGTCTTGGGGCAGAGGAAGAAACCCAAGAGGACTCAGGACAAGAAGTAATCGCCCGGCAGGCCAGGAGAGCAGTGCAAGCTGTGAGGGGTTCAGGGCCCCAGGCAGCTGCGACGGCCTGGGGGACCCAGTCCTGACCACGTGGCTGTGAGTCTGATGCAGGACACTGGATGCTCTGGGCCATCTAGGGGCAAAGTCGGTGAGTGATGGGAGCCCTGCCTCAGCTTTCCTGGGCCATCGGGTGCAGAACCTGGGGATGCACGCCCCACCCCACCCCCCCGGCCTGCCAGAGGATCAGCTGCAGAAAACGTGACCTGGCACTCACCTGGCCCACAGGTCAGCCCTGCTGGCATCCAGCCCTCCCTGGGAGAAACCCTGGGCCTGGGGACAAGAGCAGTGGGCAGTGAGCCACATGAGGAGGGCGAGGCCTGGGCTCATCTGGGCACCTGGAACAGAACAGGCCTTGAGCTGCTGCGGGCCCCCAGCACACCGGGGCACTGCCTGCTGGGGGCATCCCTCAGGGTCTGCCTGGGGCTCCCTGTGTCCTAGGGTAGGCCTAGGACCACAGATGGTCCTACCACCTCAGGGGAGCCTGGCTGTGGGAACCACCCCTGGAGGGCCCAATGTGCCCCTTTGTGAGGGCTGTCTCACCTGCTCTGGGGCCCATGGCTGTCCTGGCAGAAAGGTGTGGGGTCACGGGCGGTGGGTGCAGGACTAGCTGGAGAGGAGACAGGAGGTGGTAAGGCCCACCCCATCACCTTCCCTGCCCTCTTTGGCACGGGGCACAGAGAGGGAGGTGCCATCCAGGGTCATGTAGGTTGGGCTCCCTGCAACTGCGTCTCTGTGTCTTTGGGGGGGGACACAAACACCACAAAGTGCCTCTCGGGAACTAAGGAAGTGGCAAGAGGAGGGGCCGGGCCAAAGCCCCGGGCCTTTCTTATCACAGGTCAGGGCTCCTGAGACCTGGAGGCTTCGGTGTCTCCAATAAACAGATCTCTCAACAGCTACAGGGGAGGGGCGGTGGTCCCAGGAAGTCCCTGCAGGCAGCTGTGGGTAGAGGCCTGGGGGCTCTCTAACCTGCCCCCCATTCCTGGGCGGCCTAGAAAGCCCTCCTCCCTCGCAGGGCCTCAGACGCCCCCCAGCCAGACCTGGCCTCCGGCCACAGCCCACACCACAGCCCCACAGGTTGCCCTGCCCGGTCTCCAGATGGAGGCCTTAACCGTGAGATGAAGGTGTCAGGGTGCCCGTGGGCTCTAGACCCTGCACGGCCCAGGGTGTTACTGTCCCATGCGGGCGACAGAGTGGAAGCCAGACGAGCCCGGCTCCCCACCCAGGGCCACACCGAGACTGCCTCCCTAGCCGGGCCCGGTGGGTGCAGGTGCCAGTGGCCCTGCCCCAGCCCCCACTTCTCACCTGAGCATGGAGACCATCTGCTGTAGAGGGAGGTTGTTCCTGCACCCCGCGGTGGCCGTCCGATTGTGTGGGGGTGCGGGCCGGTGCCCGGAGCTGCAGTCTCCTGCAGTGACCCCAGTCCACTGAGTGTGTCAGCCCCTGCAGCTGAGCACTGGGGCTCCGCGGTGGTGCAGGGTGGGGACACCTGGGTTCCTGCTCACCTGCACGCCTCACCCAGCACCCGCCTGCCTGCCCGCCCACTCCTGCAGTGATGCCGGCCAGGCCGATGTGGAGGGGAGGGGCCGGGGCTGTGTCAGGTGAGGCTGCCGTGCCCACCCCTGGGGGCCTCAAGCAGAGCAGACACCTGCTCTCCAGCCCTGGGGGAGCAGGAGGCTGAGCTCACGGTTGGCAGCCACCCAGCACACACCCCTTCCCCCTGGGGGATGTGTCTGTGCCCCGAGGATTGGATGTGCCTTCATACGTGTGCGTGTCTGCGTTTGTCATGCGTGCTGGTGTTTTTGTGCACACGCGTGTGTGTCTGGGAGCATCCACAACTATGTGACGCATGTGTTCCCTGCAGGGACGCCAGGCACATGCAGATCCAACGTGGTGGCGGTTTCTGCCTTGTGAGCACGTGCTTCCATACACGTATGTGCTGGGGGTTAAGGGGGGGGGTGCAGGCACCAGGTAGGTGACCCCAATGGCAAAGAGCTGTGCCACACATGCCCTGCGGGCCCAGGACGGGGCAGCTCCATAAGCCTGGGCCTCTGGGGCTGAGTGGGAGGTGCCCCAGTGAGGGTGGGTGGGGCCAGGTGCCCAGAGCTGAGTCCTGGCTCTCCTCATCCCCTGGGAGGGGCGCAACTCCCACCTGGCAGGGCCAGGAGGGCACCGGGCCTTGAACCCCTGGACCCACTAGCACCACAAGTAGGGCTGCACATGCCCAAAGGGCCTGCCGCACGGCCAAGAGGACACACTGACCCTAGAGGGCCAACAGCTGGAGGGACCAGCTGGGGACTGCCGCCCAGCCCTGCACGGAAGTTCAGCCGCACCATGTAGAGCTGGATGTGCTCCTGGCCTCCCAGTACCACTGGGGGCGCTGCCCCACCAGCACACACGCCCCCAGGAGCTTGCCTGCCACAGGCCTGCCCCATGCTTCACCCCCCCTGCAGCATCTGTCTGGCCACTCCTGCCTGAAGAAACTCTCCCTGCCATCCGTGCCCAGGAGACCCTGCTCGACTCCCATGCCTTCCAAACCTTGCCCACCACAGCTAGGGTGTGCGCCCCAGTGTCTGGGCTCCACAGCCTCAGCTTTGAGGCCCCCCCAGGGCGGTGGGAGACGGCCAATCTGCAGGAAGCAAGGTCTGGATTTGGCCTGCGGGCGGCTCTCTGGGTCCTGGGGGACTCAAGGGGCCAAGGAGACCTTTCAGGGGGAGCAGCAGGGCTGTGAGAGGGGCAACATACATTCCCCAGGGTGGGGCCTACCCCTGTGCGCCTTCCCGTCCTGCTTCCCTACCTTGGGGGCTACCAGTCTGTCTAGCCCTCCAACTTCTCTGCCGTTTGCTCTGTAGGCCCAGCCTGTGGGCCCCACCAGGCCAGAGTCTACACCAGTGTCCTCCAGCTGGCCACACCTGCCCTCTGCTGTCCCCCCAGGGCCCACCCCAGCCATGAGTGCCTATCCTGCAAGGTAGCTGGCGTTCTGATGGCGGAGAACCCTAAGAAGGATGTGGGGACAACGACTCTAGGAAGGGACCCTGGTGAGAACAGATGGGCGCTCCAATGCTTTTGGCTAGGTGAACGGGGGATGTCTAGGAACGGGGCTGACCCAATTTCAGTCCTCCACCCAGAGCCCAGCCTCCATCCACACTAGGCTGCAGGGTACTCACTGCATGGCAGGGGGAGGGTCCATCCTGGCTCCTGCTGGGGGGCCTAAGGCAGAGATCTGCCCAGTGTAGGAAAAAGGGCAAGGGTCTGGGGCCTCAAACCTCCCCATCAGATGGATTCATAGTCACTCATGAGATCAGTCACTGAGTATTTATTCTGAGGCCCCGGAGCTCAGCTACAACTAGGCCGATGTGGGCATGTCATTGGGATGGAAGAGATGGGGGCTGGCCACTCTTGCTCCCCAGCTGAAATGTGAGGACCTGTGGTGGCCTAGGCACTGTGAGAAGACCGAGGGACGTGGCTCGGACCCTCCCCCATGTGCCGTGTGGGTGGGGAGGAGGAGGCCCACGAGTAGAATCTGGTAAAAGCAAAGGCACGAGGCAGCACTGGGTGGGCGGGATGGGTCAGGGTCCGCAGGCGGAGAATACCCAGCCAGGATAGGCCGACCAACACAGAAGGTCCAAGAAGAGCAACGAGGAGCAGGGCGCTCTGAGGCCTGGGGGCCCTGCAGGATCCTAACTCGAGGCTGGCCCGCTGTGGGCTCTGTCCCTTAGAGAGTGACCCTGGGCAAATCCATAAAACAAGCCCCTAGGAGTGAAGCTTTGGAGCCAGGAAGGCAGGCCTTGGTTTCCCCTCTCAGGGGAACGGGGTGCTCAGAGGGAGGTCCCATCCTCCAAACTCCCCGGCAGCCTGGCTCCCCCTGCTGGCCCTGCCCGCCCCTCTCCAGGCCTGGCTGCTGGAGCCAGGGCCTCAGGCCCCATCCACAGTGGGGCTGAGCACAGGACACCCTGACTCAGGATGGGCCCAGGGCTGTCCCCTGCAGCCCCCATCCCCCTAGTGGGCCCAGCCTGCCACTCCCACCCAGCCTGCTGCCCTCAGTTGTCAGGCTCTAGGGTCCACTCTGACAGCCACTGCAAGCATGAGGCCCGCTGTGCCTCTGTCTCGGGGGGCTTGTTGGGGGGCGTGGAAGTGCTGCAAGGCCCAGGACTCCCTTCTGTGGGATCAGGGTCGGGAGCAGCCCTCAGGACCTGGACGAGCTGGTCCAGTGACTGCACCAGGGTATGGGGGCTCCAGCAGGCATCGAGCGCCGGCACGAAGGGATCTGGTGTGCAAGCCTCCACACGTTCAGTGTGAGTGGGGATACGCAAATAAAAGGCGTGCAGCATCATGCGGAAGGGCTGGTCTTCTTGGTCCAATGCCTGCCCGTAGGTCAGGTCCCCCACAACAGGATGGCTGAGAGCACTGCAATGCACACGCAGCTGGTGCGTCCGGCCTGTGGGGGTGGGGTGGGGCAAGAGGACTGGTAGGGTGGGGGTGCCATTCCATGCCCACCCCTCACCCACTCACATCACCCCTAGCCCTAGTCCCTGTTGCCCTCTTCAAGCCCCAAAACCCCGAGACAAGGCAGACCCGTTTCCTGTTACAGACAAGAACGTCAGAGCTTAGAAGAGGGATCGACCTCGAGATCACTGCCAGTAGGGGCAGGGTCAGGTGCGCTAGACCACCCCTATTGGCCTTCCAGGATAGCAAGGCCTGGGGTGGGCGGGGGGGGGGGGGAGGATAGCAAAGTGGCCCCAGGCAGGCCGCTCTGCCCCGTGCCACCACATATTATGCTGTGGGACTCGAGGGACACGGCCTTGCCCCCCCAGTATGTCCGACAGACACACCTCCGTACACATGGGTGAGAAGCACCATTAGCAGACAGCAAGTGGGCCTGGAAAGTTTCCTGCCTCGCCGCTGGACGCACCTGTGAGGGGCTGCAGCAGCACTTTGGACACAGGATCGCCGGCATACAGCCCATACTCCAGGACTACCAGCTCTGTAAGGCTTGGTTTGGGGTTCTCACAGCCTGTGGAGAGCAAGACGAGATGCGAGGGTTGGCTGGACCAGTGGAGAGCCCAACCCACCCCAGCCCGGCTCATTCAGGGCCCCCACTGGGTGACGAGTCCTGCCCTCCGTACCCTGAGTGCCCTCGATGCACATGGTGTGAGCCCGACCCTCGGTGCTGTTCCTGCCAATGGCGTAGTTGATGGTCATCCGGCTCTCCTGCACATGTCCCCGCACCTGCTGGGCACAGACTCACAAGCTGCTCTCAGGACCACCCACCCCTTCTGGGGAGCCCACCTGGCACTGACAGCCTGCTGAAGTGGCTGAGGATTGGAATCCCCTGCCCGGGGGGTGGTCAGGCCTTACCAGAGCCAGATAAGCCTTGGTGACGCGCCGCTCCTTGAAGCACTTGTAAGCGCTGCCCGCTGCCGCCTTGTTCAAGGCCACGCAGAGTGCCCCGCTGGTGGAGAAGTCCAACTGGTGGCAGAACCTGACACAAGGCCAGGGGTCAGCGCTGGCCAGACTGGGGAGTGGCTACTTCCTCCCACAGAAGCTGCTGGGGGCCATTGGCCGGCCTCCGCCTACCTGAACCCATAGTAGGTGTCAGGATCCGCTAACTCCGGGAAGTGGTGGCGCAGCTGCTTCTGGAGGGTCGGAGTCTCGCGCCACATCCTACTGTCGATCCGCAGATCCCAGTGCTTGTTCACCACAAGGAAGTCCTGGCTCTGGTACACCACGGACAGGTTCTCTATTCGGCCTGGTTCCATGGTGGAGGCCTGCAAGTGGGGGCTCACAGGGAGTCCAGCACTGTACTCATTAGGGTCCCCAGGGTCCCCAGGGTCGCGGGTGGGAAGCCGCTGACGCGGTGTCAGCCGAGCACACGGCCCCAGTGTGTATGCACCCGCTAGGTCCCTTTCTACGCCTACCTCTGAGTTCCGACTGTGGGGCTGCCCAACCCAGACGCAGATCCCGGGGGAAGCAGTCCTGCGCCCCGGCCCACCCCCGCGGACCCTCCCGGGACAGTGCACCAACATGCCACGGGAGCCTCTTCCTGAGCGGGGAAGGGCCAGGAGAGGGGCTGCCGCGCCCCCCACGGCCCGGGCGGGCCAGGTCAGCCGAGTGAGGGGGCCCCCTACGCCCCCCTCTCCCTCCGCGCAGACACCCCCTCCCCGGCAGCCCCCGCCCCCCGCGTCTGATGGGCACAGGCCGCCTACCAGCGCCTCCCGCGGCCCCGCCCACTCCGGGACCGACCTGCAGCCCGGCCGCGCCGCCCGGGCCCCGCGAGGCCGCTGCCGGGCCCTGGCTCCAGCACCCCGTCCCCGCGCCTGGCGACCCAGCGACCCCGGAGCCGCGCCTCATAGGGCCCTGCAGGAGCGCGCAGCCCCGCCCCACGCCCCGCCCACGCCACGAACGGGCGGCCGTGCGGGCCAATGATGAGCGTCCTGGGATGCCGCACTGGCTCTGCCCCGCCCCGCCTGCGCGCGCAGCCCCGCCCCCGCCGCGCTCTTCCCGTTGGCCAATGGAGAGAGCCGCCGGGCACGCCGGCCAGGGATTGGCGGCGCCGGGACGCTGGGGGCGGGTGCGGCGCGCGGCGGCCGCGCGGGAGGTTCGGAGCGGACGGCTGGTCCGGTGGGAGCGGGAGCCATGGGAGACCTCGAGCTCGAGCTGGGCGGTGCCCAGGACGACTTCCACAGCCAGTTCGCGGACGAGCTGGAGGTGCTGGCGGAGCTGGAAGGTGGGCGCGGGCCCCGCCGCAGCCTCGTCCCCCGTAGTCCGGGAGGGCTGCCTGGAGGAGGGGAGGCGAGCGGGGGCCGCGAGGCTGGAGCGAGAAGGGTCCTCCGGCGCCGCCGGCCGCGGGAGCTCTTGCCTGTATGTGGGGACGCGCCGACCTAGCGCAGCTGCTGTCATCTTTCCCTCCTGGCAGGGACGGCGGCCCTGTCATCCCCCAGGGACCCCTGGCCCACGGTGGGCCGGTCCCGGCTGACGTCCGAGGAGGCCGTTGCTGGAGGCGACGCTGCCACTCCTTGCTCTCCAGGTGGACGTCCAGGGAACCACAAAGGCAGTGCGAGGAAGAGGCAGCTGGCCGACCGCGTCTCGAGGGACACGGCCTTGCCCCCCAGTATGTCCGCAGGGGCCCAGGGCCCAGGGCTGGGGTGTGAGGCTGGGGAAGAGCCTCTGTTCCTTCCGTCTCCCTCCCCAGCCCCCAGGGTCAAACGGCTTAGGCTGGAAGTCGTCAAGAAGCTGAACTTCAGGCCCGAGGAGATGGAAGAGCCGCCCCTTCCTGACTCCCCTGCTGGGGGCATCACGCCCCCACCGAGTCCCGAGGTCCCCACTGAGCTGTGGGGCAAGGGGTGTGTGGCTGGGGGCACAGGTGTCCCAGGGATTGTGGAAGGGTCCTGGGTTTCCGGAGGCCTGGGGCTGGGGGTGGGTGGGAGGGATGTATAGTTGAGTGGATCTGGGTTCCTCCGATGGTAGCAGGAGGGGTGAGTCCCCAGGACAGTCCTTGTCCCTTCCCAGGCTCATGGATGCTGGTGCTGATGTGGGTCTCCTGCAGGCCTCGCCGGCAGCCCGAAATCCCGTCCTGAGGCGGCCCCCTGTCCTGGAGGACTATGTCAGTGTGACCTCCATGGGTGGCTGCCGGGCTTTTCTGGTCCTGCGGGCTGACCCAGTGGGCACAGGGGTGCAGGTGGGTGCTGTGTGGCCACAAGGGGGTGGGGGGCTCAGTGCTGCCCAGGAGAGTCCTAGACCTCATGTCCCCACTGGGACCCTGGGCACCCCTCAGGAAGTTCACCTGGCTTGCCTCCCTTTCCCTTTCGTATCTTCTTCTTTTTTTTTTTAAACATTTTATTTATTTACCTGAAAGGGAAAGACACGGTGAGAGAGGGAACACAAGCAGGGGGAGTGAGAGAAGGAGAAGCAGGCTTCCCGCGGAGCAGGGAGCCCAATGTGGAGCTCGATCCCAGGACTCTGGGATCATGACCTGAGCTGAAGGCAGACGCTTAACGACTGAGCCACCCAGGCGCCCTCCCTTTCGTATCTTCTTTTTTTTTTTTTTTCTTTTTTTTTGGGTTTTTTTTCCCCCTGTTTTTTTTTTTTTTTTTTGGAATTATTGTTTAGAGAGGAAGCTTGGCCTGTTGTTGGTCTGTTCATACTGAAATAATGCCACCTGGGTCCCTGAGCACTGTTGGGGGTCCGTGAGTAGTTATGTCCTGCAACAGGATGAATGCTGCCCTCACTTTCCTACAGACCCCTTTCGTTGATATCTGGCGGCGAGGCCACAGCCAGCTGGATCTGTTGGGTGTGTCCTTCGCGTCCCTGAAGGAGCAGGTCGACAGTGAGGTGGGGCTTGCTGGGAAGAGAAGGGTGGCTCTGTAGGGGGACTGCACGTTGGAGCCATACAGATCCCAACCTCTGGTGTTTGCACAGCGGAGGCAGCAGCTGCTCGAGGAGGCCCATCGGCTCTCAGACACACTTCGCAGGTGACACGGTGGGCCCTCCCACCCCTAACCTCCAGCCTGTAGTCGAGGGGTGTGCAGTCCCTCCAAAGGCACGATGTTCTTCAGCCTCAGGTCGGAGGAGGTCCAGCCTTTGGCAGCTCCTGAGGAAGAGATGGCCAGCAACCAAGGTGACTCCCAGCACTGCCTCTGGGTGGACGAGTTCGCACCTCGGTCCTACACGGAGCTGCTCAGTGATGACGTGAGACTTTATTGTTGTTCAAGCGTGACTTGCTCTTTTGTTGCCAAAAATGAAAGCTGCAGGATTTAGCTAATTCTTATGTTGTCAGCTTACAGGGCATTGGAATGGAAGAGATGGCTTTTTGGTGTTTTTAAGATTTTATTTACTTTTTTGAGAGTGAGAGAGGGAGAAGCAGACTCCCCGCTGAGCAGGCAGCCAGGATGAAGCCTGATCCCAGGACCCTTGGATCATGACCTGAGGCAAAGGCAGCCCCTTAACCACCTGAGCCACTTAGGAGCCCCAGAAGAGATGTTTTGTTTTGTTTTTTTTTTAAAGATTTTATTTATTTATTTGAGAGAGAATGAGAGAGAGCACATGAGAGGGGGGAGGGTCAGAGGGAGAAGCAGACTCCCTGCCGAGCAGGGAGCGCGATGCAGAACTCGATCCAGGGACTCCAGGATCATGACCTGAGCCGAAGGCAGTCGCTTAACTAACTGAGCCACCCAGGCGCCCAGAAGAGATGGTTTTGATTTGCACATTTGAATTGTAGATAGGGATACTGAGGCCAGCATGGGGCTGGCATGCTCTAGGTCATCTGTGACCTGGGTTGGGGATCCAACCCCCCCACCTCCTCGGAGCTTCTGTTTCCTTTCTTACTCATAGAAGCTGATGCTGGGATGCCCCTGGGGATGGTGGGGGCTCCTGAAGGGCTCAGGTTTATAGGGATGGAGGCTCTGAAGTGAGCCTCACTCTGTCACTCACTGGCAGGGTGACCAGACACTGGTCACTTGCCACTCAGCTTCAACCTCCTTGTGTGTTTTCTGGGGCTTAACGACAGCAGGCTGACATGAAGGGTGGGCACAGGGGTCCTCGGTGCTGGCCGTTTCTCCAGGCCATGCTTCCTTTCTTACAGTTCACTAACCGCTGCCTCCTCAAGTGGCTAAAGCTGTGGGACCTGGTGGTGTTTGGCCGAGAGAGGCCTGCTAGGAAGCCAAGGCCCAGTGTGGAGCTGGCCCGGGGTGGCAAGGAGGCCCCAAGCTCCAGCAAATGGAAAAGCCATGAGCAGGTGCTGGAGGACATGCTAGAGGCTGAGCTGGACCCGAGCCGGCGGCCCCGGCAGAAGGTAAGCCCCACCTGGCTGTGCCACACATGTCTGAGCCCGGGGGCTGTGCTCTCTGGGCAGCCAGCGCCTTTGCAGCCTCTCGGGGCCCTGAGGCGCATTTAGCGCTCCCACCGCTGGGACGTTAAAACGTCAGCATGCCAGGGTGGTAACAGGCTATAGCACGTGTGCGTCTGTGTTGTCTTGGCTGCAGGTGGCGCTGCTGTGTGGGCCCCCGGGGCTTGGCAAGACCACCCTGGCTCACGTGATTGCGCGGCATGCTGGGTACTGCGTGGTGGAGATGAACGCAAGGTAAGTGGCAGGGAGGCCAGCCTCCATCCTGACTTAGCCCTGAGACCCCAGTGGGTTGGCGGTGGGGACAGTGGAGTGGGGTTCTTACTTTCTCAGGGCTTTCTGGGGTGGTAGCCTTGAGGTGTAGGTGTGGTGGCTCAGCCCCGGAGACTGTCCGATCAGGGACCTTGGTTGCTGTCTTGGCCGAGGCCATGCTGCCCTGACGGCAACGCCCTTGGCCTCATGGTTCCAGCGATGACCGCAGCCCTGAGGCCTTCCGCACGTGCATCGAGGCGGCCACGCAGATGGAGTCGGTGCTGGGTGCTGGCGGGAAGCCCAACTGCCTGGTCATCGATGAGATCGACGGGGCCCCCGTGGTGGGCCTCCTGGGTGCCCCAGTGGGTGGGCAGGTGGGTGGGCAATGGGCTAGGGCTCACTGTGTCTTTTTTGCATTCCCTAGGCTGCCATCAACGTTCTTCTGAACATCCTGGACCGCAAGGGCCCACAGGATGCAGAGTCAGGGGATCAGGTTCCCACAAGTGGGGGACGGCGGCGCCGGGCCGAGGGGGGGCTCCTGATGAGGCCCATCATCTGCATCTGCAATGACCAGTGAGTGGGCTGGAGCAGGGCTTTGCACAGGGAGGGGTGTGGTGGGGGGCCTCCATGGGAGGGCAGAGGGCTTCTGGGAGGGTGTACCCCCAACCCTACCTGGGCTGTGCCACACGCTTCTGCCCACTGGGCTGTGGCACAGCCCAGGTAGGGTTGGGGGTACACCCTCCCAGAAGCCCTCTGCCCTCCCATGGAGGCCCCCCACCACACCCCTCCCTGTGATCCCCTGATGTCCCTGGCTGGGCGGTGTGGTGTGCATGTGCCTGTTCCCCTGCAGGTTTGTACCCTCCCTGAGGCAGTTGAGACAGCAGGCCTTCGTGCTCTACTTCCCACCCATACTGTCCTCGAGGCTCACGCAGCGGCTACAGGAGGTCAGTGAGGGCTGGAGCGGGGGACACATGACTAGGGGGCTGCGTGGCTGACTGCGGGGTGTGGGGATGTGTCCCCTGTCCTGGCCCTGTGTCCCTCTCCTTTGCCATCCCCTCTCCCATCCAGGGCTCCATCCCCCAGCTGGCCTCAGGATGTGGGGGTGACCGGACCAGTTTGCTGTTTGGCAGTAGATGGTTTAAAGCAGGGACCAAGGCTGGTCCGTGGGGATCTATAGCTGTGTTCTAGGGAAGAGAGGGCCCCAGGGTGGGTTTCTGGGGGAGTGGCCCCCCACCCTCCTGCCTCCCTGCAGATCTCCGTGCGGCAGGGCATGCAGGTTGACCCGGGTGCACTGGCAGCTCTGTGTGAGAAGACAGACAACGATATCCGGGCCTGCATCAACACCCTGCAGGTGGGCAGGTGCGCGGGGCTGCTGCTGGGGTGCAGCAGGGCTCAGCCGCCGCTAACCAGCCCCCGCCCGTCTGTGTCCAGTTCCTTCATGGGCGGGGCCGGCGGGAGCTGAGTGTGCAGGCTGTGCAGGCCACACGAGTTGGCCTCAAGGACCAGCGCAAGGGGCTCTTCTCTGTGTGGCAGGAGGTGTTCCAGCTGCCCCGGGCCCAGAGGTAAGTGGGCAGGCCAGCCCCGTCTCCTGCGGCAGACTGAGCGCCGCACGGGCCCTGGGGAAGCATGGTCTGTGTACAGACGCCTGGGCCGCTTCGGGGAGCAAGGCATCATGGAGGGGGACGAAGAGGTGGGGCCCCATTCCAGCCTTGGCACCCCTCTGCAGGCAACGCTGGGGCCAGGACCCGGCCCTGCCCCTGCACATGCTCCCGTTCCATGATGGGCACCTGGGTCTGGGGCCCCGTGCTGCCGGGGCGCCTTTGACCACGGCTTCCCAGCGGTTCTACCACATCCTGCACGTGGCTGCCTCTGCAGGGGAGCACGAGAAGGTGGTCCAGGTAATCTTGCTCTGCCTTGAGTGTTTTTGGGGGTGCTGGTACGCTAGCATCTGTCTGCGTCTCTGTCCCCAGAGAACCGGAGACGCTTCACACGGTGTCAAGCTCAAGGAGCAATGGGATGGGACCAAGGGGTGGTGGACACTGTGCGTCAGGGAGCTCTCTCAGAGGTGATGGGGAGCAGGGACAGAGGCCTGGGAGGAGGGACTAGCTGGTGCCGGGGGTGGGGTGTGGGCCGGCATGGGCTGGCAGGGAGGGAGGTGGGCTGGGTGCGTGGTGTCATCTGACTCACGGGGTCAGTCTAGTTGCTGGTCGGGACGCAGGTGATTGGGGCAGGAGTGGCTAGACAGCCTGAGTCAGTGCCCGGGAGGGTCCCCGTTCTGGACATGAACTGTGGGCACGGGGATGTGGGGTGGGGCAGGCAGGGTAAAGTTTTGGCTTGAGCAGGTGGCAGAGATGCCCCCCACCCCAGGGAAGCCTGGCCTAAGCTGTCTCCCTGACTAAGCAGCTTTGGATTAGTGGCTGTGGATCTGATAAATCCGGAACTCTCCACGGGGAGGGGTTGTGTGCGCCCCGAGGGAATGGGAGTCTCACGTGGAACAAGAGCAGGGGCTCTGTGCCCTCCGTTCTGGCTGCAGAGCTTCCTTTGGGGAGGGGGTGGGTACTGGAGCCTGTGGGCTCCTTGAGGCAGTCGTGGGTAGGGGGTTCTTTCCTGCACCTCTCAAAACAGTGGGGCGGCAGGCTGGGCCTTCCTGGCTCCTCCTTCGGGGCCTCAGGGCTACTTGGTGGTGCTAGCAGCTCTCCCAGAGACCCTGGGCTTGGCAGGGCCGGTGTGAGGTGCTTGTATGTGGGCTGGGGGCTGAGCCTGGGGGGGTTCAGCATCCCACCCACCTGCTCACCCCCAGGGCCTGTTTGACAACTTCCTGCGCTTGCGGCTGCGGGATTCCAGCCTGGGGACCGTGTGCGCGGCCCTCGACTGGCTGGCCTTCGATGACCTGCTGAGCCGCGCCGCCCACCACGGCCAGACTTTCCAGTTGCTGCGCTATCTGCCCTTCCTGCCGGCAGCCTTCCACCTGCTCTTTGCGTCCAGCCACGTGCCGAGGATTGCTTTCCCCAGCAGCCAGCAGGAGGTGTGTCTCCTGAACCCTGCCTGGGCCTGGGGTCTGGCCCAGGGAGCCTGGGTTTCCTAGGCCTGCTTCATCCTCCACCCCAGGCCCAGAACCGGACCAGCCGGACACAGAACCTCATCCAGACGCTGGTGGCGGGCATCGCACCTGCCACCCGCAGCCGAGCTGCACCTCAGGCTCTCGTCCTGGACGCCCTCTGCCTGATTCTGGACATCCTTGCGCCCAAGCTGCGCCCTGTGAGTGCCTCGTCCGGAGTGGGGGTGTCGCCGCTGTGGGGGCGGGCCCGGCCATGCTCAGCGTCCCTGCCCACAGGTGAGCACGCAGCTGTACAGCACTCGTGAGAAGCAGCAGCTGGCCAGCCTCGTGGGCACCATGCTTGCCTACAGCCTCACCTACCGCCAAGAGCGCATGCCCGACGGGCAGTATGTCTACAGGCTAGAGCCGTGAGTCTGCAGCACCTGGGGTGCCAGGGACAGGAGGCTGGGCTCTGGGTGCTACGGCAGTGAGGCCAGGAATCTTGGGGAGGTGTAGTCTCCCTTTTCCCGCCTGTGGGGCAGCGATAAGGGGTCAGTTCCAGCTCAGCACTTGCGCAGATGTGATTGTGAGGTGGGGGGTCCCCCTTATGGGGCATTATTGCAGAGGCTCTGCCTGCCTCAGTGTCCCCCAGGCACTGCTCCCAGAGGGTCCTCGAGCTTCCCAGGGCGCTGCTGCCCCATCCTGAGATGTTCCCCGGGGCCCCACTGCCCAACAAGGGGACCAGTGCCCATCACTCTCTGTGCCATTTGCAAGGAGGCGGTAATGGTGACAGTTCCCAGTGCTCAGCCCCAGCCTTGAGCCTAGGCCCTGCCCTGTTGTCTCATTTTTTCATCCTGCAGCCTTGGGACGGTTCCCTTCTCATGCCCACAAGCAGTTGGGGAAACTGAGGCTTGGGGTGGGTCATCCCCTGCTGCTATGGGCCCAGGCATTGTATTGGCAGGACTGAGCTGCACACTGCAGCCCCTGCTTCTTGGCATTTGGGACGGGTGGGCAGGTAGCAGCTGCCTGTGCTGCTGATGGCACACCTCTTGACCCGCCCTGAGAGCAGGAACGTGGAGGAGGTCTGCCGCTTTCCTGAGCTGCCCGCCCGCAAACCCCTCACCTATCAGGCCAAGCAGCTCATTGCCCGCGAGATCGAAATGGAGAAGATGCGGCGGGCGGAGGCCTTGGCCCGGGTTGGGGACAGCCCCCAGGTAAGCCCACCCTGGGGGCCAGAGCCAGGCCAGGGAGGGCAGGGCCGTCGGAAGGGACCTTGTCCCTGGACTGGCCCTGCCCAGTCAGCCCTCACCACACCTTTCGTCTGCAGGTGGACGGGGTTCCCCCAGGGGCCGAGGCTCCACTGGGGGGTGCCGGGGACAAAGCGGCACAGCCGCCCACCTCACACAGCCACGAGGGGCAGCGGCTAGAGCGGCGGCTGGAGCGCATCCTGAAGAGAGCGGCCCTGGAGGAAAAGGTGTGAGGGATGCGGCTGGTTCTCAGCCCTCGGGGGCTGTCACTTGCCTGCTGCTCAGCCTCGGGGGATTTCCCGTGCCCCCAGCTTTCCATCTGGGCGAGAGGGGGCTCTGCTGGTTGTGGCAGGAGGAAGCTGCCATGTGGGTGATGAGGGACCGAAGGGACATGTGCTGAGTGGGTCTGCTCCAGCGTGAGGCGGGCCTGGGAAGGGGAGGTGGGCATCTGCTCCCACAGCCTGGGGCCATTGGCTGCTCCCTGGGAGGGGGCCTCTGGCCCTCCCCCCAGGGCAGGGAGTGCCCGCCACCCGTCTAGGCTGAGAGCCTGACCAGCCTGCCCCCTTCAGCCTGAGAGGGACTTCTTTGGTCGTGTGGTCCTCAAGAGAGTGGCAGCCCTGAGTGCAGGTGTGTGGGGCGCGGGAGGCACGGGAGGGGCGGCAGGGGCCGGGGCAAGGCAGAGGAACAACCATGTGGCCTCCACAGGAGATGTGGCCCTGGAGACCGACGCGGCTGAGCGGCACATAGGCACGGCGGTGGGCAGGAGTGACGTCTGGTTTCGCTTCAAGGAGGGCGTCTCCAATGCTGTGCGGCGCAGCGTCTACATCAGGGACCTGCTGTAGCCGGGGTGCACCCGACACCGTGAGCCCATGCTGGATACCTCCGGAGGCCCATGCCGGATGCCCCGGGTCCACACGAGACGCCCCAGGGCCCCACGCTTGATGCTGTCATGTTGCGTTTTCTCCGTCAGAAAATGTACAAAAGCACGGACGCTCTCAAAGTCTTTATAAAAGTCACACCTTTATGGAGTTGTCCTCCCTACAGAAGCAAGAGCCCGGGGGCGGGGCGGGGGGGCCTCACAGGATGGCACACTTGCCCTTCTCCACCCATGGGTTGTTCTTCATCAGGTCGGGGTTCAGGAATGGGTCCTTGGGGATCCCATCCTCGATCCATTTGAGGAGCCTGTGGTTGGGTAGGGTGGGGAGAGTGAGGTTGAGCAGGTGGGTGCCTGGCTTCTTAGAAGTGCTGCCCAACGGCAAGGTGCAGGGCCATGGCTCTGGCTCATGCAAACGAACACAGGGCAGGGAAATGAAATGCAGATTGGAGCCAACCCTGGGTGGGGTGGGGTCCTGGGGACTTACTCAGGGATGGTCTTGGACGACATCTCCCTCTTGAAGGCCAGCTGGTACTTGAGGCTCTCCACCTCTTTTTTCATCTGGGGCACATCCCACTCCTCCATGGCGTCGGGAGCTTCGGAAGTGGCCAGCCTGGGGCTGGAGGACACAGGAGGAAGCAACAGCCAGAGGGCTGCCAGCCTGTAGTCAACCCCCAGATGCTCCCTCCCCACCAGATTGATAGCCGGTCTGCTGCTTGGGAGGTCCCCAGGGGCTGTACCACCCCTTTCCCCGGGGTCCAGAGAGGCACCCACGTAGTCCACAGGGTGCAGGGCCTGGAGCTGAGGCCCCACTGATGAGGTCCCATGTGTCTGCCCCTCCCCCCATGGGGCTAATTAACTGCAGAGAAAAGTTTTTACTCTGAGCTCTGCATCCTCACCTCCCACTCCCATCAGAGCCTTACCATGGCCTGGTCTCTTGGAGAGAGAAGGGGCAGTGTTTCAGCCATAGCAGGACCAAGCACACAGCACAGATGGGTTCCCAGAAGCCCACCCTCCAACTGCGAGGCCCACTTCCCATTCCTGGTTGCAGAGGGGGCAATCCAGACCCTCACATGAGGGGTGGGGCTGTGCCTGGCCTCCTTCCTGTGCCTTCCCTCTGCTTTGCATGGGGAAGCCTACCCAAAGGAAATTAATCTTGGGGCTTGGAGGATTTGGCTGCAATTTGCATCTCTAGCCAAGGGGTTGGGGGGGGTAGGTGCTGAGGGTCTTGGGGTCACAGGCTGCACAGCTGGTCTGGGACTTGGAGTGGCTACAGCCTTCTGCTGCCCTGTGTTGCCCCCCACACTGTTCACAAACCGCCTGGCCCAGTTTGTTTGTGTACCAGCCTGGCAAAGCGGGTTGCTTCCTGCCTCCCTGACTAAAGCCCACTCCAGGGGCCCAGGGAGTCTCTCACTGGCCCCCAGGCCCTGCTCCCATCACAGGAGGCTGAGAGCCAGGGGATTGGCTTTCTGGACCTTGGGAGGGTAGGCAGGGGTTGACAGGAGTGTGACCCTGTCTGCACTAGCCTGTGGACGGGACTCCAGGCTGGAAGATCTCCATCTTGAGAGGGGTGGGGGTCGGCCCTGGTCGGTTGGGGACAGAGCATCCACACTAGGAGCCAGGGGTAAGAGCCGTAGGGGAGCAGGGCCTGCCTTTGTGGGGGGGGCAGCCAATAGGGGGCATGCAGTTACTCCCCTCCCAGAGACCCCAAGTTCAGCATCCCCACCCCTGGCCGGACAGCCACGTGGTGGGGGGCTCTCCGCGGCGGGGGCGGGGGTGGCGGTCTGCCCGCAGCGCCCACCGCCTGCCCTGTCTGCCCTACCTGCGCGCAGCGCCGCCGGAGCCGGCCGCCCGTCCCGCGCGCCCCGCGACGCCCCCGGCCACGGCGCTCGGCGGGCACTGCGGGCGGCGCGCACGGCGCAGGACGCGGCTTCCCTCCCCCTCGGCCGCCCCGCCCCCGCCCCCGCCCCGCCCCGCCCGCCCGAAGACCGAGGGGGTCCTCCCCGCCGGGGGGGTCGGGCCTGTTGGGACGCGCAGGGCAGCCGCCTCGGTCACAAGACCGACAGGCAGGGGCATCTGGGGGTTAGGATGGTCCAGGTCAGCCCAGCGGGACCCGCCGCCTCGGTTTCCTGCTCTGCACGGGGGGGCCAGTTCACCTACCTTGGACGGTGCCGGCAAGGGCCAAGTGACAAGGACCAAGTGATGGTGAGTGACAGCGAGGGCCAAGTGAATGAGTGAGCGGGCACACAGGCCGGCAGAGCCCAGGCAGGTGCCCCGCCCACTCCTGCCACCTGGGGCCAGGCCCTGGCACCGCCCCCTCCCCCCTGCCCTCCTCCTCGGTGCTGGGCCTACCCCAGGGACTTGGCCTCACTCTGCACGCTCCGTCAGCCCCTGCGGATGGGGGATGCAGGGATGGCAGTGTGGAGTCAGCTCTGGCTGTGGACAGTGGTCTACAGTGGGGCTGGCACCGAAGACTTTCATCCCTTAGACTGTACCCTAGCCGTCCATGCGCTGCCAGGCTCTAGTCGAAGGCCGGGCGGGAGTAACAGGGATGAGGCCAGGACACTGCACGCCCCTGGGGCCTCAGCAGTGCCCTGGAGCTGAGCCATCCACAGGTGTGAGCCTGTGTCCCCCATTTCTAGGCCGGCGGCGGGCTGACTGGGTAGCTGCCCTGAGGGCTGGGGGTCCGTCCACTCTTCAGTTGGCCCTGGGCTGGGAATACCCAGACTTGTTCTGTGTAGGCCCAGGGGATGCGAGGCTGTGTCTGGCTCAGGGGTGCCCAAGCCCAGGCTGAGCAGCTTTGGGGGCTCTGGGGAGGGAGGGGGCGTTCCTCCCTCACTGCAGGCCCGTCCCCTCTCCTCTCTGCCTGCTCCTCAGCTGGCCCCTGATGGGACCCAAGCAGATGCTCACTCTGCCCTCCATCCCTCAGGGACGGGACCACATCCCGTTCTCCTCAGACCTGATGCCCTGGCTGTGTCTGGCAGGCCCCGCTGCCCAGCTCTCGGGGGAGCTGTGCCCTTGGGGCCATTCGGTGATGCAGGTACCAGGCTGCATCCTGGGCAGGGGGCCCCCAGGCATCAACGGCAGCCACGGAAGGCAGCAGGGCCCAACTTCTCAACGTCCACCCTCACAGAGGCCTGCACTAGGCCTTTGGCGGGAGCTCTGGCAGCCTCCTCTGGGCTGGGGGCCTGTGAATGGTCCTGGTGTCCTCACCTGGGAGGGAGGATGGGGTGCCTCCTGCCCCTTTGGGTTCCCGAGCCCTCCCTGATGCGATTCTGTGAAATGGGGTCAGCTGTGCGTCCCTGGCCCCTCTCACGCATCAATATGATGATGCATCTGGAAGCACTTCTGGAATTGGGGCACATCAGGAAAATGAGGGATTATTTTTATTATGGATTTATGGGGGGTGGGGGAGCTTAGAGCCCAGGGCCCTGCTGTCCTCCTCAGGGCAGATGGCCGGCAGCCCTGAACACTCGTGGGGCCCGGGGTGCTGCTCACACCGGGTGGGCAGCCCAGGGCAGGGCCTCACGTTGGCCCTCAGGCCTGGCTCAAGGTTTGGGCTGAGACCTGGGCCGGCCCGACCCTGCCACCCAGTCATGCCTTCTCTTCAGACTGCACAGGCAGAACTGGGCACCCAGGGCCAAGCTTTGGCCTGATGGCAACTGGAGAGTCCCCTGGGAGAGGGCCTGGTGTGGCCTGAGTCCGGTGTGACAAGGGTCTGCTTCCGGGCCCTGCTTCGTGGGTGCTGTTTGAACACTCCGCTGTGGTCGCAGCTGACGCCTGTGCAGAACACGGCAGGGGCACCTGAGCCCAGCTGGGTGGCAGTGCGCGTGGCAGGACGGTGGGAGCCAGGCCCGCAGGTGGGAGCTGTGTGGGGCTCGGGGTCCCGCACATCTCTCACTGCTGTGCTCTTTCCAGTCTCTGGGCACCGGCCACATTTGCTGCTTTGGGGACTCTCCAGGCTCAGACTTGGTCCTCGTGCTGACCACAGCCCCAAATAATGGAGGCCACAACTCTGTGTGGTGGGCCTGCTGGTGCATGCCTGCTCTCGAAGGAGGACCCACGATTCTCACCTTCCTGGGATGCTGGGATGCTGGACGGGGGTGGGGTGGGGAAGCAGTGACAGCTTGTCCTCCAGCTGACTGCCACCTTGCAGACACCCAGAGCAGGTCCAGAGGGACCAGACAGCATGCTGAAATTAGCTCCAGTAACTGGGCTGCTGGTGAGACCCAACGTGCTCATCGTGGCCTAGAAACAGCCGCTCCGGGCCCCACTGCCGGGCTCCTGACACACAGGTGGACAGGCACTGGGGGCCGGGCTCCTGGGGATGTGGTGGGCACCGTGAGCCTCTGTGGCAGGACCTACCCCAGCAGTGCTGATTTTAGTGCTCTGGAAGAATAAAGAAATGGTGTGTGTGTGGGGTGCCCTTATCCCTTCTGGGTGGGGCCCCGAAGAGGGCTCAGGGAGGAGGGGGAGGAAAGGCCCCCACTAGACAGGGACCTGCAGTCTAGTGCCGTCCCTGACACCACTCTGAACTGTGGGTCCTCCCCACTGGCAGAGGCCAGAGCTGGGGCTGGGGTGTGTCGCTGGCGACCCAAGGCTACCCCCGGCTGCTGTCAGCCCCGGCTCCGGGTGGGGACATGGGCACACTCCGCTGCTCCTGAGACCAGACTCCTCAGAGGGCAAGACACAGCCCGGGGCAGATGGCCAGCCTGTGCACAAGCACAATGAGGCCCGAGGCGAGACTGCAGCTCTGCTTCAGACTGCTGGGGGTGGGGGGCAGGTGTCAGCCCCCCCCCCAACCCTCCCAGGGCCACAGACTCATCCCGAGGTGGTGAAACCTGAGGATAAGCGGTCAGCGCTGCAGGGCCCGGGCTGGACTGTCAGCATGCAATCCCAGACTTACGACAGACCTGGTGACCACGGCCCCGGCTGCCCCACGCGAACTGCCCACTTGTTTCTGCCCCTGCAATGATTGGCAGAGGCAAATACCAGGACTGCAAAACCAGCAAAGAAATCTTTTATTTACCTTGTTAAACAGAGCTCATAAAAAAAAAAAGGGACTGTTTTTACATAATCTTTGAAAGCTTGAGAACGGCTGTCAAAAATAACCGAAGCTCTCTTAGGCTGACGTGTGCAACAAATATAAGACACGACTCCAGGGAGGCCCGGGCGGGAGGGCGGCTCCTGCCTGCGAGACCTCGTGAGTCAGTGTCAGGGATGCCACTTTGGTTGACTTGGTTCTTTCCAGCAGCTCTGTGGCCAGTGAACAACACCAGGCCCCCCTCGGCAGCTGGCCCGGGGGCTCGAGGTCTCAGGGAAGGCAAGAGATCCCTCAAGCAGCTCCTAACACCAACCAAAAGGACTTGTGGTTTCTAAAACAGACGAATCTGCAAAGGTACAGGCGGTCCCCGTCTTGTGAAGGTCTGGGCGGGGGGGGTGGCTGCAAAGACAGCAGGGTGCAGATGAGGCCAGCTGGGCCACTGGCTCACTGAGACTCCTGTCTGCAGGCTCAGCGTCCCCCTTTTCCACCAGCCCCAGCAGGCCCCTGGCTGCCTCCTCTCGGGCGGATGCTTACTTTGCCTTGTCACCTGTGGAGTGAAGAAGAGACAGCTCAGTGCTGCCCCCCCACAAGGCCCCTGACCAGGTGGAGCAAGGCAGGCCCAGTGTGAGAGCATGGTCAGCTGTTTGTTCGCAGGTTCCGGGAGCAGATCATCCTCTGCTGCTTCACCGGAGGAAGCAGGTGCAGGACCGCTGCCCCTGCATCGGGAGCTGGGCCTGGGAGTGGCCCCACATGGTGACAGTGGTCTGATGGCCAAGTCAGCAGGGAGAGCCTCTGGTACCCCAGATCACGCCCACTGCTGAAGGCAGTTTTATGCCAGAGGCCTTTTTTTTTTTTTTTTTTTTTAAAGATTTTATTTATTTATTTGACAGAGAGAGAGATAGCTAGAGCAGGAACACAAGCAGGGAGAGTGGGAGAGGGAGAAGCAGGCTTCCCGCCGAGCAGGGAGCCCGACATGGGACTCGATCCCAGGACCTCGGGATCATGACCTGAGCCGAAGGCAGACGCTTAACGACTGAGCCACCCAGGTGCCCCTATGCCAGAGGCCTTTTAGAAACAGCTTTGGGGCCCACAAGTTCTCCCTACCAGAGGAAACAGAGGAGACACAGGGGACATCATTCTGAGTCTTCCCCCAAAGGCCAGGACGATGTCTAACAGCCAGGGCAGCATGTGGACAGCAGCCTGGATGCAGAGGAGGAGGCAGGCCTCAAAGCCCAGCCGGCAGACAGATGGTGTCCGTGAAGAGGAAGAGGGGGCAGAGTGAGTGAGACTGTGTGCAGAAGGGAGAGGCACCCTACACAGACTGTCCAAGCTGGAGAAGAGTCTGGGGGCAGGGAGGGCTGTCCTTGTATTCCTGAGAGACCCTCCAGCTGTGCGCACGGTAGGTGTTGAGGCTGCCACGTGTCGGGAAGCCACTCAGAGATAAGCCAGCCCTGGGCGATGGGGTTGGAATCCAGACAGGCTGCCCACCACCAGCACCAGGCACTGTCTTGCGTGAGTCGCTTGTAGCACTGTTATGAATGTGCTCAGGGCCCTTCCTGCCTCTCGGACCCACCCAGCTCTCCAGCCTGGCCGAGGTGCCTGTCACCCAGAACTTTGCATCCGGGGTGAAACCACCCAGAGGGCACAGGCAGAGCCCCTAGGGTAACGCCATCCTGGTGACGGGCTGCAAAACCCTAGTGCTCATAAAATAAACATGACCCTCAACAGAAAAGGCCAAGGCCTGCACACGTACTGAAAGGCTCCACCAGGACGCGTTCCTGAAGCTCATGTCCACGTCTGTCTGGCCATCGCTGATCCAAATCAGAAGCTCGTCCCTGGCCCCCGGCGTCAGTCAGCCCTTCGCGACCTCAGATCCGCCAGGCACAAACCCGAGGGCACACGCGTGTGCTCTGCGCACTTTCCCCAAGCTGGAGGCTGTTGCAAATGCAAAAACCATTCTCGGCTCGGAGGCCGTACAAAAACGGGGCAGCCACTGCTGTAACAGCAGGGTACTGACAAAGGGGACAGGCGCCGGAGAAGGGAGGAGAAGTGCCCGTGCTGTGCCCGCGCCGCAGGGGCTTCACTGAGACCCCCGCGGCCCTCACGGCGGGCCCTCTCCTCAGGGGCTGCCCTGGAAGGCCGGCCGGCCCCCATCCCCGCCGTGCGGACACGCCCTCCAGGCAGTCGGGGGGTCGCCCCGACCACGGTCCCGACTTCCCTACAGACTCTCGCCCCACTGAACCGAACCCAGATCCCGCCAGCTCTCCAACCACTCACTTACTTCCGCCTTGGGAAATAACTTCCGGGTAAGTGCCGGAAGGGGCGGGGCAGCTGGAGCGAGTGGGCGGGTCTCGCGTTACATCACACGTGTCGTTACCATCCTGGACCACGGCGACGGCGGGGGCGTGGGGGGGGGGATCGTGCAGTGGAGAGAGTTCGAGGTGTCACGTACCCGATTTTCAGATTATTGCCTGGAGCTCACTTCCCGACGTGGAATTCTTTGGCCAGAGGCATTTCCAGGCTTCTGTTACGTTTTGGGAAGATGACCTTCGGGGGGGCCTGGACACTCCCACCAGCGGCGTGGGTGAGCGAGTCCGGCCGTGGGACCCCGTGTAAACCCGAGCATTGTTAGAGACAGACGACAGCGCCAGGCCAGGACTCCACTTGGGTCTCCCCACTCAAGTCCCCCCCCAGGTCCCCCCACTCAGGTACCCCCTTAGGTCACCCCCAGGTCTCTCCCTCATCATCTCCCCACTCAGGTCCCCCCCAGGTCTCTCCCCATCAACATCTCTCCACTCATGTCCCATCCCAGGTCTCTCCCTCAGCGTCCACCAACTCAGGTCCCCCCCAGGTCTCTCCCTTAGTGTCCCCCCACTCAGCCCCCCAGGTCTCTCCCTCAGCATCTCCCCACTCAGGTCCCCCCCCGCAGGTCTCTCCCTCAGCTTCCCCCAACTCAGGTCCCCCCAGGTCTCTCCCTCAGTGTCCCCCCACTCAGTCCCTCCAGGTCTCTCCCTCAGCGTCTCCCCACTCAGGGCCCCCCCCAGGTCTCTCCCTCAGCATCTCCCCACTCAGGTACCCCCCAGGTCTCTCCCTCAGTGTCTCCCCACTCAGGTCTCCCCCAGGTCTCTCCCTCAGCATCTCCCAACTCAGGTCCCACCAGGTCTCTCCCTCAGTGTCCCCCAACTCAGCCCCTCCAGGTCTCTCCCTCAGCATCTTCCCCTCAGGTCCCCTCCAGGTCTCTCCCTCAGTGTCTCCCCACTCAGGTCCCCTCCAGGTCTCTCCCTCAGCGTCTCCCCACTCAGGGCCCCCCCCCAGGTCTCTCCCTCA
>NW_022589736.1:1823590-2009851 GCF_004348235.1 Phoca vitulina | reverse complement strand
CTCCCTCAGTGTCTCCCCACTCATGTCCCCCCCAGGTCTCCCCCTCAGCATCTCCCCACTCAGGTACCCCTCCATTTCTTTTCTTCAGTGACTCTCCATTCAGGTTCCCTCCCCCCAACAGGTGTCCTCCCTCAGCTTCTCTCCCCCAGGTTTCCCTTCAAGGTATCCCCCAAAGTATTCTCTGGCCTGTCCCCAGGTCTCCCCCACACAGTTATCCTCCCCAACTTTTCCCTCAGGTCTGCCCGCTCAGGTCTCCCCACTCCATGTTGTCAGTTTACAAAGCAGTGGAAACTCTTCTTCTCTGCTAAAGGACTATTCTACACACCTGAACAGGCTACATACTTACTGTTGAAAAGGAGCTTTTGTGGCCTTAGATCTTGACATCAGCCACTTAGGTGTGGAAAAGTTACAGGCTGGACAGATGGGTGATGGTAGGCAAAGCTTGTCTTCCAGTGTGACTTGGTCCAAGGACTGCAGGCAATGTCTCCAGCGGCCTGGTGGTGGCTCTGGATCATGATGAGGGACGGCATGATGGCAGGTTTGCAGGGGAGTGGGGAGGTGTGGCTTGGAGACAGAACTGGGCCTGGTTGGGGCACAGGAAAGGAGCTGTGATGTTTGGTACCCCTGCGAAGCCTGGTGACCCTGGTGACCCACATCCAGTCTGGCTCCACCACTGTCTGTGCCACGTCTGTGCTACTGGGTCTGTAGGTGGAGGCCAAGAGTGCCGCTCGACACCCACACGCCCAGGGTGGCACTACCACGGTCCTGTCTTGGTGAGTCCCTGAGTTCTGGCCTCAAGGCTACTTCTCATCCCTTACTGTTGGCTGTGTTCTCATGCATTCCTTCCTTGCCTCCCCAAGCCCCCTGGCCCGGGCCTGAATGGGATCTGGGGTGTGCAGATGGGAAAGTCTCACTTTCTGGGAACCCTTGTCTAACAGGTACAGTGCAGAATCTCGAGGACCCCAAGTAGGCCTTGGGCTAAGGTCTGTGGGACTGCACCTTGGGGAGGGGCCTTGTCAGGGCAGAATTTGATGGTACACTTCACCTCATCGGCACCCCATAAAGGCACTTCTCAGGATCTTTCCACGGGACCCATTTAACTCAGAAGACAGAAACGCTGTGACTCCGCGTGGTGGATGGTATCAGAAGGCTCAGCATCCCTCAGCAGGCTGTGTGCGCCACTGCCTGGTCCTCGCCGCTAGGTGGAGCCACAGGTGCACGTGAGTGCCACCCCGGATCCCCAGGCTCAGGACCCTTTAACTCTCTAAACCATTTTTGAACTTCTGTTGTGTGGTGACGTATAGGGAAGGGTATTTACTACATTAGAAGCGAAAACAAAAAATATGGTGCATATATGTTTTTTCTTTCCAAATCAACAGTAATAAGATTCACTGCACAGGAACACTTCCTCTTAAGGAAAAGCAACATTATTTTTCTAGAACAAATTTAGAGGCGTTGTCTTACATTTGTGCTGATCCTTCAAAGGAAGAGGCGCATTTTTCGCTCTGCTTCTGCGTTCAGTCCCTACCAACATCACCATTAGGTTTGTGTCCTTTAAAGAGAATGGGTGTGAAAGGCAGTTCTTAGCAGTCCCGTGATAGTTGTGTCTGCCCTGCAGACCCCACACCCCAGCGACTAACTCAGGAAGCAGGCATGGCTGCCTCACGCCCTTGTTGTTCTGTCTACATTGATTTGCTGTGTTTTGACTCTTTCTGTTAAAGATAAAGAGAGTCAGACATAAAATACTTAGGATGATTTTATGGGCAGAAATGAGCTTGCAACAGTCTGGTTTCTAATCAGGGTTACTCCGGACATTAAGGAGCTGCCCCTTTCAGTCCTGCTGAGGCCCAGGTTATTTGGGATTCCCAGAAGACACCGTCTCGAGAAACCCCGAGAGGAATTGCAGGTGAGTGGGGCTAATGTGGGATCTGGTCCCCAAATCCTGCAGTAACTCAGTGGGGGGACCGCACATACATCTGTATCGGGCAGGGACTTTGCAGATCAGTCATGAAGGGCAAGGGCCTTGTACCTTTTGGGGGCTGTGGAGATTCTGAGCTGGTATGATTATGGGGAGTCTTGGTACTTTCTAAAAATAATTAATAGACTTTTTTTTAAAGTAGGCTCCACACCCAATGTGGGGCTCTAACTCATGACCCTGAGATCAAGAGTTGCAAACTCTACCAACTGAGCCAGCCAGGCGCCCCTAGACTTCCTTTTTTTTTTTTTTTTTTTTGAGAGAGAAAATCTTAAGCAGGCTTCCTGCCCAGTGCGAGCCAACGTGGGGCTTGATCTCACAACCCTGAGATCACGACCTGAGGAGAAATCAAGAGTGAGACACTTAACCGACTGAGCCAGGCAGGCGCCCCTCTACTTAGGGCGGTTTTAGGTTTCTGAGAAAATAGGGCAGAAAGGACAGAGCTTCCACGTGCTTCTCTGCCTGCACAACATGTCCCACTGATGACCTCTCGTGCCAGTGTGGTGTGCCTGTCACAGTAATGAGCTGGCGCTGACATGGGGTCATGTACTGAAGCTGGTGCTCTACCCCCACGTCCTGAGTTTTGCCTGGTGCCCTCTTTCTGTCCTGGGACCCAGTGGTGTTTGATCCTCCTGTCCCCTTGGACTCCTCTGGGTTGGGATAGTGGTGATAGTGTCTCCGGCTTTTCTTAGTTTTGATGGCCTTGACCATCTGAGATGTGTTGGTCAGGGATTTGGTAGGATCCTTGTCACTTGGGGTTTATGAGATGTTTCTCATCTCATCTCATATTGGGTGGGGAAACGGCGACCGCTTCTTGCACTGTGACCTTACTGCAGGTTCCCCTTTTCTTCCCTGAGACAGAGAGGAGCTGGGGGGTGGGGAACAGAGGAGAGGGAACATGATGTCCCAGAAGTGGCAACCACAAAGCAGGGCCAAGGGAAATGGGGGCCCAACATTCTTGAGTACCTGGTGAGAGCATCTGGCTGGGAACAGCTCTCTGGGAGAACGTAATGGGGAGCATCTGGTGGGAGCACCTGGTAGGAGTCCCTGTCTGGGAGCACCTGGCAGGGAGCTCCGCCACCCCTCCTTGGAGCCTCATCTCAGGGGGAACTCCTCATTTGCTGATGGCTGGGCTCTGTCCAGGGAGCATGCGTTTTCCTGCCTCAGCCTGTCAGTCTCCAGGGATCCTCTGGGCACCCTGGGCCGCCTGCCATCTCCCTGTTGGGCTTGCTCCTTAGGTAAGCTAATGGGAACATGAGTTCAGACCACCGTCTCCCACAATTTCCCTTTGGCTTTTCTGGAGGCTTAGTTGTGGCTGTGGGGGATTCTTAGGGCCTCGAGGTGCTACTTTTACGTGCTTTACCCCTTAGGGCCCAGGTGAGGCTTTGAGGACCCCATTTCTGCTGGTGCAGAGGACAAGTGGAGGGAAGCTTGGACTGGTAAAGGCAGCTCTGTTCCCAGCCCAGTGCTGGTTGTGGGTGACCTGCTTCTGCTGAGGACCGAGCTCCGCAGGGAGCCGGTGGGGAGGGAAAGGGTATACGGGTGTGTGCACAGACCCGACAGAGTGGTGTGCTTTAGGAGCTTGGCAGGTGGGTTGAATGGGTTGGGTTGGACTGGATGGGGGGAAGTCGCTGGAAGACCAGAACCCTTGGGCGCCCATTCTAAGACATCACCTTCACCTTCCTAGCACTTTGTTGGGGGAGCAGCCTGGAGCCCCATGGCCGTCTGGGTCCCACACTTGCTGCTCCTGGTGATACCTGGTTTGTGGTAAAGCCCATTTCCTGGTTTAAAGATGTGCATTTGATTCCACTCTCCACTGACACATTTTAGCTGAATGATGATCTGGCTCTTGGCTTTTAATGTTCTCAACGAGCCTCTAGACACGGGTTGATGGACAGCTTTACACACCTTTCTGCAGGATCCATGACCAAGGCAGCCCTGGGTGGACCTGGCAGGATGTGACTGATGGTTCTAGCTGCCTTTGGTGAGAGTGTTTCTAGACCCTTCACCCATAGCTTCTTCTGGACCCTCTGCCTGTCTGTGCCCCTCACCCTGTGGACTTCCCAGTTGTGGTTTCCTCTAGCATTTATTTTTTTAAATTTTTAAAAAAGATTTAATTAATTTATTTATTAGAGAGCAAGAGAGAGAGAAACAGTATGAAAGGGGAGAGGGTCAGAGGGAGAAGCAGGCTCCCCGCTGAGCAGGGAGCCCGATGTGGGGCTGGATCCTAGGACTCTGGGATCATGACCTGAGCCGAAGGCAGTTGCTTAACCAACTGAGCCACCCAGGCGCCCTCCTCTAGCATTTAAAGCAGAAATAGAACCAACTCTGCTCCCCAGAAATTGAACTTTTGTGTTTTTTTTTTTAATTGTTTTTTGTGGCTTGTCTTTAGAAAAGCAAACTGTATGTTGAGTTGGGGTCACATGGACTGCTTTAGCTGTGGTGAATAGCCAGAGCTTCCCATTTTAATATGCACATGCCTCCTTTCTTTCTCTCCAGTGGGGCTGGCAGAACTTCTGTACATGACCCAAGCACCCCATTTCACTGCCTATGAGCTCAGAGCTCTCTGTGTAAAAAATAGAGAAGTAAGGGAAAGGAAGGCAGGATGGCCCGCTGCTGACCATGCTCCCACAGCCTTCTGGACCCTGGGAGTTGGGCTCACACATGGTCTGGTGTCTCAGGGACAGGTCTGGTGTTTATTGTGGAGAAAGACTGCTGGGGTTCACACTCTGGTGTTGTCCTTTCCTAGCTGTATCACTTTAATTTCCCTATGCCCTGGTTTCCTCACTTGTGAGCTGGGGTTAATGGTCTCTGCTCCACAGGGTGCAAGGATGAGATAAACTAATAGACAGGAAGGGCTGATGGTTAGCACCATGTAAGTGTCAATCCAAGACAATGGTGATGATGACAGTGATGCTGGTGGTTGATGGTGGCGGTGATGGTGCTGGTGGTGATGATGGGGATGATGGGGATGATGGTGATGATGATGGGGATGATATGATGGTGATGGTGATGGGGATGATGGTGGTGGTGATAATAGTGATTGTGGTGATGGTGATGATGGGGATGATGATGGTGATGGTGATGAAGGTGGTGATGATGGTGATGCTGGTGGTCATGGTGGTGACAGTGGTGGAGATGGGCCTCACAGCCTTGGCTGCACCATGTCCTGAAGCTGCTGCTAACTGCCAGGATACAGCCAGAGGATTCTGACCCCCATCTCTCAGAACCAGTTCTAGCTTCATTCTTTCCAACCACCTGACTTTGGCTGTGGAACACACACGGGACTGTAATGTAATAACATTCCATTTTATCTCCTTAGAGTCATTTTTCTTAAATTAGAGAAGAAACACGTATAAGGAATACAGTAGTGGGCTCTACTTATAAACCAACAAGATGTGTGCACACTTCCGTAAATTAAACGATGACGTGAATTATGAAAAGACTCGCTGCTTGGTCCTTTTCAGTGCCCCAGTGCATTTTGAGACAGAATCTTTGGGTTGCAGACATTTCCAAGCACATGTCTTTTGAAGGAAGTTAAGAACGCTTGTGCCTGTTTTTGTTTTTATTTTTGGAAGGGAAGGAGAATTCATTCATCTTATTCCAAGTGGAAGGAACTCTGATGTGTTGGGACAGACACTTTGACCTTTGTTATTGTCATAGTAATTTATTAGGTGCCCAAACACAATCATAGTCTTGCTGAAAGAGTAAACCATGGTGAGGTGGGTGCCGGAGGTGAAGGAGCAGGGCAGCAGGCATAAGCGGAATGCTTCTGAAGCTCCTCAGTATCATCCGTGTGGCCAGGGCTCCAGAAAGCCTTTAGCCGAATGGTTTCCATCAGAGGATGTTCTTCTGACTTTTACTTACTTAGGAAACCTGGACCGTGTGGCCTGGCCAGGGCAACAGGCAGGCTTTAACATATACACCCCTCCCCCTTCCTAAGCTCTGTCAGTGGCTTCCTGGAGTCAGAACCCAATATAGTCCCTCTCCTCTGCTGCCCTGGGGGCCACACCCTTCTCTTCACTGGGTCTTCTAAACATGCTCACTTGGGAGATTGAGTGGCTCTTAAAAGATCTGCTGGGTCTGGTCTTAGAGGAAAGAACAGATGGAGTTCACACAACAGTGACTCCCATTGGCTCAGGAGGACTTGGTTATAGCTGGGTGATGGGGTGATTGCATCATGGTTAAAGGATTTGAAGGGGACTAGGATATGCCACTCCAAAATATACCACTTTGGCATGAGGATTATTTTGAGCTGGAGACAATTGAGAATCCTCAGATGCAGAAGTAATCCTTGTTGGAGCTTTCCTTATCTGAGCATAAGAAGCAACTTCTGGGAAATAAGGCTGCCATAAATTCCTTCTTTAGGGTGGGTCTACTCCGAAAGGGGATGCCACAAATAAAACCTATCCTAAATACCTTCTCCGGGGGAGTTTTATGGCCCTAAAAGAGACAAAAAGGCTGCTTATACCTGTATAGACAACTGTTACCACAAACTTCCTTACATCTCAGTTATTTTCCTGAAACACATGTGTCTTTCCTAAAGAAACCTATTTGTTCTTTCTTTTTTTCTTAAAAGATTTTATTTGTTTATCAGAGAGTGAGAGAGAGAAGAAGAGCACAAGCAGGGGGAGCGGCAAGCGGCGGGAGAAGCAGGCTCCCTGTTGATCAAGGAGCCTGACGTGGGACTCGATCCCAGGACCCCGGGATCATGACCTGAGCCAGAGGCAGACGCTTAACTGACCGAGCCACCCAGGTGACCTGTTCTTTCTTTAAAAAAGGATGATTTCTCTTGGGGTGCCTGGGTGGCTCAGTCGGTTAAGCATCCAACTCTTGATTTCGGCTCAGGTCATGATCTCAGGGTTGTGAGATTGAGCCCTGTGTTGGGCTCCACACTCAGCGGGGAGTCTGCTTGTCCCTCTCCCTCTTCCTCTGCCCCCCCCAAATACATAAATCTGAAAAAAAAAGAAAGGATTTTCTTCCCCTCTTCCTTTTTCTTACTAAGTTAGGTATATAAACATCTAATTGAAACTTCTGGTCCAGTTGCTTTTCTTGGCTCCCATGTACACATAACTAAAGTTTTTTCTTTTGTTAATCTGTTGCTTGTCAGTTTAATTGACAGGCCCCTGTCATAGAACATAAGAGGCACTCCTGCAGCCTTCTTCACAGAGGCTCCCAAACTTGGCCAGACATGCAGGTGGAGTGAAGGAATGGGAGTGGAAGACATGTGGGGGGTGGGTGCTGGGACCAAGGACCCCTCCACCCTCCATCTGCCTCTTTTCCCCTTAGGTGTGACATTGTGCTCACAAAACTCAGCAGAATGAGTAGAAAGATCAATATTGCTCATCATCTCCTTGGCGGACATCATCATGTTGTGAAGGTGAGTGAGAAAAGAGGCCCCAGCTGAAGGCAGGTGGGGGCCCATGCAGCAGGCCAGGATGTGCACTTCTATAGGGTGGGTGGCTCATCATGGCCTTGGGTGGCTATTGGATATTGGAAAATTTTAAAACACACACACACACACACATTTAGTTTTTTCTTGTGTTTGGTTTAAATCGGGTTCACAATGTCCCATGTAAGAAATGAAAGGGGGATTTGCCACATGTCACTACTGTATCCCACACTTGTCAACTCCTTGGTGCTCAGAGAAAATTGGGAACCCCTCATTGCCTGGGCCGGCAGAGACACCAGCAGCTCAGGCAGCCGCACCGAGCTTCCAGCCTCAGGAGAACTGGGAGTGGGGCAACGCTGTGTAGAAGCAGCCATTTGAACCTCTGCCTGGAGGCCACACCCCAACCCTCTTTCCTGGCTAGACAGACGTGTGCTCACATGGCTGGGAGTATTTAACATGAGGAGCTTGCAGGTGTGAGTGGTCATACCTATATTTTCACGTAGGTACAGAAAAACATGGTTTCTCTATTTTGGGTAGCTCCATTTAAATCATGCTAGTGTTTCAGGGACAGACACTTTAGAATGGCAGAAATTTAAAATGCAAAGTGCTGCAACATGGCTCTTAGAGTCTCGTGTGCTGAGAGCATGTCTGTTGAGGGTTATGTGGCCCTGCTTTTGTGGAAATGAATCCAAACGGTCTATCATAGGCAGAGAACTGAAGGAACGTGGAGCCCACTGTGCAGGGAACAGAGCTGGTGGCACAACCTTGAAGTGGTAGAAGGCATCTTTTGTGTTTGATATTTGTCACTATTTTAAGCATAATAGTGACAACTGGTATCGCTACATGCTGTCCGTCTTAAGCAGGAACCATTTTTCCCTTTGCACGAGGATGAAGTTTGGTCTTAAACACTTCTCCGGGATTTCAGGTTGCAGTGGGCTTCCGTTTGGATGGTTTGGGTAGTTTATGTTACTCTGGCTCAAGATGTCAACCTGGCCTCTGGGCCATTGCTCATATAAGTTCTATGATAATTGAGATCCATTTCTTCCTGGAAAAAAATAAAATAAACTGTATGGTAACATCCTTTGATGGAATACCCAGGAGAACATCAAAAGACTGAGATGGTCCCTCCTGCTTGTTTCCCAGCATTGACCAAAGGCTGCTGTGCCTAGCACAGCCTGTTGTTCTCCAGGGCAGGCTGTGCTAGAGGGTCCCGAGAGCCTTACACCGAGTGTCAGGGAACCCACCTGCACCCAAACCCTGCCCAGAACCCCCTACATTCAGGGGCTCAAGAAAGACGAGCAGAAACAAAACAATCCACTTTAACAATGCATAAAGGGCTTAACAGACATTTCCCCAAAGAAAATATACAGATGGGCAGCAGGCCCCTGAAAAGATGCCTAGCACAATATAAATCATACCACTTGACACCCGCTATGGTGATTATAACAAAACAAAATGGAAAGCAACAAGTGCTGGTGAGGAGGTAGGTACGCTGGAATGCTCACACACTGCTGGTGGGGAGGAAAGATGGTGCAGCCACCGTGGGAAGCAGTCTGGCAGCTCCTCAACGGGTTATCACCTGACCCTGGAATTCTACTCCTAGGTGCACATCCAAGAGAATTGAAAACAGGGGCTTGAGCAGATCCTTGTACACCTGGGTTCATAGTAGGTCTATTCACAGTAGCCAAAAGGTAGAAACAACCGAAATGTCTGTAGATGGATGGATAAGCAAAATGTGGTCTGTCCACACAGTGGAATTTCATTTGCCCATAAAAAGGAATGGAGCTCCGACACATGCCACAACATGGATGAGCCTTGAGAACATTATGCTCAGTGAGATAATCCAAACTCAAAGGGCCACATATCGTATGAGTCCACTTATAGGAGATGCCTGCAACAGGCAAATCCATGGAGAGAAAAGAAGATCAGTGGCTGCCAGGGTCTGGGGAGGGGGTCAGGGAGAGCCCACTGAAAGGCATGGGGTTTCATTTTGGGGTGATGGGAAAGTCTGACACTAGATAGGGTGATGGTTGCACAGTAGGAAAGAGTAAAACTTGTTGCCCTGACTGAGTAGGGGCGGGGAGGGGGAGGGCATCAACGGGGGTGGGAAGGAGGATGTGGCTTTGAGAGGTGCAGCTGAGCACCTGCCTTTCTCCATCCGTCCTTCTCGCGAGTTCTTACAGGCCAAGAGCTGCCAGCTGGAGGTTTGGAGGAGACACCCCATCTCCCCAGGACAGGAGGAGGCTGGGAGGCGTAAACATGAGCCCATCTTTGTGTTCAGGGACACAGTGGTCCAGGAGCCACGTTACGGCCCAAAGCCTTTGCACGTGGCCTTTCTTAGGGCGGGTTGTGCTGGAGGGAGCTTCATGCAGCTGTTAGACCCCGTCCCAGCAGAATCCCTGGAGAATTCCAAATTTCAGTCACACTACATTTTTATTAAGAGCTTTCACCCAGAGAAAATGATGGAATAGATTTTATTGTTGGAAAGAAGCCAGATAAAATTAGATGCCTCTTGTCGCCCCACCACCCACCCCTCACCTCTCTGTTCTTTTCTGAAACCTTTAATTTTATCTCTTGGTTCCTGGCTGGTAGGTACCCAGGGGTGTATATTCACGAAAATAGGGATGCACAGTCGCTTCCATGAGCCTCCCTGCTTTAATTTCAAGGGTGATTTTGCTTTTGCTCCAACAGACCTCTGTTCTGGAACAGCTTTGGGCCTTGGGGCTCTGTGTTGGGTGTGTGTGTGGTTTCTTTTTTCTTTTAGTAAAGCTTGTAGGAATTTTATAGCTGCAAACTGGTAGAATATTTTGCCTCACAGAAGAAGTTAATCTGATTTCTCACGTCTTGTGTCTTCTCTCCAAGTTCTTGTTCTTGGCAAAGCTAACCTGCTGTTTCATCCTCCTAAATAGAATTGGGTTTGCCTCCCAACAGCCACTTTTGAGCAAAACCAGGTTCTGATAGTCTGCTATCTTCTGTTACCAAT
Organism: Phoca vitulina; assembly: GCF_004348235.1. Lineage (NCBI taxonomy): Eukaryota > Metazoa > Chordata > Mammalia > Carnivora > Phocidae > Phoca > Phoca vitulina. The sequence continues at coordinate 1,999,501 of NW_022589736.1, read as the reverse complement.
GCGTGGATAGTGAATTTTAAGAATAGCTGTTATTTCTTACCAATGCAGGAAAGGAAAGAGTATCCTGCGTGAAAACTAGGGCTTCCATCCGTCCAGGGGAGCTGATAGCTCATTACTGGAAAATGTCCAGGGACAGACCGCTGAGCTGGTCACGGGTTGCAGAGAGAGCTGCGGGGGTTGGTGCCATTCATGTGGGTGGTGGTTTCTTTAAATTTAATTCTGTGTGGAATTCAGCAGAGACCTTGAGCAGATTTCGGGCAGCCTCAGCCTACACCTCCCAGATCTTCAGTGGACGGTGTGGGAGAGGGCATTACAGAGTGGGAAGGGCCGGCGGCGGCAGGTGCCTTCTCTGGGCACGCCTGGCACCGACAGTCCCCTTGAGTGTGGAAGGAGCCTGTGGTTGGGGGCACACCGGGGTCCGAGGGGCTGGTCATACACAAACTGGCTTTCACAGGGATGAAAACCTCCTTTGTCTCTCCGGGCCTTTCTTTCTGTGGTGCCGATCTTGGGTTTACAGACACGCAGACACCCCTTGGAAGGGTTTTCCTTCCACTCCTCCTCTGAGTTTTGATGTTGTCCCACAGGTGCTCCCTGGGCAGTTTAAGCAGTTTAAGACAGTTTTAATGGTTTCTTGATGCCATCTCAAGGTGACATTACCCAAATCCCTTGGAACATTTTTGGGACTGTGGATTCAGGGGACATTAGTGAAGAGCTAGAGGTGGAGGGGCCTGGACCATGGAACTCGGCAAGTGAGGTGTGATCCTCCGGTTGCCCCGTGGGCTCTGGACCAGACCTCAGAGCCAACGTCTGGTCACGGTGGCCATTTTAAGAGCCATTCTATTGCCCCCTGGGCCAGTGGTGGCCGTGGGTGGTTTTGTTTCGTTGTCTGTCACTTGCCATCTACGCTGGGTGCGGTTAGGAGCTGGGCTGCCCATCGTGGTGCTGCCGGACACCGTAGCCACTGCGCCCCGGGTGAGTGGCTGGCCCGGAGTGAGGTGCTTCAAGTCTGAAACACACCCAAGGGGAAGACTTAGCACAGATGACAAGATGGCAGATTAATAACTTGCTATATGCAAAAACAAAACAAAACAAAACAAAACATCTTGCTATATGCATGACGTGGTGAAATGGTAGTGTTTTAGATAGGCCTGTTTAAATGAATCATTAATTTTATGTTTCCTTTTACTTCTCAAATATGGGCAGCTACGAGAAAACTTAAAAGTTGAAGGGCGCCCAGCCAGCTCAGTTGGAGGAGATTGCGGCTCTTGATCTCGGGGTTGTGAGTTCCAGCCCCATGTTGGGCATAGAGATTACTTAAAAATAAAATCTTAAAAAAGGAAGTTGAATCTGTAGCTCACAGGGTAATTCTTCTGGATGGAGCCCTGCCACAGCCCACCTTCTCGGCACACACGTGCACACGCATGCACACACACACACACACCATCACCCAGACTACACGTGCCAACACGCACACACACATGCACGCGTGTGCCTGCAGATACAAACGGAACACAGTGCACAGTATAAGCACGCACATGAGTGCTCACACGCCCGTGCATCGCGCTCAGGACAGGATGGTTTCCAGCTAACACCTGGGCCGTGGGGGCCTCAAGGCTGCTGGAGGGGCAGGGAAGTGACAGACTCGCAGTCACAACGGGGAAAATGGGGCTGTCCCCTGTCCTGATTGTCTGCATCAGTCACCTGTCCTGAGAATGCTGTCCTGCAGGGCGTTAAACGCGTGTGGGAGCTTCGGACAGTGACTGCCCAATGGACGTCAGACGTACCAGGCCCTTTCACCCCCAACTCTCCCTGCTGCCACTTCTCCAGGATTCAAAACGAATTGATTTTTTTTTACAGTTCCTTTTCTTTTTTTAAAAATGAGATGAAATGCACATAAAATTAACCACTTAAAATTAAACAATTCAGTGGCATTTAGCACATCCACAGTGTTGTGCACCCACCACCTCCATCTAGTTCCAGAACATTCCTGTCACCCGCCCCATAACCAGCTCTGTACCCAGTAGTGGCCACTCCCCGTTCCCTGTGCTCTCTGTGTCTGTGGACTTGTCTGCTCTGGATGTTTCACGTGAGTGCAGTCCCACGTGTGGGTGGTGTACTTTATTCACCCGTCCATCTGTGGATGGACGTGTGGGTTGCCGCCGCCTTTTCTGTTGTGCTGCTGTGGTGTGGGGCCGAGTCTGAGCGCCTGCCTCCACTTTTGCAGGCTTTGTGCCCAGGGGTGGGGTGGGGCCACGCTTCGGGAAGGGCTCTGGCTCTTCTCCCACGGCCCCTTCAGTCCCTTGGAGGAATCCTCGTGTGGCTGCCAGACCTGAATGCACTGCATCCCGCCTGAGGCCTTTGCGGGCCCCACGAATGTCCAGTGGAGCAGCTGGTTGTGTTCATTGTGTTGAAATCCACACGTCAGGTCTCAGGGAACAGAGGCTGACCATTCCTTCAAGCCTCTGCCAGAAGAGGCCTTTATATAGGTGTATCTAAACGCCACGATTTTTATGATAAAATGGGTCCAGAGTTCATTTCTCAGGCCCTTGGCTGAGAGCGGGGGCGGGGGCTTGTGGGGGACTTGGGCCCTGAGGCCTGTGTTTCCACTTAAAGTGGCTGGTGTTCCAGGTCCCAGGAGAAGGGCCTGTCCCGGCCCTCCAGGCTCACCTGAGGCAGGTGTAAGTGGGGACCTGGTGGGCACATCTGCATTGGTCCGCCTGAGGCTCATCCTCTTGGCTTCTTCTGTGCATGCTGTCACGTTGGGGTGTGCTGTGGGGGAGCCCAAGGAAAGGTGGGAGACCACGGGGCAGTGCCCAGCAATCTGAGATGAGGAAGGGCAGGAGGGCTTCAAGCAATCAGGTGAAGGAGTGCAGGTGCGGAACGCTACCCGTCTGGTCGGACGGGGCCCAGTCCCCTGGGGGACAGGGACTGCTCAGCCTCAAGGCTTCTTTATCGAGGTAACATTCACACCCAGAATAACCATTTGAAGGTGAACAACTTCGTGGTATTTAGGGCATTCACAGGGTTGTGTGACGTCACCTCTAAGCCCAGAACATGTTGCCAGCCCCAAAGAAACCCCGTATGAGTTGGCACTCCCTCCCGCGCCCCTGGCGCCCACCGTCCACTTCCTGTGCCTGTGGATTTGACTCCTCCAGGGACCTCCCAACAGAAGCCACAGCATTTTCCCGTGGGGGCTTCTTTCCCTGAGCATGACGTCCTCAGGGAGCATCCATGTTGGAGCACATGTCAGAATGCCTTTCTTTCGGAGGCTGGATGGTATTCCGTCCTGTGTTTGGGCCATGTCTTGTTCACCCCTCCTCTGTGGGTGGACATTTGTGCACAAGTTCTCATGTGGACCAGAGTGGACGCTGTGCGTGGGTGCCTGCCCGGGGGTGGGACTGCCGGCCACGGGGCGCTTTTGCAGTTAACTCTGTGAGGGCTGGTTGGGTGTGGGTGGTGCCCAGAGTCTCCTCCTGGGGCCCCTCTGGGATGGGGGTGGTCTGCCCTGCAGCATGCCAAGAGGCTGTGGGGAGCCCGCCCCCACTTTCCCTGAGCTGACGGCAGGGAGGGCTACGGGCTTTCAAATCAGCTGCAGGGTGTTTGTCAGAAGATGTTGTCCATGGGATAATAAAAAATGAACATTTAGTCTTCATCTGCAGGTGCTGGGGGCGCTCCCGGGCAGGGCCTGGAAGCTCCGTGCCCCTTCCCCACCTCTCGTCCCGTGGGTCTCTTCCATCTGCTCTTCCTGAGACGTATCCTTTGTTAAGAACCCCCCAAACTTTGCGGCCGGTTCGGGCACAAGTGTGGGTAGCCTGCGGACCTGGTACTGTGGTGCCCGAAGTGGAGGGTGTCTCGAGGGCCCCCACAGCCTGTGGGTCTTCATTGCTTAGCACCAGTGGTGAGTGTTGGAACGGAGTTCAGCTGCAGGAACCGTGGCGGGCGTCCAGAGAGCTGGAGAGTCGGTTGATGTTGGGAAAAAACCACACACGCAGCATTGGACGTGTGGTGAGTAAAAGCAGCTCAGCGGCGCCATGGCCTCCTTTCTGATGTGGGAGGTTCTGGGGTGGGAGGAGGTGGAGGTTTGGAGCCTCTTGGGGAGCTGGCCAGTCCCGAGTCCGTGGCCCCACCACCTCTTATCTGCCTCCCACCCCTGAATCTCCAGGGCCAGGGGCCAGACAGTGGTGGACGGCCCTGTGCCCCAGCCCGCCTGAATCTCAAGTCTGTGGCCTGGTCGCCCTCAAGTCAGGCTCCTGCCCGGACCACGCTGGTGCTTCCTGCGCCCTGTGTGCGTGGCCCTCTCTGTGCCCGTGGGTGTAATCAACTGTCTTCTCCCCGAGCCTCCCCTCTGTGGGCGTGAATATTTGGGGGATGTTGCTGTTCAGCGCACACTCTGTCGATGGCGTGCAGGCCTCAGCGAAATTCCCCTCTAACAGGAAGCTACTCGCGTGCGTGTGTGCACCTGCGTGAGGCCAGCAGGTCTGGCCATGCCCACCGCCCTTGGTGCACACGCCAGGGCCGGGCGGTCACCTGAGGGCCTGGCCCCTGCCCCAAGGCTGAGGGCCCCCCCCCCCCGCGCCCCCCCCCGGGAGCTTCTGCCTGGGCTCTGAGGCGCTGCTGACTCCGCATATCAGATAAGCAGGAAGTTCCTGAGAGGAAAACCACAAGCTTTATGTTTATTTAATTCCAGCCATTCTGTGGTTTTTGGAGATGGCCTTTAAAGATTTGTTTTTGATTTTTATCTCAAAGAGAATGCAGAAAAGCCCATGGGTCGGGCTCCAGAGAAAATACACACAAGGAAGAGAAGTGAGTTTGGATCTCACCAGGCAGCTTTGGGGTGAGCAGCAGGATGGGGCTGGGCTGTGTCCCCTCTGAGCAGCAGGCTGCTTTGGCCGGCACACGTGGGCCACAGAGCCACGTTCCCTGGAATCCACATGGGCCATCAGTTCAGGCCCACGGCAGCCTGCGCTGGAGGTCGGGCTGTGGGGTGGCCTCCCTTCGTGGTCGCCGGTTCCTTGTCCGCCGCTCTGGCCACAGTAAGGGGCCCGGCCTCAGGGGCCCTGTCCAGCACCCCCGGAACCAGTGGAGTATGAAGTGGCCCCCGGAAACACTGTGATAGGCGCCTGCGCTGGCTGGGGGCGTGGAAGGGTGTGCTCCGGGCGAGGGAGAGTGGCACCGTCGGCCCAGAACCCCACCACGCGCCCGCCTCGGCCCCTCGTGGTCATGTGTGCTCTGGGAGAGGTGGCCCCGCACAGGGTGACCCACCTGCTGATGCTCCACAGGCAGATCTGAGGGCAAGGCTGTCGCCTGGAGCAAGAAAGTCATTGGGGGGGCCTTTTCTCTGGGTCAGGACCCCCACCTGGAATCTCAGGTCATTCTCTGTGCCAACGGAGGGTCACTAAATTCTTAGGAAAACTCCAAAGCAGAGTCAACATAAAAGTTAATGTATGCTGTAGGGTCCTTTTGGGAAGGGGATTAGCTAAGGAACACCCACGAGCCATGTGGGGACCCTGTTTGAACTGGGGTGCATGCATGGGGTGGGCTCTGCGGGAACAGGTCGACGTGTGTGCATCTCCTTGACAGCCTGGTGGGTCCCCCAATTTGAGTCTGCCTGACGGCGCCTGCTGTAGGTGGCAGGTGTGTGTGTGGGTGTAGGATCGGCACCTGGCGCATCCCGAGCACGGCCTGCCTCCCCTGTGTGGCTCTGTCAGCAAGGAGTCCTCCAGGCCCCATTCCCCCCTCGCGGCCTGGGAACTGCCGTTTCCCATCAAACTCTCTTCTTTGAGTCATGTGATTGCCTCTTATTTTCACGCTCCAGCTGTCGGGGCTGTGGCCAGTGGGAGCCCGTCTTGGGGGGCCCTTGCTTGGTGGCCTTCCTTGCTCTCTGGGACACATGTGCTGAGATCCTCTGTCCCTCCCCTCCGCCCTGGTGCCCCTGGCGGACACAGGGTTGAGAAACTCCGGGTGCACACACTTACGCGGGCACCTCCATCCACAGCACTCACGTCAGAGCCGTGAGCTCGCCGATGCCCCGGTTCCACTGTGTCCGAGCCTGCAGCCGCCGTCTCCACAGCACGAATCCACCCCGTGCTGCTCAGAGCACTGCTGCCCCAAGGCCTGTGTGGTGCCAGTCCCTGGGGAGGAACAGGTCTTGTCCCATCCCTCCGTGGCTTTAGGGCTGCTCATTCTGGGAAGGGCAGAGCGGTCTGTCCTGGCCTCCGCTCAGGGCCGGCAGGGAGGTGAAAGGGACCCAGCTCCGCCACCAGCTCTAGGTATGGTTGCGTCCACCCCATGTCCCCTCACGGTGGCGGCTGATGATGCGGACTGTCCTGTTGGAGGCAGGTCACGGATGTGAAGACGCAGTGGTGCCTGGTGAGCCCTTGCGGCTGGGGTGTGCATGTGCACGCGGGTGTGGCCTGTGCTCATGTCTAGAACGGCTGCCTGAGCACCTGCTCCTGCACCTGCAGCTGAGTGGTGCCCACGCTCAGGCCACTCGCCTGTGCACCTGTGGGATGCTCAGGCTGACACAGCTACTCCTGTTCCCCTGGGCTGGCAGCCACTGTGGCCACTGGAATGCCTGCCAGTGTGCTTGCCCTGTCCTCTCTGCTCTGTGGTCACCAGCCCCCGCCCCCGGTGCTGCAGGTGGCAGACCCCCGTCTGTAGTGCCTCTGAGCTTTCCGGTGCCTCCTGCGTGTTCTGATTAGCGTTGGAAAGAATCCACATGTGCACCGGACGAGCCAGAGGTGGTTTCTAGCTACAGCAGGTGGGACCCATTCCACATCCTGTGACAGGGACGAGGACAGAAGATGGAGGAGGAGGCATCGTGGCCAGCAGAGTGTTCGTGGCTGCCGTGCCCACCTTGGACTCAGGCACTCTGTGTGTTTTCAGGGTCTTACTGCTTTCCTAGGGCTGCCCTAACAGCCACAAACTCAGGGCTCAAACTGCACACATACCTCTCAGTCCGCAGGCTGCAAGCCCCAAACTGAGGTGTCAAGGGGCCATGCTGCCTCTGGGGGGCACGTCCTGCCTCTTCTAGTCTCTGGTGATGCCGGCGATCCTTGGCGTCCCTTGGTTGGTAGATGCCTCCCCCTGTCTCTGCCTCTGGGGTCACATGGCATCTCCGGGTAAGGACACTGTCTTCTTGGGGTGGGACTCGCTGACTCCAGGTGACTGACCCGCTCTTACTGATCACACTTGCAATGGCCCTATTTCCAGATAAGGCCCCATTCTGAGGTCCTGGGGGTCAGGACTGAGGCCTGTCATTTTGTGGGACAGTTCAACCTACGGCAGGGTCCCAGCTGTAGCCTCCTATATTTGACAGTATTGAAAACCATTTACATTTAAAAAATTAATTTTTAGAGAAATGCACAGAAACATGGGTTTTCCCAACCTCAGAGCTGCCAGTTCCCGCCGAGAGGTGGCTGGTCGCGAGGCCGGGCATCCCGGGGCCACTGTGTGTGTGCAGAGGCCTGTGCACACAGGTGTGCTCTCTGCGTGCACCATCCGCTCTCCTCCCTCACCCCCATGATGTGTTGGGGATCGCTCAGCATTAGTGTGTCTGGAGTTGCCTAGTTCTTCTAGTGGGCATGTGAGGAGCAGTCAGGAGACTTTCAGGAGGTAATCACCAAGGCCAGAATGAGCAGAGCTTAGCCTCACAGAAGCCGCACTCACAGACCAAGCGTGACATGAGTTCCTGCCAGGGAAGCACCTGGTCCTAGGACATGGGCATTTGTAATGAAATTCTCTATTTTGAAATAACCTCACGTTTAGAGAAAAGTTGCAAAAACGGTATAACGAATCCCTGTGTTCCTTTCTGCTGGGTTGCCCAAACGTGAGCATTTTACCATGTTTGCTTTTCCTTTCTCAGATCTGAAGCTGCAGAGTGGAGTATTTCAGGGCGCGTTCCCTAAAACCGGGCTCTTGCGCTTCACCTGTGGGGGGTCGTTAGTGCCGACACAGTGACGGATAGTCTCTACTCTGCAATCTGTAATCACAGTCCTTTACCTGTCCCAGTAACGGCATTTGCACACCTCTCACTAGGGTCACTTCCACATATTTTACTGTCTCGGTTTCCATTGTTGATGGAACTCCTCTACCATTCCATCCTCCCACTGGTGATTTTGTGCGGATATGAAGGCTTTTGGTTTCAGTGTGTTAGTTTTAGCCTTACTGAGTTTATTATTTGAAAAGTCTGTTCTCTTTCTGTTGATGGTCTGGTGCTGTGTTTGCGGCAGGGTCGGGAGTCACGTGCGGCTAAGTTCATGCGTACAGAAGATGAAATGGGACCAAACATTCGCTATTCAGCCACATGAGCCCCATTTCCATGCTTAGTGGCCGCATGTGCTTGGCTGGTTGTGGATGCTGAGGACGTGGAACATCCCATCATCATGAAGAGTCTACTTGGACATTATTCAGGGTTTCCAGGTACATCAGTGTAGCCTCTGTGAACTGGGAGAGCCCCCATGGGCTCCATTCTCATGGCCCTGAGGCACTCCCCTGTCAGACCGCAGTGGCTGAAGCCTCTGGTGCCAGGGCTCACAGGCAGTGGACGCAGTAGGCACGGCCCTCATCTTGTCCCTAAGTACGCCCACATCTACTTCTTCAGTGAGGTGATGGGTTTACAAAAAGGCTTATCTATGTCACTGTGATAAGAAAGCAATCCTTCCTATTGTCCTTACTCATTTCATTTTCATCAGGAATGGGCCTTACATTCTGCCCAAGGCTTTTTTTGCACCTCTGGGGAGAAGCCTGTGATCATTCTCCTTGGAACTGTCACTATAGTGACTTTCGCAACTGGATTTCCCCGGGCCAAGTAGCCGTGGTGTCTGGGAGCCGGTCTGCCGGGTCACGTGTGGTCTTCCCACCACGGGTGGGGCTCTGCCTGGGGCCTCCTGGGGCGGGACTGGGGGTCAGCACCCCCCCCACTCCGCCTGGGGGCATTCTGGCAGTGGGGCTGGGGGTCAGCACCACCACCGCCCCCCACTCTGCCTGGGGCATCCCGGCAGCGGGACTGGGGGTCAGCACCACCCCACTCCGCTTGGGGGATCCTGGGAGCGGGACTGGGGCTCAGCACCACCACCATCCCCCACTCCGCCTGGGGCATCCCGGCAGTGGGACTGGGGGGTCAGCACCACCCCCCCACTCCGCCTGGGGGATCCCAGGAGCGGGACTGGGGGTCAGCACCCCCCACTCCGCCTGGGGCATCCTGGCAGTGGGATTGGGGGTCAGCACCACTCCCCTCACTCCGCCTGGGGGATCCCAGGAGTGGGACTGTGGGTCAGCACCGCCTCTGGGGACTCGCCTGGGGCCTCCCGGGAGGGGGTCAGCACCCCCTGCCCTGCACAGAGTCCAGCGTGTCCCCCGGCTTCAGTGCTGCGGAGTAATTCGTACAGCTTTGCGACTATCTGGCCCTGAGGATGTGCAGTTTGCGAGATCATCAGGGCCTGTTGCTCCTGTTGGGGGACGCGGTTCGCGGGCAGCCTCCTTCCGTGGAACCCGTCTGTTTAGCCATCTCGTCTGGACGTTCACGTTTATGACATTCAATATAAAATGCCATCACGACAGAGGTATTACTCGTCACTGATTTCTAGCGGGGCCATCGCGACCCCGCTGGCTGCCTACAGACCTCTGGCCGGACAGCCCCGGCGGGAATGGCCCACGCCCAGACTAGCGGGGCTCACTCTCCACTCTGCCTTGCCTGTGTGGCCCCCGGACGCGCGCGGCCGCAGTGGAGCTTCTCGGGGAGGGGAGACGTTTGTGTGCAGCCGCATCCGCAGCCTGTGGCTGTCAGCCGGGTGTCTCTTTGCCCTGGTGCAGCCGCACGCCGTCCGCACGCGGCCCCCGGCTCGCGGCCCCCGGCTCGCGGCTGTGCGCAGGCGCGGCTGCAGCCCCTGGTTGCTGGGGGAGCGTCACCCCTGTGCGCAGCCGCACGCCGTCTGCACGCGGCTCCCTGCTTGAGGCTGTGCGCAGGCGCAGCTGCAGCCCCGGGTCGTCACGGCGCGTCTACCCCGCGCGCGCAGCCGAACGGCGTCCGCACGGGGCTCCCTGCTCGCGTCTGTGCGCAGGCGCAGCGTTGCTAGCGGCCGTCTGGCTGCGGGCCCCAGGTGCTAGCTTGTGAGGGCCCCTCGGGTGCCTGAGCTGGAGAAGCCAGGTGACCACGGCGGGAATTCGTGGACTCTGCACTGCCGGGCATCGGATGGTCTCGCTGAGAAGACGAATGTGAGTGGGGGTTCGCTGGGAGGGTAGCTCACCCCGGAGCCACAGGAGTGGGGACGAGGCGGGCGACGCCCGGGGTCGGGCAGGGCAGCTGGAGGCCTGGCTGGGGGACGTGTTTTGGGGGCGGGGGCCGCAGCAAGTGCTGGGAAGGGCTGTGGGGACGGCTGTGGGACTGGCATGTCAGGCGTGGGGACGGGATGTGGCGGGGCCGCCGGGCAGCTGGATGCGCCGGGGCGGGTGAGGGACTGTCTGGGGGGCTCACGCGGCTCAGTGGGGCCCTGGCTGGTGGTGTCTGGAACTGGCCGAGCGCGGGGTCCCTCTGTTGTGGGGCTTGGGGGACGTAATCTGGAGAGTAGCTGCTGCAGCCATCTGCAGCAGTGGGACGGGGCGGGGCTTGGCTCGGTCAGCCGAGGAGTCCCAGGTGGAGCGCGGGCGGGTCCCCGCAGGGATGCCTGCAGAGTCCCACACACCCTTCCTGCGCGCCCCAAGGGAGCCTGCGTCTGCCCCTTCCCAGTGGAGGCCGCATATCGGTTGTTGGGCCGCTGCCGATCACCTTCCCATTTTGGAGCGGTCTCGACGGGACACAGACCCGGGCGGTTCGGGTCTCTGTTGCCATGAGCGGCACGCCGGCCCCGGGGGAGGAGAGGCTCCGCAAAGTCCTCGCTGCATGCATCCCCCTCACACGGCGGGGTAGGGGGCGGCCTCAGGGGAGAAGATGTTTGGATCACCATTGGAAAAGAGCCAAGAACCGGGACTGGTTCCTTCTCTCCATGGTGAGCCCCACAGGAGATACATTAGGAAGACTTACATCTATGTGATTTCGGTTGTTTTTGCCCTTTGTCTTTTCTCAGTGTTAGAAGCTAAGAGGCACCTTGAAAATGCAGTTATACCGGGGACACAAGGCAGGGCTGTCCCCACCCAGAACCCTGTGGTTCCAACCTGAGGACCAGGGCTGCTCTGGCCCAGTGATGATGTGGACTGGCGCCACAAACTGGACAGGAAATGTCCGTGGACAGGGGTTCAGAGTCCGATGCAGTTCTCTGCTTTCCCTGGGCTTCCCAAAATTCTCGCCCTAGCACGGACTGCCTTGATAATTAAAACAAAAAACCACACCAAAAAACCGCAAACCAAACAAGCCCACTAGAAATAAGGAAATGAATAAATGTATTCAAAGCAAGGCCTGGGGAGATGGCTTCGAGTTTGCAGATTTAAAGCACGTTGCTGCCTTTTTTGAAGCGACAGACCCAAGGGGAGATGCCACCCCTGTGGTGTGCACCCTGGTATTTGAGCCAATGTCTGGAGAATTTCTGACAAGATGCTAACAGCTATCGCTGCTGGCTCTGGTTGCCTGACCTGGCCCTGGACACGACAGGTTACTTTCAGGGCAGAGGTAGGGATGTCTGTGGGGACTTGAATACACTCTTCTAAGACGCTGAACAGGTAGAGCAAAAGTAAGCAAAGGTTTGGAAAATTAGAATACTGTTGTTAATAAAGTGAATTTTACTTGTGTTTTTAAATATTTATGATGTAGAAATAGGCATTTATAAGCACGTGTATCATTATTAGATTTTTTCGGGGATTCAGTAATGTAATTTCATATCTGAAAATTGATCAGTTGAGTTTATGAGTTAATGCTGGAAAAGTATTTAAATTGCAACACCAGTTTATGATAAAAAACTTTGAGAAAATTAGGGACGGCACATAATTTCTTTAACTTGAAAGAGAGTATGCAGCAGAAATGCTCATCTAATGTGTGGAGGAGGACATCCTGATCTTTTTGCTGTAAGGTTAGGAATGAGGCCTGGCTGCCGGCTCTAATGGTTCCTGTGGGTCCCGGAGGCTGCTGGCTTTACGTCACTGTTGACTTGGAGAAGGTCACAAGGGATACAGTTAAAGTCATATACCAACATGTTAATAGATAAAATGTATAAATTCCTAGAAAGACATAAACTACCAAAACTGCTTGAAGAGAAATAGACAATCTGAATAGATTTGTACAAAATAAAGAGATTAAATTCATGATTTAAAACTTCCCACAGGGGAAAGCCCAAGCCCAGGTGGCTCCACTGTGATCCTACTAAGTGTTTAAGATTGTCAGCAGTGAGCTGGGAGCAGCCTGAGGACACGGCCCTGGGCCCAGTGTGATCTCTGTGCTGCCTGCAGGCCTGGGTGCCAGTCTCTGGTGAGGCCAGGCCTGCAGCCTAGCAGTCCTATGAGGGAGGGGCAAAGCCTGGTAAATTCTCGCTTTTCTCAGAGACCAGAATCACCACAAAGCAGCAGAGTGAATGGACTTGTGGGGAGGCAGCCTGGCCCAGACCCCTTCAGTCATAAACCAGCAAGGCAAGCAACAGTCTCCCACCTCCAGCTGTCACTGATGGCGGTCCTCCCAAGTCATGCTGATGTGGGGTCATCCTCCTGGGGCCCCTCAAGCTGAGAGCTGCTAGGAGGACAGTGGACCAGGGCATTATCAAACCCGGGGTGGGGAGGCCCACCAGGGGATCTATGAGTACAGAGACAGATCAGAGGTCAGAGGCCCTTCCGCTCGAAGCATGTGTGAGCACCCCACGTGGGCTGTCACAGAAGGCTGTGATGGGGGAGCACGGTTGCCAGGGACTGGCCTGGGAGCTGCATACCAGGCTATGTGAATGTGCTGAGGCTGGTAGTCCCTCACTGTGGTAGGCTGGGTTCGTAGGCCCCCAAAGATGCGTCCTTAGGACCTCTGAACATGACCTAGTTTGGAAATAGGGTCTTAGTGGATGTCATTAAGTTGTGGGTGAGGGGCTAGGCTGTGGTGTGGGGATCCTCAGGGGCTTAGAGGTACTTGGGCCATGACTTATGTACTGATGAGGAGACTGAGGCCCACAGACACACTGAGGTCCCCTACTCTTCTGTTTGTGAAACAAATTGTGATTGCTGGTCACAAAATGCACACATCTTGTTATAATTTGTGGGTTCTGACAAAGGCCCAATCAGTAACCCGTGCCCCGTCCCATCGCCCTACAAGCTCCTCATGCTCTTGCCAATCTGTCCATCCACAGGGGACCCCACCTGTCCTGAAACTGCACATGAGTGGGATCAGTCAGCCTCATTGGTCTGGTTTCTTTGACTCACTGTAATGCCTCCTTTATCCTCTCCCTTTCTGCATGACGCTGAAGGGCGGTGGCAGAGGGGCATCCTTGTCTTGTGCCCGACCTGCTAGGAGGCACCATCTCTCCCCACTGTGTGCTGGTAGGGTTCCTTCTCCTAATTTGCTGAGAGTTAAAAACATTTTTTTAGCATGAATAGATATTGAATTTTGTCTAGTGTTTTTTTGCATGTATTGATAAGGTCATGTATTTTTTCTTACTTAGTCTTTTAATTGATCTTCCAATTTCAGACCAACCTTGCATTTCTGTGGTGAACCCAACTTGGTCACAGTGTGTGATTCTTTTTTTTTAAATATTAATTTATTTGAGAGAATGAAAGAGAGAATAAGTACATGCATGAAGGCAGGGGTGGGGAGGGGAAGAGAGGGAGAGAGAATCTCAAGCAGATACCCTGCTGAGTGTGGAGCCCGACGCGGGGCTCAATATCACAACCCAGAGATCAGACCTGAGCTGAAACCGAAAGTCAGATGCTTAACTGACTGCGCCACCTGGGTGCCCCACAGTGTGTGATCCTGTGTATATATGTATACGGCTGGTGCATTTGCTAGCATGTTGTTAAGGATTTTTCTATGTTCATGAGGGATGTTGGTCTGTAGTTTTCTTGTGTTGTCTTTCCTGGTTTTGGTCTCAGGGTAATGCTGGCCTGATAAAATGAATTGGGAAGTGTTCCCTTGTTTTGTACTTTTTTTTTTTTTTTTTTTAGAAGAGATTGGGTAGATTTGGTGTTACTACTACTTTAAATGTTTGGCAGAATTCACCAGTTAAGCCACCTGGGCCTGGACATTTCTCCTTTATATTTCAGCTGCAAGTTGAATGCCTTTAATAGTTACAGGACTGTTCAGGGGGCACCTGGGTGGCTCAGATGGTTAAGCGTCTGCCTTCGGCTCAGGTCATGATCCCAGAGTCCTAGGATCGAGTCCCGCATCGGGCTCCCTGCTTCTTGGGAGCCTGCTTCTCCCTCTGCCTTTCCCTCTCCCTGTCTCTCATGAATAAATAAATAAAATCTTAAAAAAAAATAGTTACAGGACTGTTCAATATCCATTAACATTTTGGGTGAGTTTGGTGTTTTGTGGATTTGAGGAATTGGTCTCTTTTTTCTAAGTTATCAAAGGGGAGGCATTTCTGCTTCTTAATTTGGGTATATCCGGTGTAGCCTGAGGTCAGGGGTGAGTCCTGATGAGGCTGAGGGGCAGCTGTACCCCCAGGGCTGACCAGAGAAGTCAGGGGAAGTGTGAGGTGATGGGGCTGCCCCCGTTACACCCACAACACCCACATCATGTCTGGGACGGTGGCTCTGTTATTATCCTGTGGCTGTTGTAACAATTTGCCACAAACTGGGTGTCTGAAAACAATGGAAACTTAATTTCCCACAGTTCTGGAGGCCAGAAGTGTGAGATGAAGATGCTAGTGGGGCTGTGCTCTCCCCAAGGCTCCAGGGGAGGCTCCTTCCTGCCTCTGGAGGCTCTGGGAGTCCCTTGGGTTGTGGCCACTTTCCTCCAATCTCTGCCTCCATCTTTTTGTGGCAGGGACATTTGTCATTGGTAAGCCAGGATGTCAGATGTGACAAGGACATTTGTCATTGGTCTCATCTTGAGACCTTTAATTTCATTACAACAGCAAAGATCTTTTTTCTAAGTAAGGTCACATCCCTAGGTTCTGGGGCTTAGGATGTGGATGCATCATCTTGGAGTCCACTACTCAGCCTACCGCGGTGAGTCCCCAGCAGTGTGGGCTGCTCCCTGGCACAGCCCCAGGTGTGGGGGCATGCTTGAGTGACATCGGGGCCAGGGTGCATCCCCTTCCTGGCCCTGATCTGGACCCATGGACCCTGAGAAGGTGGGGTGGGCAGTCCTCCAAGCCCACAGAGTGACCCACCGGTCCTTGGTTCAGAATCCGGGGTTGTGGGATCATCGAGGCAGGATTGTAGTCCTGGTCTTCTCAGCTTCCGCCCAGACCTGTGCGGGTATGGGTCCCTGCCCTGCAGGCAAGTGAGGACCACGGTGTGTGCCTGTGTGCGTCAGCCTATCTCACATCTTCAGGGTTTGTTCCTTAGTTTTGTGGAGTGCAGGTGCTATGCATGGCTCTCGGTGGTGGGGTCCAAGGAACCTCTCAGGAAGAGACCCAGGCTCAGTGCTCCCACCTTGTGTGGGGACCTGTGGGCGTCCTGGTGCCTGGGCCTGGGCTGGATGCTGTCCTGGGGGCCCAGCTTTGTCTCCTGCCAGAAGCCACAGAGCAGGTGTGGGCACTTTGTTCTCTGGGATCAGAGTCCAGCCTTGTGCAGTCAGCCCAGCGGGGGTACCTGTGCTCCGACAGGCAGTGGACTAGCTGTCCCCAGCCCACCCCTGGGATGGGGCATCACTCCTCTATGTGGGGTTTGCCCCTTGCCCCCTGGGGCCGCGCTCACGCTGCACCCGGTGGAGTTTCTTCATTTCCTGCCTCTCTGCCAAGCTGTTTCTGGGAGACCATTCCCATTTAAATCTTGTTCCTGAGAGGAGCTGCTCTTGGAACCTGAGCCACGGACCCTAGCCCCAGAAAGGTGGGCCCCACTGAGTCCAGGATCTTGGCATTTTCCTGTGTTCCACATGGCTTCCCTCCTGCACTGGCAGTGCTCTTGCCCTGGGCCTTAGGGCATGGCTGGGTTGAGGGAGAGCCAATGCCAGGAAGTGCCCTCCACTGGTCCTGGGGACATGGGAAAGAAATACTACAGTGTGGTGTCTCTGTGGAGTCAGCACGCAGAACCGCCTGGAGGCTTCCAGAGCTGCTGCCTCCACCTGAAGGCCTTCCGTGCTTTGCTGCTGTTCCCCCCCCCCAGCACTCGGGGACGATAGGGGGTGTCCCCCTTGGTAACTGTATCCCGCCAGCCAAGATCCTGTGACCCCAGTGAATGTGGAATGAGCCAGTGGGCTGTGTGCAGTGGGGGCGATGGGCTCCTGCCTGGGCTCGTGGCTCACAGCTGCCCTGGCTGGGGCAGGTCAGGGCAGCTGCAGATTGGGCAGGGGGCCGGTGGCCCTTTAGACAGTCACTGTCCTCCTAGCACCTCCCTGGCTCCTGAGAGGCCATGACCACCGCACTGCTGGGCATTCTGACGGGGCATAGGGATGGGTCAGCAAGACTGTGGGTGTGGGCACTGGCTGGCCGTGGATACCCCCACCCCTGGGATGTTGGACCTTCCCTTGGAAGGGGCATCTGAACCCAGAGAGTTCTTCCCTCGACATTCCGAAGCTTGTGGGGAGCTTATTTCCTCCCTATAGGGGGAGAGGGCCACCTCTGGCACGTGGCTCCAGCTTAGAGGCTGTCCCTTGGGGCACATGCCCTTGGCCTGGGCGCTCTGTGCAGGCTGGGGCATGGCCACCCCCATGCAGGCCCACAGGGCAGAAGGTCAGTCTGGGTGGGCACTCCTAGCTCCAGACTATTTAGCCATTCATACAATTTATAAAATTGTGATGTTAGCATGCGCAGTCCTGTGTGCTACTGCATACTTGTGGGTGTGTGTTTCCATGTACACGTCGGTATGTGGGTGTGTCACATCCACGACTGCGCACGTGTGTGCACATGGGCCCTCATCAGCACCTGTGCCATCTCTGAGTGTGCCTCACTTTCTCTCCCTGGGGAATACGGGGTCTCTCCTCCTCAGGAAAATCCAGGAAACAGGTCAGCCCACCATCCTGATCTGCAGTTCCAAATCCCACACTTGGAAACCAGAGGCTTTCTCAGAGGTTTGGCAAGAATCTGCCGCCGGTCTAGTCTGTCCTGTGTATGTTCCCTGTGGAAACCCTGAGTGCCGGTGACAGTGGGGCTTCCCAGGCCCTGCCTCTAAACCCCCAAACTCATCTGGCCCCCAGTGGCAGGGAAGGGACTAGGTGAGTTGAACTCTTCTGCCCCTTGCAGGTTGGCCTCGCCCAACACCCTGGGTTGGGGGTGACAGATGGAAGCTGCAGAGTTTCAGAAAGTTAGGGACCCTGTGGGAATCAAGGGGTAGGAACAGTGTTGCGGGCAGGGTGGGCAGGTCCCCTCCCAGGCAGGTGGGTGCGCAGAGCCAGACTTGGGGCATGTTTCCCCTCTGACCAGGGCAGAGCCGGTCCTTGTGGTGTTCCGTCTGGGGAAGGGGCATGTTACATCAGTCTGACAATCCCAGTATCTCTTAGCCTAGACCCGCCATGAAGGAGGGTGGGTGCTGCCTGTGACCCTTCACCTTTGTGCCAGGCGGGCAGGTCTGGGGAGGAATTTGAGGAAGAACTCTGAGGAAGAGTGACTTTCTCTAGACCTGCCCTTGGGTAGGGGTGGGGGAAGCAGAATCCCACCAGTGTGACCCTAGGGCCTGGGACCCTCCGCCTCCCTAGGCGGAGGCCCCTGGGGCCTCCACAGAGTGTCCTCCATGAACGCCCAGCTGAGGCCCCCAGGAAGTCAGTGATCCAGGTATTCGTGTGTATTGAGGGTGGTTTGCCCTGGGTGGGGGTGAAGGGTCTCAGGTGGTTCCTGGCTGGGTGCCCAGGGCTTGGAGGGGGTCCAGGACTCAGAGGGGCAGGTGGGATCAAGGGGCCAGACGGGGCTTGGGAGGGCAGTCCCCAGACAACTGTTGGCCCCACTTCCCTGCACCCCGACCTTGGTGGGGCTGCTGTCCCAGGAGGCAGCTGGCCCCTGCCCCCCAGGTTGGAAACGAGGGGGGCTGTGAGGGGCCATCCTGGGTATGTGGGGTTCTCTTGGGCCCAGAGTCGCTGACTCCACTTCTGTGGAGTGTGTAGGTCTTTGGGGTCTGAGGGTCTGGGGTCACATGGTCTTGTCCCTGTGCCTCTGAAGTTCCTCTTACTACCAGGACACCAGACTATGGATTCAGGGCCCACCCTTCTCCAGCATGACCTCCTCTTAGCTAATTACATCTGCAAAGACCCTTTTTCCAGAGGCAGTCATGTTCTGAGGTTTTGAGTGGACATGTGTTTTGGGGGACACTATTCAAATCACTGCAACTGACACCTGCCCAGAGACCCCCAGTGGAGGCCTCTGAGGCAGACTTGTGAGCCAAGACCCTGCTCGGGGTGGTGGCTGGCATGGGGAGGAAGGACTCTCTGCCCTGGTGGCTGGGTAGGTGTCGGGGGACTGCAGTGGGGCCTGTGGCCCCCTGGGCTGGGCGGGGGTGCTGGCTGGCTTGACCCCCAGGCAGTGCATGAGCTCTGAACATGCTGTCCACTTCCGTTCAACGGGGTAGTGACAGGCCATGTTGGACACGGTGCCCGGTGACAGCGGACAGACAGAGGGACAGAGCCCAGCCTGGCAGCTTGGTCCGCGCCAGCCCTGCAGCTGCATGATGGCCACAATGGACTGAGGGGCATTGATGGAGACACAGTCGGTCCCTGATAACTCGCTAATGGCGCTTCATATTTTTTTATGGAGAAGAATCGTGTGAGTGTGAAGACCCAGTGGGGAGATGAAGGCCACTTGATGAAGAGCCTTGAGCCCACCCCTTAAAGGAACAAGACGTTTTCCCCCCCCCCCCTTTTCCATGTGGCACAGACAGCTGGCTCCTTAAATATTAATCAGGGGTTATTGAGATGCAAATGTGTGCCCACCACAGAAAGGCCTGCAGCTGCAGGGCTGGCGCCGAGTGCCCTCCACGGTCCAGGTGCAGCACCCGCCAGAGCCAGCACAAGGAGGAGGTGACTGGCCAGCGACCCTCCCTGAGGACAAAGACATCGTTTGCCCCTCAACAGGAGGCATCATCTTGTCTCATTGGCTTTGCCCATCATAGCTTTCCTGGCTTTTAGCCTTAAACCAAGGTGTCCTTGCAGGTAGACGTGGATGGGAATGGGGTGGCCTGCCAGTCTTCTCTATCGTGCAAAGCTTTGTCAAGTTTGCGTGCGTCCCTCTGGTTTCAGGCTGACTTTAGGTAGCTATGTTTGTGCTCACAGGAGAACCAAGCCATCAGCCTGATGCCCTGCGTGGAGAGAGGGGGCATGCGAGGCTTCCCCGGTCCTTGCCTGGGCTGGAACTGGTCCCATGGCAGCTTAAAAAGAGGAAAGAAAACACTTCGAAAGAGTGGAAAATGGGGGGTGGAGAGGGATGGCAACAAGCCAAGGAAAAGCACAGTCAAGACACACAAGATGGGGATATAAGTACATCAGGACTCACGGTCGACGCAGACTCCGCTTTGCTTACACTTTCTTATACGTGTCCGTGAAAAGACAAGCAACTTAGTGCTCATCATGATAAACATGCCGGAAACAAAGTAGGCTCTCATGCTTGGCCATGAAAACAGGTTTTTCCATTTAAAATATTTTAATTGTGAATTGGAACTCATACAAAAAAGTCCACAAAATGTGTGCTCTCAAAAAACTTTACAAACTGGGTATCAGTGTAACAAACATCAGGCCAAGAACTAGAGCACTACCAGACCCCTCGTGGCCCCTGGTGTCCATCCCCAGCATAAGCCTGGCCCCGTGCAGTCCCAGTGTTGTCCCGCACATCTGTGAGAGTTAGCCACACAGCCTGTGCCCCGGTGCGTCAGGCCCCTCTTGATCAGCAGCACACCTGTGACATTCACCCTGTCTGCCTCGTGTTGTAGATTGTCAATTCTCTTTGCTGCAGAGTCTCCCACGAACGCTCATTTGTCCATTCTACTCTTGATGATGAGTTGTTGGCAGTTTTTGTCTCTTGTGAACAGTGCTGTTGTGACCCTTAGCGTAGGCCTCCTAGAGGGTGCCTGTCCGCGCATCTGTTGTGTACACACTGAGGGAGGGAGCTGCTGGGTCCGAAAAGCATTTCGATTGATCTAGGCCTTCATCAACACATGGCATTGTCAATATTTTTTTATTTTAGCCCGGTGCAGGGGATATTTCAGGGTTTCTTTGTTATCTTCTGTTTTCAAAATCAACTTGATCGAGGTGCAAGTGGTAGCATGCAGGTGCTGGCTTACACTACCCTGTAAGAGCTGACTACACATATCCTTTCTCAGCTCTGTGCTGAGTGATGACATGTTGGTCACTTGAAATCAGATGCAATGGGTGTATTTAGATTGTGGAAGTTAAAAACACTACAAATCAGCTTGATTTGGAGACTCCGTTGCAGTTTACATAAAATGCACCTACTTTAAGTGTACAGCTTGATGGTTTTTGAGAATGTGTACACCATGTTACCTCCGTGCAATTGAGATACAGTGTTTCCAGCCCCCCAAATACTCCCTTGTTCTACTTCCCAGTCAACCCCTCCCCAACATGGCCCTAGGTAACCACTGACCTGTTTTCTGTCACTGCAGTTGAGACTTTTTTCCTCCTTAGAGTTCCATATAAACAGAATAATTTGGTGTACATTCTTTTGTCTCTGGATTCATTATTAGCTCAGCATGTTTTTGAGGTTCAAATGTGTTATGTGTATCAATGATATCTATCTATTGCTAGTAGATACAACACAGTGGATTCATTCACTCTTCTGCTGATGGACCCTTGGGCTATTTCCTAGTTTTTGGCTAGTCTGAATAAATCTGCTAAAAGCATTCCTCACAGGTCTGTTTTCTCATTTCTCTCGGTAGATACTTGGAATGGCTGGGTTGTATGGTAGAATATGTTTAGTGTTTTCAGAAATGCCAGACTTTTCCAGAGCAGTTGCACTTTTTTATATTCTGACCAGCAGTGTATGAGTGTTTGTATAGGATATTTCTCCATTAGATGTTGGGATAGAACACACCAGTCAAGTCATCTCAGCCTGAAATTTTCTGTGAGGTTTTAATTCATTAATTCAATTCCTTTCATTGTTATGGGACTACTTGGGTTTTCTCTTTTTTTGTAAATCAGTTTTAGTAACTTATATCTTTTAGGGAATTGTTTTCATTTCATCTGGTATGCCAAATCCATTAGAATAAAGTTGATAATATTCTTTTATTTCCCTTTCAGTGTCTGTAGGACCTGTAGTGATGACTCTGCTTTCCTTCTTGATATTGATAATCTGTATTTTCTCTCCTTTTCCCTTGATTGTTGTAGCTAAAGGTTTATCCATTTCACTGGCATCTTCAAAGAACCAGACTGGGTTTCATTGGTTTTGTTCTCAAATGTTTTGGCCCTGAAAGAGTTCTGGTTTTATGCAAAAGAGTTTTGGTTTTATGCAAAGGCCTTTTTGGGAGTCCCCATGTCATCAGGACAAGGTGCCTCTTCCCTGCAGCCTGCTGCCCACCCAGCCAAGTCAGTCCCAGTGGAGCAAGGTGGCCACACACCTTGGAGAGATGGGGTAGAACTCCATCTTTGCTAGGTGTTGAGCTGATTCCAGGTAAGGGCAGGGCAGGCAGCCTTGGCAGAAAGCCATCTAGATGGCAAAAGGTTTATGCATCGTGTAACCATGGTTGCCATTTATTTACTCAAAATGTCCATGGCCAATTGGTAGCTCCTGTAAGAGAGAGTTCGTGTATGGTCATATGCTGGCTCTGGACACCCACTTTCTATCCCACTGGCTAAGCACAACCTTATGTAATGGCCTTAAGAGAATCTAGCCCTATGCACTTCACACAAAAGGGATGAGTACTTTATCTGCTTGGCTCCCCTGCATTCCCACTAGATCTTGGCAATGTGAGGTCTCCTGGCCTCTGAGACAGGGAGGTCCAGGGTCTTGGGACGCTTAGGAGGTTTTTCTTGGTTTTTGTTTTATTTTTAAAAATTGAGGTTAAACTGACATTACCACAGAGTTAAGCGTTTTAAAGGGAACAGTTGGTGGCATTTCGTGTATCATAGTGTTCTGTAATCACCACCTCTATCTAGTTCTGAACTGTTCCATCCCCTCAGAAGGAACCCCTCTATCCATGGTTCTGTCACTCTTCATTCTCCCCTCACTCCAGCCTCTAGCAATCACCAATCTTTCTGGCTCTACAGACTTACCTGTTCAAGATATTTCATATAAATAGAACCATATAATAGGTGATCTTTTGTGTCTGGCTGATTTCAGTGAGCATAATATTTTGAAGGTTTATCTACATTTTAGCAGGTGTCAATACTGAAAACTATTCCATTGTATGGAGAGACCACATTTTGTTTGTGTATTCCTCTGTTGCTGGACATTTGGGTTAGTTTTCGCCTTTTGGCTGTTGTGAATTGTGCTGCCGTGAACATTCATGCACAAGTATCTGAGTCCGTGTTTTCAGTTCTCTTGGATATGTATACCCAGAAGTGGAACTGCTGGATCTTGTGGTTGTTCACCCATGTTTAACTTTTTGAGGAGCTGTCAGACTGTTTCCACAGTGGCTGCACCATTTACATTCCCACCTGCAATGTACAGAGTTTCCAATTTCTCCACATCCTTGCCAACGCTTGTTATTGTTTATTAAAAAAATCACAGCCACCTAGGTGGGTGTGAAGTAGTATCTCATTGTGGTTTTCACATGACTAAAGATGTTGAGTATCTTTTTGTGTGCTTTTGGCCACTTGTGTGTCTTCTTTGGAGAAAGGGCTGATCGAGTCCTTTTGAATTGGGGTTTGTCTTTTTTGATGCTCAGCTGTATATATATATCCTGGATACTAGACTCTTATCAGTTATATAACTTGGAAGTATTTTCTCCCACTCTGTGGGTTGTCTTTTCACTTTCCTGATAATGTCCTCAGATGCACAAAAGTTTTAAATTTTGATATTGTCCAATCTATCTGGTTTTCCTTTTGTTGCTCCTGCTGTTGGTGTCCTAAGTATCCATTGTTAAATCCATGTTTTCTCTTGGGACTTTTAATAATTTCAGCTCTTTCATCCATTCTAAGTTTTTTTTTATTTTAAGAACTTTTTTTTTTTTTAAGATTTTACTTATTTGACAGAGAGAGACACAGTGAGAGAGGGAACACAAGCAGGGGGAGTGGAAGAGGGAGAAGCAGGCTTCCTATGGAGCAGGGAGCCCGATGCGGGGCTCGATCCCAGGATCCTGGGATCATGACCTGAGCCGAAGGCGGATGCTTAACAATTAAGCCACGCAGGCGCCCTGAGTTAATTTTTGAATACAGTGTGAGGTAAGGACCCAGCTTCATTCTTTAGTGCTCTAAGGCCTGCTTTCCCAGCACCAACTGACCTTTCCCTGTCTTGGCATCTTTGTCAAAAATAATTTGACCATATGTGTGAGGGTTTATATTAGGTTTCCATTCTATTCCTCTCGTCCACATGTCTTTTGTTATGCCAAGACCACACTGTTTTGATGACTAAAGCTTTGTAGTAAGTTTTCAAATCAGGAAATGTGAATCCTCCAACTTCTTCCTAAAGATTGTTTTTGTTATTTGGCACTCTTTGCAATTCCATGTGAATTTGAGCGTTGGCTTTTCCATTTCTACGAAAAAAAAAAAGGCCATTGGAATTTCGGTAGAGATTTCATTGGCTCTGTAGACTGCTTTGGGTAGTACTGTCATCTTAACACTATTGTCACGTGTTTACAGATGTGGGTGTCTTTCCACTGATTTAGGTCTTCTTTAGCATTTTTTTTCCAGCAGTGTTACGTAGTTTTTGAGTGTACAAGTCTTTTGCCTCCTTGGTTGTTTTTTGGTAGGTATTTTATTTTTTTGAATGCAATTGTAAATGAAATTGTTTCCTTAGTTTCTGTTTTAGATTGCTCATTGCTGGTGTATAGAAGCATATCTGATTTGTTGGTGTTGATTCTTTTCCCTGTAACTTTGCTGAGTTAGTTTATTAGCTCTAGTGGGTGTTTTTTCTTTTGGTGGATCATTGGAATTTTTTATGTATAGGATCACATCATCTGTGAATAGAGGTGGTTTTACTTCTTTCTTTTTACTTTAAAGCTTTTTGTTTTTTTGACTAATTGCTCTGGCTGGAACTTCAGTACGGTATTAAGTGGCATTGATGACAATGGGCATTCTTGTCTCAGTTTGGATCTTCGGGGGAAAGTTTTTACTCTTTCACTATTGGCCCTGGGTTTTTGCTAACTGTTTATTATGTTGAGGAAGTTTCCTGAGGGGCTTTTCTCATGAAAGGGTGTTGGATTTTGTCAAATGCTTTTCCTGCATCAGTTGAGAAGACTGTGTGCTGTTCCCCCCTACCCCCCGCATTCTGTTGATGTGATGTACTGCAGTGATTGATTTTCTTAAGCAATGCCATTTGGTCATGGTATATAATCCTCTTATCATGCTGTTATTTTGCTAGTATTTTGTTGAGGATTTTTGCCTACAGATGCAAAAATTGTAAGGGATATTGGTGTCTTTGACTTTGTTATCAGTGTAAAATTGGCCTCATGAGTTAGGAAGTTTTCCCTTTTCTAATTTTTTGGAAGAGTTTGGGAAGGATTGGTGTTAATTCTTCTAAAATTCTTGGTAAAATTCAGCAATGAAGCCATCTTGTCCAGTATTTTTCTTTATTGGGAGGTTTTTGATTACTGATGCAGTCTCTTTACTTGTTGTAGATCTTTTACAACTTTGTTTCTTCCTCAGTCACTTTTGGTAGTTTGTGTGTTTCTAGGATTTTGTCAGTTCAATGATGTGATCTAATTTTTTGGCGTACTGTTGCTCATAGCACTCTTGTAATCCTTTTTACTTCCATAAGGTCAGTAGTAATGTCTCCGCTTTATTTTGATTTTAGTTATTTGCATCTTCTGTCAGTCAAGCTAAAGTCTTGTTAATTTCATTGATTACTTTAGGAGTTTAATGGTCTATTTGCTGATATGTCAGTCCCACTTTACTCAGTGGCTTTGAAACTGCATTCCTGAGGATGATGGCATCTTTGTACTGTGTGGATACAGGGCAGAGAGGTCAACGTGGGGAATGGACCCAGGGAACAGGTTGTTGTTGTGCTGCTGAGCAGGGGACCTTCTCGGCAGATGGAGGCAAACAGCTGCCTCAGGACTTGAGAGGCTGTCCTTCCCAGGAGCCTGCTCACTTCTAAAAGGGATGTTAATCATAAGGGTGCTGGGGGCTTGGGGCTGAGGGGTGCTTGGGGGTGACAAATGCATGTGATAAAATTAAAGATAAAAGCCGCAAATCCATTCATCTGGAAATTAAAATCCCCACCTCTATTTTTTTTGATGAGTTAACCGGGAAATCAACATTTCTAGAATTCAGAGAAGGTTCACGGCGTCCAGCAGAGGCTGCAGGTGCAGCTGGGGGTCTTTAGCCACATTTCCTAGAGATGAGAAGGAGGAATAGAAAGAAATGGAAGTTTTCAGTCCAAGACGGCAAAGAGTGAACGCCTGGACTATGGAGGAACGAGCTAGTGAACAGGAGAGCTGACGGGAAAACCCAGTGTCGGGGCTTTGAGACTGACAAGGAGATAAGAAAGGAAAGCCCAAAGTATGCATCAGGAATGGAGAAGGGCCATTGCCCCAGAGAGGGGGAGAGTTATGGAAGTTACAGGGACATACGGTGAACAGCGTGAATAATCGCAAAAGAAACTGAGCGGAACAGTTATGAGTAAGAACTGCTCAGGTTCCCCAGGCCCCACCTGGGCCAGTTTTAGTCATCTGTAACATTCTTGGATTCACCACTGTGTCCATCCTCCTGCAGAGCCCCTGGGCCTGAGGTGTGCGGACCCTGTGCAGCCAGCCCCCAGTGGCCTGGGACCGCAGAGCATAGGACCGTCCCAGTGCAGATGCAGGAGACCCAGGGGGAGAGGGGGCCACACCAGGAACTTGATGCCCCCGGGGGTCTCCGATCTGAGGACCCTCTCAGCAAGTGAGCAGATGTCTATGCCCCATAGTTGGGCGAAGGCTTGTGCACACCCTGCTTCACATGTGGCGTGGGCTGCTGTCCCTGGCCCCTCCCTTGAACCTTGGCGCTTTCCCCCGCCCCTTGGGTTTTGGAGGGTGAGGGCAGCATCTCTGGCACGTTGACCTAAGCCTGACGCCCTTGGCTTCTGCCACGTCTGTTTCTTACCAGCTGGGAGGAAAGAATGCACTCAGTCCACCTGGACACAGCTGTCCGGGGGCTCCTCAGACCTGGATGGCTGGGGAGGAAGGGTGGGCTCACATCCCATGTCCCTGAGCCCCCATCTCCTGAAGTTTCTCTTGTGTTGACCAAGAAACAGCAGATTCCGAGAGAGGGCAGTGTCGGGCAGAGCAGACGCAAACAGAGTTTGGGCCTTTCTCCTTCGTGAGGTGGACGGTTTATCCAGGTCAGGCCCCCACCAGCCTGGTGTGTGACCACGAGCAGCTTGGGCCCTGGAGGGGTGTGGGCTGTGTGGGTGCTGGCATGGGAGCTGCCACAGCAAAGGCCCTGTGGCCTGGTAGGCCGGTGGGGTGACGTGCTGACCCCAGGCTTGTGCTCAGTGAGGTGGGGTAGCCACGGGAGGATTGTGAGTGGAGGAGGGATGCGGTCTCTCAGGAGGTTGTGGGCCTCCGGCTAGGCTCTGTCTGCTGACTCATGGATGGAGGCTGGGGGGCCCTTAGCCTCTGGAAGGGTGGAGGCTGGGGGAGGAGATCTGATGGGGTCCCTTTTGTCAGAGGCCCCAGTGCCTGGACCTGGAGTCCCCTGCAGTGGCCCCCAAGGTGAGCAGATGTTTGTCTTGTCCCAGGACGGGTATGCCCCCAAGGCCTAAGCATTGTGTGTCTCTTAGGGGTTCCTGGGAGACCGGGGGGGTGGGTGCAGAGCTGGACTGAGGCCCAGAGAGGAGCCCCCGGGCAGGGGTTCTGAGTCCCTGGGTGGCAGTGAGCCCAGAGTGCAGCAAGAAGGGGTGGCCACCCAAGCCCAGGCCCCCTGCCCCCTCTGGTGCCCCCACCCAGCGGCAGAGCTCCTGGGACAGCCCCCCAGGAAGGGCTGCCCAGGCCACGGCGGGCCGGTGGTCAGCTCCATGCGGCTGCCGCGGGCAGACTTGCTGGCTCCAGGCTCCTCGTCTGAGGCCGAGTCTGTTCTGAGACAGACACAGGGAGCCTGTTTCCCTGCGAGCAGGAACACGGCCTCTCTGTTGGCACCTGGACTGGCTGGCCCCCCAGGCGGGCTGTTGGGGGCGGGCGCTCCACACAGACCCGCGCTTGTGCCCACCTCGGCTGGGCCTCCTGCCTGAACCACCTCGTTTGTGCCGGGATCCTCTCTGGTGCAGCCAGGCCTGCTGGACAGTTGGAGGGGGAGGAGGGGTGGCCTGCCCAGTGACCGGGGCAGGGGCCTGTGCCACCCGGTGCTTGGCTGGTAGTTCAGCAGGGATACCACCCCTCGGGTGGGACTTCGGTTTGCTCACAGCTCACATCAGGCAGTAAAGAATTGGGGCCACACCCCACTTCAAATGGCAGAGGGCCCCAGAAGGATCGCCAGGCAAAGAATCATCTAGTCAGAACTGCTGCTGTGGGCACTCCCAGGGCCCAGGCCTGCAGGTCAGGGAGGGTGGGGCGGGGGGGAGGACTGGCCCACCCGAGGAACAACAAAGGGCTTCTGTCCATGCCTCTGGATGCTGGACCTGGGGAGGCACGAAGGTTCTGAGGAGGACCGGGAGCCGTGGCTTCTCCCTTTCCCAGTCCTCTCCTGGACGTGGGGGGACGGCCATGGTGGGCTAAGAGCACAAGCAGGGAGTGGCAGCTTCCTTGTGGCCACACCAACCGTGTGATGGGGTTCAGCTGCCCGGGTGTAGGGGCCTGACTGGGGACCAGCCCTCCCCTGTGCTCTGGGGGCTGGTGGACACCACGGGGTCAGGAGCTTCATGGGGCTCTCTGTGATGAACATGCCGGCCCAGGGACCCCCCTCCTCTCTCAGCCTGCTTTCCAGGAGGTCTGGGTGCAGGGCAGGGGTGCCCGAGCACACGACACTTCACTCCAGCGACCGGGCCTTCCTGCTTTATTCCTCTGTGCACAGACCTGGGGCCGCTTCTACTCCAGTTCTGGGTACGGCCACTCCCGTGACCGGAAGTAGTCCTCTAGGTCGCGGAGGCTGAGTGGGGGGAAGTAGGGGCCGATCCTCTTGCGGACCCACCACTTGCCTGCAGCAGCGTGCTGGCCCCCAGGGCGGCTGAACTTGTACCTGTAGTGCTCGCCCCGGACCCACCTGCAAGGGGAGACCCCACGTCGGGTGGCCTGTCCCTCTGCCTGCCGAGCTGCCACTCCTTGGAGGGACAGACCACCAGGCCCTGCCATGGGGATGTCTGGAAGAGGGCCAAACACGCAGCTCTGGAGCCCGTTGGCATTGAGGGGCTCGCCTTGCCTTCTGGAGGCCCCCACACCTTGAGCAGGCCAGCAGTGCACAACAAAGGGGCTGGCCCAGAGCCTGGGGACCTTTACACCCAGGCACGTTTTCTCGGGTCCCGAGCATGGCCAGGGGTCCATCTGTAGGAGGACCCCTGAGAGGCTGCGGTCGACAGGGGTCCCGTTCAGGAGGGGAGTCCTACCTGGGGGGCGCCCTGTCCTTGAAAGGGTTGAGGGCCAGTAGGGACACAGCCGTGGCGTCGTTGGCCAGGAGCCTGCCTGCCAGGTGGATGATCCACTCGTTGTGCTCGTAGGTCTAGGGGTGAGAAAAGGAGGGGGTGCTGGCTCCAGGCACAGAGCCAGGGATGCAGGGAACCCTTGGCTCCCTGCCTGGTCACCCTCCTGCGTGGTGGGGGGTTAGGCTCTCCTGCCTGGTGGGCCCACACTCCCTCCCTGCTCTGGCTCATTGGGCAGGTGTGTGTAGACGGCTCCTCTGTGGGGTGGGCTGGCGCAGCGCGGTCCTGTTCTCGGGGAGCGGCCCCCTCTGTGATACGGTGAGTGGACAGCCGGCCCACTAGACAGTTTCCACATCAGCCTCACAAAGAGTCCCGGCTTGGGAGTAAGGGGCTGGCGAGGGTCCAGGCCCAAGAGCAGAGCTCACCCCACCGTCTCTCTCTGCCCCCCACCGTCCCCCTCTCTGCCCCCCACCAGGGCTCTCAGTGGTGGCGCCTGCCAGCCCTGGGGTCTCACATGAGTGACGGTCTTCACAGGCAGATGGGACAGGGGCAGCCCTACCAGGCCTGTCTTGTCATCGCTGATGGGGACACCCTGGCCCTCTGCACCCACAGACCCTTGTGCGAGGGTGTCCAGGCAGTGTGGAGACCCCCACCTGGGCTGTTCAGAAGCAAAGCCTATGCGCACAGA
Organism: Phoca vitulina; assembly: GCF_004348235.1. Classification (NCBI taxonomy): domain Eukaryota; kingdom Metazoa; phylum Chordata; class Mammalia; order Carnivora; family Phocidae; genus Phoca; species Phoca vitulina. Next base: position 1,970,167 of record NW_022589736.1, on the reverse strand, counting down.
GAACACCAAGGGAAAGACCCGGGAGGAAGACGTGGCCCAGGGGGCTGGGATTGTGTCCTGGGTGCCACACGTTGTGTGCCCGGCCCGCTGCCCCAGGGTGCGGTGCTGGAGGGGCGAAGACGCCCCTGTCCCATGTCAGCGAGGCCCGGGGAGGGTGTCACATGGAGTGACCTCACCCCCACCAGCCACTTTGGGCGTCCCCACCGAGGTGGCTGCAGCCTCAGGAACACACCCGGGAGGGGAGGGGAGGCCCTTACCTGGAAGGCAGCAAACCACATGAGCCAGTCCAGGCGGTGGTGGTAGGGGGAGATGAGGCATGGCCGCCGCCCTGGGTCACCCGGCTTGCACTTGAACTCGTAGTCCTCCCACACGGCGTCTGGCGTGCTGGCGTTGGGGCTAGCTGTGCCCTGCAGGATGACCTCCGTGCGCTCCTTGGTGATGCTGCGGGGAGACCGAGGCAGGGGCTCTGGGCGCACGAAGGCAGCTGCTATGCCTCTGCACCCTGGCTTCCTTCTGGAGCCGACCAGGGTGAGGGGCTGCCCCCTGGAGGGTCGAGGGGTGCTCCCTCAGGGCCCTGGGTCCCACGTGTGCACACAGTGGACGGGGCGAGGAGCGGTTGCACCCGTACCTCCCGAAGGCGCCGTATGTGTTGACGATCCTGAGAGGGTTGAAGGAGGTGTTCATGACCTGCGTGGGGCTCAGCAGGTTGATGACCACGGGGACACTGAGCCAGGCCACCAGGATGCCCAGTGCCACGTGCACTGCCCGCCGCACCATGCAGCCTGGTGGGGGGCAGAGAGGGGGACGGTGGGGTGAGCTCTGCTCTTGGGCCTGGACCCTCGCCAGCCCCTTACTCCCAAGCCGGGACTCTTTGTGAGGCTGATGTGGAAACTGTCTAGTGGGCCGGCTGCCACTCACCGTATTGCAGAGGGGGGCGGGCCCCTCGGGCAGCCTCCTCCTGCAGCTTCAGGACTCGGTCCTTAAGGCCACCGGGCCCGGAGGGAAACAAGAACCCCAAAGTGGCGTCATCGAAGCAGGCCACGCTGGGCACCATGGTCAGCCAGTTCAGGAAGCTCAGGTTCCCGCTGATGATGAGGACCACCTGGAGGGTACAGGGCAGTGCCTGAGCCCGGGCCTGGGGAGCTTGCCGAGGACCACACCCGCAGCAGACTCTGTGCAGGGCGTGGTGGCCGCAGTGCTGGTGTGGGGGGCAGCGACGCCCAGAGGGCTAGCCTTTTGAGAAGCAGACAGGGTGCTCGTGCCGATTCTTGAGGTGCCTGAGGGCCAGGCCCCTGTCTCCCCACAGGCCGCACGCCCATCTCTCTGACCACCGGGCCCACGCGTGTCCATGCCTCAGCTGATCTCCGAGGCGGGTTCTTGCTAGAGCCCTGAGCGGGACCCAGCCTGCAGACACCTCTGTTCTGGCCTCTGAGGCTGCCTGATTCCTACCCACAGAACTGGGAGCTGGCCGCTTTGTGCGGTTTGATGCTGTAGTCTGTGTTTGGGGCAAGCGCTCTGGTGACTGTCAGTGGGTACGGGTCTGGGGCAGTCCCCGGGGACCTGTGCCCGAGTCATGTGGGGGGTGGACAAGGCTCTTACTGCTCACCTGGAAGTTAGGGGTGAGGGGGTACCTGTCTGGTTGCCCTGACCTGCACATCTAGCAGCCCCCCAGACACGTCCACAGTGGCCATGCATGAGGCCGGCCGGGGCGTCTGCTGGGTTAGGCGCGGCTTCGTGGAGTCCGACCTGCACTTTCTAGGCTCCGTAAGACGGAGCTGGCCGCTGTCCCTCCTCAGAGGCCTCGAGCAGCCCCGGCTGGCTCTGCCGCAGTGTCTAGGGTGACACAAGGTCTAGGAAGTCCAAATGGGCCTGCCCTGTGTCCCAGTCCTGCTGGGCTCATTTACAGACTTGGTACTAACTGCACGGTGGTAGTTTTCCCATAAGGCTCACCTTAAAAACGACTTAAGCATCTTGGTCTTAAGAACGAAGGTCACAGAGTCTCCGGGTGGATGGAGTGCCGACACCCTGGGGGTTCCCTGCACCCCCAGCCCGTTTCCCAGCGAGCTGCTGGCCGTCGGAGGCCTGCAGCCTGGAGCCGCCTCTCAGCTGGGACTTCTGGAAGGTTCCTTCTAGCAGCTGCACATTTTGTACATTGTTTTAGTGACTTAGAAATAACATCTTTGGCCCGCTTATGATGACCCTGTCATTGGGCACTGGAGGGTGAGGAGGGGAGGCTGCTGCGCCCATGCCCTGCCCACGGGCAGCAGGCTCTCTGAATCCAGCCGGCCCTCAGGGACCACGGGCAGCATGCCTCGCAGCCCAAATGCGCCCGATGGGGGGGGCCTCCTGTGCGGGAGGTCCCCGAGCAGGCCCCGATGCCCTGGGGTGTGGCTCCCTGGGCATGAACAGACGCCCCCAGAGCGGCATGGACTCGGGAACCCGTCAGGAACAGGCAGCGAGGAAGCATCCCGGACCACGCATTCCTGGCAGATCCACATTCTTACTTTTTAAGCCAAGTTCGTTGAAACACGTGATAAAACATACCCATCTTAAGCATACAGCTCAAAGGCTTTTGACAGGTGTCTACTCTCATGTAAATCACCGTAAAATCCAGAAGGTTACACCCCAGACAGTCCCTGACCCCCACCCTACGACCTGTGAACTGACCTCTGTCGTCTATCACTCTGCCTGTTCCTGAACTTGGTGGGCACCAAGCCCCGGCGTCCATGGTGTCCCGGCTCGGGTCTGAGACCTGCCCAGCGGCACGTGTGTGTGGAGCTGGGGCGCGCTGCCCTGCGCCTGGACGGAGCTCGCCTGGTGCACCTGTGGGGCCGGACGGGCCGGGGCCTGTTGGAGGCGCCAAAGCCACCGTCCTTCTAAGGCAGCTGCTTTCGTGACATGGTGGCATCTTTAGAAGGGGAGGGCTTAATTCACAGAGTTACAAGTTCCCAATTTCTGAAAGCTTCACAACTTGCTGTGTGTCCTGAGAAAGGTTGGGATGAGGATATACATACCAGATGTTGCAGGTCCAGCGGTGACGTTTAGCTGTGAATTAGCTTCTTGCGTGTGCTGGGAGGCTGAGGGCTCTTCCTCACCAGGACTCGGTGTGGGGCAGCCAGCCCTCTGCTTGTGCCAGGAAGGGAGGGGGGCCCCAGGACGAGGCAGGGGTGGAGGCTGTTACGGCGTTCACAAGCTGCCGCAGGGCCCCAGGGAGAAGCGAAGATGGGCGTGGGACCCGGTGAGCTGGGCAGCGGCCAAATGGACCTGCTTCCGGAGGGACTTTGAGAAAAAGATGAAACCAGAACACTGCAAAATCACCCCAGAGGCGAGAGGAGAAAAGCCAGAGTTTGTCTGCACACATGACCAAACGGTCGTATTTCTGCACCAAGTACGAACTTCACAAGCCCACGGCTGTCCACCAAGCAGAGCAGGCCGTCTCCTTGCGCAGGTGACCGGACAGGTGTGGTGACACGGCCTCGCCATGGGATGTTGAGCGCGGGGTGTTGAGGTCAGACCTCCCAGTGTCTGGGGTCCCACTCGTCCTCCCCGGACGGCCCGTAGATGCCAGGAGCCAGGCTGCCTCAGCTCTTCTCTGCAGCAGGCAAGACACACGGCTGATGCCCAGCCCCATAACTCCTGAATTTTCATTACAGCCGGGTCCTGATCCTGGCGATCGGGGAGGAATGTGAGGTCACAGACGCCAACCTAATGAGGGTCTGGCAGGAGGAGCCGTGCTTTCGATGGGTCGTGTCAGTTTTATGGATTACGACGGCTTTTTACGAGGTGTGACGTGAGATGTGTGGATTCATGGCTCTCCCAGGATTAATTTGGAAAACTGGTGTTCTTGGTTCTGAGCCCCCAAATAATGATTTCTCATTCTTCACTGTCTGCGACGTTAACAGCCCCTGGGCCGCAGTCTCTCCCACAGCTGTGGTCCCAGCTGGCGGGCTGCTCTGGGCACGCCGGGCTCCTCCCCGGAGTCTGCTGCGCGCCGCATCCCTGTGCCTCCTTCCCTGGGGGGGGGGGCCTGACCTCCCCAGGCCAGCAGGACCCTGACACTCCGCTCAGCTCCCCATTCTCTCCCAGCTGTGTCAGCAAGTGTCCCTGAAGCTCGGCTATGCCTTCTCCTCTTGGGAGTCTTGGCCGTCTGGCAGCTCTGTGCACCTTCTCATGAAAGTTTTCATGTTTTGTGTGGTGTCGGTTGGTGGTCTGTTCTATCTGGACCCCTTTCAGGACGCTCAGGGACTGGCGGTCTTGGTGCAGCTCTCTGGGGCTGTGGGGGGGTGGGGGGTGGTGGTGGCAGAAGCTTCCTCCGTTGCTCTGTACGCCCGATTGCAACTGAGACAGTGACCCTGCCTCCTTCCCCCACAGCCCTAGTGGGGCACGTTCCCAAACTCTGTTCTCATGCTGGGTGGGGCGCCAGGCACGTGGGGAACCCTCATACCTGACCCTCAGAGCCCCTCTCGCACTGCTGACCACCGGCACCCACCTCTAGCCCTGCACCCTCACTCCGAGCCTCATACCTCCCAGAGACACGGCCACCGTTACCAGTGAAAAACCCAGCAGCGGCGTGGCCGTGGGCCAACCTCTGCAGGTGCAACGAGACCAGCCTGTGCACATACGGAGACACAGTCTCGCCCCCGGCCCCTCACGGCCTCACTGAGACCCCACAGAAACCCAGGCCCAAAACCGCTAATGTGAAAGGGCGCTCCTGTGTTGGAGCACAGCCATAAGAGTACCAGGCGAAAAGCAGATGGCAATCTTCAGAAGATGGGTTTGAGAAACCCTTGAGGGAGGACAGACAGATGGAGCAGCGCCAAGGGCTTCCTGGTAGACCTTACAGAAGCTCCCCAAGGGGGTCCAGGACACCCCAGTGGAGCGATGCGCAGGCTCTGGCGGTCTCTCACGTCCCAGGATAAATTAGAAGTTAAGACGGTGTAAGCATTTCAACTGAAAGATGGAAAACTCGGGGAAAGCGGTCCATGGAGTGCCACGCCTCCAGTCTGAGAGTGGAAGGCACGGCACGTGAGGCATTTTTGTCGTGTTCTGGGGCTGCCCAGATGGGGGGGTCGCCCACTCACCTCTTTGGAACAAAGTCAGGCTGTGGGAGCAGGGTGGTCACATGGTTTTTGCACAGCAGCTGCCATATGGAGAAGGAGGGCCCAGCCATGGGGTCTGGCTCCCCCCTGAGAACTAGGCGGAACCACGTGGCCCACTGTCCGCCCACACACTGGGCCTCCCCAAGTTCCATCTGCAAACACCCAACAGGGAGGACAGGGTCAGAGGAGAGCCCCAGAGACCCTGTCCAAGGTGCCCCTTCCATTTCCTCCAGCATCTCCATCCTGTCTGCTTCCCGGGAATAATCTGATCACACGTTCAAGCACATCCTTCCTTCCACTTCCACCACGTAGAGCCCAGCAGGGATGAACTTGGGAGTTTCTCGACTCATGCAGAGCCCTCGGTAGCTGGAGTGCCACCACTGACCATGACCCTTCATCCCCGAAAAGTGGGGCCAGCCTCTGTGGCCCAAGGCCATGACCGTCCTGCCTCATCATCAGGGGCCCCAGGAACACTCTGACTTTGCATCCAGGGCGACTGGCTTCTCAAGGCTAAAGGGCCTGCAGGTAGCAGTGCTGTAGCTGGACGGGGGACAGAGCAGGCAACGCTGGACCCTGGGCGGCCACACAGACCCACGCCAGGCTCTGCTCTCCCCGGAGGCGTTTAGTGGACCTCGGCCCAGGGAAGGAACCCTCGGAGGGCAGAGCTTGATGCTGGGGAGGTCGAGGTGGCTGGCTGGCGCTGTGCCAGGAAGGAAGCACATAGACCAGTAGTTGCAGGGATGGCCCGGGTGCCTTTGGGTCTGCCAGCCACAGAGTCATAGGCACGTGGAAGCCCCCACAGGATGTGGGTGGAGACCCAGGGGAAAGCCAGGCACACAGCAGAGACCCTCGAGGCCCAGGCCTGAGTCAGACCCGCCCGGCACGATGAGACGGACTTGTGAGTAGGTGAGCTGCTTGGCAGGGAAGAATTCAGCACCGAGAAGGACACAGTGTCCACACCCTCACCAACAGCCCACGGCGGCTGGTGGCCCGTCAGGATCTGCAGACGTGTGAACCACAGCTGGGATGGAGAAAGGCTCACGAGAACAGAATCAGAGGCGGGAGAAAATCTGAAACTAGTAGATAAGAATGTCAAAACAGCTACTATGAATAAAGTAAGGGATTTACAAGAAGACGTCATCACAAACAAGAGAAATATGAAAACTGTGAAAAAGAACCACACGCACATTGAGAGCTGAAAAGGGCACGTAAGAACTGGAGCGACGAGTGGATGCAGGGACAGGAGAGTCAGCGGAGGTGCGGGCGCTTTCTGAACCGAAGCACAGAGTGAAGTGGGACACGGCGCCTGACACACTGTGCGCCACGTCCCAGCAAGGGAGGGTGGCAGAAAAAACACCGAGAAATCATGTCCAAAAATTCTAATTTGACGAAAATGATAAATGCACAGATCACAGAAGCCTATGAAACCACACGTGACCCAGATCGCTGAACACCAGTGAGAAAGAAGAATCTTCTGGGCGGGTGGAGGGGCAGAGTCACATGGCGAGCAAGGGTGAGCGCGGCAGGGGGACCCCTGCACAGACCGAGGGCACAGCTTTGCCGAAAGAAGAACACCGTCAGGCTCCGACAGCACTGTGGCAAAAACACCCTGAGGGGCGCTGGTTGAGGTAAAGACGCCCGCCGGCGGCCTCTCCAAATGCCGCACAGTCTCCAGGGAGGCCCCGGTCTGTACGCAGGGACACCGAGTCAGGAATGCCGAATCTGTGCGTGAGTAACTTTCGAACATCTTTTCAGTTTCCTTAAAGGATCATTGTGTAAGGGACAACCCTGTACCGTGGTATGGGTGCAAGGCACAAATCCCTGTTCTCCTCCACTTACAACAAAAGCATACCAGGAAAAAGCGCCATCAGGAGCCTCCACTGGCCACTCCCTCAGCAGCACGCTGGCTCCCAAGGGCTTCGGTGTGGGACCTTAACCTGAGCCTTCCTGGAGGGGCAGACGGCCCAGGCCACCCTCAGTGGCCCACCACTCATAGTGGACTGGGGTTTGGCGGCCACGCCTGGGCAGAGCCCCCCCGTTTTGTTGCAGAGTCTGCTCCGGGGCTCCATGCTTCCCTAAGAGGGGGGGGGGCTTCTCCAGCCTTTGAAAAAAACAGCTGGCTTCCCCCGTTCCCCCTTGACTGTGATCACCAGACAGAGGGGCCCCAACCCCGAAGCCTTGCCGGATGCTGCAGGAGACACAGGCCTTCTTCCTGAGGGAGGCTCTGTCCTCCTGGATGCAGCAGGAAGAGGCCTGGGGTGGGCCGAGGCCCCTGATGCCTGGTCCACAAGTCCGTTATCCAGAATGTTCTGGCACAACAGGATTCTCGAGGTCTGACAGTTTTATGTGGGTGAGGGCATAGGAGCATGTGGTGAAAGGCTGCCCACAGGCCCTAGATGCCTCTGGCCTGCCCAGCTCTCCCTTGGTGGGTCTGGGGGGGCCCTGGCACAAACCTATTTCCTGCCCCCCACTTTGTCACATTCACATGGCGGGGCCTCGACCCAGGGAACTAGGGTTCCACAGAGCACAGTTGGAGGGATGGAGCCCTGGGGGTGCAGAGCCCTCATCAGGCACACACTGGCTGTGTCCCCCCCATCCATCTGGATGGTTGTTTTTAATAAGAAAAATGGAATTTGGTGTTGAGTGCATGGCCCCCCATGTGCTGAGGGATCCTGTCTGTCTGGTTCTTTCCTGGCATGGCTGCAGCCTCTGCCAAAGAGGACCAGACCCTTGGTCCATCTGTTCACACCGGCCGTGGAGCCTAATGTGCGCCTGTGGGTGGGCGCGGAGCAGGCTGCTGGAGACCAGGGCTAGCGGTAAGCAGGCAGGAAGCGGAGCTGTGAGGGTGGAATCCTGGGCCCAGGAGATGCCGAGCAGATGTCCTGGGTGATGCAACACCCCCCGTAAAGGAAGGGGATGGGTTTCTGGAACTCTCGAGCTGGGTTCTCAGTGCCCGTGCTCTCACAGAGGACACATGCTCGTGGGCAACTTTCTGTGGCCAGGAGCCCCGGGCATTTATCCCAGGACTCCAACTCTGGGCATGTGGCTCGGGGACTGGGGGAGGCAGCTCTCTGTGCCTGTCGCCATGGTGATGGCCCTCACTGTGACCTGTTCCTGACTCTGGCCAAAGTCACAGAGGGTGGAAGGAGCAGGACATGGCAGGAGGTGGAGGTGAATCTGGTCTGGGATATAAGACCAGTCTCTGCACCGACCGGGAGCCACTTGCCTAGTGAGCACCTGCTCCCATGCTAGGATGGGCGTCTGGTCCCAGCGCTTGCAGAACCCGACCACTGCCCCTGCCAGGGTCTCCCCCTTAGCCTCAAGGCTTGACGTCAGAAGGCAGGGGCGTCTAGGACCGGGCAGTTCAGCCTGCCTATCAATTCTCACGTGCACCTCTCCAAGTAGACAATGGACCCGTGGCCTTGCAGAACCCTCTGGAACAGCTGTGTAAACGGAGTGTAGGAGGAAAGGAGCATGTTCACATCCTCAACCCTCTCCTGAAGGAATGAACGGAAACAAACAGATCCAGAGACGTCCCTCGGGGTGTTGGGTGCAGAGACAGAAGCGTGGCCCCTGTCAGGACAACGCATAAACCCCCACACACTGCACTGCTCCCCACAGTGACCAGCCCCCCAGCACAGCGCAGTGCTCCCTGAGATCCAAGCTCCTGCCGTGAGACTGTGCCCTGCAGCCCCCGTGCCTGAGACCCCACATGGCCTGGGAGGAAGCTGGACCAGCTGTCCGTTTGTCCTCTCTGCTCTGCAGAGCTGGCAGCAGACCGGGCCTCGGAGAGCCACAGCGCTACCCCGGAGATGTGCGTGGACCCGGGGCTCCCAGGGCCTTTGGGGGACGGAAGGCTAGTGTGTGGGCCGGTCTTCTGGAATAACGTCCAGAGCTGCAGGCTGACAAGATCCAGTTCGGGCTGTCCTGCACTCCTATGCCACCCACTGTCTACCATTACCCACCTAGGCAGCAGACCCCAGAGCCGGCTCGGGGCCCACCCACCTGGCTGCTGGGAGCTATCCACACTTGAGCCCTGAGCCCCTCTGCGTGCCACGGAGACACTGGTGCCCTGGGCCGGGATTCCAACTTGCTGCCGAGCCGGGTCCAGTTAGCCAGTGGTCACCCTGAAGTAGGACCCCTGCCACAAGGGCACTTTGAGAGCCCCGGTTCAAATTCCACTTTCCAGGAGCCGAACCCTTTACATCTGCTCTGGTGGTGCAAACTTCCTTCACTTACTCTCTTAAGCGACAGGACAGTTTGCTTCTTGTTGGCATTCGTCAAAGCCAGGCTTCGGGTTTTGGGGAGAGAAATTGGTAGGTGGAAACCAGTCCCCACAGGCCCAGGCAGGTTTAGAGCCTGGAGAGGGTCCCAAGTGGTCCAAAGCCTGGAAAAGCAACTAAGGTTGGCGGGGCGGGGGCCGGCTAACGAACGCCTCACAACCCGAGAGCAGTTCTCCACCATGTGAGCACAAAGCCGAGCAGACCCACATTCCTGGCATGGCTGTGCAGGGCAGGATCCTCTGAGTTGCCTTGGAATTGGGACAGCAGGGAAGGGTCCGGCACGAGGTGGTGCCCACACTGGTGGACCCTGTCAGGGTTGCTCACGCCTCTGCCTGGAGTTGCCTCCTGCTGGCTCGGGACCATGGGAGCCCAGGGCTCCGGGCGGGCGGGCAGGCATGGAGCACCGTGCCCCTGCCCGCCCGGGGTGGGGGGTGGGGGCTCGCCGGCCCAGCCATGGCTCTGCCCTCGAGTCAAGTCTGGTCGGTTTATGTGTAAACTGTGGTGCACCCAGACCATAGAAGAGTGAGTTCTTAGGCCAGGAAGACGAGAACCCTCACATGCACGTTACTAAGTGAGGGGCGCGTCTGAAAAGCCTATCTCCCAGACGACTCCAGCCACGTGACATTCTGGAGAAGGCCAAGCTACGGAGATGGCAAAGGGTCAGTGGCTGCCCCGGGCTTGAGGAGAGGGGAGGATGAGTCCGGGAGCACAGAGTGTTGTCAGGGCAGAAGGGACTTTGACACCTCGACGGACACCTGTCACTATACATTTGTCCAAGCCCAGAGGATGCACAATGCCCACCAGGTGACCCTGAAGTAAACTCTGTACTTCCACTGGCGAGCAGGTGTCCGTCTGGGCTCGAAGGTTGTAACTAGTGTGTCACATGACACACCAACATGGGGACCGTCTACACCCTGTGCTCTGTCTTTCCATAAATCTAAAACTGTTCTCGACGAGAGTATTAACGAAACAACAGCTAAAGCACTGGAGTGGCAAGAGTAGATGGCAGGACGCGGCCAGAGCAGAGCCTTAAGGCGGCCGAGGCAGCCAGACAGGGGTGGAATTTGGGGAGTCTGTGCACGGAGCATGCCTTCACCTGCAAGAAACCATGTAACTGATGAATTAGAAAAAGTGGGACAGGGGCGCCTGGGTGGCTGAGTCGTTAAGCGTCTGCCTTCGGCTCAGGTCATGGTCCCAGGGTCCTGGGATCGAGTCCTGCATCGGGCTCCCTGCTCAGCGGGAAGCCTGCTTCTCCCTCTCTCACTCCCCCTGCTTGTGTTCCCTCTCTCGCTGTGTGTCTGTCAAGTAAATAAAATCTAAAGTGGGACAGCGAGAACAGCTGAAAGGAATAAAAGGAAACACAAAGATGTGAAAATAAGTCCCAAACTGCCAGTTGAGATGTGTGCACCTGCTAGTTAAGAGCTCACGTCGGCCCCCATCGGGTCTGCTGCGACACAGGCCCAGTACCCGGGAAAACAACATGCAAGCCCGGCCTGACCAACAGCCCCTGCGGGGCCGAGTCCGCGTCTCGCAGCAGCCCTGCCTCTGCCCTGCACACTGCGCCCCGGGAGAAGCACCGTGAGCAGAACCGGGCGGACCGCTGCCACCAACGGACCTCACACACCGGCAGCCACACATCGTGCACACCCACACCGGCACGTCATCCCCAGGGACGGATCGCGTGCACAGTGTGACCAAGCAGAGTTTCTCCTGGGAGGGGAGCCTTGTCGCACCACGTCAGCGACTTATGGGCGCAGAAAGTGATCTTCTCACAGCGGGTGCGGAAATCCACTCGTGACTGAAAGTACCCGAAGTAAACTAGAAACAGACGCCGCACACCGCACCCTCCACCGGCCTCCCCTAGGCTGTGGGAGTTGAGAACATGGCAGGAGCCGCGGGGCAGGGCCTGGACCGCCGGCGGCGACACAGCGAGCCCCACTAGCCGAGCGCTGCTGCCGCTGCCCCAGGAACTGCCGCGGGGTGAGCAGCCGGGTGACGATGGGCACTGATCAGCCCAGAGGCCATTACACCTGACGACTGCGGGGACGTTCGTGCCGTTTGCACACTCAGCGCAGAGGAAGATGTTTTATGTGAAAATTCCATTTACAGTATCAACAAAGACAAGGAGGCTGTGCGAACACACCCCAGTGTGGACGAAACCTCCTGCCCCGACCCGTGGGGATCAGTTTTGCTTGCGTCCCGCCGGATCCTGCGCACCACCGCCCACCGTCAGGCCCTCAGCCACCGTGACGGCCCGCACGACAAAGGCGGACACCCACACAGCCAGTGAGGAGGCGAAGCAAGTGGGGCTCCCGGGCTGGAGGGAGAGGAGACGGTGCCGTTCGAGGTCACGCCTGCCTGCTCACGGGCCTCCCCTCACACACGTGCCCACAGCAGGTTTATTGTAACGGCGAGAACCTGGAAACCCCCGGAGCGGCCACTGACAGAACAGGCTGTTTGTACGTGGGACATGGGAACCGAGGGGGCGCAGCCCGACAACCCCTGACACCTCGGCCAAGCGGAGCGGGCACAGTGCGCCCCACAACGCTCCCAGTCCGTGCACTCGCTGCTAGCTGTCCCCCCACAAATACAGCAGCTACGACAGAGGAGGTTAAAGTCCCAGCAACTAGTGAATCACTGAACACTACGTCAGAAACTAATGATGTACTATATGCTGGCTAAGTGACTTTAAATTAAAAAAAAAAAAAGGAATTTAAAGTCCCAACAGTGTTTTTCTTGGAGGTCAGCAAGTAGATGCCCCAGTTTAGGGAAAGGAGAGGCTGGAGACTGTCAAGGCCCCAGAGGAAGTCAGTGGTGGAGCCTCCGCTCACTGGGGAGTGGGCCTGTTCCATGGGGATGGAGGCTGGGGGGCTTGTGGTGCAGGAATGGGGCAGAGTGGCGGGTTGGGGCACCCCGGGGCTAAGGGCTCAGCACAGTTGTCCACTTGGAAATAAAACCCCGCCAGCCTCTTCCTCAGAGACTGCCTTACAACGGCTGGACGGCTAACCTGTGAGAGGGGTTACTGTAACCATGAGAGGAAACTCCTAGAACCTACCGCGGAGGGCTTCCCAGGCGCATCCTCTGGACACGAGGGAGGAGCAGGTCCTGGGCCATCTGCCTCGTCCCCCCAGCAGAGAGACTGATCTCGGGGACACAGTTACGGGGGTGACTCTCAGGTGTGGGCTCACCTGGAACAGGATCTGTAAGGCCCCATGGAGGATGCACATCCGCCGTCCGAGGAAGATGAAGAAGGGCACCACGAGCTCCAAGAAGTGGTTGCTGAGCGTCTCAAAGCGGTGGACCCACCATGGGGACTGGTGCAGGAAGTAGGCCGCAGGGTTGGGCACTGGCTGCGTCTGGGGAACAGAAGGAGGCCCGTGAGCTGAGCCTGGAGCTCCACCCCACAGGGGACCTCTGCCACCCTGGCCCTGCCCACCCTGTGCCCACTGGCTGTCCCAGGAGAGCATCCTGGCCGGGAAAGGCTCAGGGGAGGCCAGTCCCGTGGACCCTTCTCCGGCAGCTCAAATGCCTGTGGCCAAGATGCCAGACTGGGGTTGGTGGGAGGAGGATGATGGAACCGAGCATCTCAGCCTTCTTGGGCTGCGCCTTCTCCCTGCCTGGTCTCCTGTAATTCTGATGCTGACCCCTCGGGATATCCCGAGGGTCCTGGGGACCCAGGGGCAAAGGGATGGGCACTAGGGGAACCCAGGTTTCAGGCCAGCGCTCACATGCGGTCACATGCGGAGATTTCCGCTCGGAGGCTGGTGGAAGCTGGGGGTTCCGGCCTTGTGTGTGTTCCTGAGAACAGCCTGCAAGCATGTGTGAGGGGGGCGGGGGCGGCTTGTCCCGGGCGCCTGCGTGTTGACTCAGCCGTGGTGTTGGCCGCCCTAGGGCCCAGCTGACGGGCCCTGTGCCTCTGACCGCAGCGGCCCAGTCTTCCCCCAGACCCCTGGCAGCAGCTGAGGCTGGGAGCCGGCCACGCAGAAGGCTGTGGGGGGGCGGGGTGCGCTCCCAGCCAGAGGGGACGCCCGGGTGGGGACATGCAGCCATCAGTGAAGGGCAGGGGTGCTCCACAGATAAGAACGGCACCCAGAGCGCTCCGATTCCGGGAACGGTGTGCGGCCCAGCATATCCGCCACCCCACCCCAACTTGCACCAAGGTCAGGGACCCTGGGCGTTCGAAAGCAGGTGTGGGGGGAGCCCAGTCCAGGTGAGCGGCCTTGCTCCTTTTCTCGCCGCCACGGGGTCTGAAGCCTCGTGCGCCGCCATTCTCCCTCCTGGGGACTTGAGCTCTCCACGCACACACCATCCGAGGGGAACGCCGGGGCCGAAGGGACAAACGGGCAATAGTTGTTGGGTTGGCCTGGTTCCAGCTTTGAAACTCAAACACACTTCTGATATGAAACGACCTTTACTTGTCACAGATGGTTTAGCTCCTGCCGCTGCCCCTGGAGTCCTGCGCCCACCCCACCTCCCCGCCCCCCAGTCTCTCCTGCCCCCGGACACAAGGAGGTGCCTGTGCTGCTGGCCCAGGTGCACCGGCCCCGTGGTGCCCTGAAGAGCACGGAGCCTCCTGCCTGGACGCGCAGGGTGGCAGAGTCGGGGAGAGGCGGCAGGAGGAAGTCCTGCAAATGGCAGCCCTTGGCGGACTTACGCCCCTCCCCCCACTCACACTCAGGGCTGGACGTGGCTCCAGGTAGGACAGCCGCGGGGGAAGGGCCAGCCACTGTCCCATCCGGTTCGAGTTTTCTTGCTAACTTTCCATTTGGACACCATTTCTGACTCAAGAGGAAAGTTAGAACAGGAAAGAAAATCCCTGAATGCCACGCTCCATGCCCGTGCTCCTTGGTCTTCCCACCACAGAGCAGAGAGAAGCAAGCTGCTGGGCCCCTCAGCACTTGAGCGTGAAGGGCCAGCGCGCTCGTGGCACGGTGATCACAAGCAGGGACGTGGGCTCTTGTGCCCCACGGGCCTGACTGGGTGTGTTCAACGAAGGGTGACCCCAGGCCGTGTTGCCTGCAGCCCCCACGCCTCGCCAGCCTCCCATCCGAGCTTTAGGAAACGGACAAGCGCATTTGCACAATGTCCCTCAGGGTGGGTCTGGGGAGGCCCGCAGGGGTGACAGGGGCACGTCCCGGGGGGCCCAGGGTGGCCGTGTGCCTTGGCGTGCTGGCATCCACCTGGACTTCTTGATTGAGGGGTGTCAGCCAGGCCCTGCCCTGCCCCTTGAGGCTGACAGGACCAGCCTCCTGCATTCCAGCAGCCTGGGATGGTTCTCGTCAGAATCCATGGCTCCCTTGGCCTCTGAATGGTGACTTCCGGGTCCACTGTTCCTTCTGCATTTATTAGCTGGCTTTCTACTGCAAGGTCGTGTCCCTCCAGCCTGTTCATCAGCACTGGTGTGGGCACGTGGGCTCTAATTCTTCACGGCCACTCATTCTGATGTGTCCACAGCACTTTCAGAGACTCTCCCTGCATTCTGGCCCTCAAGATGTTCCAGGGTCATCTGAAACCCTTGCCGCTGCCACCCCTCGGTGCGCCGCTTTCCCCGGGGAGCCCTGGTCCCTCTGAGGGGAGGCTGGGAGTAGGAACCCAGCCTGGGCGTGAGGGCCGCTCTCTCCGGCCCCTCCGTGGGCAGAACTAGAAAATAGGTGAGTGACTGTGTCTCCGCTGTCCTGCACCCACGCCATCTCGCTCACAGGGCTGTGCGTCTCCCTGTGTTCTGAGTGGATTTCTGCAGACGGGGGGGGGGGGGGGGGTGTCCCCATCTTTGCCCCAGGGGCTCTTGGCCACTGACACCTGTTCCCACCTGTGAGTGTGAAGGGTGCCCCTGCCACATGGCCTCTGGGCCATTTGCTCTCTCCTGAGGTTTCTGCCACACCGAGTCCCCCAGCCGTGCAAACCCGGGACCGACGTGTGGCCGAGACACTCAGTGGATGGGACACCTGGTGGCCGCTGCTGACGGAGGAGTGCAGTGCATGTCCCATGATGCGGCCTTCCCATTCACTGTCCCACGGGGTCCCCGAGACAGGCAGCCCCGTGTCCTTTGCCCTCCAGCGCAGATGGTCCACGACTGGCCGATAAGCACAAAGGTCTTGGTGTCAGCTCTGCAGAGAGGTGTCTTGGGCTGGGTCCCTTCTGAAAAGTCACTTGGTGCAGCTCTGTCGGGGCCGCTCGGTGACAGGATGCAGACATGAGGAGAACAGCAAGCACGCAGGGAGAGGACGCACTTCCCTTTGGCCTTCAGAGCAGTCACTCCTTCAGAAGTCACTGCACCAGTGGGTCACATCTGCTTCTCGGGAGCTGTGCAGTCCTCCTGCATCCGGTGAGGACTGCTCAAGGACGGGCAGTCCCGGCTACTGGTATGACACGTCTATGAAGAAAAATAAACAGAGCTCGCCGTGCTTGCTTGGAGCCTGGGGAGGGAAGCCAAACTCTTCACTGACTCAGGGAGAAGCTGCCTCACGCGTCCATTCCTTCCCGCGGAGGGGTGCTAAGGCCGAGGTGCGGGCAGCGGCAGTGAGCGCGCGCTCGGCTTGGCCT
Source organism: Phoca vitulina (assembly GCF_004348235.1). Classification (NCBI taxonomy): domain Eukaryota; kingdom Metazoa; phylum Chordata; class Mammalia; order Carnivora; family Phocidae; genus Phoca; species Phoca vitulina. The sequence goes on along the minus strand of NW_022589736.1, from coordinate 1,954,242 downwards.
CAGGGCTTTCCAGCAGAAATAACCCGTCCGTCCAGGTCCGGGAGAAGCTGAGCTGTCCCCGCGGCCTGGCAGAGGCCCACCCTGCAGGCTCTCCAGCCGCCAGCCCCACCTTCGGGCAGCGATGCTCTGTCCACCCGGGGCCGGCTCACCGTGTCCTCTGCAGGCTGGCACCTGGGGTGAGGGGTGGGGAGGACACCGGGCTTGCAGGGCATCTGACACTGCCCCCAGGTCACGCCTGCGGCAGCGGGAACCCAGACAGAAGACCGCTGAGGGAGTGTATGAGGGTTTTGAGGAGAAGGCTATGGCCCAAATTGGTAATCTCCATGGGGCAGCTGCTGCGAACTCTTGTTGGCGCACGCCTGTGAAGCGCTAAGACCTGCTCAGCGGAAGCCCCCACCCGACAGCGCCAGGAAGCCCGCGCAGCCTGGGGGCAGCCGGACGGCCGGGTGGTCGGCAGGTGTGAGCCCAGAGTGGCCCGTGCCCTCCACACACGCAGGCGCCATGGAATTCCTCCAAAGTACGGCTCTACTTTCCCAGGGCCCGCACCGCCCGCGGAGGGACTGGGCTCCTCCTGTGGGTTTATGACCTGCTGGGCGCGGGGGGGGGGGGGGGGGGCAGGCAGCTCTACCTGCGCCGTCTGCATGACCGGGGAGGGTCCCGAGGCCTCCCTTCTCCTGCAAGCCCGGGACAGAGTTTTATTTTTGTTTGTACTGAAGCTGGAAAAAAACAGTGTGTCATAAAATCTGGCCGTAAACCCTGGAAACGGCGTCTGGAACATCGCACCCCATAAAGCAGGGGAAGGAGAGCCCAGTGCTGCCTCTGGCAGGAAACTCGGCCACGCTCACCCTTGCGGTCGCAGCTCGTTGGAGAATTGCGGCCAAGTGTCCAGAGGGCCGCTCAGTTTGGATGCCGGCAGCTGGCCAGCCCTGACCCCTGAACATTCTACAGCTGGTTCCCTTAAGAAGAGACACTTTTAAAGAAGAAAAACATGAGGAAAACATGAAGGGTGAGGAAAACATGAAGGGTGAGGAAAACATGAAGGGTGATAAAAACAGTTCCAGGATTTGGGGAAAGCAACATTCCTTCATGTTGGCTCCAGTGCCGTCCCTTCCAGGCCCTCAGTGCTAAGTCTGAGAGAGACAGGATGGCTTTTTCAGCCATTTTCCCATTTTAGGGACTGTAAACTATGTGTTTGAGGTTTTAATGAGAAAGGGAACACACATAATTCTTGTCTGAAAAACAAGTTTCTGCAAACCCTCAAGTTGCCCACATTGCGTTTCAGCAGGAGACTCTGTGAAGTCGCACCCCCTCCATCAGCCCAGGACCCCTGCCCCTCGCGGAGCCAGGGACTGAGGTGTCCACACAAAGGCCACTGGGAAGTCTGAGTTCCCGTCTGTCTTCGGGGTGGGGGTGCTCCCCTGTACACCGGAGGCGTCTGCCTGCGGGCGGTTCCCTGATGGCAGGAGAGGGCAGATCGCTTGCACCTGTCTGGTGAGGGTCTTAGGATAAACCCCGAAGACTGACGGTGTTCACGCACGGCTGGTGGCTGGCTTCCCATGGGCACCGGGAAGGGTAGGGCCCCAGATGTCGGGGTCGAGGGCTCCGTCCTGAGTGAGGCCACGGCGAGCCCAGCGGTGGCCACACGGGTGCTCATCTCGGGAGCTGGGGCCACCCGAAGGCCACCTCCCCTTCCTACCCAGATGACAGGCGATGGAGAAGGAAGAGCGAGCTGTAAAGGTGGTGGCGCACAGGACGGGGACAGGACTGGACACTGGGGTGGGCTGTGGTGGTGCCTCCCCAAGAGTTGCACCCCAGCACTCCCCCGAGGGGGTGCACTTCCCGCCTGACCGTGGGGAGAGGCCGTGTCCCAGCAAGAGGGCAGCGCAGCCACATCTTTCAAGGATGGACGTAAATCTGCCAACCTAGCACTCTGTCCCTGTCAAGATTCTCCCAAGCAAGGGGGAGAGAGGCCTTTAGACCAAAACCCTGCCGGCAGCAAACCCGCACACGAGCAAGGTGAGGGACGTCCGGTCGGCAGAGGGAAAACACATGGAGGCCAGGTCTGCATGGAGGGGAGAGCCCTGGATATGGTGAGTATGAGGGTGAACGCAGGAGGCTGTCTGCCGAGTTTCATGAAGTGTCCTGAAAGGATAATTTGAACAAAAATAGTAACAACTGGTACGTAATCGTGTGACCACAGCTGCAGGAGGACCAGGAGGGAAAGTGAGAGTGTCATTGTCACGGTCCCATTCAGTCCTGTACGACTTACAGGATAAGCACAGTCCTCACTTGGAGGAAAGCTGTGACGTGCGCAAGAGTCTCTGTGAACCCTAACACTACCACGAAAACAAAACAGAGCTAATAAGCCAAGAGAAGTAAGGAGAAGGAGCTGTAGAAGACATCTAAGTAATTCAAAAGAAGCAGAAAAAGATAAAAAAAGATCTAAACAAATGGGAGAAATAGCAAACGAACAGCAGGATTGTGGTCTGAAACCATGTCAAAGTGCCCACTTGGTGCAGACGGTCAAAACATGCCATTGAAAGGCAGATTTTAGGGGCGCCTGGGTGGCTCAGTCCGTTAAGTGTCTGCCTTCAGCTCAGGTCATGATCCCAGGGTCCTGGGATGGAGCCCCGCGTCCGGCTCCCTGCTCAGCGGGGAGCCTGCTTCTCCCTCTGCCTGCCTACTTGTGCTCTCTCCCCCTCACACTCTCTCTCTCACAAATAAATAAAATCTTAAAAAAAAAGGCAGAATTGGTCAGACTGGATAAAACAACAAGACCCAAGTGCACACCGCGTGCGAGACACACACTTCAAAGGTGAGGGCGCATGGAGGGGAGCAGTCAGGCCCGGGAGGACGTGGCCGTGCCAACACGGGTGGCAGGCGAGCTGGAGCGTCTGCGTGGGCGTCACACAAGCAGACCTCAGAAGGACCGTGACCAGGGATGAGAGGTCGTTTCTTAAGGCTGACGGAAAGAGGATCACGAGGAGGTCCCGGCACTCAGACACTTAACGCCCTCGTACCAGAGGTTCTAAACGCACTGAGCAGAACCGCAGACGACCATGGCTAGAGATCCACAAGTCCACAGTTCCTGCTGCACATTTCAGGCCCCTCTCTCAGCACTGGCTAGGACAAGGAGACAAAAACAGGGACGTGGGAGGCCTGAAGCCACTTATCAAGCACTTGACTTCACGAGCACTCACACAACACAGGGCATTCCTTTTTTAGGCTCAAATGCAACATTCACTGAGGCCATATTCTGGGCCACGAAACAAGCCTGAATAGATTATAACACGAGTCATCTCTGACAATGACGGAATTAAATTAGAAATCAGTAACAGAAGGATACCTGCAAAGTTCTCACCTATTTGGGAACTCGGTCACACTGACTGACTAGCCTTCACGGAGTACACACTCCAGTATATGTGTCACTAATCTGACGACAGCCTCGGGGTTGTTACCAGTTTAAAGTCGGGGAAACAGTCGAGCCGTGAGGTAAGTTCCTTAGGAGCATATAAGCCAGAGTGGCCGCGAGGGGGCAGGCAGCACGGGTCTGTATGAACAGCAGGGAGTGCCACGGCCCTGGGCTCAAGTCTCCGTGCTGGCAGCAGTGACCGTCGCTGACCCTGAGGCTGTGCCCCTGCCTCTCATGGACTTGGCCTTCGTCTGGTGGGGCTTGCCCTTCCTGGTGACCCTGGGGCATGGGCTGCACCAGAAGCGCCTGGCCAGACGGTGTTCCCCTCCTGGCCCCAGCGCTGCCTCCTCCAGTCCCCAGTACATACAAAAAAACATTTTCCCATAAAATCACTAAAACCGCCAAGGGACAAAGCATATAAGCCCCGACTCCCAACCCGCTGGAGGTAACTCAGTCACGGCTTCTATCAAGTTAACATTTGTAGCTTTCATGGTAATGTCAACCTTGATTCAAATTACTTCCAGACTAACCGACCCTCATCAAGTTACGGTACAAAACAGCTGGCAACCCATGTCCTGGGGCTGCAATTAAAGGTAGGACCCCCTGGCCTGAGACACACACAGAAGCCTCCTGAAAGCCTCCTGAGCTGGGGCTGGTCTCGGGAGGCAGGAGGAAGGTTCTGCTGTGCTGGGTGGGGGCACTGGCGCAGCACCTAAGGCCATGGGCATACCTGGAAAGGGTGTGCGGGCTGTGAAACACGGTGGTCAGTGCTCTGGCCCAGCACTGGCTGCCTGGGAGGGGCTGAAGGCTCCCGCCAGCACGGCCATTCTGGGCGGCAGGGCCTGTCCCTGGGGCTCAGCCCACCTCAGTCACCCCTGTGAGCACCCTGGCGTGGCTGCAGAGGTCGCGGGCATCCAGGAAAGAGAGCCTGGCCTGGGCCCTGGGGTCAGTGTGCCTAGAAGGACCACAGGTGGGGCAGGGCTGGCTGCAGCTGGTGACCATCCTCCTGTACGAGGTGGGTGTTCCAGAACCCTTGGTGGGGCCTCTGCAGCCCCCACTGGCAGGGCAGATCTGGCTGCTCTTCTTCTGGGGGTGTCGGGCACAGCCCGGGGCATAGCCCCTGCCCAAGGCCAGCCCTGCCAGTCTGTCTGAAATAACCGGGCATGCCTGAGCCGGCTCGACTTGCAGCCCTGATGAGAGGGACCATCTCATGCTTGGGACCAAAAGACTATTAAATTTCCCCAGTTATGCAGCAACAGGATTACATTCTCCACCCGCCCCCCCGGTCCCGCCCACCCCAAGCACGTGTAGAATGGATTCCTTGAGACCCTTGTAAGCAGAGCACCTGGGGGAGGGAGGGAGGGGTGCGGCCGGGAAGGGGGAACCTGCCCCTGGCTGGGGGTTCCGTGTGCAGCACAGCAGTCCCCTCTCTGCAACCCACCTGTTCATGTTATTAAAACAAAACAAACCACCTGGGGAAACCTGGCAAGCTCCTTCCTGATGACAACCGACTTGGGCAAATCAAGTGGAGACAGACGGAACATTCCACAGCAAAGCGGCTCACGGCTGGTGCTGACGTCCCTACCGCTGAAAGCAAGTCCGTGTCCGCAGGCATTTTGACACCAGTGATCCCATCTATGTTGGGGACAACTCAAACATCAGGAAACCGGACACTGTATCCTCCAGCCTGTGAGGGGGACAGACAGGCACACACAGAAGCGGGTGCCGCGAGCCTCCCCCCAGTCACAGAGCGCCTGGCCCGGGGATGCTGCTGGGGAGCAACGGCGTCAGGGCCTGGCCTGTGTCCCGGACGGGGCCTAGCCAGGCCCGGGGACAACAGAGGGCTCCGGCCGCCTCTCCCGGTGACATGTGATGGGGCTAAGAGACCTGCGTGGACAGATGCCACATCTGTGCGGGATGGCCCGGGTGTTGGTTTGTCACAATACTTGTCTACTGGGAAGTTTTCTGTCGTGAGAAAGAAAATCACGACAGCAGAAAACTAGGTCTCGGCAGAGACATGCAGTCAAGCCCCAGGCTGCAGTAACCCTCGGCTGTGGCTAACTGGCGCCTGAACACGGCTGAAGACATGTGGCCTCAGGCGGTCACCCGTGTCCTCCTCGATCTGCTGTCCCTTGTCGTGTAGGGCTGGGATGCTCCCCCAGGCGGGCAGACGGGAGCGCCTGCCGTTAGAGATGGAGGACGTCAGCCGTCTGTCAGCCTCTGTCCCTCCCGCAGCTACGAGAGAGCAGATGTGAACCCAGGAGAAGAAACTAGGTGCATGTTGTAAACCATGATAGATACAAACCGCCCCCAGAATGGAAGAACACGGCCGAGGGTTTCCACCCACTGGTGGTGTGTGCGTCGCCCGGGGGGGAAGACGCAGGCCAGCTGGGTGAACGGTCATGAGAGAGCAGGCAGGGGGACCACGCCTGGGGCCCCTGGGCTGTGACGGACATCGGTGTCACCTGGGGCCAGCAGAGCCAGAGACGCGCCCCCCGTGCGGGCAGACTGTGTCCAAGATTTCTGTCAGCGAGGGTGTGCGCCAGCGCACAGAGGCGGGATGTCCTACAGTGAACCGCACATCTGTGCGCGGCCACGAGACGGGCCCTGGAGCTGGGGTGGCCCTCAAGGTGACACAGCCCACACCGCGGGCATCCTGATCTTGGGGTGCACGCACGTTACTGTCAGGCGCAGCCCTGTGCTCCGAGACCCTATGGCTATGAAGGGGGATGGCCTCCTGACCGGAGCTGCGTCAACTTTAGGAAAGAGAATGCCTAAGAGAGAACTTGGAATCGGGGGTTCTCCCAAGAGCCCAGGTCTCTACCGCTGCGCTCCCCAGTGGTTACGCTCTGGTTCAAAGGGCAAGTGTACTGGCTTTCTTGCAGGGGTGCGGCTCAGAGGGAGGGAGCCAAACGTGGGGCAGGGGCGCATGCACTCAGAGCCGGGTCTTTGGACAGCCTGTCTTCTCCCACCCTTGCAGATGAGTGGCCTGACGCTTTCAGAAGCACTTTACGCACCTTATGTCTGTGATGAACACATTTTAGGTGCTCCATTTTATAGGAACAGTGCACGGTGTTGCCTCTTAAACCATAGAAGGAACCGTGTGGGGGAATGGGGGCTGCTCAGGCTCCGTCACTCGAACCTTCTCAGTGGTATCTGCCAGGACTCACCCGCTCCAGGGCCTTGAAACCACGGACTTGCGACCCATTTCCCAAGTCCCCCACAGAGCACACGGAGCTGCAAGGGGACTGTGGCCAGGGGGGTGGGATGTGCTCCAGGTGTATGCCCCTAAGATTGCTGTTTGGGACTAAAGAAGAGGAGATCCCCCTCAGTAGGGGAGGGTGGCCTAGCCCAGGCCACCGTGGGAGCCAGCTCCCAGGGTCGCTGTTACCCTCCTGGACTAGGGCATTCGCCTTTGCAGCCTCCAGGCCCTCTGGGGCAGCACGGGGTGCTGCTGCAGTGCTGCAGGGGTGTGGACAGCAAGGAGTTAAGGATGAAGGGCACTGTGCCCCCTCCTCTCCTCCTGCCTGCAGGGCTCTCAAAGACCGGAGCTACTGGGCGCCCTCCCAGTGGGCCCCAGGGCTGAGGGGCTTGTGGACGGGAGGAGCAACGTCCAGGGACACGGAGCTACCGATGGCCCGCCTAGGAGCGCCAAGTGCTCACTGAGAACTGTTACCGCCGTGACGAACCATTTTCCACCTCAACATAGCTGAACAGGTGCGTTCGAGACCGGTGGCAGGAGGCCTTCCTGACCGCACAAGACCAAGGGGAAATCTTCAGTAAACCTGGCTGAAGCTGCCCTGACGCTCAGGTGGTTCCCAGTTAGAGAAACGGGCAGCAGGAAGTCAGTGCTGAGGGCCAGGCTGGTGCTCAGCGGACCCTCGGGGGTGAGCAGGACGAGGCACCATGTGTGTGGCCAGCCTTGCGGGCACCCTACGACATGAACGCAGGGGAGCGCATCAGTGACCGTGGGCATGCGGCCCCACGCGTGGCACGGACCCCGGCTCCTGAAGGGCCTGCTGCGGCGTCTGGGCTCCGCAAGCTAGCTGCCCCTGCACAGGCTTGAACCTTGGGCTTCGAGGCGCAAAGGACATGACACAAAGTCCCCTCCAATGTGCCACAGGCTGCGGACCTCACAGGTGATGGGAGCAGACAGTGACTGGTGACCCCAGACGGAAGGTCAGCTCTGTGTGCAGGACTTTGGAGCAAAACAACGGCGTCCGTGTCAGTCAACTCTTGCACAGCCTGGGGTGGGGCACCGACCCGACCCCCCAAAGGGCCGCGGGTGGGACCTGCCAAGCCGCCAGCGAGGCGGGACTCCTGCGGCAGCTTAGCGACTGCACCACATGCTCCTCCCAGCGTACCCCCAGCCGCGGCAGAGGCCCTTGCTGGGGTGTCTCAACGTGCTGACGTCCAACGTGCGTGAGTCACTGAGGTGTATGTTGGTAACCAAAGCTTTCCAAAGTTAACAAGTCGGCATCCCGACTAACTTGGACTGAGCGCGGCGGTCACCTGGGGACCTGAACACTGCTGACAGCTCGCTGCCCCGCGCGGAAGGCTCACGCACCTCACGGCGGCCTGGACGGGACGCAGAGCCGCTGTCCGGCAGCAGCATTTTCCTTTCCTCCTTTGCCGAGCGCCTGGCAGCCGGGCGACCCTGCGGCCTTCCTCATGGATACTTTCACTGGCGTCACCGGCGGAACCCATGAGCCTGGGGACGACGGTTCCTGGGACCTCCTTCTCAGGGGTGACTGGCTTTGCCATGGCGGCTCAGGGCCACCGTGGCTTGGCCTGGGCATGTCTGTGGAGGTCCGCTGCCCTTTCTCTCCCCCATGGTGGCTGATGACCATACCCGCTGGTGCTGCCCCAGCCCCTCTTCTGCTCCGACCGAGTCCCCCAACGGCCACGTGTAGGTAAAGTGAGGACATAGACGGGGGACGTGGGGGTGAGCCTGTGGTGTCACATGAGGGCCTCTCTTGCTGGCCCCTACTCCCTGCAGGATCTGGGGGGCTCACAGGGTTGGGGCGTCAGGGCTCACCTCCCACGACCTCCCTGCAAGGCCTCGCCGTGGTAACACACCACGTGGATAGCATGCCTGTGAGCAGACCGGCTCAGGGTGAAGTAGAAGCAGCTACGAGCAAAGCCTGGACTCTCGTCTCGGCCGGAAGCCGCTCCCTCCTGCTCACCCATGTGCTGCACCCCATCGGCCCCACCACCGTCCCCAGCAGGTCCCTCCTATGAGGCTCCCGCTAGTGGTGTCCTGACAGTGAATGAGGTAGGCCCTGCTGCCACCCACCAAGGACTGGAGGGGTCCAGGTCACTGAGGACAGGCCGTGTGGCTCCTATCCTGGTCCCTGGCAGGCAGACGACAATGGGTTCTGCAGGCAGCTAACAGCATGGGGGGTCCCAGGCCCAACTCCTCACCTCACCCTAGTTTACAGAGCATGTGGAAACAAGATCGACTGAGGGAAGGCCCCTGCTCCTTGACAGAGTCAGAGTGGTTCTGTTCCTCCAAGGGACCTGACCCGGAGCCCACAGGCCTCCCACTTGATGACCAGGGCCCCACATGGTCATTGAGCCAAGACTCGACCTGTCCTTGAAGACCGACTTCAAGTGGCCTTGACCTCACACCATGCCAACATCACAGGTGCCTGGCCCGCTCCCCAGGATGTGGGTCACAGGCCCACCGTCTGCCCAAATCCTGCCCAGGGCTGTGTGCGGAGATGCAGGAACTCTGCCCTGGTGCGCCCCGACTCAAACCCTTCTGAGGACGCACCCAGCTTGGGGGGGGTGTCAACCAGCCTCACTGTGTGGGCTCACCTGGCCCTCTTCCTGCTGGCCAAGACTCCTTCTGTGGACCGAAATCAGAGTTACAGGCCCTGTATCCACCCTGGTCAAGCCCTGCAGGCAGAGACAGCAGGCTTCGGCGCCAAGGGGATTCTAGCACACACTCCCTCTGCACACGCTGGACAGTCACGGGCCCTGCCCGCAAGCTGCTGGGGGCCACTGTGGGCTCGTGGCGGGGCCAGGACAGAATGGAGGGCCTCCTAGCTTAGCCCCTGGGGCCCCCTTCCCTCCTGTAGAGCCAGAAACATTTCCTCTCTGGCCCTTTACAGGACATCGGCTCCAGGACCACGGGAGGGACTCATGGGCCCCTGGGCAGGAGGGGAGGGGAGTCTGGAGGGATGCGGGGAGATCTCCAGCCTGATACCCTGCTAAGCACAGCACCCGTGGGACGTCCCTGCCCCCAGGCTGGTTAACAGATGACACAGCCGCGGACACACCCAGGCCTCCCGAGGTGGCATCTACTCGACACATTCAGGACTGAAAAGCCAGAAGAGGCGTGAGCCTGTCGCAAGCACCTTTTACACAAGAGCAGGTACAAGTCACTTTCCTGTATGGGAACCATAAGCCAGGGGTGGGAGACACGGAAGAAAATGTCCCATCTGACAGGTGGCGCTCCAGGCGTGTCAATGTTTTTGCAGCCGACCAGAGGGCAAGGGCAGCTGGCAGGCATTCACGGGATACACGGGCAAGTGGATGAGGTCACTCTGACCGAGTGCCCTAGAGTTAATTCATTCCCAGGGAGACCTGGTCCCAGCCCCCCACAAACATGTGAGCCATCAGCAGGGACAGGAATGTCCAGAGGGGCTTGGACCTGGGTGGGGTCCCAGGGAAGGCGGGGGAGAGGACGACTGCCTAAAGCTTGGGGCCAAGGTGGGGGAGGGGACCATGGAAATCTGAGGACAGCAGGACTCGCACCTCCCACCACGTCCGTCTGCCGTGATTTGGGAAGCAGGGCGTGCGGCAGAGTGACTCCCACTGTGCACTCTCCTGGGGGCATGTGGGGCCAGCCCTGATGCCAGGAGGGAGGATGCCTAAGCAGGACCATGGACAGTGGTGGAGGGACCAGCGCCCAAGCAGAATGGACCCCGGGACCCACAGCCATGGGGGCCAGGAGCCCCATCTGCCAGCCCAGCACACGGGACACCCTGAAAACTACCTTGTGACCTACCTGTGCTCCAACAAGAAAGCAAGCAGGAGAGGGCATCCCTGTGACCCAAGGCGTGGCCTCTAAGAGGCTGCAGCTATAGTACAGGTGCTGGTCCCCATGGACGGGGTGGTGGGGGGGGTGGGGGACAGGGAGCTCGGTCTGCGGCCGCCATGCAACCTACCTCATAGTGGAAGTCCATGCAGGTGAGGTCCCGCCAGCACCGGTCTCCCCGGATCTTGATCAGGCCCTGCCAAGGCAAGACAGACAGGAACATGAGCCACTCCAGAGGCTGGCAGTGGTCCCAGGGGCGTGCAAACCAGCCACAGGCGGGAGGACCCAAAGGAAGCTTCAAGGGAGCGGAGGAGGGTAGCTCCTGCCTGAAATACGTAAGAGGTAAGACATAAATGAAGCTGTAGCAATAGCACATTGAGGGCTTCCTGACAGCTGAGGTCAAACCATGTGCACGACACATCCAAACTACCGGCTTCCTTGGATAAAGACAGTACCTTCTGTGTTTTCTCAAAAACTTGGGTTTCTGAGCATCATTGCAGGAATATATTTCTGAAGCTTTAGAAATGGACAGGCTGGCAAAGCTACGGTCAGATGCTAGACCGAGGGATCCAGAAGGGAGCTGCATCTCACTCACAATGGCAATGAGCAACTCAGAAGCTCAGGTGCGCTAGGCCAAGCCCTCCCCAGTGGCTCGAGCGCTCACTCCCCCCGCGGGAAACCTGGGTGCCCGGGCCCACATGTGTCCAGGTTACGGCTTTGCTGCCAGGGGCACAGGGCAATGGCTGTGGAGGAAGGGTCCCCGGAATGGCCTGCAGCCGAGCTCCCAGCACCCCCAGCACCGTGCCCCGCCCCCCACTTTCTCTTGGGAACTCGTGGCTCCCTTCCTAAGTCAGAGGCTGTCCCCTGCCAGCTCTGCAAGCTCCGCTTGGGTCCCAGAGATTGAGTTCTGAGTTCTGTGTCTTACATAAGAGCTGAATTAGAAGGTGAGGAAGTACGCGGAGAGAAACAAGCGTGGGATGTAGCTCGGCTTTCTCTTGTGATGCTGGTTTTTACAGCTGTGACTGTTCTGGGCCGAGTCCCGCCTGGTCAGCAGATACAACCGCACAGGCCCAGCCTGGCACAGAGGAGGGCCCGCCCTGGTTGGGGTGGCGCGGGTGTGTGGAAGGTGCAGAGAAGGCACACTGGGCTCTGGAGGAGGAGGGTGGGCAGCCCTGGAGAAGCGGGGACAAGCTGGAGGAGGAACGAGGAGCAAAAGGCAGACGCCCCAGGCAGCAGGTGTGAGGGAAACCAAGGACTTGTGTGTCCAGAGCAGAGAAGACCAGGAAAGGCTGTGTTAGACGAAGCCCAGGAGCCCTTGGGCCACAGTGTCAGGTTCGGGAAGGGACAGAGCTGGCTGGTCAGGGCCGAGGCCGGGATGGCAGCTGTCAGGAGGGGTGGCGCTGCCAGCTGTGGCCCCAAGACCCTCGGCTCTACTTCCTCACAGGCACCCCGTGACCATGGTCTTCAATCCCATCAGCAGAACAGCCTCGCAGCAACATCGAGCTGAGTGGATACATACCAGGGGTGGTGGCCCAGGCGTAGACACCTAAAAGGGACTTTCACGCAGGGAAGGACCTTGGGGTGGTGAGGGCCTGAGTGGGGGACAGGACGGTCCTTTGTCAGCAGGCCTCTGTGGCCGTCCAGGCAGAAGGACCATCCAGGAGTTGGGACGTGTCTGGCACGTGGAGCCCACAGGATGGGCTGAGAGGCAGCATGAGTGCGGAGTGGGGAGTGGCATGGACACAACACTCAAAGGAGCAGGGACAAGATGCGACAAGGAGGTCCCAGGGTCGTGTGGCAGCCCTTCAGGCCTCCACAGACCGAGTGGCAGTGCTCCCGCCATGCAGATGGGCTCAGCAGGAGCTAAACGTGCAGCCGGACAGCCGGTTTACAAACCTATCCACCAGGGCTCCTAGCATTCTGGCGTCCTGGGCCCTGACCCACCAGCGGCTCTGACAAGGGGCGTGCACACGGTGCGCCCTCCGCCAGCCCGGCCACCAGGCCTCTCAGGGGCCATGCGCGCCCCCACACACAGCCGCACGCCAGGCACCTGGGTGGTGCTATTTGAAGATGAGTCCCCGTCTTTCTGGAAACTGGGTTTGCTTAAGTCACAACAGTGCCAGAGACACAGCCCCTGGCTGCAACTCTTTGGCGCATTCAAAGAGCCACGTGCCCGCTGTCCAGACCTGAGCATGTCTGACCTGCGGCGCGGGCGGGAAAGCGGCACGATCACACGACAGCCCCGTGAGCGACGCTCCACTCCCCGCACCCCTCGGAATCCAAGAGTGGGTCTCTTTAGAGACTCAAACCAGGCAGAGAAGAAAAAAACAAAATAATTAAAATGTCATTCAAGTTCTAAGCTGATATGAGACACTTAAAGATCTGAGACATTCTTCCGGGAGCGGAGAGTAATTATATTCCTCCCCATCCACTGACTTCTCCCTATAGTGCAGATGTCAGATTTTCCACGGATTTTTCCTTCCTGAGTGAGCGTCAAAGGAACAAAGACTTCTGTCAGCCTTTTTCAGCCCAAAATTAATTCTGAAAAAATGGCTCAGACAAGCCAGTACCAGGCCAGACCCGAAGAGAGCCATGTGACCCACAGCTGTCCACCCCTGCTCTCTGGGGAAGGGAGGATGCGAGGTGCTGGGACATTCCAGGCTGCCAGGCAGGCTCAGGCCTTGCAGGGAGTTGGGGGCGGGGGGCAGGAGCATGAAGGCCGTTGCCCAGGGACACGGACGGGCCTCTCCAGATGCTTGCGGGTCCCAGGACGTGCTTCTGACACCTCCATTTGGAGACAGGAGGCCCAAGGCCTTGCCGCAGGAAGGACATCTGTTTCTCCATGCTGCATGCTTCACCCCGAGCTGAGGGTGAGGAGGGGTTGCCAGGCCTGCAGCTGTACCCAGGTGAGCGGCCTCCTCGTAGGAAGCCGTCTGCAGCAAGCCCATCCTGAGTGCACCCTGCCCCCCGCTCTCTCACTAACAGGGCTGCCTCCTCCCTCTGCAAACGCGGGGACTGGGCTACGTCGGGGCCCCTTCCCTCAGAGTTCCAGAAGCCTCAATGACCCCGGGCCATGCACACTAACGGGCTCATGGGGTTGAGGAGGATGCCTATGGGCAGGCCTGGCAGTCTGGGATGCCACTCAGGCTTCCTGCAATCCCTCTCCTCTGGGGGCTGGGCAGGCGAGTGGGGGGAGCTCTACGTCTTGGGTGAGTTTGAGGTTCATGGTCACGTGCCCCCTATTTGGCACTGGGGTCACAGGCATACGTGGGCACCTCTCAGGGCTGACCTGTCTCCATGCCACCCTGGCCCCTTCATGCTCGCGCTATCTCAGGGTGCTGTCAGCACTTGCCCGGCCCAAGAACAGCCGTAAAGAAACCACCCTGAATCCAGCGCGCACAGCGCAGTGAACGCTGCCGGCAGGTGCCGGAAACATGGGCTTGGGGGTGGGGGCGGTGACTGATGGTTTTGCGTCGTCTCCGAAGCTGGCGTCTCTGCCAGTGGCCGGCCGTGCGAGGGGCTGCAGGGAGCAGGGGGGGCACCACAGGCGCTCGCAAGCCACAAGGACTCGATGCCCATTTAGGCCCAGGCTGTTCCGAGCCGAGTGTCTGGAGATGGAGACAGACAGGAGCCGGGGGGGCGAGTGTGGGGCTGTGAGCAGGGGCTGAAGTGGAGGGCAGAGTCCAGAGCACCACAGACTGCCCTTTGTAGAAGTACTGGAGTGTGTGGTCTGGCCCCCTGCGCGCTCACGGGAAAGCCCCTTGCTTCACGGTCCGTGTCCGTGCGATGAAGCGGCTTGGAGTAAGTGCTCTCCTGTCTGGGGATCCCAGGATGGGACGGCAAGGACCCGGTGACCCCCACTCGGGGTTGGCCTTCACGGGGGTGCACTGCACTCCAACAGTTACCTCATGACGTCTGACACAATTTTACTGGCGGCATCTGACTCCGAGGAGGGGCCCTGCCTTGTCTCCCTGGTCCGCAGCTGCTTGCTGAGGTGGCTAGCAGCGCCTCTCCCGAGCCCCCGCGCCGGCCACGGTCCGACCTCCACGGGGCTGCAGCAGCTCGGCGACACAGACAGGAGGGGAGCACACAAACAGGGAAACTGCTTCCGGGGCAATTCCAGTTCACTCACAAGGCAGCCACTGGGCCTCCAAGGCAACGGGAATCTTCCCTCCCACAGAAGTGGTGTGAGTCTCACGAGGGAGAGGCCAGAGGCCGAGGAGTGGCTTGGACACCGCGGCAGCAAACAGCTCTGCTGCAGAGCAGACCCGGGGGTCCCGCGCTCCGCACGCACCCAGAAAACTCGCTGCCCCCCCCCCCCCCAGCCACGCTAGAGGCTCGACGGCAGCAGCACAGACGGGCGCAGGTCAGGATGTAAAGAGAAGCACGCCACTCACTCCCGGCCCTGTGCCCACACATGGCTTCCGCTGGGCATCAGTGGTCGGGCAGCTGCCTTCGCTCTCTGGGGCGGGGGGCCCCCAGGCCTGGGGTGGCTGCATTGTTATGCCTTGCTCACCACCCCCAGGTGTGTGGAGTTTACCGGGCTGCACCTCACAGCAAGGGCCGTGAGGAAAACGTAAACCCATGACACCCTCTTAATCAAAAGTTGAGCTATAACTAACATGAAACAAAACGCACGAATCATAAGTGTTCAGTTCAGTGTGTCCTGACAATTGCACACAATCAGATGCCCGTCATCCCAAACAGGATGCAGCCGTCCATCCCACAGAACGTTCTCTGGGACCCCTTCCCAGGCTATTCAGGCCCCGCTCACCAGGAGGCAGCTGCGGCCAGTGCCAACTCTGTCTGCTCCCGGACCACCCCAGACGGCCCCTTGTACGGACATGCCCTTTACACCGTGCTGATGGACCTTGGTTGTTTCCAGGTCTGGCTGTTGTGAACAGGTCTGTAGGTGCGTGCAAGTCCCCATGCGGACACAGGCTCTCCTTTCTGCTGGCAAACCCGCAGGAGTGGGAGGCCGGCTTGCAGGGCAGGCTCACCTGGTGGGGCCTGCCGACCGCTATTCGCGAGGCTGCATCCCCTCCCCAAACCAGCGCTGTGCCCCACAGGGTGCCCGCCAGCAGGACGTGCTGGTCCCACAGCGGACTCCTCAGATCTCCGTCCTCCAAGTGTGTTTGAGCCTAATGCCTGCCTTTCTACTGCGGTTTCTGTGTTCTAGATGTTAATTTTTGGTTCGGCCAGTGCACTGCAAATATTTTTCACAGTCTGTGGCTTGCCTAGTCATTTTCTTTTTTCTTTTTTTTTTTTTTTTAAGATTTTATTTATTTGAGAAAGAGAATGAGAGACAGCATGAGAGGGAAGAGGGTCAGAGGGAGAAACAGACCCCCCGCTGAGCAGGGAGCCCGATGTGGGACTCGATCCCGGGACTCCAGGATCATGACCTGAGCCGAAGGCAGTCGCTTAACCAACTGAGCCACCCAGGCGCCCTTGCCTAGTCATTTTCTTAGTGCTGTGTTTTGATAACAGAAATTTTAATATCAATGAAGTATGTTTAGCAAAAAAATTTTTTAATGGTTATGGCTTTTTTGTGCCTGGTCAAAGAATCTTTGCTTACCCCAATGTAAGTGTGTTATCTTTGGGAACCTTTATTCTCCTGGCATTTATGTTTGTAAAACAAATCCTGTGCCTGCCCCAGTGTTTGACCTTGTGCCTCGGTTGGAAATGGGCCGACCGCACCTGTGTGGGCGTGCTTCCCTGAGGTGTTCTCCCAAGTGTTCTTCTAGAACTTGACGGCGTTGCTTCTGCACTTCCGTCCACAGTGGTAGAGTTTGGTGCAGATGAAACAGTGCCCAAGTTCATTGTCCTCGTTTGCAGATTTCCCATCACTTTAGCACCGTTTGCTAAGAGGGGCTTTCCTTTTTCCACTGACTTGACTCGGGACTCTTGGTTGAGTATGAGCTGACAGGAGAGATGTAGTCCATTTCTCTAACTTAGATCAATGCCACACTTCAGTTTTAAATTAAGCTGTAAAATCAGGAGGTGTCTCCCCCAGCTTTGTTCTTTTTCAAAATTCTGTTTTTCTGGGTACAGTTTACAGTCAGCACGTTAACTTCTCCAAAAAGCCCACTAGGAGCGGGACAGGAATGGCCTCGAATCTGCACACGCACTTGGATGAAACAGATGTGGCAGCGACAGCATCTTCCTACCTGTGAGGCCTGGGGCAGATCCAGGCTGAGGCCGCTGATGCTCTGCACTTCCCACACCCGCGCCTTAGACATCCATAACCAGACTCACTACCAGGCACTGGAGGTTCTCTTGGCTGCTGTAGATGGTATTTTCCAGATCATCTCTTGTAATGATTCCTTCATCATACACAAAGTACGTGTGTTTCACAGTGACCTTGTGTCCTGCAACCTTGCGAAGTTCATGTATTCATTTCACTAGCTGCTTTTCAGATTCCGCCAGGTTTTCTGCATCTCTAATCATGTGTGTGAACAACAGCATCGTTACTTTTCTGCCAAGCTTTATGCTTTCTCTTTTTCTGGTCTTCCTGCACCAAGACTTACAACACAGTGCTGAGAGTTACTGGCAGGAACACATGCTGGCCTGGTCTGGCTGGGCGTGAGCGCTCTAATCCCCACCAGCCAGGATGGGCTGGCCGGGGTTTCAGATGCTGTCCCCGGAAGAAGTCCCCCCACCATCACAGGTGGGTGTCGAACTGTATCATGTGCTTGTCTTCCATCTGCTGCTTTCTTCTATTACTGTGGTGAGTTGCACTCATTGGTTTAAACATGTTAAGCCAACCTTGCATTCCTAAGATAGACTGTGCCTTTTGATTTGCTGATGTTTGGCTAAGGGTTTCTGTGCCTTTGCTCCTGGGGGATGCTGGTCTCTTTCCTTTCTATAATGACCTCAACAGGTCTGGTTTCACAGTCACATAAAACACAACCTGTGAAGTGGTCCTGCCTCCACTGCTTTCCAACAGAGTCTGGGTAGGAGTACTACTGTTCCCTCCTTAAGCATCTGGTAGATTCCGCTGGTGAAGCCATCTGGGCCTATACCTTTCTCTCTGGAAGGGGTTTTGATTACAAATTCAATGTATTTAACAGACATGGAGCTATTTAGGTTTCCTGTTTCCTCCTCCATTTTGGGAAGCTGCATTTGTGAAGGAATGTGTCCATTTTAGCCAAGCTGTCACGTTTCAGACAGCTGACTCTTACAGCAAGGGCCTTAGACGCAACCGCCTGTGGTCTGAGGACAGCGTCTTCTCCCACTGCTGATGATCGCAGCCCGGCCATGGCTCCTGCCCTGCTGAATACGGACCTGAAAAATGTAGGTCCACAGGCCTCACTTTTCTACATCTCAGATATGGCCTTTTTCTCCTGTGGTAACAGGACAGTCTGCACGCGAGCATCGGAAGAGCCCCACTGCGGGTACTACAGCCACGAGCATAAGCGGCATGGGTGCTCAGCAGTCACACCCCTGCTGATGAAGCCACGTGGGAAACACACTGGCATCTCTTCACTGCAGTCACTTGGGGGTCACCTAGACGTATGGAACAGGAAAGTTCCTGCCGTGTCAGCTTCTGAGAGGTGCCTGGGGGCTCTGGCGCATGCCCTCCCCTTCGTGTTGCACCTTCCATTCACTGCGCATGCAAGTGACCTGCTCCGGTCACAGCAAAATACACAGCTTAGGATGAAAATGGCTCATTGCAGCTGCGATTTGGTCAATAAGAATTTAGGGTATTAATTTTTTTTTGAGGAGTGGAGGGGCAAAGAGGGAGAGAGAGAGAATCTCAAGCCGACTCCCCGCTGAGTGCAGAGCCCGATGTGGGGCTCAATCTCATGACCCCAAGATCATGACCTGAGCTGAAACCAAGAGTCAGACACTAACGGCCTGAGCTACCCGGCTGATCCCAGGGTATCAATTCTTAGCTCATATCATGTGAAGGAATAGTAAAAATAACTTACAATCAGTAGAAGTGTAGTACACCACGTTGGAAGAACTGCAGAGTATATGCAGAAAGGTGAAAGCCACGCTAACAAACTAAGCGCAGGCAGACAAAAGCTGCTGCGCCCCCAGAAGTGCAGCCTAACGGCGCTGACTCCCGACGGCCACTCTCCCTAGTCCGACCGAGCTGCGGCGCGGGTCTCCTCATGTGCCGCGGCCCGGTCTACACACGTTCTTCCTTCCCGTGCGACCCTGCCACAAGGTTCTCAGGCGAGGAGCAGCCAAGTGCCTTGGCCTGCCTGCGGCCTGCGAACCCAGGCCACGTGCGCACCCAGACGGGAGCCCAGGGACGGAGGGGCACAAAGAAGGTGCGGCCTGGTTGTCCAGACGCCAACCACGTTCTGCCTCCCCTCGGTGCTATGCAGCTCCCGCAAATCCCCGGCAACACGGACACAGCCTCACTTCCCAGGACTTCAGCAACTGGGGTCTCAGCCCTTGGCACAGCACAGGGCGCCAGGCCGGCCCAGGAGCCGTCCAGGACAGCTGTGGCTCTGAAGCCACGTGGGAAGCCCGCTGCCTGGTGCGACTTGGCGCGCGGAGGCACCAGACGCAAAGGGTCGGGCTTTGGAGACCAGCTGCGGACACGCTCACCTGCTCCGGGACGAAACCGGCCAGTCCCAATGGAGCTACAAACACACGTACATATTTCTGTCTTGACAAAAGCAGAGAGTTGAGAGTGAAGTGAAAACCTTTTTAAAGCATAATTAAGGGCAAACTATTATCTTAAATACAGTGACTCAGACACCCACGCTCTTTGCCATTTTCTGCAAATGAAAAAGATTCTCCACACTAATATGGTTGAAATCCATGCGTTTAAAAGAGAAAATTGAGCTGAAACATGCAAGAAACATTCCAGAGAAGCATCTGGTGCGCATTTGCCCCATTCCAGCGGGAGGGCACAGGTGAACATGCTAAGCAGACCTGTGCCTTTGCCCCGAGGAGGGAAGTCCAGTGGGGTCATCTGCATCACCCGGCTGCTCGCCATCTCAGCAGCCTGAAGTGGGGAGCCCCGGTCACTGGAGAAGCCCCCAGCAGGCTGGCTCGCAGCTGCATGAGGGAGCCGCCAGAATCCATAACACGTCAACAGTAGGGTGACGGCTCAGGTCATCATGTAACCTCTCCATCAGTGGGCACCAAAGCTAGGAGACGAGGCCCACCCCATACCACCCATGCCTGCAGTTGGCGCAGAGAGTTGGCCAGGAAGCTGGATCCTGTGGTCCTGTCTCGAGCTGAAGCTTCCGGCTGGGCTGATGGTCTTTCCAGGGCTGGAAGGCACATGGTTTTTCTCTGGTGCTCAATGGAGGCACACCAAGGAAAACCTGCCGGTTTGTCGGTCTCCAGCCCTGCCCACAAAGACAGATGTCTCTGCTCTACGTGGGAGCCGACCAGCCATCTCCCCCCGAGGCTTCCCCCGGCTGTTCACCTCTTGTTAGGTTTCAAAAATGATTTATGTCCTGCCGGGAAGCCTGGGGCTGAGGAGCTTTTGTGCACACGCATGCCTGCAGACCCTCACCCCATCAGCACAGGAGACATTCCGGTGGCCCCAAAGTTCCTCCTTGCCTCCCAGTCAGTCCCCACCTCGAATCCTGGAGGGGAAAGCTTCTCCACGGCCGTGGCCGCGTGCTGGCTCTGCCGTTCTGGAAGGCCCTGCACAAGGACCCGTACCATGCATCTGACTTCTCTCCTCCAGCACAACACCTGCGTGTCAGTCCTCATTCCTCTGCCCTGCTGAATGCTTTCCATCCCGGGGAGTTAGCGTGGGTTGGTACCCATCCTTCTGTGATGGGCCGTGGTTGGTTTCCAGTTCCTGGTGCCGGGGCAGGGCTTTCATGAGCACATTTCCAGCTCCCCTAGGTCAGTCCTAAGGAGCGGAAACACCAACAGGGTGGAGGAGGCGACTTCGTAGGTAAGTGCCTCAACTGCTCCCACACACTCAGGCCATTTCTCACGCCCACAGGAGAGCAGTGCAGGGCAGTTCCTCTTGCTCACACCCATGCTGCCAAGGGCCCGACATCTGCGTCCTCCCAAATCTGTAGGTTGAAGCCCCGGCCCCCAGTGTGGCCATATTTAGACTGAGGAAATGGTTAAGCGTCAATGAGGCCGTAAGGATGGGGTCCTGACCTGATGGGATTGGCACACGCAGTCGAGACATGGGGGCTTTTTTCCACCAGCAGAGGACACGGCAAGAGGATGGGTGTCCATGAATCAGGAAGAGTCCCCAATGGGGACGGAAGGGCCCGGAACATGGGTCTTCGACTGCCAGCCTCCAGAACCACGAGGAAGTCAGCACTGTTCAAACCGCTCGGCCTGCAGTATTTTGTGCAGCCCAAGCCAGGACACTTGCCGTCTGTAAGTTCAGCTCTTCCTGTGGTCACCTGCAGAACAGTGCCATCTAGTTTCCCTGAGGGCCAGTGAAGCTGAGCAGTTTTTCAAGTGCTTGAAACAGCCATTTGCAGGTCTTTCTTTGTGAAGTATGTGCTAAAACCTCCCCCTTTTCTTTGTTACTGGGCTTTATGTGTTCTTTACGGACCCACCCCAAGCTCTCTGTCAGGGGCAGAGGCTGCGGCTCGCTCACTCTCTGCAGAGAACCAGACGCCCGGCGCACCACGTCAGAGACACCGGTCTTTCTCAGTTGGACGGACTTGGTCAATTGTCAAAACTAATGGGACGGTGATTTCAGTGTGGGACTATTTTCAGACACATGGACTGTGCCGTTTCAGCTGTCGGTCCTCATGTCCCCACCGCCCAGTCTCACTGACCATGACCTCTGGGAAATCCTGGAACAAGGGATGAGTCTCCTACAACTTATTCTTATTCGAGATTTTTCTGGCTATTCTAGGCCCATGGCGTTTCCATACAAATCTAAGTCAGTTCACCAACTTCTAAAAAGAAAATCCTTCTAGGATTACGTCTGGGTTGCATGAAATCCTCTGACGGGTTTGGGGACAGCTGGGCTGTGAGCAGTTCTGGGACTTCTGACCCACACGTGCATATCTGTCTACTGAAGACTGCCTAGTTTCTCTCAGCAATGTCTGGTAGCTCCTAGGGTACGGAGCATCAGACTTCTGTTAAAATTTCCTAATTATGGATGTTATTGTTGTAGTTAAAATTTTGTTAAAAAAAAACCTCAATGTATGTATTTAATATATTCATCACAAGGGCTCAACCGAGATTTAATTTAAGAAACATAAAACAGGGTGCCTGGGTGGCTCAGTCGTTAAGCGTCTGCCTTCGGCTCAGCTCAGGATCCCAGGGTCCTGGGATCGAGCCCCGCATCAGGCTCCCTGCTTGGCGGGAAGCCTGCTTCTCCCTCTCCCCTCCCCCTCCTTGTGTTCCCTCTCTCGCTGTATCTCTCTCTGTTAAAATAAATAAAATCTTTAAAAAAAAAAAAAAAAAAGAAACATAAAACAAAAATGATCCCTCAGATTAAGATACAGAGTCTCAGAAATGAAGGAAAGAACAGATCATTGAAGGAGAAGATAAAAAGACAACACAAGGAGAGGGGCTCCCCAGTCAGGGTTCCTGGCTGGAGACCTGCTTTGAGGTTTCTTGCAGATACTTCTTAAAGGCTGTGGGTTTTTCCAGAGCTCGGCAGCACGTGTGTGCAAAGGGCCTTCAGTGTTGGTTTCTCCTCGCAGGCTCTGGATGGACACCGGGATGGCCCTGACGTCACCCTGGGCGGACCCCTTGTCCTTCAGGGTGCCTGGGCAGATGTTACCCCGGGAGTCTGCGCTGGGGTGGTAGCAGGGCGTGGGTGCGTTGTAGGGAGCCACTGGGGAGTCCCGGGGAGAGCTTCTACCTCACATCTCCATGGTGGCCCCCGCCCATTTGGAAAGGTCTGACTGAGGGAAGGCAGAGATTCCTCTGTCATCAGACAGCATGAGGGCACTGGCTCCTGCCGTAGCCTCTTGTGTCCACGGGGCCCGGGTGGCACCCCCGCTGGGCCTGGCTCCTCTGCCGGCGGCGGCTGGGTCACGGTTCTGAGAGGCCATCCGGGCGGCGTGGCCAGGGACACAGGAACTCGGGAGAGCACGACTGCGACTGCCTAACATTTCATTTTCTGACAGCTTTCGCTAGCATCTGGAAATAGCACGGATTTCTGTGCATGGTCTGTGACTCCTGGCCCTGGGTAACTGCATGCATTCCTCCTGAGGACCTTGTGACCCTCCACATACGTGATCTCCTCACCTCGAAGACAGGTGCTTTTACTTCTTCCCATGTTCAGGGCTTTTGTTACTTTTTCTTGCTTTTCTGCACAAGCCATGATCTCCAGCACAATGTCAAGCAGATGTGATGAAGGTGGATGCCCCTGCGTGCTCCCCACCTCGTGGCAGAAATGTGCAGTCCCCCGCAGGTAAGAACGGTGTAGACGTGGGTGGTTTATGTATCAGCTTGAAGAAACCTCCTGTTCCTTGCGTGCCACAAGATGTTTCGTTAACTGTGAACCAGTTACCACATGCTTTCCCTCCGTTAGTTAAGATGATCGCAGCATTTTAGCTCTCTCCCATATCCGGTAATTCACTGAACTGCATCGGTTCATTTCTGTCCACTCAGTCCTGCATCCCGGGCAAAGCCCACTCGGTTTAAATGCCTCATGCTGCTCAGGCGCTGCGGGCTTCGTTTGCTAATAGTTCAAGAAGTTGTTGGTGCTCTTGAAGAATAGTGCTCTGGAACGTTCTTTTCTTGAAACGTCCTTGTCCTCCCTGGTCTCAGAAACATGAGCTGGGAAGGCTTTCCTCTCTGTTTTTGGGATGCGCGTGTGCAGGGTTCACACTGTTCCTTCCGTAAATGTTTATAAAACTGCTCATCAGTGAGGACTTCTGGGCCCGGGGTTTTCTCAGTTGGAAAGGTGCTCAATTCCTAAAACTTATCAGATTTTCTGTTTCTTCTGTCAGTGCTGGTAATTCACATCTGAAAGAACTGCACCATCTCCTCTAACTGCCTCCTTTATACACGCCAAGTATGAAGGGGTTTAACTTTGTATTGTAAAAACATCCCAGCACCTGGGAAAGCTGTACACACAGCGCAGAGCCCTGCGCACCTGTCATGCTCAGGTCCACGCCGTGAACCTACCTTACCTACCCCACCCGATCTCACCAGTTTTCCCATGGACGTCCTCCTCCTGTGCCAGGATGGCCCAGGGCTCCACATCTAATGGCTGTGTCCCCTGGGTGGACCGGGCCTCAGTCTTTAACTGCACTCCATGGCTTTGGTCCTGGAGAATGTTGGTCAGTAAATGTGAAGAATGTCCTTCAGTCGGTGTTTGTGTGGTGTTCGTTTCTCATGATTAGATCAGAGCTCTGTGTTGGTGCAGGTCTGCAACAGCAGGGGTGCCGTGTCCTCCTCGGGGCTCCTTCTGTGCCCGGGGCCCTCCTCTTGGTACCCTGCCCCCCGAATTCCAGCAGGATGCGAGGCGCAGAGCAGACAGCCAGGCACCTGCCGTGTTTCCCCCCGAGCCCCACTGTCTGCTGTCCAGTGTGACGGGGGCTGCACAGCGCACTGGGTCCAGTTTCCAGCTATTCACGGAGAGCAGGGCAGCCCACTGCCACCACTCCTTCATGGCCCGGCGCAGCATGAACACGTAGGAGCCCTGGGGACGGGGAGGCCGCGCTGACCCACCGCAGGAGCACAGAGGTGGTGGGTGCACAGCTCTGGAAGAGCCCCCAGCCTCTCAGCACACTGGAGACACCGCAGAAAACACAGACACCACGGCTTCTGAGTCCGTGCGGAGGTGACAGGCGCCGTGTAGCTGCCGCTGTCCTTGACCAAGCCCGCTCTGCCTTTCTGCTTTCCAGTGAAGGAGGGTGAGCAGCATCCAACACACAGACAGAATCGAGTAATTACACCTTTTAGTGCACCTGATAATTTTTATCCAGCTGGTGCGAACAGTCAATCAAAATGCCATGAAAGGTGCTCGGGAGTGCTGTCAGGCACCGTGGGGGCCGCTCACCTCCTGGCGTCACAAGCCTGACACACGGCAGCCCAACAGCGCCGCCGCCCAGATCCCCTACGCTGGCTGCGCTCCGTGGGGGCCCTTTCCACTCCACCCGACGAACCTGCTGTCCCAGGCAGGTCCCCAGGGAGTGGTGGGAACACTGCGCACGTTATGATTTCTAAAGGTAGCTGAGGACAGAAAATCCAAAGTGAAGTCACAGACGGACACGGAACCACAGCCTGCTACTGACGTGAGCAGACACAGCTAATAACTTCAGTGTTTGAGGAGAAGGAACGGTGAAGATCAGGACTCCTGTCTTTCTCACTACGTGGACGCGGAGTCTGGAGAATGCGCCCTCTGAGGGGAAGTCCACACACGCGCTAAGCCCACACGGCTGCTCCAACCAGCTGCATCTGCCCAGGACCGGGCACCTTGCCGGCCACACCAGGGCCAGATGCGTGCTCCTGGGGCTTCCCGCGCTGGTGCCCACGTCCCAGGCGGAGCGCCCACCTTCTGTACTCCAGCCACTTCCAGTGCCCCCGGAGCTCCCGGCCAGAGAGCCCCAGATGCAGCATTAACCAAACAGCAGGCGGTCATCACACCAGGATGAAGCTGCTTCAGCGTCCAGAAGGGTGTCTGAAACGCGTAAGCACGGGCTCCTGGCAGTATGAAAGGAGCTGGGGCGGTATGCGCCCACGGGACTCCTGTGCTGCTCGAGGACCACCCATCGCCAGCTAAGAGCTGGCTCTGCTCAGGATCTGAGGGCAATGCAGCAACAAGCCAGGCTCCCACTGGCCAGACGGACATGGGGAACAAGGGCATCAGATGAATGGCAGCCACAGAGGGGTATACTGGCACTGGGCAGAGCAGAGGGGAAGGCGGGACACACTCCATGTACAAACGTCTGACGAGGGCAGCCACATAATCCCACGGGAGTCCACCACACAGTACTAATTATACAGCGGGGGAAGAGCGGCTTCCCGGAGAACTGCCTGGGCCTGCCGGGGACGCAGGGCACACAGCCAGCCAGCGTCGGGTCGCGGGGGACAGGGGAGACTGCGGGCCATGTGGATTGGAGGGGACCGGGTGCGGCAGAAGCAAGCTCTCTGTGAGCTCGTGCTGGCCCCTGCCCCCGGGGAGACTTCACGTACCCGAATGACAAGGTGTCCAGTACAAAAGAAGCTAGTGTCCAGGATAAAACCCCAGATCTTACTAACAAAAGGAGAGACGTGAAAGAGACCGTGAACACAATTTGCCAAGTTCTGTGCCTAGTTAGTTGGAGGTCAAGAGGAAGCATGTCACTCCTGATTTTAAGATTCAGAGAGTGTATCTGAAAACTTTGAAGATGATGGTAGGTGGCGATGGAAACAGATGAGTACCTGCAAGGGCCCCGTGGAAGCTGGTGGTGGGGGAACCCTGGGCTCTAGGGCCTGGTGAGAGGGCGTGAGCCGGGAGAACACCTGGCGCCGACCAGCCGCACCGGGGTGCAGGGAGCCGCCAACTCACCTGGCCTTTAGGAGACACTCCCCGAAGCCAGCGAGCGAGGTGTCTGCAGAGAGGACACAGCAGGCAGAGAAAAAGAAGGAAGTTGGCGCGGCTTCTCTGGGGTGAGACTCACAGGGGACTATGTGCCTTTCTGTTAGAAGTTAACTGGACACTTACATAGTCAGGGCCAGGATCCCCAACAAGAAAGCAAAAAAGCCGGGACAGCTAAGACAAAACCGCAGTAGCATCCTGTTTTACAGCTCACACGAGACCACGAAAGTATCCTGTCTAGCAGGCTCTGCAGGACATCTTGACCAAGAACCACGGGCACTGAAGGGACAAAAATCCTGTAACACTTCCTGACCTGTTCCTGCCCTTGCTGATTTAAAACATTGGTCACTATCACTTCACCTCCAAATGTCAGGTCATAAGACCACCAACATGTGAACAAAACCTGATAGGGAGATGGGTGCATGATCAAAGCCCCGACTGGCACACCTTAGCGGCCAATCCACAGGGGCCCAATCTCAGGATGCTTAAGATAGTTCCTTGAAAGAGTTTATAAAAACCCCTTCATTAGAAGTTCAGAGGGCAACCCTCTCAGTCCCCAGTCCCCTCCCCTTCCGGGAGCTTTCTACTTTTGCTCAATAACTTTGCTTTGCTGCCCACCACTCTTCATCTGGTCCACCTCTTTGTTCTTCGAAGCGACGTGACCAAGAACCACGGGCACTGAAGGGACAAAAATCCCGTAACACTTCTTGACCTATTCCTGCCCTTGCTGATTTAAACCACGTAAAACATTTCCTACACTCCAGAAACCACCAGGAGGGCTGGTGGAGAAAGGTGCAGCTGCCGAGGGGCTCTTCCTGTGAGTCTCCTCATGGAACGGGCTCAGAGTCATGACGCGTCCCACAGAAAGTGCTTGTGCAAAGAGCTGGGGGGCCAGGGGCGTTTCAGGGGCGCAAAAATAGGCCACAGAACTCAGAAAGCAGCAGGAGGGGCCCAGCAGGCACAGCCCAGCCAACAGGGCAGCAAGGGGCGGCTCCTTTGCAATGCATTTCCCTGAAACATAGCAAATAAAAGTTCTACTTACTGCTCCAAGCATGATTCTGAAAATCAGCCACCGAAAGCTCCACAGAACGATCTGGGACGGGGGGGTCCCCGTGGGCAATCGAGACAGAGTCCAAAGAGGGCACAGGAAGATCCCCAGGAATCCTGTTTCCAGAAGCTGGGACTCCCATCCTGGAACGATGACAGTAAGAACACAAAGGGCCGTGTTAGCAACAGCTGGACATTCTCCAAAGAAGCAGTTCCACCAAACTCCATTGAACGTAAATGGTCCCTAAACCAGGACAGGTGGTGTGACGACCTGACATGAAGGCTGAACACAGAGCGGACTCCGGCCCCGGTCTGCGCTCGGTGAGGAGGAAGCCAGAGGGAGACGCAGGTGTCAGGGGCTGCAGCTCCACCGCAGGAGGTCAGGGTGCGCGCTGGGAGCCCCGCTGAGAAATGCAGTGAGCAGTACACACACGGCAGCAACGAGGGCTCCGTGTTCTCACAGACACTCCCGGAGCTGGGACCTGAAACAGGCTTCAGGCTACTGTCACTTGGCCTTTCTGCATGCAGCACGTGTTCCCTTGGATCTCATTTTGATCAAAAACTTTATGCAGCATGAAAGATGCTTTACACAAGGGTCCACGCACTATGGTTTCATTCACAGAAGGTTCTAGAATGAGCAAAACTGATAGAGGAGAAAGAAATGGGAACCCAGCTGCCAGGGATGCCAGGGTGACACCCAGTGGGGGTGAGGGGCAGGGGGTGCCTGGGCCGAGACTCATCAGAGGCACCTGAAGATCTGTGCATTGCACGGTTTGTGAATTTCTTCCTAAAACAAAACAAAACAACCAACAGACAAACCTGCGTTCTGAACCCAAGTGTTTAGGGCTGGATGGACAGCCCTTGGGGTCTGCAACTTGCTTTGAGATGCAGAGGTTAGGACGAGGGATGGGGTGAAGCAGATGCCTAGTGCAACCTTGGTGGTGGGTTTATGGGTTTCACTGTGCCCCTATTTGAAACTTTCTGTAGTTTGACATTTTTCATAATAAAATGGGGGGAACCCTCTCTTGTGTTCTGGGGATTTCTGAAGCCCCAGTTCCAATCAGCTCCTCTGTGGGAGAGGTCAGCTTGCTGTGAGGCGGTGCCCGGCACCGGGGCTGATGGGCGAGGTGGCCAGTGGGGCGTCTCCGAGGCTCGCTGCCTCTGCTGAGCCACGTGCGCCTGTGCTGGGGACGCTGGGGCCACAGCCTGCACCCTGCATCGGTCCAGGGAGGATTCCAGAAGCAGAAAGAAGCTTGGACGGTGCTGGGGAGGGGTGCCCTCAGGAGAGGGGATGTGAGGTGGGGGCTGCAGCCGGGAAGGGGGCCCTGGTGCCACCCCTCTGTGGGGACTCAGTGTGTGGGATGCCCATGTGTGCTCAGGCCAGCCCCACCGCGTCCACCTGCCCTGAGCCAGAGCTGGGAAGCCCGACTTCTGTCAGAACTCCCAGAAGGAAAAAAACAGGAGGTATCAGCAGTTCGTCTGCTTTTGGAGATTCCAGACGCAGACCAACTGCATACCTTGGGTCAAGGTTCTCTTCTTGTTCACATCGATGCAAGACCTTTGCTTTACAACTTACTTCAAACTCCCTTTCTTGTCTCAACCAGGAAAAAACAGACTTTGTTCCTTATATGACAGTTTCTCTAGTTTTATCTTGAGCGATAACTGTCATCAAATTTGGACTCATTTCACGTGGGGTGTGTTTTATAATATGTGCCTTCATGCCCCAGGGGTGCTACAGAGCATGGAAGTGACTGGTAACTGTGGCGTGCTTCTCTATGGACACCTCCACTTTTTGACCGAGAACCTCTCAGACTGACCACCCGATCCAGTCCCTCTGCCCACGCACTGAGAACGTGTCGGAGCCAGGAGGCCCTGGGCCACCGGGCAGCAGCACAGGTAGGCCGGCAGGTGCGGGGCATTCTGGGCAGAACCAGGCAAGCCGCAGAGACAGGCAGGTGGGGCATCTGCCCCGAACACTGCAGGCACAGGGACACTCACTCAG
This sequence comes from Phoca vitulina, assembly GCF_004348235.1. Classification (NCBI taxonomy): domain Eukaryota; kingdom Metazoa; phylum Chordata; class Mammalia; order Carnivora; family Phocidae; genus Phoca; species Phoca vitulina. The sequence continues at coordinate 1,925,294 of NW_022589736.1, read as the reverse complement.
CCCTGACGTGCAGAGCTAGCCCTGCCTGCACTCACTGGAAACCCCTCGTAGACTTTGAGACGCTCACGTGGGTGCAGAGCATTCCCCAGAGCTCAGGCCCGCCTTCTCTAATTGCCACATCACTTTGCACAGATGTGACGAGCGGAATTTTAATATGCAGTTTGAGTGACACCAATCAAAGTGATGTGCAAATGGCAGAGCCCAGAGACCCACCTAAGTGCCGGCAAGCAGGTGATGGGGCGGGCAAGGGACACAGCACCACCTCAGGGACTCACGTGGACCCTCAGAGGGTCAGCTACCCTCCTGTGAACCTATGGAACCTTCTTCACCCTGCTGGGGTGCTCGGAGAGAGCAGAGCCACCTATGCCCCTCACCAACCCCCCACCCATCTGGCTGGAGCCACAGTGTCACTGGCTGCTGGCCCCTGGGCTGTGAGCACTCGCCGACATCGTCGGAACAGCTGTGCTGCGGCACCAGGACCACCACTGTCCTCCAGCGTGGTGGGCGGGCGTCCCCAGAAGATGGATGCGCAGGGCGCCGCCGGCTGGCTTCCCGCGGCCCACAACTGCAAGCGCTGACCTGAATGCAACTGGCCGATCCCACCGCGGCCTCCTACCAGTTAGAAGTCCCACTTAGGAGGGCGCCTGGGCCTTTTCAACCTGTGCTCAGATCCTTTTCTGGAGGGGAGATAGCAAACTGGCTCCTTCATGGGTGTGCAGACGCCTACTCAATTTCAGGGGGCGCCTGCGTGGCTCAGTTGGTTGAGCATCTGACTCTTGACTTTGGCTCAGGTTATGATCTCATGATCGTGGGATTAAGCCCTGTGTTGGGCTCCACGATCCGTGTTTCTGTCTCTTCCTCTGTTCCTCCCCCGGCTCTCTAATAAAATCTTTTTTTTTTTTAATTTATTTGACAGAGAGAGAGAGATAGAGCAAGAACACAAGCAGGAGGAGTGGGAGAGGAAGAAGCAGGCCTTCCGCTGAGCAGGGAGCCCGATGTGGGGCTCGATCCCAGGACCCTGGGATCATGACCTGAGCCGAAGGCAGATGCTTAACCATCTGAGCCACCCAGGTGCCCCATAAATAAAATCTTTAAAAACAAATGTTCACTTCCACGGTGGCCCTAGAAGGCTCCGCCCCACTGAATGTTTCTCAGGGATGCTGCTGATGTTTGGTCCCGCCACTGGCTTTGGGGTGATGGTTAGCTAACATCCACTAGGAAGCCACGAAGCCTGAGGTCCATGCAGCTGCCTGTTTCTGGACTGTCACTTCTGTGGCCACCGGCTTATTTCCAATAATGTAGGCAAGTGGTGAACAGGCCACGTTTGGGAGGCTTCCATGTGAAGGGTGGGGGGAGTCCTCCAGTTGAGGGATGTGGGGTTGGCACTCTTGACCCTGACGCTTGGACAGTGACCGCCGGAGCAGGTGGCAGGTGGCAGGTGGCAGGCAGCTCCCAAGACATATGCCCTTCTGAGGAGCTGCGTGCTCACTGCCTTCAGCGATGTCCCAACAGGCAGTGGGGCCGGGGACAGGCCGCACTTGGGGAGGCTGCAGGGTCACCCCAGCCGGTGCTGATGGGACAGCGAACCTCGACACAGCACTGACCAGAGCTCAGGGCCAGCCACCACTGTCCAGGTCCTCCAGGTCGGCAGTGGCCACAGCCCAGAGCCCTGCAGCCTGTGGGCAGCTCGTGTGGTCAGAGGGGGGCCGCTCTCCTGGCTTGTGCTTTTGAACTAGCATTTAAAACGGAAGGGCATGTGACACATGGCCCGTGTCTGCCAGGCCGCTGCAGGGGAACCCTGAGGAAAGACCCCATAAAACGTGCTGAATTTGGACCCTTAGCGCATTTAGAAGTATAGGGCCTCAATCTCTCGGCCCCACTTTTTATGCCTCTGGCTCAGCTCAGGGCACCTGCTCTCTAAATAAAACCAATGTACAGGTGGTGCTTACCTTTCTTCCCTACTTAGGGACACGTGGAGAATGAAGATGCTCTTCTGCTAAACATCCAGAGAACCCAGCACCAAGAGGCCTGACCTGTGCCTGGTGACGGGGGGTGGCCCAAGGGCATAACGCCTCGAGGCGAACAGTGCGGGGGTGGGGGACCCCGGCTGCCTCTCTGGGGTCTGCCTGCTCGGGACGGGAAGCAGACATGCTCTGGCCAGCGAGGGGCCTGCTGGGCCAGGGCAGCTCAGACAGGAGGCCTGCAGCAGGCCTCTGTGGAGGTCGCCCCGAGTCAAGGTCCACATGGCATAAATGCAGCCGCTTCTGACCCAGGAGAAAAACATCGTCGAAAGAAGAAGCTGCGCAAACGGCTGCTCTGGAAAGATGGTACTAACTGAGGGCTCGTCACCTTCCGGAAAATCACTACCATTACTTAGAATAATGAAGTGTGGCACCTATGGATCCTTCAAGAATGACAGCCACCATCCAGAGGAGGAGCAGGAAACCCATTAGCTTCAGGTTAGAAACCGGGAAAAAGGAGACAGATGCCTCCCCTCTGACGGGCTGTCACTCCTGCGCGGGGCTGCCCCACCCGCGGCCGCCCAGGGCTCCCGGCAGCAGCTGGAGAGCACTCGAAGCTCTTCAAAGTCGCTTTCTTCATCTTTCCAGGTTCTATGTCAGGGCGGGAAGTTATGAAGCAGCCCGCCAGTCTGCTGTGCACAGTTGCTGATGCACCACAGAAACGCAAGGGGCCCTTTTCGTGCCGCGAGGGTGAGAGAGCGCCACAGACACAGTTCTGGAGTGACGGCGCCCCTCACAGGTGCCAACGCCTTTCACCCTCTGCAAACCTTATACCCGCTGCAAACACCCTCCCGCCGTGGCAACGAGCCACAGCCAGGATGCGTCACACGTGTGAGTCTGCGGGAAAGGACACTGTTTGAGGGGCCCGGCCTCGGCGACCCCTTCTGGCCACCAGAATGGCTTGTAGAGCTGACTTGGCCCTGAGGGGACAGACTGGGGACAGTCCTTTGTCCTGAGGGGCTGGGCGGTACTGATGCCAGCCTCGCCCCAGAGATGGGGCCACACTCCTGCCTGCCCCCCAGCCCTGGCCCCCAGGACCTGCCTGGAGCTGGATCTGCCCAGGAATCCTCCCGAACCAGCCTGAACCGGGTAGGGGAACGTGGCACGTGAGGCTCTGTTCTTGCCGTTAGTCCACGAGACGAAGCCTGATTTCTGAAAGGAGAGGCAAGCTGGGGGGACTCCGTATTTCAGAGGCAGAATTTAAGTCCGATCAGATCGTGAATAGGAGTGAATTTTCTAGCAAGTGGATACTTTTGGAAGAGTTGGTTAAAGATTTCATGCTTTAAATAAAATCATTTTAAACTGCATGCTCCCAATTATGAATCGTTTAGAAAATTGTTAATCTGTGTTGTAAGGATGTCCTTGGGCGCTGCAGGGAACAGGAAGTGACCTGTGTAACCTGTACACCCACACAGTGACCCTCCGTCCACGGCACTTTGTCATGGTGCTGGTTAATACTCAGTTACCACGGCAACCAGACTTCCTTGCCCCAGGTGTCCCCTGTTGCTCAGATCTGTGCAGGTGTCACCAGCTAGCCCGAAAACAAAACTCACAGCAATGACCTTAGCTAGCTTTACTAGTTTTGGATAAATATGAAAATGCTTCCTGTCAACGGAAATTAAATCTAGCAACAGAGATTTCTTAGGATTAATATATTCCAAATATTTAACATATATCAGGCTGAAGGGCATGATGCATTACCATTTCTTTGTTTTTTGTTTCCTGTGCATGAAAATTAACCGAAGCCCGTCTCAAAGTAACTTGTCAGAAGGCTGAGACGTGCTGGTCAGTGCTGTCCACGGGGCCGTCTGCCACAGCAGGGATATTCTGGATCTCCTGTGCCGCCGAGTGCCCACTGGCCAGCTCAGGGTGCAAGGGACAGGTCTGGACCCTGCTCTCCGTCAACCCTGGGAGGCACGTCTGTTGAGAGACACCCTATGTCCATGGGCCCTGCATGGAGTGGGTCTCATTCCAGCACTGCAGTGGAGTGAGCTCTTGCATCCATGCACACTGGGTCCCTGTGCCGATGGAAGTGGGGTCACCCTCATCCCACACAGTTCTGGAGAATGACCCATTTTCACTCTGCTTTTCTACATCTTCCACACACTCAGTGAACACGGTTTCTGGGCATCATTGAAGCTGCTGATGGGCACGCCCTTGTCACCGAAGCAGGGCAGGGCCTGGCTGATGCGCAAGGCTGCCGTGTCCAGTTATTGTATAAACATGCAAATCATGGGGAGGGTCAGCTCATCTGAAAACTAGGAAGGAGTCACACACTTCTCCAACCGGCACGCACCCAGGTCAGAGGTCGGGGCAGCGCTGCAGCCTCATCCCCCCACAGACACGGTCTCCACAGGGGGTCACTACATGGGCACAGCAGCGTTCTTCCTTGCCTTCCCATACAAGTCAGGACCAGCTTCACTCCCCTTCTAAAGGGAGTGCTTTCTGGCCCTCCGGTGAGGTGACAGGCAGCTCTGGGTCTGGAAGCCGGGAGGCCACCGAGGCACAGCGCACCTCACAGACCCAACTCTGGGCAGCATGTACATTCCACGAGGCCACGGAGAGGAGAGGCGGGCATCAGTCACAGAACGAGGACCCCGTGGGCACTGCCAGCAGCCAGTATTGCTCGGAAGTTGCATGCGCAAAGGACCCTGGGGTGGTGGGCCGGTGAGGGGAAGGGCCAGTGATGTCCTCAGGCATCACATCCCTGATACCATCAGGGGAAGTTTCCAGAAACGCTTTTTTTTTTTTTTGGAAGGATCAGTGCACAATGGAGGAGAGGTTTCAGCTAAGTCAGTTGACGTGAATCATCATAGAAAAACACCACACGACTGACCCACAGAGACCTGCAGGGAGAGGGTGAAGCTAACCAGCACCCCACTAACGGCCTCATCTACCCCTTTACTCCACCCTGGGCACTCCACCCTGGGCTCTCCTCCCTTGCTGGAGGCCCAGGCCCACCTTGGGTCTCTGTCCCCAGTGCCCATTCCTGGGGCCCTTTGGTCAAGTCTCTGCTCAGATGCCACCTTCTCAGGGAGGCCTTCTCTGGACATAACATTTACAACTGGGCCTCAGTCTGTCCTGGCATGACCTACCGAACAACACACTCACCATGCCTCAGACTGCACATCTCACTTACTTCCCTTCTCCATTCGTGCTGCACCCAGAATGCAAGCTCAGGAAGACATGGTGAAGCATCCATAGTAAATGTCTTCAGGATGTAAAGGAAAACATGCCCATAAGGCATAAACAGATAGGGAAACTGGGCAGAGAAACAGAACTATAAGAGAAGAACCAAACAAATTCTAGAACTGAAAAAGAAAATATCTGAAATTAAAATTTTACTAGATGAATGTAATAACAATTGGGAGGACAGAGAACAAAAAGGTAGTGAACCTGAAAATAGTTCAACTAAAGTTATTCAACCTGAAGAACAGAGATTTTTTTTAAAAAGATTTTAGAGCACGAGCTGGGAAGGGGCAGAGGGAGAGGGACAAGCAGACCCCACTGAGCACGGAGGCTGATGACCCTCAATCTCATGACCCTGAGATCGTGACCTGAGCTGAAACCAAGAGTCAGACACTTAACCGACTAAGCCACCTAGGCGCCCCTAGATTTTTTTTTTTTTAAAGATTGAGTAACAAAAGAACAGGCCCTCAGGAACTTGTGGAACATCATCGAAAGGTCCAAATATACATAATTGGAATCCTAGGAGAGAAATGGGCAGAAAAAAACCTGAAAATATACTGGCAAAAATTATTCAAATGTGGTAAAAGACGTAAGTTACAAATTCAAGAACCTCAGAGAATCGTAAGCAAGACAGCATCCCAAAAATGCCACATAGAGACACAACATAGTCAAACTGCTATAAACCAAAGACAAACCTCCTAAGCAGTCAGAGAAAAATAAGACATTACACTTGGAGAAACGACAGGATGAATGACAGCTGACTTCTTGTCAGAAACAATGGGGGTGAGGAAACAGTGAACCAAATACAGATCCTTCCACCTCATGCAACTATCTGTTCAGAGAGCAGAACTAAGAATCCATATGCTTTCAAACAGCAAGGTACCCAAATCCTTGCATAGAGAGAATGTTGAGACAATCAAAGATGTAAAGAGGAAACAGAGCATTCAAGCAATCCCTGCGCAAGTGTGAAAGGAAAAAGCACTAACCTCAATCAGCAGGACAGATCAGGCTGCCTGCCTGAGCAGCACAGAAGAGAACGCTGTTCACCACAGACTGTGCTTCAAAGGACCCAGAAACACAAGCCATTTTCTTTTGGACATAAATGCAAGTGGGAAGATTGTGACTTTAGTGCCTTCTATTAATAACGATAAAGAGGTGGAAAAACACTCCACATGATTACAAATAACACCGCAGCCTACGAGAAAGCAAAAGAAGGTTCCCTAATATTAACCACCTAAGACCTGCTTTCATTTGGGTCATTTTGATTTCATTTTTCGGACATGCTGAGTCCTCCAGCTGTCATTCGCAGTTAACAATGGCCCTTCCCCACAGGCCACCGAAATCAAGGATCCCTAGTGTGGAAATGGAAGGACACACTGTCTGCAGAGAGGTATCAACTGAGCAGGACTTCTGGAAAGTGAGCCAAGAAGCCAGGCACGAAGCAAACCTTCCCTCCTCGCAGAGAGCATGGGTGCAGACAGACCCAGCCTTAGAACAGAGTCCTAGCTTTACATACATGGGAGTGATGGGAATGTTCTACATCTTGATGGGAAGTTACACAGGTGTATGCATTTGTCAAACTCTAAAAGTATATACTGATGATCTGCACATCTCATTGTGTGTGAATTCTCTGTCGAGGGAAAAAAACCTGAGCACACACTAAGCTCTAGTTAACGACCTACGTGCTGAAGTTAATATTCGGAGGCAAGTACGTGGATATGTGACATTGACTTTCAAATGCATCAAAGTAGATGATGGATTGACAGATGGACAGAAAGATGAGGAGATTAACTATATAAAGGAAAAAATCTAGTAAACTATAAACTGTAGAAGCTAGATGGTCCATATATGGGTTTTTACTATACAATCCTTTAAGCTTTTTTGGTATGTTTGAAATTTTTCATAATGATATGATTTAAAACGTCCTATGTAACACTTATTCTTAGCCACTGTAAAAATAAGAAAAAGTTCTAAGACTTGACATAGAAAAAAATACGATTGCCTACACAGAAAGTTAAAAAAAAAAAAAATCTACAGAAAATGAGCTCAACTATCAAGTGGCACTGGCAGCAATCACAAATGACATTAGAAGGAACCCTATAGGGTACTTAGGGACCAAGTGATTCTTCTGAAAGTTGACAAAACAAAGATTAAGTGTTCGATCTTGAGTTTTCCAGAGAAGCTGGATTTCGCACAACCAAATAGTTGATGAAGTAAAGTTGCTTCGATTAAAAAAAAAATCCCAGATAAATGTGAACAGAGTGACAGAATGAGAGCGTGTGCTCCGAGCGGGCCCTGGCGGGTGAGTCCAGGCACTCGCCAAGGCCGTGGCCAGGGCCTTGGTGCTGCTGACAGAGAACTTTCTAATGGATGGATCAGGCCGGTAACAGCTGGTCCCTCAGCAATCTCACCACTGCAGAGAGCGGGGAAAGGCAGCCTGTGCTTTCTGACCGACAGCAACAGAAGTCCCAGCACCCGTGACGCATCCCTGCCAAACGCCAGGCCTACTCTGATGCCGCCTGGAGCCCGGTGGCTAGCCCACCAGCGACAGGCAGGGGACACCAGGGCTGGAGGCGGTCAGCTCCATTTGGGACGAGCCGTTCTGCTACAGAACCCTGTCTGGGTGCATGGGGGGCAGCCGGGGAGGCCGCAAGCGGCCACAGGAACGTATCCAAGGCCTCATTCGTACACAGCAACTGTGGAGAAGCCGTTTACTTACGAGGCGGCCAGCAACACCGGAACCTGCTAGAACCCCCACGATGTTTTCCAAGTGCTGCTATAAAAGGTGCCAGCTTGCATGGTGTACCAGGAAGCGGGTCTCCCGCACCCAGCATGGCAGACAGGGAGTCAGTCAGCCCAAGACTGGACCACTGCCTGTTAACAGGGACACCCTGAGACGGTGCGTGCTGCAAAGTTCTTGTAGTCAAAAGTTAAAGAAAAATAAGCAAGAAATTCTCCCATCTGCTGGGACATCTAGAACTGACTGCCAGCATGTTCACAAATGCTAACAAACTGTGAAATGCAATGTTTTAAATTGCCATTTGTTCTAGAAGCCAATCTTACAGTGAGTATGGGAATAAGTCTTTTAAAAAGATATTTAAAATATTTAAAAAAATAAAAAGATATTTAAAAGCTTTGTAAAGAAAACCATTAAACTTTATAGAGAGACACACAAGGTTTTTTAAAAACGCCAGCAGAAGGAGCGTGCATTTTCCAGAAAAGGAAACCAGCAGAGCAGCTGAAAGCCAGGGTCTCTGGGAGTATGGTGAGTCTAGCCAAGCTATTCAGGTGTAACTCTAAAAGCAATTTTTTCCCCCAAATAGGAGACTGAGAGCGCCGCCCGTGGCCCCCTGACATGGAAGCCAGAACCGAGCAGAGCCTCGAGCTCCGCACTCATCACTGCCAGGGACGCTGCTCATCTCGCACACACCAGGCACGCAGGGCCTGAGGGAAGGGGGGGAGGACCCAGGGTCCCGGTGCACGGCAGCCACGTTCTCTAAGAAGACTGAGGGTTCTGCTCCCATTCAGTGACCACGTAAGAGGGGGCGTCCTGCTCCCAAACCAAAGAGCTCACATGTGCACATGCAAAGCCCCTGCCGCTCACACCCACCCCAGGCTCTGCCCCGGTTACTATTTTCATTGGGGATTATGACTGTAATTGCTGATTTTGGCACCATCAAAAGGGAAAAAAGGGGAGAGATTGTCCATTTATGGACACTGAGCCAACTGTCTTGATCCGGGTCTTGAAGCCAAGTGACTGAATGGTGGGGGCGAGCCTTCCCCAGCGAGAGCTGCATGAGGATGTCTGTTCTAAATGGCCAGCGCTTACCCTGCTGCCCTGTATGAACGGGCACTGTGCCGAGGCAGGCTGGGCCCAGACACCAAGTGAGAGCCTGGCACCACACTGAGGCAGGACCTTCACGTGAGTCAACAGAACTACATACATGCTTAGAATTTAGGAAGGGGCCGAGCCGTGGGGAGTCCAGAAGCTTCTGAGGCCTGGAGAGCCACTTGGCGTGGCGAGAATCACAGCTTCCTGTTTCCTGAGTCATTGCTTTCATCCCCCTGCCCTGGGCCTTTCTTGAGGCAGATCACACAGCTCTTACTCAGATGGAAGGTGGTTTCTTGCCATCAAAAAAACACAAAATCTGAGACATAGCACAGAGCGAGTGGGCAGGAGGGTGGTAAACTCACCAGGCCTGACGAAGTACCAAGGGCCACACCGTGCACAGCCCCTGTTCTGTGGATTGCCTCTGTAGACCCCACGGCATCAAATAACCTTGATTACAAAGTACTTTGTGTGCCCTCCTTTCCTCAGGCTCACGCCCACGCCCACAGCTGGGCTTCATCAGGGGTTCCAGGAGACCATCTCCCTGCCTTATCAGCCCCTCCCTCCCTAATCCAGATGCTGCTTCCTAGATGACCGCTCTTCCGACCCTCAGCTCTCTCCACGCACCACAGGGGGGGGAGGGCGGGGGGGGGGGGGGTCCCCCCCCCGTCCCCCCGGGGGGGGCGCTCTCTCCATGCACCATCTGGGGGAGGGCTCTCTCCACACACCACCGGGAAGGGGGACTCTCTCCACGTACCATCAGGGGTTGGGGGAGAGTTTAGGCAGCAAGGCAGAGCACAGGACAACCTCGGACCGGACCGGCCGACAGGAGAGACAAATCCCAGAGTCCGTTCCCAGTCTCGACACCCTGCCGTCCTCTGAAGACCTCCACTCCTCCCAAACCCCCAGCACGCGCAGGCCCCCCACAGCCCCCACACTCAGAACAGGGCCCTGAACGCCATCCATATCCCACTTCTAGCCATAAACACCATGAAGCCCCCAGTTCCAGGAAAGGAAGTGACTTTTCACCAAGCCAAAGGCACCTGGCTGGCAGTGGGCCTCACGACACCCCTCAGCCAAAGCATCGCTGGCTCCCCTCTCCTGCCCTCCCTGTCCCCACCTGGGCTCCTCAAAGCCTTTTGGGAGCATGGTCTCCTTCTATGCTGTGCCCAGCTCACATCCGTTCACCTTTGATCTAACACTGATTTTATTTTATTAGAACCCATTTATTAAAACTAATGTTATTAAAACAAATTTATTAATCCTTAATTGAGAGCAAAAATGCTCAGTGAAAATAAACTGGAACTAAGAAGAAAAGTTATCTGATCACCTAGAGATAAATCTAACTCCTTGATCATATACTTCAAAATAATTTTGAAAGATTTTTTCAGAAGCAAAAATGGAATACAGTACACATAGTTTAAAACCCATTTTAGGTGGCGCCTGGGTGGCTCAGTCGTTAAGCGTCTGCCTTCGGCTCAGGTCATGATCCCAGGGTCCTGGGATCGAGCCCCACATTGGGCTCCCTGCTCAGCAGGAAGCCTGCTTCTCCCTCTCCCACTCCCCCTTGCTTGTGTTCCCTCTCTCGCTGTGTCTCTCTCTGTCAAATAAATAAACAAAATCTTAAAAAAAAAACCCATTTTAATATATCTTAAGTATATTTTTGCATCATTAAATCATATTGTTTAGTAATCCAGAGATGTAATTTTAGCTAATTCTCCATGGCTGAATCTTTAAGTCTATTTCCATTTTCTCCTGCCGTAAACACAGTGATGCCCCCCTCGCAGTCTTTCTGCACACCCCTAACCCTGCTGTAGAAAACCGTGACGTGGGGCTGGCGACCCATAGGCGCACACACTTCGAAGATGCCAAACCATAACCATGTGGCCATACTGTCCTCCAGAGAGGTTGCGCTAACTGGTGTGCTCCCAGTGGGGCCCGGCTGCCCAGCCACCCCCAGGGCTGCCGCAGACCATCCTCCCCAACGCCAGGTACACCACTTTCATGTTGGTCTAACAACTGTTTTCCATAACTACTGGCTGAATTACCTTACATGCTTTAACTACCTAAAACTGCTCAACATACCACTCGCTGTTTACGGCAGGTTTACAGTCTTTTATAAATGCCTCTATGGATGATAACAGCCCTCGAACATCAAGGTCTCATGCGTTGTGTGGTTACTTGTAGGGCACAAGGTGAACATGCCTGCTTCAACCCTCAGTGTGCTTACCGAGCAGATACACATGCAGGTAGGTCATACACAGAACGTAGACATAACACAAGTACAACACGTCACATGTAATGTGTATTATATAGAACACGTACATGTGTGTAAATTCTGGATGTTTATAAACAGGTTTATTTGTTATAGTTCTTTTTTTTAAGATTTTATTTATTTATTTGACAGAGACAGTGAGAGAGGGAACACAAGCAAGTGGAGTGGGAGAGGGAGAAGCAGGCTTCCCACTGAGCAGGAAGCCCGATGCGGGACTCGATCCCAGTACCCTGGGATCATGACCTGAGCCGAAGGCAGACGCTTAACGACTGAGCCACCCAAGTGCCCCTATTTGTTACAGTTTCTATTTGCCTTCCCCACACATCCTGCTTGGTTTTTTAAAGATTTACATGTGCTGAAATCTACTCTTTGTGCTGTATACTTCTCAGTGTTTATTTTTTAGAGCAGTCGTAGGTTCACAGCACACTGATGAGCAGTGGAGAGTCCCACAGACTCCTTGCCTCAGTTTCCACGATGTCGACACAGGTGCAGATTTGAGAAGCCCCATCACAGTCAGCATGCAGGCAGCCAGCTCCCCAGCTCCGGCCCAGGATCATGCCGTGGGCTGCACCTGAGAGGGCTCCTCTCCTGCAGCGAGAGGCCTCTGAGGTTCATTCGGGTCCGAGGAGTGGCTCACGGCTTGTCAGTGGTGTGCTCTAAGTGTTCACCGACTTCCTGGCTCTGTCCACCTTGGGGCAGAAAAGCAGTGCCGCCCCATCAGTGACGAGCACGCTCAGCACCCGGGCCGTGGTGTCTAACACTGTTCTCTGACAAGAACCAGGGCCCTGGGGAAAGAACTGAACCGAGGGCTGCAGAAGGGAAGTCACGAGATGGGTCTGCAGCTCCTGTAGGGCTGGGAAGTCGGGGTGGGGGGCCTCAACAAGGACATGGCAGCCAGCCTCGGGGCTCCCCACAGCCACGGCCGGGCAACGAGCAGTGTAGCAGGTCCTGCTAGTGCCGGATCCTACTCTATGAGAATTGAAACAGTAGCCACAGCAACATAAACAAGCATTTGATAAATAAATAGGGGGAAAAGGACAGCTCTTCCATGAAGAGGAATTCCAAAGAAGGAATGGGAGGGAAATAGAAAATCACTTCCAGAACATCCCAGTAATCATGGCTGCAGGGAAGCCTAAATCAGTGGGCAAATCTTGAAGGAAAAAACAGGACAACTGCATAACCTCAAAAAAATCTCCCCCAATTTTTAATGACTATGTGGCTTTAATGTATATCCACAAATTGTTTGACACCCACCCTCTGGAGCAGCGTGGGACATAACCCAGAGCCCAACTCAGTGTGAGGACTGGCGAAGACGTGGAATCAAGACATGAACCTTCCTCACAGAGGAATTCCCAATGATATGTGGAGATGCCTTTCCTGGGGTGGCGCTGAGTCCTCCCTCCCCTGGGACACGGGCCAGGCCCGGTGACAGGCTTCCAGAGGACAGGGAACACACGGGAGGAGACACCTGGAAACACACCTTCACCAGGTGATCCAGGTCGGCATTGCCGAGGCGAGTCATATGGACTCGGGCACCTGATCTGGTAACAAGGGCACCTCGCCTCTGTGACCCATCTCATCCTGAGAAACACCAGACAAACCCAATGTGAGGGGCATCGGACCAAATATGGGACCAGAACTGCTCAAAACGATCAAGGTCATGAAAAGCCGGGAAAGGCCTCCAGACTGCCACAGACCAGAGGGGATGAAGGAGACAAGGCGGCGAAGTGCAGTGTGGCCCTGGGAGGGGCCCCTGGGTGGGAAAGCTGGAGAACCCCAACCACAGTCTGGTTCGGTTGACAGCCCTGACCACAGTTATGTGCCACCTACAGGGATGCAGGGTGAAGGCTGATGAGGCCTCTGCACTTCTCTCTGCAACATTTCTGTGATTCAGAAACTATGTCCAGATCATCTTTTAAAAAGTCCTGTTGACACCATTCCACCAGGTACAAGCTAGAGCCTCTGGTCAGCACCTGGCTCGCGAGACCTTGCCCCCGGACAGGCATGCATCTGACCATGATGAAGCAGACAGGGTCTCAGGGTCTCTGGCTTGGACAAGAGCCATGTCTCGCCCTGGCAACGTGGGAACAAAGCATGGCCATGCCACTGTTAATCCTGAGTTCACCCTGGCTGATGCCGAGGAGCACAGACCCCACGTGGGACCTCAGGCAGTGCCTCTTACTCCATGGCTGGTTTTCCATTTTGCGCTTTGCCTCTGGTTAGGTTTAATCGATAGCACTGTGGACATTTTGCTCAGTGCATCTCCTGTGTCCAGCGTTCCCACACCTGAGGCTGCCATGCCACGGAGGCCAACAAAGTCCCTGGGAATGGCTATATGTGTATCAACGCAACCATCTCTCAGAAACACCAGAACACATGCTGCAATTGTGCTAGTGGTCTGAGGTCAGGAGACATGTCATTGGGGAAAAAAAAAAAACCTGATCAAAGTTTTCTCCACACAACATGTCATGCACCACACCAAGCATGGGCTCCTGAGCTGCTGGCGGTCTCAAGACGAGTGTGTGGCAACTTATATAAAACCCAGACCACTTGCCTCCTTGTGGCATCTGAGTGTAAACCCATGCGCAGGCTCACCATGGACCAGCCACGTTGTGATCGACCTCCCCCAACCTATGTGCTGCGGTGCTGCTAGGGAACCCGCGAAGCCCCAGCCCTCATGGGCTGGCTCTCTCATGGGAGGCGGGCAGGCAGATCAATGATACACCGACATACACATAAAAACCCACGTCAGATGGTGGTGAGTTGCAGAAAAACAAAGCCGGGCCTGGGGCTGGGCAGCACCCGCTGTCCTAGGGGCTGGGCTCCACAGTGGGAGCAGCCAGTATGGAGGCCAGTAAGTGTGAACGGACGTGACACAAAAATGTATCACAATCCTGTCTGCAGGTAAATCTCCTAAATGTTCAAAAGACATTCACTGAGGCTAAAGACAAATGGAAAACCAGCAATGCTCTACCTTGTCAAAGTTATTTAAATCTGAGACCAACCAACATGCCCATAACAAGTACAGGGATCTAAAAGAGCTATAAAGTTTTCAGTAAGAAAAGGACACAAACCATTAAGAAGAGATGTGTTCTACGCACTTAGGAACTATTAACAGTACTAACACTGCTCCGGTATCAGTGTCTCCATTCAATGAGTCCACACAGACAAGAGCCGCTATTGTAACAGCAACAAAACATGGCTTCCTTGCTTAAAATTTCTGCTTTAAAATATCAAAGCATTTACAAAAGAAACTGGCACACAGCTGCTACTCCAGGGCTAACCTAACAATGCTTCTCCCTGTTACGGGCGTTGGCAAAGGTCAGGCTCGCCGACGCTGTGTTCCTCTTGCATCCAACAATGGGGCATTGGAGCCAGGAAGCTCCAGGGACACACACCAGATTCTGGAGGTTCCAGGCCAGCCAGTGGCAGCAATGGTGTCTGAGGAGACCAAAGCCCGTCTCTGGCCTCTCAGCTGTTCACTGTGATTCAGGACACATCAGTGTTTACCTGGCAGGGAAAGAGCATGGGGGTGATGCTTCATCTTGCCTCAGAGAGGCAACTGCTAATGCTGGAGAAGTAAAGGGTAGGACTCATCTCACCAGTTGCTTTTAGCTGTCTTTATATAAATGTGATCAAGGGCTTAAGGGGCGCCTGGGTGGCTCAGTCGTTAGGTGTCTGCCTTGGGCTCAGGTCATCATCCCAGGGTCCTGGGATCGAGCCCCGCATCGGGCTCCCTGCTCAGTGGGGAGCCTGCTTCTCCCTCTCCCACTCCCCCGCTTGTGTTCCTGCTCTCCCTATCTCTCTGTCTCTGTCAAATAAATAAATAAAATCTTAAAAACAAACAAACAACAACAACAAAAAGACAAGGGCTTAAAAATGACCCTTCCTAAGAATGATGCTCTAGAATATACATGGGGAAGAAGATAGTGGAAAAGTGGCTGTGTCTTTGAGCCTTACCCCTAGCACAACTGGGACCACCCTCTGTGAACCATAGGATCTCTAGGATGGGAGGAAGGACAAATAAGTCAGTGGTACCCAATCTGGCAAAGAGCTAACCTGCCCCACAATCTCCAAATCCAGAGGCCTATAAAGCATCCACTCCAGGTGGCTACAGTTCCCAAGCAGAAATCTCTGTGAAATGGGGAAAAGGAACTGATAGATTATCTAACATGTCTGATTCAGTAAAAATAGTATTGGGAGGAGTCAAGCAGTTTTGTTGGTCAATTTGCAATGGAATGGTAAAGTATGATCAGAGATGAAAAACAAAGCAAACCAAAAAAGAAGAGGAAACTATTAACTCCAGGAAAAGCAAAGAGTTATTAGAAACAAGTAAGCACAATTCACCGTTGGCTCAGCAGCTGACATTTACACAATATAAAGATTAAACATGAGTTTCATAAATTATATTTGTGACATAACTATACTGAGATGGTGAGGGAAAGAGAATTAGAGATGTGGGAGAGTAATCCTTATCATTCATAATAGGAAGGATATAAAGTCTAAAAGTGTATACCAAGAATAATCTACATAAATGTATTATTCAGAAATACAGAGGTAAATACCAGCAGTGGTAGAAGGAGTAAAGGAGTTGCTCTGGGAAACAGAATGGGGTGAGCAGAGGTAAAAGAAGATGCTGCTATTTTTGTTGTTGTTGTTGTTAGAAGCTGTGTAATACAATTTCTAATCTCTGCACATCTATTTTTTTTTATAATTAAAAGAACAACCTGCAGGCCCACTTATCTGCTCACAATGTACTAAAATCAGAAACTGGTCAACAAAAGGTCACCTATAAAACCCTGAGGGCTTAGGATTTTTTTTTTTTTTTTTAAAGGAAAAAAATCTTTTACTGCTTGTCTCAATTATAAACATACATTTTTAAAAAATATACTCTGGTGGGTATTGAAAAGTTGCTAGCGTGGTAGGTTCTTTTTTTTTTGACAGGAAGTAGGTTTTATTGGTGGGCATGAATAGAAAGGGGGCAGTGCCGAGGTTCTCATGAGTGCAGAGCCCTCCATTTGTCCAAAGGGCCACGATTAGGGATGTATTTGACCCCACAGCCATCTGGGATAAGCCACTTTTCAGCCACCATGTCTTCAAATTCATCCGCATTAAACTTAGTAAAGCCCCACTTCTTGGAGATGTGGATCTTCTGGCGGCCAGGGAACTTGAACTTGGCCCTGCGTAGGGCCTCAATCACATGCTCCTTGTTCTGCAGCTTGGTACGGATGGACATGATGACTTGGCCAATGTGGACCCTGGCTACTGTGGAGGGCTTAGGATTTTTGAAGCTCATCTCTAAACAGCACTTGGACCAAAGAAATATCAGCGCTAATGATTACAAAACTACACTATGTGGGACTCCTGGGTGGCTCAGCCGGTTAAACGTCTGCCTTTGGCTCAGGTCATGATCCCAGGGTCCTGGGATAGAGTCCCATATCGGGCTCCTTGCTCAGCGGGGAGCCTGCTTCTCCTTCCCCCTGCTTATGCTCCCTCTCTCCCAGACAAATAAATACATAAAATCTTAAAAAAACCAAAAAAACCAAAAAACTACACTATGTGCCATTGTCAAAAAGACACTAGAATCTCAGCTGACAGTGTGAGTGGGCCAGGGACACAGTCAGATGAGAGTGGTGACCTGCCTCCATGATTTCATTAGCAGCCAAGAGAAGATGGAAAATTAATGAGTTAAACAATCAACTCAAAATCTTAGAAAATCATAAACCCCTTCCTCCCAGAAAGAGGAAACAACATATAAAGAGTACAAATTAATGAGCTAGAACACATTTTTTAAAAAAATCAGATAAAACCACTTATTTGAAAAGACCCATGATAGTTTCAACCACAGGAATAAAGGAGGGAACAGACAAGCACTCAGCATTGCCCAGGAGTTGAGCTAGAACTACAGCTGGGGGTGGGGGTGGAAAGGCCACTCCTAACAGCATGTAGCCATGATGGCAACAGTGGGAGGGTGGAAGGGAGAGCATGTGGCAGGCAGACCTGGCCACAGGGACTTGCAGCAAGTCTCCAGAAAACGGGGTGGTAACAAAACCGTGTTTTTCAACCCCTAGGGCACCAGCACCCAGGAGACAGCAGTTCATCAACTGTGATGTTACCGTGACTGATGTGGACTGACAAGAAATGCTATCTATATTAATTCCAAAGCACATTCTTTGCCACATTTAGTCTGTAGTGACTACCCTGTTCGAAAGTAGTATTAAGTTGGATACAAATCATTTTTCACATTTATGTTTCAAGTTACTGGAAATAAATCCAAAAGCCAAAAAAGCAAATGTCTAAGATCCACATCTATACAATTTAATAAAAGTTAATTTAGAAGCAGTTCAGACAAAAGCCACCCAAATAGATTCAGAACTAGAAGTATGAATTAAAACAACAAAATGCTTCTTCACTATTCTAGAATTCTGCATACTAAAGAGATAAGCAAGTTTTAGAAATGGAAACGGATAGCTAGATGTGATGGGAGAAATTGAGAATAAGCAAAATGTTACTGATCATGTAAGAAAAAAAGGTCTTTAAAATATATTTCCTTGTAGGTCCAACCAAAGAATTTTCACCAGATAGTCCTGAGTGAAAACAGAGAATGGCAGATATGCAGGTAACACAGCCCCATTCAGGTGCACGGTGACCTTAACCTGAGTGCGTGCGCGCGCGCGCGTCCACGTTTGCACACAGCTCTGAGGAAGCATGAGGATAAGAGACGGTATAAGGTAGGGGGTTAACAGGGGAGGGAGGAGCAAATGTTAGATGGAAAAAGGCAGCATGTTCAGTGTGCGCGCACACGAGGAAGGAGAACCCAGTACCGTGAAAGACTCCCCTACGGGCCCCCAGCACCCCAGACCTGATTTCTCCCCCTCCACATGCTAGTCCCCTGGGGACGACTGTGCCAAGTGGGTCACAGCCAGGAGTGCCGGCTGCTCCTTGTGGGGAGGGTGCCTTGGGTAACCCCCAGGCCCCAGCCCCTCCCTGACTGCTCCTTTTCTCCAGCAGCAGGAAGTCTCCCTGCACTGGTGTTCCCAGTGAGCAGAGGAGGGAACTGTGGTATGCAGACAGAGACAGCAGGGCAAAGAGAGGACGGCGCAGGGTGGGGGTGGGGAGAAGGAGGCAAGAATACTCCCTGCAGATCAGGACCGACCCCAAGACCCTAGTTGAGAAAGCACCAGAAATTTCAGACACGACAGGCTGATGGCTGTCAGGCTCTGGGCCCCCCTCTCAGGCTGTCACAGCCAACCAGGACTGCTCACACTGAACGTGTGGCAGAAGCCATTCAAGATTGTTTTTCTCACTTTGGAAATAAGATCTCTGCTAGTGGAGATGGTTTACAGCCCATGCATGTCACACGGCAGCTCTGGAAATCACTGGATACAGGCTTCTCTGTCCTTCCTAAGGACGTGAGCAGACAAGAGACCAAATCCCAACAGTGCCGAGGGGCCCCTCTCATTCCCAGGCAGGAGGGAGGAATGGTGCCAGGTGAGACCTGCGGGGGGTCGTGCTAGGAGAGTGGCTGCTCAAGCCTGAGCACCCAGGAAACAGCAGGGAAAGACTCCCCTGAAAGGGTGCACAGCCGAGCGAGCTCCCGAGACAGGGCAGGCCAGGCTGCCTCTGATTATGGGAGTAATTTGATTAAAAGAAACTGCTTTCTTGGACATGGGGGCTGGGAGGGGAATTAGATGAACCATAAATTAAAGCAGAGGATATGAGAACCAGGCAAAGTGCAGGGCTGGGGCCACAAGGGTCTGGAAACGGTTTGGTGGGACCTGCTGCAGCCGAGTCCGCCTGGACTCCGTGGCTGCCTAATCGCTTCCTGTAGGCAGACTCTGCTCCAGCACTAATAGGTTTTAATAAAAACTTCCAATTGGACCAGTAAACCCCTCATTAAGCTGTTTTTAAAGCATGAATTTAAGAGCAGCAAGGGTAAGGGGTCACAGGCAGCATTTAATTCACAACGGCTGGCGGGAGGTGCTGCTGGGACAGACCCCGGGGTTCAAGAGTCCAGGCCCCATTAACATCGATGCCAGCACTGGACCCGCCTGAAAATGAGACTTAATAAGGCAGCAGCAAGAGCATCCCTCTGGACAAGAGGAGAGTGCCGAACACCCAAAGGGGCTGCTTCTCCCCTGTGTCTCCCAAGTACAGGCACAGCCGGCTTCTATGAGGCCCTGCAGCAAAGCATCTGCCCTCCATGCCCTGCACAGCAGGTGTGCGCCCCACCTGCACCCCTGCTCCCTGCCAGACACTGACTGTGCAGGACCAGCACCTGCCCGCCTATCCCCGCACCTCACCCACAGAGCTGCTGCTGCTAGCCAGCCCTCTAAGCCTCCTGGAGATCTCGGTCAGCCCCCAGTCTCCTCCAGGGTCCTGCTCCCTGACTCAGCGGTTCGCAGCCGGGCCTACTGACACCTGCCGGCCCGAGGACTAGCTGACACTCAGCATTGAGCACAGCAGGGTCAATCAATAGTTCCCGGAGCTTCTTACTGAAACCAGGGGTCCCTAAAGCCTCCAATTCTCTGCCAGATGGGCCCGCAGTGAAAACAGAATGCTCTTTTCCCACAAAGGAATGTCCCCAGGCATGGAGTCCCCCCGGAATCCTTCCATCAGACCCCTCACGCCCCAGGGACCAGGAAGGGGTGCCCAGGCTCCCTGTCTAACCAAGGAGGATCCGTGCTTCATTGCTTCCCGCGTTCAAGCACCCTCTGAGATTTCAATCTGTCATCCTGTGTTTGAAAAAAAGCAAAGCATACGTGGCCCTGAAGCTCCCTCCAGCCCGCCGGTGCAAACCAAACATCTGAGGCACATGCAAGGGGCAGGGCTTATATTGGTGTTTACCTCAGTTCCCCGCCCTCAGCTGGGCTGCCGGACCTCAGAAGGGGCCAGATTTCCATGACCCCTCAACAAAGGACCTTCTGAACCATGATAGCACCAAAAAACAAACAAACCCCACGCAGAAGCAAGAGTGATGAAAACCTATGGGAATACCATCCCATGAAGGAAAATTTGAGTGTAAACCAAACGCACTCATGTAGCACATTGCGCCCTTCTGAACAGCAAAGTTCCAGAAGCTCCTGACAGAAGATCAGTGTCGGGGGAGGTGGAGACCCGGGACCTGCCTGGGAGACCACATGGAGGCCAACACCTGCACACACTGAGGTCCCTCGAGCTAAATCATAATTGAAGTTACGTGATACTTTGCAGGACTGGAAACACTCCAGAAGCCTCAGGGGCCTTGAAGCACAGGAGGGGCCTCAGCAAAGCACCCATCCTCCTCGTATGTGGAAGGGGGCACAAGGACCTCTGCGATGGCTCAGCTCCTGGCCGCAGGGACCGTCCCCCCCGCGGCCGCCAGCCAGCCTCGCCTGGAGCTCTCGGCCACACCAGGCCAGCGGGCGGCCTGCCTCTGCAGAAACATCTGGGATTAAGTTGCAGGACTGAGACCCAAGAAAGGACTGTGGGGCTCTCTGTGGGTCCCAACCTCACTGAACACAGGTGGCCGTCAGCACTCAGGCAATGTTGGGAGGCCATGGGCTAAGAGCAGCCCCTTCCGGGCAAAAAGGACTAGAAGCAGCAGCTGGGCGGGGCCTGTTGGTTCCTCCGCTGCTTTCAAGGACAGAGTGAAGTCGGAGCAAGTCCCCGATCCTGAGCTCATGAGTATCAAAAAGCACACCTTCTGCAGGGGAGCAGGAAACGGTCAGCACTCAGCAGGGACTTGAATTAATTACATTTAGACCCATCTTTGAAGTAGAAGTTACCAAACCAGTGGCCTTCAAAGTGCAGCCACACTGAACGCTTCAGCAGAGATACCACCCGCAAGGCAACTTCGTAATGCGCCCTGTGCTTGTCCCGCATCCCAGAGCAAACAGCCCCATTCACGTGGCCGTCATCTTACCCGGCAGTCCCACCCGGCGGCAAAAGGGCACTTGAGACCCCAGGGCGCAGGTGCCACTCACACTGTAGAGGGGACCCCTTATGACAGCAGGAAATGTTCCAGAAACCCAGATACCCTGAGAAACGCATGGTCATTCTGAACAAAGGGAAGGTGCCTGGAGAGGGGGCTTGGCGGTACAGCCCTCTTCCCAAACTGAGAGGAGTTATACTTCACCCACCATGTCCTTCGAGGGTCTGAGAAGGCAGCTGCTTGAGTCCCCAGAAGAAAACAGACATGCCCCCTGGAGTCCTAGCCATGAGTCCACAGAAGTTTCCACAGCAGCAGAAGGGGGCTGTGACGCGTGGGCCCAGCAGGGCTACTGAGCGCCTGCCATGGCACAGGTGTGGCTATGGGGCCACACGTGGGCTCACCTGGCTCTCATGAACCCACCCCCGCCGTGGCTGCTGACCCCCGTGTGGAGGGAGCTGCGCCAGCGGCCCGCTAGCTGGGGTCCACCTGCTCCGAGAACGTGCTCCCGGGGCAGCTGGGCGCTCAGCAGGCAATCCACAGAGCGGCTCATCTTCACCAAAGTCCATTGTGCAAAACACAGACACAATAAATAGAATTAAAACGAGCACAGAAGAGCATGTACACTCAGGCCCAGACGACTTGCTCGTGGAAAGAAACGAGTTCTTAAGCAGCACAAGCGAGGCCGAGGGGAAACTGCCCGCAGGTCTCAGTCCTTCTCGTTTGGTGGTTTGGGGGTCTGGCACGCGGGCCACACCTCAGCAGCCGGCTGCTTGTCCTCTGACATTAGTGAGGGCGAAGGCCTCCGGAGCTGCGTGGCGGTCTGAAGGAGGCGAGCCAGCGGCAGCTGTAAGCTCCAGATTCGGGATGGTCGGCGGTCCGAGTGGCCGCACTGAGCAGCCCCACATGACGCTGTCTTCCTCAAGGCCTCCTTCATGGAACACATGTCAGCAGGTCAGCCGCTTGCTAGCAAGTGCCCACAGGCATCACGGGCTCCCAGCGACATAGCTGTGGCTCGTGAGCACCAGGTTAATACCCACGACGCACAGATGGGGGGCAGATTTGTTTGAACTCAGAGCAAAATGGTGGCTGTTTGCTGGGTCTCCCGACAGCAACTCTCCCGCCATGGATGCTGCCCTGGCCTCACAGCCACCCACAAGGCCCATGTGCCACCAACCTCGGGGACCCGAGGGGCTGGGGCTCTGGACTCAGCCTCGCATTTCCCACGGGAGGCTTCACGCAGCCACTTCCCCACCAGGGTTTCCTAAATGCCAGAGCTGCAGCAGAAGCGGCCAGACGGCTCTCCGCTTGCGACTGGCCTGGGAGCCTCTGCGGCCACTGATCTCCTGCAGCCCTGTCGCCTCGGCTCAGACAGCCCTGCGAACCCCTGCCCCAAAGGTGTCTCCTGAGTTAGGTCTCCCTGCTGCGTCTGCCACCACATCTGTCCCCTCACAGACACAGGCCAGCGGCTGATCTGGTGCTAATTTATGCTAACTGCCCCGGATGCAGTGCATCAAAGCACAGGGGTCTCTGCCACCCAGAAAGGGAGTGAGGGTGTGACGGTTTCTCGGTCCTAACAACTGGAAAAACACAATAGATTTTAGCAAGAGAGGGAGAAGGCAGGTTTCTTGGAGGAGGATCTTGAGGTCACACGAACCCTAATCAGAGGGGTGGCATGCTCTTGCTGACCACGAACCTCACTCCAGAACTCACAGCTGGTCCTTTCCTTGTCGCAGCCACACAGAGCTGACTGCTTAGACGCGCTACTGCCCTGGCAAGCGGGACGAGAGAACAGATCCTGAGATCACTGAATTGCTTGCTTCTGGCTTCAGACAAAAGCACAAACCCGAGCTGGAAGACCACGCATGGGCACGGCTGACCAGGAAGGCGCCGGCCTCTCGGGACACCGAGGGTGGCCCTGCTGCGAGGCGGCTGCGTCCAGCCGGCTAAGAAGTTGGTGAGGGACATGGGCCCACGACAAATGAATAGCTTCACTTGCAATTTCAAATTTAGCTTGCTTTCTCACTACATTTTCAGGTAACCAGGAATCAGGGAAAAGTCTGTATTTACCCTCCTCTTAATAAACTGCGATAATCTTCCTTTCGTTGAGTTGATGCAACCTCTGACATCGGGCCCCTCTTGCCTGAAGACCCCGTCAGCACTCTGGGAAGACCACCGAGGAGAGCCTGGCGTGCCTTCTCGGGGAAGGCATTGTGCTGGCTGACCGAGGAGTCTTCCCTCCGCTCTGGTGCCGAGGGGCTGCCGGCTGCAGGGAAGATTTTCTCATCCTGCTGGTTTTCACCCCTTTGACATATACAGGAGGGTGTGGGATGGGCTCTAAAATTCCTCGATCTGTGGCATGTAACTTTCATTCATTTTTAGAAAGTTCTTGGCTTTTATTCCTTTAAACGTTCTTCTGCCTGTCATCTGTCTCTCCTCCAGTCTCCAATGCTCCCCTCTTTCCTTCCCTGACTCCATGGCACGGCGGGCACCTCCAGGCTGAGTCTGTTTGCCCGGCTGCAGGCCCAGCAAGGATGCCCTGTTCACAGCGCCTCCTTCTGGCCCATCTTTCTAGCTTCTCTGTGGGCTGGGACCCCTGACAGACCCCTTCCTGTATTTCAGAGCCCTTACCTGATGGTTCCAACATCGGGGTCACCCCCATTGACTGCTGCACCTCTTGACAATCCACTGTCAGCAGGTACATTTTTTTTCTTGGGTATATGTCTAGAAATTTTTATGTCAAACATTGTGTACAAAAACAGTAGTTCATGAAGGGACATAACCACCCAGAAACGAGCAATTGCAGTGAGGCTGCAGTCAGGTGGGATGGGGTGCTGGGAATGGGGCCATAACGGCCAAAACAGACTGTGCTTGGGTTTGTGGCTGCCATCAGTGCCCTCCGTGACCGTGACCACAGGCTGCTGCTGCCTCCAGCATGGGGCCTGGGAGCAGGCTCTCTCACCGTCACACCCCTGCCTGCCCACCTGCCTGCCTTCCTGCCCTCCTGCCTGTGGGCCACCGCGTCAGCACAGGGTGGGAGAGCCCCTGGCCCAGCTTCACCCGCAGCCTTGGGGTGGCCCTTCCTAGCACTCCTGCCGACCCCCTTCTCCCCACTCGGCAACACCCCAAGCTGTGTGGACACACAATCGGGGGCCCCTGTCTGGCACACAGCCTCTGCTTCTTCCTGAGTGGCTCCCGGCTTCTGCTCCTTGTATGAGCAGGGAGCGGGGTCTGTGGGCAGTCACTCCCCTCCTGCCCGTGCCCCCAGGGAGACCCTCCTGGCCTCCTGCCCTGCCCCAGGACTTCTCACACAGGGAGACCAGCAGACCAGAGGCGGAGCTGCCGCATCTGGGACAGTTGTTGGGGGGCCTCTCCTTGCCCTCTTGCCCCCAGGGCTTGGCCCAAGGTGAAAGGTGAAACCAGTCACGGCCCCACCCTCCTGAGCCAGTGCTGGGCATTCTGACCCTGCGGCTGCTCCACAGACTCGCCAGTGGTCCTGACATCACCCTGCCCCTGCTCTCTGTCGGATGGGAGAGCAACCCCACATGACGGGATCCCTTCTCAGTGTCAGCCTTGCTGATGGCCAGGACGTGGCCGCTGGGCCTTGTGGTGTCCCCCGTGCACGTGACAGGACATGTTACCGGTTACCTGGGTGAGCTGCTCGTTACCACCTCCTGAGCCAGGGGCCAGGCAGCGCCGCTCAGGCCATCCTCGCCTGTCCCCCTTCTCTGTCCTGCTGCTTTACCCCTGGGGGTCGGTGCTCCTACCCCCACCAGGAACTGCCGGTCCCCTCTAATTCCTCCACTCTCTCCCGTCACGGGCTCTCAGCTCAGAGTGTCTTCCTGACGCAAGCCTCTGGACACGTCCCGGTGGTGCTGGGTCCTCAGCTCTGTCTGCCGGCAGACATTCTTCTAGTGATTGCTCGAGGGACTACAGTGCACGTGCTCAGCCTTCCGTAACTCTCCTTCACATTGTGCAGCCTCGCAGGAAGCCTGGGTGGCCTCGGTTTCAGCTCAGGCCCCAGCTCAGGGTCGTGGGATCAAGCCCTGTGTCAGGCTCTGCGCTCAGTCCCAAGTCTGCTAAGTGTCTCTCTCCCTCTGCCCCTCCCTGCCTGCATGCGCAATCTCTCAAATAATAAATAAATCTTTTAAAAAAAAGGCAGGGGGAGCCTGGGTGGCACAGTTGGTTGACCATCTGACTCTTGATCTTGGCTCAAGTTGTGATCTCAGGGTCCTGGGGTTGAGCCCTGTATCAGGCTCCGTGCTAGAGGGGAGTCTGCTTCAGGATTCCCTCTCTCCCACTGCCCCTCCCCGCCCTGCACTCGTGCACACACACTCTCTCTCTCATATAAATAAATAATATATTTTTAAAAAGTTGTGCAGCTTCACGTAAGGCATGGAAACCCGCAACCATGTGGGCCCACCCGCCGCGCTCCCTCAGCCTGTCAGGTGTGTCTGATCTGGGAGCACCATGAATCTCAGAGGGCAAACAACCTATTTTGCTTTAAACGATCAGGTGTGCTGTCAAGAAAGTAAAGAGGAGGAATGGAGGCTTCACGCTGACCCGCAGATTCCCGCTCTCCGAGCTCGGCACTCCTGCCGGAAGCCCGGCTTTCCCTCCCATCCCTCCCGCGTGGCCTGGAGCCCGGCACTGGTGCCCCAAGTGTGCCTCTGGACACTGAGTTCTCTCACTCCCCTGGGATCTGAAGCCTCCATCCCCACACAGGGTCCAGGTTCCCATGTCAGCACTGAGGTGCACGGGCCCACTGCTCCTGAGCACTCAGGGCCATGTCCCTGTTTTCTCCTACTGCTTTCAAAATGCTCCCTTTCCCCTGGGTTTTCAGCAGCATGTGGACGACCTGGGAGGCACAGCCTCTTCCCGTTCATGCTGTGCGAGGTTCACTGGGCTATCTGGGTCTGACATCTGTGTCTTGTACCACATCTGGAAACTTCAGGCACCTGTCCCCTCTCCCCAGGGCTCCATACACATGCCACCAACCTCTGAGCTCTCCCCACGGGCGCCTGAACTCTGCGTGGCCTGGGTGGCCTCCAAGACCCCCTCCATCCCCCACTGTCACCCCCACCCTGCTGGCCAGCCCATCCAGGGAGTCTTTCATTTCAAATACTGTATTTTCCACTTGGTTCTTTTCTCATCTTATCAGTTTCTCTCCTGAGAGCTCTTGTTTTCATTCATTAGGGCCTCATGCCCAGTCACGCAAGCTGTGCTAGACCCTGGGGACTCCTCATGTGGTTGGGGAGTCTGCCTGGGTACTAGGGGTGTTGGGTTGTGGGGCATGTCGGTTGTCATGACACCAGGAGCAAGCAGTTGTCTCTGTGGTATCAGCACGTAGGTGGTTTGACCCAAAGGGAAGCTGTGCCGTGCCCAGCCCTGTCCACTTGGGGGCTGTCCTCTGCTCACCCCCGCCACAGCCTCGTGCCCACTGCCCACTCGTTTCTGAATAAACCCTACTCCACATGGTCATTCTGGGTGCACCATTCCCCACAGAGCATGGGCTGGGGGAAGCTGAAGTCCTCCCCTTACCAAACCAACCAGGAACCTGACCGCCTCTGGGCTGTCCGCCAGTGTTAGCCCCGGGCGAGCCCCTCCACAGCGTGTGGAACTTGGCACGGCCTAGAGTGGGGAGGAGCTGGCCTGCAGGATGGCCTGCCTTTCACCCAAGCCACAGAACTGGTCCATGACAACACTGTGTGGTCACTGCTGTGGGACTATTCATCGCAGCTGTGTGGAGACTACCATCTACACAAAAACACCTAAACATCACCAGTCTCCTTGTCTGCACTGGTCCACCACTCTGGGCAAGGAAGCCAGCGTGGGCCACAATTCCAGGTTAAATAACAGACATTAGACAACACGGTCACACCTGCTAAGCTGATGACAGTGGCTCAGGCAAGGAGAAAAGCAGAAAAAGCGCATGAATACATACCCCACATACAATGCTAAACTCCCACGGAGTATGTTTCTGATTTTCACTTACCAAATGAATACCTAAAAAACAAAAGGAGA
Source organism: Phoca vitulina (assembly GCF_004348235.1). NCBI lineage: Eukaryota > Metazoa > Chordata > Mammalia > Carnivora > Phocidae > Phoca > Phoca vitulina. Next base: position 1,898,046 of record NW_022589736.1, on the reverse strand, counting down.
AAAATGTATTAAAATTTTGCCTTGCTGGGGTGCCTGGGTGGCTCAGTTGGTTACGTGTCTGCCTTCAGCTCAGGTCATGATCCCAGGGTCCTGGGATCGAGCCCCATGTCGGGCTCCCTGCTCAGTGGTGAGTCTGCTTCTCCCTCTGCCTCTGCCTCTCCCCCTGATCGTGCTTGCTGTCTCTCTCTCTGTCAAATAAATAAATAAAATCTTAAAAAAATTTTTTTTGCCTTGCTTTGTCAAAAAGTTTTCAAGATTAAAGTATCATGCTATCCAACTAGGTAAAGCCCAACTCAGTGACTCCAGGACACTGTGGGTCAGGTCACAGACCCCATGGACATTAAATGCGGTGGGAGAAGGCGGGGCGGGGGAGACCTGCCCTCAGGTGCTCTGTGCGGGGCCCAACCACTGCCCAGGCCCCATCCTACACAGGGGTCTAAGGCCATGCCCACAACAGGCCAATCAAGAAATCTTTTAGGAGGGGCGCCTGGGTGGCTCAGTCGTTAAGCGTCTGCCTTCGGCTCAGGTCATGATCCCAGGGTTCTGGGATCGAGCCCCACATCGGGCTCTCTGCTCAGCGGGGAGCCTGCTTCTCCCTCTCCCACTCCCCCTGCTTGTGTTCCCTCTCTCGCTGTGTTTCTCTCTGTCAAATAAATAAATAAATAAAATCTTTAAAAAAAAAAAAAGAAATCTTTTAGGAAAAAGCAAACATAACAGTGGATATTTGGTGGTAAATCATTCCTGCAAGTAATCGAACACCATGAAAATGTCCTACCCTAGAATTTGAAAGTTTCAAGGATGCCCAGTACCCCGAGCACAGATTATCACAAAGGGGACCCTAAATGGAAGGCGTTTGGTCTCCACAGCAGGGGGAGGAAGGGCTGTCTTCACCATGGAGTGCGATGGGAGCAAGGGGTCCTCAGCAGCACACAGGCGCCTGGTGCGCAAGGCCACTGCTCCCACAGAACCGAAACGGCCCCACTCTGTTCCCTGAACCTCGTGGAACCGCAGCAGGAGTTATTTCTATGCATCAATTCCACCGTCAGTTGATACTCAGTGACACAACATCTGGGCTCTGGGCAAGGTTCAAGGCAGAGCCCTGGGTGGCAGGGCTGCGGGCTGGGGCTGGGTGGTGGCGCGGGGCCTCATGGAGCACTGTTGAGTTTAAGACAAAATGAGGTTTTCACAGTCAGAGGGAGCAGCCATGCAGCGCATCCCGTGGCACTGACCCCGACCCCTGCGCCCCCCACGGCCCTCTGGCATCTGCTCTTCGCGCTCTTTGAAGTGCAGGCTCTGTCCTCTCTCTCAGAGGGACGTGGCAAAGGCGGCTTCCTCCACAGGAAGGGACCCCCTGAGCCTCCCCGACCTTGGTCCAAGTTTCTGGAGATAATCCTTTCTTCTTTTGGGGGGCCAGGAAGGTGGGGAAGAGAAAAGACGGTCACACAGCCGTCCTTGCTAGCAACAAAGGAGCCCTTTAGGAGCACTGCCAAAGTAAAGCACAGATAAAAGGATCAGAAAGCCAACGTTTTGGAAAACTGATGCTAAGTGGGGCAGTTGGAGCAAAGTCACAGTTAGAGGTTCCAGTGTTCAACCAGGTTCCCCCGCTGGAGACGTTCGGAGCTGGTGCAGCAAGACTCTTCTGTAAACTCACTCAAAATTCCTGCGGCTGTGGCTACTGATCTCTGCCTCTCTCTTCCAATGTCACGGGTCCCCAGGGCAGTTAAGGCCCTAGACCAAGACAGACACCCGAAGCCCCACAGTGACACGATCAGTGACTGAATGGATAAACACACAGGGCCAGGGGACCCGACTCCCCTGCAGAAGAGTCCCAGTCCCCAGCTCCCCACCCCAACGCGTGGCAGCCGGGACCTGGGCCGGGAGAGGAGGGGCAGCTGCAGCCAGATGAGTCACGTCGATGGAACCGACCCCGACATGCCGCACCACGTGGAGGAGGGCGCGTGGTCTCCGTGGCCTTCTCCCCAAACCCACAACCCAGTCCAGTCATGAGAAGAGCATCAACCAAGGCCCAGTGGAGGGACATTCCACAGCATCCCTGACCAGTCCTCAAAGCTGGGGAGTCAGAGACACTGTCCCAGCCCAGAGGAGCCCCAGGGGACGTGACGCCCAAATGTCCTGTGGCTCCTGGAGGGGATCCAGGGACAGAAGAGGTCAGTGTTAGCTCTTGAAGGCTGACAATACACGAAGCTGGGTGGGGGTACACAGGAATTCTCTGTACTGTCTCTGCAATAATTCTGTAAGCCTACAACTATTCCAAAAATGAATTTTATTCAATTAAAAGGAAAAGGGGAAGCGGCTACACAGCAACAAAATCTGTACCTGTGGAGAGAAGTGCCTCCAACCCTGCTGGGTCCTCACCAGCAGCGTTTGGCGCCCGTGCAGGCCGGGCCACCGGAGGGACTTGCTAGCCCCAGCAGGACTGCACAGCTTCCTTCCACTGAACGAAACCTCTGGGCTCTGGGCAACGTGAACAGCAGACAAACTCAAGTTCTCAGCAAGAACAGCACGTGCGCACGGTGTGCTCAGACGTGCCTACCACGGCCCACTGCGTCTGAGGACCAGGACGCATCAGCTGGGCAGTGGGGGGCTGCCTGCCAGCCGTGTGCCCTGGCCGCCTCATCCCAGGCCCCTTCTTGCTCCATGCAGTCCCAAGGTGCCTCCTCCCCGTCTCCACCCGACAGATGATGCTGTGCCCCTTCCAACAAGGCTTCCCTTGTTAATTAAGCAAGTGGAACCACCTGCAGTCATCTCTCCGCCCCCTCACTACACAGCCTCAGGGATGGGACACCCTTGTGCCGCTCCTGTCCCCCCGGAGCACCAGGAAATGAAAACCTGTTCTAACTACACTTGACAGCTGATGATGCAAAGGGGGCAACTGCGAAGTGGGAACCCCCAAGGCCCCTCAGCAGCCCCGCATGGGCTTGCCCTGCATCGGCGCCCTGACTGCTGGCTTGCAGCTGCCTCCAGGAAGAAGCCCTGAAGGGACGTGGAGCGTCCGGTGCCAAGCCTCGTTCATATTTCCTGTCCACTCAGCTTTCGTGCATGAGCAAGGCCTGCCTGGCATCTGCTGCGTCCCTCCCTCTACTCAGCCAAGACAGGGCAAAGCCTGAGCCTAAGATGATGCCACAAAGGAAATGACCCTGCTCCTGCCTCACCCTCCTGCACACCAGCACAGCCCCAAGGCAGTCCCAGGCCTTGCGCCCCTGCCCCTAGCTACTTCCTGCAGCACCCGGGATGCTCTCCTGGGGCCACTCTCCTGGGGACGCTCTCCTGGGGCGTGGGGTTCCTGTTCCCTAACAGGGGCCACAAGTCCCGGCCTCCAGGGCCTGAGAGACCGCTATCATGCCTGCCCTGGTCTTCAACACGAGGCTGGCAAGGAGGGCGGTGGCCAGAGCACATGGAGAAATCATGATTCATCACCTTAGATTTGCCCAGCATATGAAAACAGTATGTCTTAATTGCCCATAACTGGAACGGCAGAAACCCAAAATGAAGTTGGCACGTGCCCTTGACAAAACACAATGCCGTGTGGGAAGCAGAGCTGAAAGCTGTCAGGAACATGGGGCCACACCGAGTGCTGACAGCAGAGGAAGGTTCTGGAAACACTTTGTGGGTAAAATCAGGAGGATGTGAAGTCTGGTGAAACATGGGGGAAGCGGGGAGAGTCGGCGTCCCAGGTTCCCCTGGGTCCCACTGATGACTGTGGAACTGCGGCACAGGGGTTCGTGGGGCAGAAGGGGGTGGCCTCGGGGTGGCTGAGCATGCAGCGTGGCAGCGCTCCCTCACAGCCCACGGCTGCCCTGTGCCCAGCCACAGGCCACACTGCTGCCGGCCCTGCAGCTCTGGGACAGGGCCCACCAGGGTGCAGCTGCCTGGGGCATGGCCCCCAGCTCGCCCCCGGCCTCAGTGCCTCATTCCTACCTGCGTGCCCCCAGGCTCCCTCCGGCTGTGCCTCCTGCAGCCACAACAAGGACTTCATAAAATCAGCACAAACCCCCCCTCCCCGATTCCGAGGGCTTGGGTCATCACTCTACAGAGCGCTCACTGCCTGGAGGGGAGCCACTTTCCTACGGCCACCATGAAGTGGATTCGTGAGCTCTCGCCTGCCATGCAGTGTCAGGAATGAGTCAGGAGAGCGGGCGAAGGGTGGTCATGGTTCCGGAAGGTGCAGGGTGCAGTGTAAGGCTACCTGGCTCTGCCCCACGACATCTGCCTTGGAGACTCACGGTGCCACTGAGCGTGAGGTTCACCTGCCTCCCTTGGCAGCAACGCAGGCTTCCCACGTGCCCTGGAGCATGCGTGTGAGATGCCGGGACTGGGTCAGGGGCACCAGTCTGAGCCTGGAGGAAGCTGAGCGGACGCCCACCAGAGGGACAGGACAGACAGAGGGCCTAGTGAAGCAACAGCCACCGCGCACACATGGCAAAGGCGGGCGGACGCAGGGCCGGCAGCGCGGGACCCCAAAGCAAGGCTGCAGTGCCTCGGAGAAGCGCCGTGTGTGCCTGCCCAGTGCATCCTTGCCCCATGGGGACTTCCTGTCCCTGCCACGGGACGCCACCTGGACAGCACCTGAAAGACATTCTGTCAACAGTGTCCATTATCTGAGCGTCTCGCCCCAAACAAATATTCTTTTCTCTCAACTTTAAATAAATGGGACATGCAAGGAACAGTCTGTGTCTAACTCTCATTTTGGGGTGCCAGGAAAAAGAAAGCCTGTTGTCCACATGAGGGGTCCTCACTTGGTAAGTTTTCAATGTCACTCTGACCCCAAAACTCTCGTCCGTCAGGGAAACCTGCATCAAGGGCGGGGCTGGAAAGACCATGGAGGCAGCGGGCGCCGGAGCCTCCCCCCACCACGGCCCACATCTGCGCCAAACCAGCAGCGAGCAGCTCGGCTGTGATGCAGACGTCTGCCTCATGAGCGCGGTAAAGAAACCGCTGGTCTCCAATGACAGGTTTTGTTTTCTTTTTCATTTTTCACCTAGACCATCTCATGCATCATTTCTGAGATGTACTTTTATTTTATTTTGCTTTAGTGAGCTTAAATTAATTTGAATCACATTTTTCTTTTTTACATATCCAAGGGAAGGGGAGCAGAATATCTCTTCCAGTGAAAACAATACAAGACTATTTTTGGCCACCTGTTCCCAAACGCGTTTTCAGAAATTTAAACATGGGGTTAATCTTTCTTGACCATACTCTACACATGACTAGGAAATACTTTTTACAGTAAACTTAAAATCAGAATGATTTCTCTGGTTGCTAGACACGGGAAGGCGTGACCCAAGCCACATGCCACACATGAGGTGCGCCACCCCACCCGTCCATGGAGTCGGGTGCGCTCGCTGTGTGTGCCTAGAACTCTCCCTCCTCCGGCATGGATTAAAATCACACACCTCAAAAAGCAGCAGCTTCTTAAGACATCACAGAAAAACCCAGCCAGAGTCCTTCTGTGTTGGTATACACCTACTGACGGAGAGACTGGAGGCAGAAGGGACTGCACCTCGGGCGTCTGACCCCTGGGAATTCTACTAGGGAAGGAGCAGATGGGGGTGAAGGAGGCGTCACACCTCACAGCTGCTTTGCAGCTGCTTGACGAGCAGGAGGCACATGGGACAGTCACCCGGACCCCCCCCAAGGCGCCCCAGCCCCTATTTCCACCCCCACGGTCAACAGTTAACAAGACAGAAGGCCCCCGGGAGTGGACGGAGCACAGGGGTTTTCAGGGTGACAGAGATGCCCAGACTTCCTTGCCGCAGACTGGATCTGCAGGATGGGCCTCCTGCATGCATGCCTAGTGTCCTCCACACCTGTTCTACCCAGTGCAGCACTGACCGGCACTTCCCACAGCCAGGAAGAGGACCAGGCAAGAGTCCAGCCCAGACTCCTCTCCAAGTGGCGCACACCTGCACACAGGGACCAGGGTGCAACTGCACTCGGGGGAGCTGAGGGGGGCTGTCAGACAGCCTCCAGCCCGTGGCCACAGCCCTGAGGGACCATTCAAAATAGACCTGCAAGATGGGACTGAAGGTCAGCTCCATGTACCCAGGCGGGGACGGTCTGGGTTAGAGCCCACATTCTGGGGAGACTGCATGAGCCTCTCCAACCCGGACCAGCGCTGGAAGGACTATCAGGACACCGGACTTACATTTTTCGCCCAGAGGACAGATGACCCGTTGGTCGGTGCTTAACCTTCTCCATGTCTGCACAGATGCAGACGCCCACATCTACTTCCTACACGTCTGCACAGACACCAATCCCTGTCCCAGAGCTTCTCTCAAAACTTTGCCTTTTCTTACAGAGTCCCCCGTGCTTCCTCTGGAGCCCAGAACTGGAAAGAAAAGTGGCATCCCTCTGCTCAAACACACCACAGCAGCCCATGGCCACTGGACTTTTATCGGGCCCCCTTGGACGGCGGGCTGCCCTGGCACACCCCCCTCGGTTCCCGCAGGACTTCTCCAGCCTCACCGGCTCCGTGGAGCTCCACCACCACCTCTGGCTACTCGTCACGGGAGCTCACCCGCCCCCGGAACAGGGCCAGCCTGATCTGTGACTCCTGGCACTAGCTGGTAATGGTTCCTCCTGAACAAGGGAGGAGCTGGAGCAGGGAGGAGCAGAAGAAACAAGCCTCCAAATCAAGCCCCCACCACCAGAGCACTCCCAGAAGCCCACGGAGGGACCCCACGTCCACCTCACAGGTTCCCGGCCCTAGGAGGCTGACTACAGGCTCTCGGGGGTGGCCAAGAATCGTGATTCTTCCCAAAGGACAAAGTCCCTTGGATTTTGGTCGACTGGCAACTAGCAGACTCTACTACTGCCTAATTGAAATGGCGATGTTCTTCTGAACTAACGTAAGAAGCAAGCTTGCTCCATCTCCCCAGATGCCTGGAGGCTATGGCTTGTTCTGCGGCCTGTGACGTGCCCAGGCCACGGAATCACAGCACGCCTGGACTCCAGGACTCCACTTCTTCCTGCTTACCAGATCTGTCCCACGTTGACCAGGGACATGTAGAGAACCCAGAGAGTGGCCATGAGCACTATATTGGCACAGCCGGTGACCAGGACGAAAGAAGAGACGCCCAGCCCGAGAAGTGCAAGGGCGTCCAGGTTGGAGTCCATGTGTGACCAGTCCAGCAGCCAGAGCACGGTGGGTGCGTAGCTCACGGCATCCCAGCTGACCGGGCCCCGGAAATACTGCTGTACACTCTTCAGGTACGTGCGGCAGGGCAGCAGGCCCCGGTCTCCAATCAGCTGCTTGTTCTGATGGAAAGCCACCAGGAATGCCACAACTGGAAGAAAAAGACCAAAGGACCATGAGCAGGAGCACAGCCGTCTGTGGACACCTGCAGGAGGGGGCTTGGCTGGGCAAGAAGATGAGGGGGCATCTGAGCCATGGTTTGGAATCAAAGCAGGGACACGAGAGGTCCAATTTCCAAAATCTCGGGGGAAATACTGGAAGACCCAATCTGGAGAAGCTAGGCTGTGTGTGCACACGTATACAAACCTACATGGGTTGTGTCTACTCACATGTGTTGTGTATGTGTAAGTGAGACAGATGCTGGTGTCACACGTACGTGCAGTTACAGGTGAACAGCCAGGTAAGGACCCCCGACTGCACTCAGCCTTTGTCATGATAACACACGTCTGGACGGCCCATGAGGCTGGTCCGCGGTGCCCCTCCCAGATGGGCTGCAGCTCACGTGCAAGTCACGACCACCTGCACTCAAACCATTGGTTTCCTTCAAGTCCCACCCCTGCAAGAGCAAGCTGGCATTCTCTAGACTTGAGAGTTTGCACAGAAGTGTGTGCACGGGGATGCTACAGGAGAGGGGAGAGGGCACAGTATTCCCATCTGCGAACGTGAAGAGCAGGGAACTCAAGGCCCACCAAGGGGAAAGAGCCAGGCAAAAGGCCGTCTCAGGGGCCAGGGACGCCTGCCCGGACGCCCTGCGGGAGCACGCGCACTGGCAGACCCAGCTGCACACCCGCAGTCAGCTGCATCATGGGGCAGGGATGGGGCGGAGGTAGAGGAGGGAGCATGGCGGTGGTTCAGTTTCTAGTTCCACATACACTGGTTTAGGCTCCTGGTGTAATGTTCAATGTTGGAAATGTGTACGACCCCTTATCTAAAGCAAAACCGGCCAGAATCAGCTAAAGTATATGAAGGAAAGTATATGAGAAAACAGCACCAAGGCCGGAGGGAGACGTTGGAACACACTCTTAGAAGGACCGGACGCCACACAGGAAGTGGGGTACTATTACACAGAGGGAGGCGCACATTAATTTGAACTGTTTATTGCAAGTCCTATGGGAGAGCAAATAAAAATTTAAACAATTCTAAGTAATTAATAGAGATACAAAAATGGAATTATAGAAGATGCTAAACTAACCAAAGAGAAGGCAGGAAAAGAGAAAAAAAAGAACAGAAAGAACAAATAGAAAACAACTAGCAATACGATAGATTTTAATCTGTTGCTTTAAATGAGATTGTTCTAAACCCACCAGTAAAGACAGAAATTGTCAGACTGGATAAAAAAGCAGGACTCAGGGGCGCCTGGGTGGCTCAGTCGATTTAGCGTCTGCCTTTGGCTCAGGTCATGATCCCAGGGTTCTGGGATGGAGTCCCAGTCGGGCTCCCTGCTCAGCCGATAGTCTGCTTCTCCCTCTCCCTCTCCCTCTGCCCCTGCTCATGCTCTCTCTCTCTCTCTCTCTCGCTCACTCTCTCTCAAATTAAAAAAAAAAAAAGGACTCAAATCTATGCTGTCTACAAGAAACACATTTAAAATATAAACACATAAGTAAATTAAAAGCATGGAAAAAGATATATCATACAAATGTTAATCAAAGAAAGCTGATGGCTATATGAATATCAGACAAAGGAGACATAAAAACAAGACCAGTATGAGGGATAAAAAAGGATATTGCATAATGATAAGGAATTAACAAACAGACATAATAATATTAAATGCTCATGAATCTAGCAACAAAACTTATGTATATTTAAATCACCTCACCTAATACATATATGTATATATCCTATATGTATGTTAATTGACTTGACCTAACACTTCTAGATTGCCATCTAGCATAAAAGAGCAAGATACAACAATGTGACATCCTTAGAACACTCTACCCAACAGCAAAATAGATACAATTTTCAATTATATGTGGGACATTCGCTAGGACGCTCCACGCTGTGAGCCATACAGCAAATATCAACATATAGAAAAGAACTGGAATCTAAAAAAAAGTGTGCCCCGAACAAAGAGAATTAACCTCGCAATCAGTCACAGGACGTTATCTGGAAACACCCAAATCTTTGGAGATTACACCACACACTCCTAAATAAACCATAGGTTTTTTTGTTTTTTTTTTTAAAGCACAACAAGGGGCGCCTGGGTGGTTCAGTCAGTTAAGCGTCTACCTTCAGCTCAGGTCATGATCTCCAGGTCCTGGGATTGAGTCCCGTGTAGTGTCGGGCTCCCTGCTCAGCGGGGAGTCTGCTTCTCCCTCTGCCCCTCCCCCCACTTGTGCACACTCTCTCCCTCTCTCAAATAAATAAAATCTTTTTTTTTTTAAAGATTTTATTGGGCGCCTGGGTGGCTCAGTTGGTTGGGCGACTGCCTTCGGCTCAGGTCATGATCCTGGAGTCCCTGGATCGAGTCCCGCATCGGGCTCCCTGCTCGGCGAGGAGCCTGCTTCTCCCTCTAACCCTCCCCCCTCTCATGTACTCTCTCTCTCTCTCATTCTCGCTCTCTCAAATAAATAAATAAAAATCTTAAAAAAAAAAAAAAAAGATTTTATTTATTTATTTGACAGAGAGAGACAAAGCGAGAGAAGGAACACAAGTAGGGGGAGTGGGAGAGGGAGAAGCAGGCTACCCGCCGAGCAGGGAGCCCGATGCGGGGCTCGATCCCAGGACCCTGGAAGCATGACTTGAGCCAAAGGCAGACGCTTAACGACGAGCCACCCAGGCGCCCCTCAAATAAATAAAATCTTAAAAAAAAATAAAGCACAAGCAAAATATAAGATTTTTTTAAATGAATGAAAATTGAAAACACAATATATCAAAAATTGCAGGATGCTGTTGAAGCAGCACTTAAAGGGAAAGTTACAGTAAAGTGCTCATGTTAGAAAGATAGAAAGGGCTCAAGTCTAAATTTCTGCTTTAAGAAATCAGAAAAAAATAGCAATGATACACAAAATAAGGAGGAGGAAAGAAACCTTTAAAAACTTAAGAGTAGAGATCAATGAAATTGAAAACAAGAAAAAAATAGAGAAAATCAAGAAAACCAAAAGTTGGTTCTTCAAAAAGATAACTGATAGACCTCTAGCCAGACTAATCAAGAAAAAGAGAGAAGCAGTATCAAGAACAGAGAAGGGAGCATTTGCTACCCGTTCCACAGACATTAAAAAGATCATAAAGGAATACCACAAATTGCTAGAAGATCATCAACTCAGCAACTCAGATGAAACAGACAAATTACTTAAAAGACACAAACTACCAAAACTCACAAAAGAAGAAATACAGGTAATAAATCACAACCAACTGCATTCCAGAAATGCAAGGCTAGTTCAACACTCACAAATCAATGGGGTTCACCATATTACCAGATTAAGTAAGAAAAACCATACGATAATATCAACAGACACGTGAAAAAGCAGTGACAAAATTCAGCAGGTGCTCATGATAAAAACTTTCAGCATGTTGGGAACAGAAGGGAACTTCATCAGCCCACAAGGGGGGCTAAGTCCACCGACAGCCAACACCAGACTTCACGGCCAGCACTTCAGTCCTTTCCCCTGAGATCTGGAACAAAACGAGGACATCTCACCACCCTACTGAACAGTGTATGGGAAGTCCTAGCTCATACGGTGAGGCCAGCAAAAGAGGTAAAAAGCATATAGCCTGGAAAGAAATAAAGAAAACTCTTTATTAACAGATGATAATGATAGTCTGTGTAGAAAATCTCAAAAAATATACGAAAAACCCCTCTTGGACCTAATAAATGAGTTTATCAAAGTCACAGAATATAAGATTGATACTTAAAAGTCAACTGTATTCATATATATCAGCAATGAACTGTAATCTGAATTTTTTAATTATAATAAATAGCAACCCCCAAAAATACATAGATAAAACTCTAACAAAATACATGCAGAATCTGTATGTGGAAAACATAAAAACATTGACAAAAGGAACCAAAGAAGGTCTAAATAAGTGGAGAGATACATCATGTTTGTGGACTGGAAGATGCAGCATCACAAAGATGTCAATTCTCTCCAATCTGATCTATAGATTCAATGCAGTCTCCATCAAAATATCCAGTACGCTTTTCTGTCGATATTGACAAGCTGATTCTACAGTCAATACAGAAAAGCCTAGGAACTAGAAAGGCCAAAATAATTCTGAGAAAGAACAAAGTTGGAGGACTCGTATTGCCCAATTTCGAGAGTGACTACAAAGCTACAGCAATCAAGACAGTGTGGTTCCCAGGGCGCTTGGGTGGCTCAGTTGTTAAGCGTCTGCCTTCGGCTCAGGTCATGATCCCAGGGTCCTGGGATCGAGCCCCACATCGGGCTCCCCGCTCGGCGGCAAGCCTGCTTCTCCCTCTCCCACACCCCTGCTTGTGTTCCTGCTCTCGCTAACTCTCTCTCTCTGTCAAATAAATAAATAAAATCTTTAAAAAAAAAAAAAGACAGTGTGGTTCTGGCAAAAGGAGGGACCCGGACGTCATGGAACAGGACTCAGAGCCCAGGAATAGACCCACACAAATACAGCCCACTGATCTCCGACAAAGGTGCAAAGACAGTTTAGTGGAGAAAGATGGTCTTTTCAACCAGTGGCATGGAGCAAGTGGATGACCATATGCAAACAGATGAGCCCAGACACATGCCTCACACCTTACACCAAAATTTACTCACAAAGGACCGTAGACCTCATGGTGAAGTGTAAAAGTAGAGAACTTCTACAAGAAAATCTGTGGCTTGGGGGTGGCGATGAGTTTTCAGACACAACACCAGAAGCGTGACCCAAGAAAGAAAAAAAATGGATAAACTGTACTTTATCAGATGAAAAGCTCCCACTCTATAAATGACACTTGTAAGAGAATGAAAGGACAAGCCACAGATTGGGAGAAAACATTTACAAACCACACAAAGGACCTGATAAAGGACTTGTATCCAGAATATTTAAAGTACCACAATATCCTGCATCCAGAATATTAAAGTACTTTTAATAAACTCAAGAATAAGGAAACAGGGCGCCTGGGTGGCTCAGTTGGTTAAGCGACTGCCTTCGGCTCAGGTCATGATCCTGGAGTCCCGGGATCGAGTCCCACATCGGGCTCCCTGCTCGGCAGGGAGTCTGCTTCTCCCTCTGACCCTCCTCCCTCTCATGCTCTCTGTCTCTCACGCTCTCTCTCGCAAATAAATAAAATCTTAAAAAAAAAAAAAAAAAAAAAAGAATAAGGAAACAAACAACCCAATGTTTAAACTGGACAAAATATCTGGACACTGAAGTCATCTGTTTCACACAAATAAGATACACAGATGGTAAATAAACACAGAAAAGATGCTCAATATCATTTATTGGGGAAATGCCAATTAAAACCCCAATGCAATATCACCACACACCTATCACAACAGACAAAATCCAAAAAACTGAAAATACCAAATGCTCCAGAGGATTCAGAACCACAGACGTTCATGACTGGTGGGAAGGCAAACTGCCATGGCCACTGTGGACGACGCGGTGGCAGTTTCTTCTAAAGTTGAACATGGATCTACCATATGTGACCCAGGAATTATACACTTAGGTATTTGCCCATGTGAACTGAAAAGTTTCATTTCCACAACAGCCTGCATGCAAATGGAGCAAACAGGGGCTTGGTTCACAACTGCTAACGTGGGAAACAACACAGAGGTCCCCCAGTGTGGGAGTAAACATAAACACAGGTGGTACATGCCTACGATGGATAACAGTCGAGGGAAAATACACAAGCCATTGATTCATACAACAGCATGGAAGGACCATAAATGCCCTTTTCTAACAGAATCCAGACCCAAAGGATACTCGAGGATTCCATTTATACTAGAAAAGGCAAAGCCACAGAGGCAGAGCATGGATGACAGCAGACGTATGGGGGCGCGGGGGGGGGGGGGTGGGGGCAGTAGGTGACTACACGCACAGGGGAATTTGGGGGGGATACAACTACTCTGTATAGTACCAGGGTGATGGATAAGCATGCATTTGTCAAAACCCATAGAACTGTATGTCACAAAAAATGAACTTTAATGTTTACAAACTATCAAAAAAGCCAGCCTGGAGGTCAGAGGATGCCAGGATGGAATGTAGACTGTGACACATGAATGGCACTCTATGGCAGATGTCTAACACGACCACACTGCGTGGGAGGGGGAAGGGAGGGCTGGCCTAAGTAACTCTGGAAAATGCTTTGAGTGAAAACTATAAGGACAAAGACCAAAGGAATGGTTGATAAATGCTGGAGTCTGGTTGGTCTTTCTCACGGCGTGTGCGGACGATTCTGAAACTGCTTTGCAAACAAAGCACGGTGGACAGTGGGGCAAGATTCCCACCAGGAGACACGGACGTTCCAGAGAAGCAAGGAAGGAGCGCACCTACCCTGTGTCCTGGGTTAGGACCAGAGAAGCCAGTGCGAATTCATGTTAACCCTGCCAGACATTCAGATGGGGATGTGCGGGGAAACAACCGGATGTGAATGACCACATGCGACATCGGGCACTCCCAACACGCAGATCTGGGTTCTGAACACCACTCCCCGGTAAAGAAACCACAGCCGGAGAAACGGCTAGTCTTAGGGCTGGGACACATGGGCGAGGCAAGCGGCCCGTGGCAGGGGCACCGGCAGAGCAGGCGGAAAGCACCAGCGCTGACCGGAGCTGGACGGTCACAGTAAGGGGAAGCGTGGGACACAACCCAGAGCCCAACTCAGTGTGAGGACTGGTGAAGACATGGAGACAAGACACGAACCTTCCTCACAGAGGAATTCCCAACGATACGTGGAGATGCCCCTCCCGGGGTGGCGCTGAGTCCTCCCTCCCCCGAGGCGCGGGCCGGGCCTGGTGACGGGCTTCCAGAGGACAGGGAACACATGGGAGGAGACACCTGGAAACACACCCTCACCAGGTGATCCAGGTCGGCATTGCCCGAGGCGAGTCATGTGGACTCGGGCACCCAATCGGGTAACACGGGCACCTCGCCTCTGTGACCCATCTCATCCTGAGAAACACCAGACAAACCCAATGTGAGGGGCATCGGACCAAATATGGGACCAGAACTGCTCAAAACGACCTTTAAAAAGGTCATGAAAAGCTGGGAAAGGCCTCCAGACTGCCACAGACCAGAGGGGAAAAAGGAGACGAGGCGGCGAAGTGCAGTGTGGCCCCGGGAGGGGCTCCGGGGTGGGAAGGGGCACTGGTGGGAAATCCCAATAAAGTCCGTGGAGTTTGCTTAATAGGTTGTTTTTTTTTCTTCCAAGTTTCTTGAAAGCCCACTATATGCAGCTCACAGCAGTGGAGAAAGAGAAGTGAGGCCTGACCCTCACATGACCACGGGAGGCCAAGGGAAGGGGGACCAGGTGAGAGTCACCTGAGGACGAAAGCCCACCACCCAACCCCAGAGGGTCAGTGGGAGGGCAGCGGAGTGCACACTGCTGCTCTTCTCCCTCACCCGTCCCCGCCTGGGGCAGAAGCTGACCAAGTCCACATGCCGCTGACCTTGGAGGCCACCTCCACAGCAGTGCTCTCCCAGGTGGAGCCCAGCTGGTCTATCCCCTGACTTAGGCTGCCGTGGCCCATTCCAGAACTCCAGGGCTCACCCACACTATGAGTGGGTGGGTGAGCTAACTAGCGATGATGGAACAGAGGCATGTCCTTCCTCCCTGCAACCACAATTCACACTCCATTGCCATGGAAGGAAAACAAGATTTGGTCTAACCAATTAGTTTTAGGACTTCTCTCTTTTTTTTTTAAAGTAATCTTTATGCTCAACATGGGGCTCGAGTTCACAACTCCAAGATCAAGAGTCGGATGCTCTACCGACTGAGCCACCAGGGATCCCTGGTCTCACCAATTAGTTCTTTTTAAAAGAGATTTTATTTATTTGAGAGAGGAAGAGCATAGAGAGCACACACAAGTGGGGAGGGGCAGAGGGAGAGGGAGAAGTAGACTCCCCGCGAGCAGGGAGTCCCCCCAAATGGGGCTTGATCCCAGGACCCCGGGATCACAACCAGAGCCAAAGGCAGACGCTCAACTGACTGAGCCACCCAGGTGCCCCTCACCAATTATTTTTATTTTTTTTATTTTTATTTATTTATTTTTTTTAAAGATTTTATTTATTTATCTGAGAGAGAGAATGGGAGACAGAGAGCATGAGAGGGGGAGAATCAGAGGGAGAAGCAGACTCCCCGCTGAGCAGGGAGCCTGATGTGGGACTCGATCCCGGGACTCCAGGATCATGACCTGAGCCGAAGGCAGTTGCTTAACCAACTGAGCCACCCAGGCGCCCACCAATTAGTTTTAAAAAGCAATTCTAAGGCAAGAAGCCTAGGAAACTTTCTATCTTATCAAGAAACAATGACCATGGCTGGGATTAAAATTTCAGAAAAGAAAACCTATTTCAATTTCCACTCCTCTTATAGAAATGGCTAAGTAGAAAGAAGTGAAAATGTCAAAATATCACAACATCTCAAAAGCTAAACCAACCAATTGAACCTACAAAGCCTTAGTCAGCCCCCACCCCCACCCTAGGAAGGCAGAAGTCAGCCCCACCCCCACCCCAGCCCAGGAAGGCAGGAGTCTGCCCCCCACCTTCACCATAGGAAGGCAGGAGTCAGCCCCACCACCAGCCCAGGAAGGCAGGAGACAGACCCCCACCCCCACCCTAGGAAGACAAGAGACAGAACCCCACCCCAGCCCAGGAAGGAGGCAGGAGACAGACCCCTCTCCCAGTCCAGGAAGGCAGGAGACAGGGCCTAGGCATGGAGGTGCTCAGCCACTCACTGGGGGTGGGGGTGTGGGGGTAACCCAGACACTGATCTAGGAGAGGTGAGCAGATTACCTAAATATGCATTATCAAGGATGTCTGCAAATATTTTCTTTAGAAAACAAAAATTTAGTTTTCTCTCCCATTCAGATGAATTGCTATAAAATTAAAACAGAATCATCCCCAAATGCCATTCTCGGCTGGCTGGTTTTTATTGAGTGTGGTTAAACGCTGGGCCTTGGCACAGTAATGCGCAGTGCCATTTCTTCAGAGGCATGTGCTGCAGAGAGCTCACAAGTAGGTAGTGTTACTTGTCTTTTTAAACAACCTGGAAGCGTTTTACAAAGAACCTTGTAAAACCAAGCAGAGCATTTCATTAGAATCTAAGGGCCTGGAGCACAGAACAAGAGCTAATTTCCATGAACTCTCAGAACCGGTGAAATCTCACAACTACATACAATGAAACAGGACTTTTTTTGGTCCCATTTTTTTCCTCAAAATTTCTGCAAGTACGATGCCCGCAGCGCTGCGGCCTCCACACCGCACTCCATGCCCGCACTCGGGTGCTATCCGAGCTGCAAGAGCCCAAGAGCCCAAGAGCCCAAGGAGGGGAAGACGTCATGCGTCCTGACGGGGAGGGCAACAAGCTTCTGCTTCTAGAAAGTGCAGTTAGACTCACCTCAAAGAGCAACCGCTGGTCGGGGGCGAGAAGTAATAAAACTCTACCATGTGTAACAGAAATAAGGAAAGCCAACAGAGCAACTGCACAAAACGTGTGTAAAGCAAAAGCAAGAATCAGAGTTGGACCAAAACTAGCCTTGAGACCCTTTAGAAGTAGGATTTTCAAAGAAATGTTATTCCAAGGACTCCACGGTAACAGTGGGAAACTGAGATGTGCAATCTGCTTACGTGTCAACTTCCTCTGGGATGTGGCAAACACAGGCAGAAAAGAAATTATTAAATTTCCTTACTCCCTGCAGCCCACGGACAAGTCCTTGAAACAGGCAGAGTGACATTCCTCTAGGGACTCAACTGCCTCGATGTTGACACTTTGCTAAGGGCAAAAGGCAATCCTAGCCTGATCCCACCACCTCCCCACCCAGGACCCTGTATGTCTACTTTAACATGTAAGAATTCCTTTGGAAACTTCCTTTATCTCTACCCCCCAAGATACATGTTGGCAGCCAAGCATATGGCCCACCGATATACATCTGAAGGGTCTCATGACTGAGTTTTTACTAAACAGTAATAAATGACCTTTTCCTAGTAATAGCTAGTGCCCTCATGATCCTAGAAACCTTGTTTCCAAAATTCCTGGGAGACTTACACTGTCCCTAACCCCCTCCCAACTTTAAAGTATACAATGGGCCACTCCTCATGACCCCAGTGCGGCTCTTTCTGCCCACGGGTCCTGTCCCCGTGCTTTAATAAAACAACTTTTTTGCACCAAAGACGTCTCAAGAATTCCTTACTGGCCGTCGGCTTTGAACCCTAGCGTCTTTCCTACACCACTCTGCTCCCACAGTGCTCAGCGCCCCTCTGGAGACCCTACATCACCACTCATGGACACTCAGCGGACCAGGGCAGTCACAGCAGCACGGTCCACGGGGCCTGGGAGGGGCCCATCTTCTCTAACAGACCCTTATTTAGCTTCATGAAGTGGCTTCTCTGGCAGGCTCCAGCCAAGCTGGGAGGCTTGATGGGGCAGGGGTCCCCGAATGGGGCACATTTGGGACCCACTTGGGGTGTTTGGACACACAGGGACCTAGAGGCAGCAGACTGGGCAGGGTCAGAGAAGCTGTCCAGAACTAGGGCAGGAGTCCTGAGAATGAATGAGCCCAGAATCCCCTGAGAATGAGGAAGGGACTCTCACGTAGACACACCATTAAATAACAAGGACCCAGAGTAAGATGGCAAGGCAGCAGGGATTCTGAAAGTTTCCAGAAGAAAACACAGGTCACTGTGATACCGCCACATAAGAAGAAACATTTATGTGCTCCTCGTCCCAGCTCCTGGGAATTTCCTGAGTGCCGGGGCTGAGAGGAGCATCTGCTGTGGTTCATAACAAGCCCCTTTCAGCCTTACCTGGGTTCACACCAACCAGGTGACTCTTGGAGCTCAGGGGTTGGTAGCCAGGGGACCCGACGTGTGATTAGAAGGCTGGAGACCAAGCCCATCACCAACGATAAATGATCTCATCAACCACGCCTGTGTAACGGGGCCTCCCTAGAAACCCAAAATGAAGGGGTTCTGGAGCCTCTGGGCACATGGAGGTGCCAGGAGGGGGAGGGTGGCACTCCCGGCAGGAGGCAGGGCCTGGAAGCTCCATGCTCCTTCCCCACCCTCACACCCCCCCTACCCGCCCTGTGGGTGTCTTCTATCTGCTGTTCCCGAGTCATAGCCTTGATGATGAACCAGTAACCGTAAGTAAGGTGTTTCCCTGAGTTCTGTGAGCCGTTCTAGCAAATTATGGCGCTCGAGAAGGGGGTCGTGAGAACCCTGACTTACAGCTGGTGACAGCCTGGATGTGTGAGTGGCATCTGAAGAGGTGGCGGTATTGTGGGACGGGGCCCTCAGCCTGGGGGGCAGGTATGAACTCATGCCAAGGCAGATAGTGTCAGAACTGCTTGTGAGGAGACCCTCCCCCCACATTTGGTGTCAGAGTGTGACAGTAGAAAAACGAAAGTGTTGGGGCACCTGGGTGGCTCAGTCGGTTAAGCGTCTGCCTTCGGCTCACATCATGATTCTGGGACTAGCCCCTCATCGGGCTCCCTGCTCAGCGGGGAGTCTGCTTCTCCCCCTGCCCCTCACCCCACTCGTGCTTTCACTCTCAAATAAGTAAATGAAATCTTAAAAAAAGGAAAAGGAAAAAAAAGGAAAGTGTTTCTGTTTAGGCATCTGGGGAAGATCAGGGGTCAGGCTGTGTGAAGACTTATCATCAACCCAAAAAGTTCTGAGAAAACCTGCTTTGAATGAGAATGGAAGACCCAGGCAATTCAATAATTCCCATGAGGGCAAGAAAAATACAGAAAGGTCACCTCCAAATTCTTTCTTGAAAAGTTGTTTGGGGATTAACCCCAGCAAAAAGAGAGAATAAAAGAATAAAAGAAAAAAGGACAGCAATGTGAGATCTGAAGAATTGTGAATACAACCCAGAGAGTCAGGGGGCCTCTCAGGTGGGCCATCTGTGTCCTGAGTGTCCACACCAAGAAGCTGGGAGTGGGGAGTGGGGAGGGAAGGGGGACACAGGTGGAAAAGTATCCCATGGGGACAAAGAGTAATGATAAAGACTGCAACAAGTCAAGGAAATTTTATGAAGCAGGAGATGCCCCTAGAAGATGGAGGATAGAAGTATAAATAGAACACCTTCCGGCTGCAAGCTCACAGGTGGATGAACAGGCACACTAAAGACGGTGTTGTAAGAACTCTCTTAAATGTGCAGAGAATGAAGCACAGGGCAGGGGTTCATTATTCAGTCTTGTGGTGGGGTCAGGAGTCCATAAGGGCAACTATAAAATTCAACATCAAGTGAAACGTGTGTACAGCCCCTCTGGCATCATGAAAAATCCTGGGACTTCAGAAAGAAACTTTGAGGTAGCTCATGCTATCAGAAAGCTCCAGAACCTTCTGGAAAGAGACCAATGCAAGATGGGCGCCCACTTACCCAGGGCCAGCTGTCAGAGAACCTCGTCCCTGGAAGACGGGAAACCAGTTCCTTCATACAGCTGAAAAACACTGATTCTACCCCAAATATAGAGAAAAGATAGGAAAAAAATGTCTCAAAGCAAGTGGTTCCATGCTCAACACAGGGCTCAAAATGGCCGCTTGACCCAGCAGCTCAGAACTGTCTCCTTGGGACCAGAACAGAGAATCCCCGCGGAGGGAGATCAGAGGCAGGCCCGCTCACCAGGAAGCCTGGGGCAGGTGTTAGCGAGCTGCGCTCTCTGCAAGCGCTGCAGGTTCTCCGGTAGCAGTCTACCAAAGCCCCCTCCTTGGGGAACGCTGTCTGCGCTCCATCTTTTGCTAAGTGACAGCTCAAACATTCAGAATGACTATTTAAAACTGTGGAGGATAGAGCAGCACTGGCAAGAACTATTTTTACAGTAACAAAAGAGAGGGCAGCATTGCGGAAAGCCCACGCTGGGGACCCCCACAGCCCACTGAATCGCTCCAGAAAGCCTGGTCTCCACTGTGCGCCAGAAGACGCCAAAGCCAGCCTCGCCCTCCTAGGGTGCACCCCACTGTTCGGGGTTTCTGGAAGGACACTGCTGCTTCCTCGCGGGAGGAAGAGCTGTAGAACTGAAGCTGAGATGTTCAGTGCCCCCGGCACGGTCGAGGCCGGCAACGCCAGGGACCAGCACCCTCTGGATCCCTCTAGCAGAGACCACCGGCTCGTCTCAGCCTGGTCCCCAGGTTGGTTTCAGAATCTGAGTTTGCGCTCCACTGCCGTAGACTTCCCCCACTGGCTCTTGCGCCCTTGTGGGTGCAGGGGCTGGGGCCCGCAGGCCTCAACCTCTGTGGCCCAGGGCTGCTGTGGGCTCTGCACGGCTGAGGGCCTAGCGGCTCCCGGCCTGGTCAGGTGAAGGCTGAGGCTCAAGCTTCACCCGTTCCTGAAGTCTCCACGGTGCCAAGAAGGCTGCTCCGAAGACTCCGGAGCCCAAGTGAGGCCTGGGACCCAGCTCCGCCTCTACTCACAGGTTCCCTGGCTGCGCAAGGGGCTGCCCGCGGCCTAGATGCAGCTCGTGAGTGGGGGGCGCAGGTGGCTAACGGACAGGGCTCTGTGGACAGGGGCTCTGCGGCGGCGTCCCTTGGTCGGTCGATCTCCTGGGAGATGACCTCCCCCCCCCCCCCCACCGCCTTCCCAGCCCAGGCCAACTGGGGAACCTGGCTCTGGGAAGTATAGAAGTCAGGGCAGGGGGCAGGTGAAGTCACCTTCGAGCACCCTCACCCCTCCAACCCCACCGCTCCAGACCCCACCCCACCCAGGGGTAGGAGGGGCAGGGAAGGGGGCTCTATTGTGTATCCGTCTGAGGGGGGGGGGCCTGTGGGAGGGGCATTGGGAGAAAAACATCCCGGGGGGAGGGGCATCTAGCAACCGTGAGGAGGGGGGAAGCGTTGGGGGGCGCCCCGGGGCAAGGGAGCGTATGGGCGGGGGGAAGTGTCCCAGAGAGAGGGGCCTCCGGTGGAGCGTGGGGGGTGTGTGTCCCGGGGGGAGGGGTGTCCTGGAGGAGAGGGAGGGGCACGTCCCGGGGGGAGGGGGGTCGGGGGCGTCCCGGGGAGAGGGGTGGGGGGGTGAGAAGCGTTCTGTGGGGAGGGACGTCCTTGGGAGAGCATCGCGGGGTGGGGGAGCGGGACGCCCCACGGGGAGGCGGGTCCCGGGGTGAGGGGCGCCCTAGAGGGGAGAGGCAAGTCCCGGGTGGGAGGGGCGTCGGAGGGGAGGGCCCTGGAGGGAAGGGACGCCCCAGGGGGAGGTGCGCCCTGAGGGGAGGGGAGGGGAGGGGCACGTCCCGGGGAAGGGGCGTCCGGGGGAGGGGTTGGGGAGCGTCCCGGGGGAAGGGGAGACGGGGTTGGGGGTGGGTGGGCAAAGAGACCCGGGGGGAGGGGCGGGGGCTGTCCCGGGGTGGGGGACGGTCTGAGGGACGAGGGCGCGTGCGAAGGGGCAACAGTGACGGGAGCCCCGGCCCCCGCGGACTCACAGTAAATGAAAGCGAGGGCCCTCAGGAGCACGATCCTGGTCAGCCAGAAAGTGCCCGCTCGGAGACGGGCCGAATAGCCCGTGGGGTCGCACCCCGGCCCAGGCCCCGATGGAGACCCAGGCTCGGCGCCCGCATTCCCGACCTTCCGCCTCCTCAGTGACTCCTCGGGCGCCGCCATCGCGGGGCCACCAGTGCGCATGCGAATGGAGCGCCACGCGCTCGGGCGCCCCGCCCAGAACGAGAGGCCGCTCTCGCCCGGGCTGGCCACGCCCATGGGCGGGGAGCGCGCTCCAGGTCCGGGCGCGCGCGCGCCCTCCGCAGGCCGCGGGGCGTGCTGCAGCAGTGAGGGCAAGGGGTGGGTACCTGGAAGGACCCTCGTGTACTCCACCTGGGAAGGGGCTGACCCATGCGCTCATTCGCTCGTTCTTTCTTTTTTTTAAGATTTTATTTATTTGACAGAGAACACAGGCAGGGGGACTGGGAGAGGGAGAAGCAGACTCCCCACTGAGCAGGGAGCCCGATGTAGGACTCGATTCCAGGACCCCGGGATCTTGACCCCAGCCGAAGGCAGCCGCCCAACTGACTGAGCCACCCAGGTGTCCCTCATTTGCTCTTTCATCAGCCAATGTTGCAGAAGCTCCTGGTGCACTTGCCCACCTGGGCAGCTGACCTCCTGGCCCCTCTAGGGCTGTTGGAAAGCTCGTGTCTGGCCAGGACGGGGTGGGCCTGTCTGGTCAGCGTCTGTGTGGGCAGCAGAGGACCCTCTGCATGCCCCTGCGGTGTATGGAGTTGCCCTGCTGCAGAGGAAAGGTTGGAGCGGTGGCTTCACCCCAGGGCTCCAGGTGGCCATTACCTGCCCTGAGTGTGTGGCCAGGTGTCTACGGGTGTCCCCTTCCCATGCCCTCATCTCTGCTGTCCTGGGAGGATGTTGGGGTGACAGTTACACAGCTGGCAAGGGAAAGCACAGTCAGCGGCCGGGTCCTGAAATTCAGCCAGATCCTTCGGCTCAGGTCAGCAAAGCCCCCCTTAGGCTGCACTCCTACCAGCTCTCAAGACTGCACCCCAGCCCCTGGGGAAAGTGAGGCACTGAGGATTCAGAGCAAAGAAGAACTTACCAACCAATGACCCAAGCAGAACCCTGGTGAGAACACCAGCAACTCTACATTCTGAGGATAGAGCAGCCCAGGCACGGCTCAGGACAGGTGGTGCTAAGTGGGTGGGCTCATAGGCACTCCTTAGAAGAGCGCAGGGTATGCAGGACAGAGTAGGCTTCAGACCCTTAGTGGTTAGTGGGCAAACCATGAGGTACCTGGAAGCACATCACTGAGGTAGGCGTGGGTTTTTCTTATTCTTCACAGCTCTTTACATATTAAAGGTCCTCTTCTTGTGCGTATATTGCTAATGTTTGTCCTGGGTGTTTTCTTTTGACATCTTGTTCTGAGTGTTTGGTTTTTTTCCAAAGATTTTATTTATTTATTTGACAGAAAGAGACACAGTGAGAGAGGGAACACAAGCAGGGGGAGTGGGCAAGGGAGAAGCAGGCTTCCCGCTGAGCAGGGAGCCTGATGCGGGCCTGAGCCGAAGGCAGATGCTTAATGACTGAGCCACCCAGGCGCCCCGAGTGTTTTGACCTATAAATTATTGATACTTGTGTGGCCAAATGATCAGTCTTGTTTAATTATATCTTTACCACCTGCAGTGTGAGCTCTGTGAGGGCAGGGCCTGGCTCTGACCATAGGCTCCCCCAAATCTAGGCCAGACCAGCAATTTCTAGAACCCTTCTTCAGCCTCCATCTGTCCCCCGCCTGCATTGTTGGGGTAATAGCACACGTGCATCTTATAGTGTGAGTTTTTAAAGTGTCCCCCCATTTTTCTGTGGTGAAAAGCTCTCCTTTCAGAGCCCAACTGTAAAGTGGGACATGTAAAAGATTGGCAGGGGTGGGGGGTGGCGGCACAAACATCTTCTGCATCCTGGTAAGCCCCCAGCAGGAACGCATGTGCCCAAGGCTCTCAGCCTTGGGGATCAGGGGGACAGTTATCCTGGTCCATGCTTCCAGGTCCTTCCAGCAAAGCTACAATCTGCACCTCCTCTCCAGGATCCAAGTGCTGCATTTGGGATGGGCTAGCAGAGCTGTCTGGGGAGAGCAGGGAGAAGCCGGCGCCCCTCAGCCCAAGCCCACTCGAGCTTCCATGCATCCCCCGGATGCAGGAGGTGCTCAGGGGACAGAAGGCAAGGAAGAACAGCTCTGCCATCAGGTGTGACCCAGGGTGCTGCTTTTCAGGTGGGGACAGTCCTCACAAAGGGCCCTTTGTCCTCAGCTTCCCCTGGCCCGAGTTGTATTGTTCTCCCTAGAGAAGGGCACAATGGGGCATTGTGTAGAGCAGAAAAGGGCCCTTGTCCAGCATCCAGCTCGCTGGGCTCCAGGCTCCCTCTCCGGGTTTACCCAGGGTGGGCGAGGCCATCAGAGAGGTCTGCTGGGAGCTCATGTTCTTCTATTTCCTCTGGGCCCTGCTTTCCTGGGAGCTGACTGCAGAGGACCAGTGAGTCTGAGGGTCTAGAACCCACACGAGAGTGGACCTCACAGAGCAGGCCTTGGGCCGAAGAAAGGCTGGCCAGTGGCTCGGTGCTTGTCTGTTTCCACCTGAATTTAATCAAAAGTGCGCTGATCTATTACTCGGCCATAAAAAGGAGTGAAATGTTGACACCTGCTACAATATAGACGAACCTCAAACACATCATGCTGAGTGGGAGAACCAGACACACAGGCCACATGTTGTCTGATTCCATGTATATGACATGTCCAGGATAAGCAAATCCACAGAGACCGAAAGCAGATTGGTGGTTATCTAGGGCTGGGGGCGGGGAGGGTGAAAAGTATTCTAGAGCCATGCAGAGGTGACGGCTGCACAAAGTCGGGAATGCGCTAAATGGCACCCAACTGTACACTTCGAAATGCTTAAATGTTATGCCATGTGAATTTCACCTAAAACCGCCCCCCCAAACCTTAAAAATATCCTATGTTGTTCCAGAATGTCCTAGAAGGCACCGTTTTTACCTGTTGGAATAGGTTACATCATTTACACCAAACTTACCTCTTCATCTAGATTAGGGAGCATCTCACAGCTTTTGAATAATATTTAGATATGGGTACATCCTATGCTCCAAGAAGTCACTCCACTTAAAAACAAAACCTTTTTTGTAAACCCTGAGGCAGCTGCAGGGCCGGGAGGCTGGTGCTGGGGAGGAGGCACCAAGCTGGCTTCCTCACCCCATGGGCTCAGTGCCTGCAAGCCCCAGGTACATGGGGGTCTCTCCCTGGAGAGGCCTTTCCCCCACCCCAGGAGCCTGGGTGGTGGGGCTCCTAAACCTACATTTTCAAGCCAAAACTGTTGGAGAAAAAGTCAGGCTGGTTACAGAGGGATTGGTGCTGAGCCCCGCCTGGACAGAGTGAGCGAGAAAGAGCCCAGGAAAGGACAAGAAGGGAGAAAGGGAGGCTCCCCGAGACAACCGGTCAGCTCAAGCCTGGGGCTGGTGTCACATGGACCCACGGACAAGCCAGAACCCCTGGGCCCGTCCTGGGGGGCCCATCCACAGCTCCCCCAGTGCCTTCCCAGACCAGAGGCACACACAGGCCCACAGGCTGGCGGTACTCCCAGCAGCTGCGGTACGGCTTCACGGAGGAATGAGCCCCATGTCGGCACCTCGTCCAGCTGTCCCCAGGCACCCTGGCTTGGCAGCCCCCGCTGCCTCAGGGCAATTGTCCCTGACGTGCATTTGCAGCTGTCTCTGGCACCCACAAGAACCCAGCTTGGGCCCGACCTAATCGCCCACCCTTCATTTACCCCAATTTTTCATGTCTTGACATCTGTTGATGGGGGGACAGAACCCACGGGCACTAACATCTGTCACTTTTTTCTGGGGGGGTGGTCAGTTTGGGCTGGTCCCACCCTGACTGTCCAGTGGCCAAGACCCTGGGTAAGGCTGGCAGGTGCAGGTGGGGGTGGGTGAGCAGGTGCTGGGCCATTTGCTGGTTTTCGGGAACTGACTCACAGACGGCTGTTCTGCTTGGCTCACCCGTCTCCTCTCCTGGCACCCTCGCCTCCCATGCCTGCACCCCAGAGGGAGATGTGGTTCTGTGTGGCCCGGCAAGCCGGTGAGCCACGATCGCAAGGCAGAGAGGAAAGCAAAAAATCACATTGCTGTTACATTTCATGGCCGTAGAGCCCGATGGGGGAAGAGAATGTGCAGCGAAGTTTTTTCTCCTAGAGTCAGATTCTGTCCTGGAAGAAGTTTTGGAAGCCGCCCAGGCCAGGGGTCACAAACAGGAGGCCTGCAGGCTGAATTCTGCTTGCAGAGCTGCGCCAGTGACCAGTCACCACAATAATGCTGCATAACAAACAGCCTTAAAACCAAAAATCACGGTGTCGGCCACACTGCTACCCCCCGGAGCTGGGCTCAGGCATGCATCTATGGTCAGCTGAGGTCTGGGGGCAGCAGGACGTGGGCTGGCCGTCGGGATGATGGGGCCTCTCTCCAGCGGCCCGCAGGCCCCAGCCCTCCTTACAGCCTCGCCCACAGCAGCTCCGCACTCCCCTCCTGACCGGGCTCCAGAAGACACCAGCATGCAAGACCCCTGATTTGGCCCAAACTGCTCATTTCATAGGCTGGGGGAGCTCATGCCCACCACCATCCAGCATTGTGTCTTACCTTCCTGACTCCTGTCCAGTGATCCAAGCAGACATCTCATTTCTGAAAAGAACAGGTGGCATTCCTATTAGATGCTCTCCCTGAAGATGGAGCTGGGCCCCAGCAGTGTGGATGGGCCCTGGAAGTTGCTAGCTTGGACTGACGAGGAGTCACAGAGAAGCAATAAACATCAGGTCTGGGCTACTGCACGCCCAGCACCCTGCATACATCAGCTCACACAGGCCCCGCCGTGAGCCCACAGAACAGACAGGCATTCCGGACCCCTCGACTGCCCAGAGGAACCCCGTAACTTACCCAAAGTCAAGGGGCCGCAGGGGACAGACGGCATCCGGTCCCGTGACCTCAACGCCCTCCTCTTCAGAACTCCAGCCCCTTCTTGGGGGATCCCTACAACTCCCTCCTACCCTTTCCACACCCTGAGGGTGGCAGGCAGGGGCAGGCGGCCAGCACGCGCACAGCCCAACCCACAAACCACTACAAGGCACCTCTTCTCACGCTTTATTAGAATGCTTAGCCTCTGGAGCTCCTTGAGAGCTTGCAGCCAGGGAAGCTGGATGTGAAGCCCCAGGAGCTGCCTGCACCTTCGGCCCCTGACCTGAGCCTCTGGTGGTGGCGGGGGGGGGGGGGGGGGGGGGGGGGGGGGGCGGCCGAGGGAGGAATCTCTGCCACTCTTGCTCTGGGCCTTCCTGACGGACTCCCAAGAACCATCAGCTTTCTTCCACTCCGCACAAGGCTCCCGCCTGAGGGTGTCTTGATTAAACCCTCCTTCGCCAAGTTCCGAAAAATAAATACTTGGGAGACAGCGGAAATCTTTTGACAGGGTGTGTTTTAATTTGCCTTTGGCACTGCTGTGTCTCTGGAAACTTCCGTGGTGGCAGAGCCAGCCGGGGCCCCTCACTCCAAAAGAGGATTTTTCTCTCTGATGTTTTTATTTCAAGCTAGCATTTGCCTTTCTCCGTCATAAGTGATCTAGGGCTCCACTTCCAAGGGGTTCCCACTTGGATCTCTTGAACAAGAAGCCTCATTAAATCTGAAAGTTAAGTTCAGACGGACAAGCGCAGCTCACGCAGCCTATTTGGGCCCAAAAGCTGGTTTGCTGGAGTGAGAGTCATCATCCAACATTCTGGCTCCCCTCCTGCAAGGGGGTTGAGAAAGCCTCTCCTGGCCCTATTGCCTCTCAGAGGAGCCCAGTGACCAGAACACAGGGGAGCTTGGTGCACGGGGATGGGGCCCCAGGTGATGGTGAAGGGCAGGGGTCCCGGGGACTGGGGTCCAGGGGGCAAGAGCCCAGAGTAGCCAGAAAGTCCAGAATGAGGATGCGGTCTGGGTCCCAGGGATCTAGGAGCCTGGTATTATATAATGCCCGCCTGCACAGACAAGGAAGGGAATGTATTGGCTTATGGGATGGAAGTGTCCAGAGGAAGGCAGAGGCAGATCCCAAGTCTCTAACACCTCAGCGGACTTGGTTCCCCCATAGATGATATTGCTGCCGCTTGGCCTGGACACCTGGTGCTCACCTCTACCCAAGGAAGGCTGTATTTGGAGACCCCAGGGATCCTGCCTGAGGACAGTTTCTGGCTACAGAAGCAGCCTCTGCCTGCTGTCAAACATACACACCACGACCTGAATGTCGCTGGTGGAGTCAGGCCCCCAGGCCCAGGCCTAAGAGAGGAGAGATGGATAGGCACAGCCGGAGGCCGGAGGATCATGACCAGCAGGGGGTGAGCGGAGGCCAGAGCAGAGACCACAGCTGTTCTCCACACATCTGCGTAGCACATGTCACTGGACAGACCGTGTTCACTGGGGCTCAGCCCTCTGGGTTAAGCATTGCCCTCTCCCCAGACTTTTTCAAAGAACGGCCACAGCCGGGGGTCCCACTGGGCTGTCAGCAGTCATCCCCGGGGCAGTGTGGGTTTACTTCTCAGGAGGCTTCAGAGCTCCCGAGAAGGTGCGGAGATGTAGCCTGGAGCACATACCTGGAGGCTGGGCAGTGTCCTGAAGATGCACTAGCTTGGAGCAGCTGTCCCCTCTCTGGAGCAAGCCGCTCAGGACCAGCACCCCCCGCGGGCTGGCCCACGACACCCCGGTCCTGCCGGCAGAGGGGGAGGAATCTGGGCGTGATCTTCCTGCCAGTGTCCTCCGCACACATAGCATAGAAGGCCAAGGAACAGACAGAGCCAGCTCCCAAGTGGACATCAGCCCAAGCAAGGGGAGGGCTTTGACCCAAACCAGAACCTCCACGCCAGCTGGCAAACTAAGTCGGGGAGGGGTGTTTCAACAGAAAGCTTGGCCCGGAGCCCTGATAGTCTGTTACTGAGGGACACTGGACTCCTGGCGTCCCGTGAGCCCCCTCGCCTCTCTCTCCGGAGACCCAGCGGGGCAGGATGAGGCTGTCTTTACGGAGCCACTACTCAGAGCTGATTGCTCATCTTTGTCTTGGACTTTCGGTTTCTGCAGGCCAGCCAGTAATTAAAAGCACCAATTAATCTCTGAGACTGAGCCGGGGTTCCCAGGATGTGATGCCAACTGCCTCGGGCTGGCTCGCGGAGAGGCCCAGGTCACGGCTGCAGACACACAGGGGACATGCCGTCCCTGGGGCTCAAGGGCCCATGGAGCCCGCCCCAGTGCCTTTCTCTGAAAGACCATAGAAACTGCGGACATGGCCTCCCTCGCTGTCCAAGATGAGGGCAGGGGGCGGGCAGAGAGACCGGCAGGGCGATGCAGGGAGTGAGAGGATGCCCTCCTCCATGGCGGCTTGCAGCCCTCAGCAGCCCTTCCTCCCAACTCAGCCTCTCCAGCGCCCACCACACACATGTGCACATGCACACACGGGCGCGCACACACACGTGCACACTTGCGGGCGCGCATGGGCGTGCACACACATATGCACACACATGGATGCGCACACATGCGGACACGGGCTTCCTGAGCTTCCCTAGAAGCCAAGGGGTGGGAGGGTTGGAGGTCTTCTGCCTAGAAAAAGTTTCCTGGGAACCCTCCGAGCCTGGACCGGCCAGGACTCATAGGCACATGCGGTGCTTGCCAGCCTATACTTCCTTCTTCATAGGTGCTCCTGGAGCCTCTGCTAGGGGCACAGGTCTAGAATCTTCATTTTCTTCGGCCTTCTGACACCCCAGGGGCAGGGATATGGTCCACACTTGGCCCATCAGATCACTTCCCTGAGACCGCAAAGACCAGTAGGTGAAGGTAAGGTCATGTGGATTGGGGTGGGTGGGGGCGGGAAGGAAGAGCTAAGCAGGGGAAGCCAGGAGGTGGACTGAGAGGAGGTTCAAAGAGCTGTCCCTCAAGTTTTAAATCACTGTAGCTTCACTCTTTCTCAGATACCCTGTGCTCTCTGCTGCCTCAGGGCCTTTGCACATGTTGCCCCTCCTACCCCCCCCCCACCATTGAGGGAATGGTCTTCCCTCTTTCTTCAAGCGGTTGGAAGCTTCAGGTCTCAGCTTAATTTTACTTCCTCAAAAGACTCCTTCCCAGACACCCAGACAGACAGACAGACAGACAGACAGACACACACACACACACACACACACACACCCCTCTGCCATGGTGAGTGTCTGGACCAAGGTCAGCACTAATGGAGGAGGAGGCTGGACGGCATGCTGGCAAGTATACAGGCCTTCCAGAAGGCCAGGAGGCTGTGGATCACTTCTGGGTGCCACCCCACGTGTCTGCAGCCTGCTCTGGGCCGATGAGCTTGCACCTGGATGCTGCCTTGTGGGGAAATGCACACACATGCTTTCAGCCAGCCTGAGTCCAGGCCTGGCAGGATTTGCCCCTTCCTACCCATCCCGTAGGAGTTATGGGCTGCACATACATGATAGGCACGGCCCACCAGCACCCCTCCTGATCCCCAGGGCGGTCACTGCAGCCCTGTGGAGCTGTGGGTGGGGCCTAGGACCACACATGCCACACCACTGTGTGACCTGGGTTTGGCACGGGATGCCCCCAGCCTGGCAGTCACCTGCCCATGACCCACTGTGGGCCAGGGGGGAGCAGGGAGAGGCTGCCTTACCTGATGCCCCCCATGCAGTCTGTACTTCATGTTCCTGGCACAGCAGAGTGCTTCATGCAAAGCCAGACCTGGTGCCCAATGGTACACTGGGTGCAGGGAGGGGTGGGGCCTGTTTTCTGGGGGGGTCCAGGTCTGCCAACCTCAACCCTCCTCCTGCTTGCACTTACATGGGTCCCCACGGACCACTAAAATCGATGGGTGCCCTCAGGCAACCCCCGCTTGGACCCTCCCTGAGTCCTCCAACTGCCTAGTGGGGACCCCAAGTGGAGGCTGCCACAGACCAGCAGGTAAGGACATTCCCTGGCAAGTGACAGAGCCAAGGGAGACCAGCCATAGGACAGGAGACAAGAGCACAGGCCACTCCCAGAGACTATACCTCTGCCACCCTGGGCCCCCCCACCAGGGCTGTTCACCTTAGACAGCAACATCCCCCACCCCCCCACCCCCCGTGGCACTTTCCCATAAGGCAGAATATCAGGTTCCCTGATGTGGGGCAAGCAGCAGAGCCCATCCTGTGCCTTGGGGTCACCTATAGGTGACAGGAAATCTGGGCTCCTCCCTCTTAGGCCCTGAGGTGTCCCCACAGAGGGGCCGGCATGTTTCGGATGCAAGGCTGCAGGATCCCTGGGCAGCCCCCAGAGCCGCTGAGGTGAAGGCTTCATCCCTAGATGGGCAGCCGGGATCGACAGGGCTCCAAGGCCCAAGTGCGAACTAAAGAATCCGCAACCCCGGCGCGGGGGCGGGCCGGGGTGGAGCCAGGAAGCCTGCCCTGGGCAGCGAGGGGCACGGTGGTGGACCCGGGGTTGGTATATGAGCACCCGGGACACGCTTCGGCCAGACCCACCGACTTTCTGTTTGGAGTTTTCTGGTAACAGACCAGCTCCTGCGGCGCCGCTCCTTCGCTGCGGCGGCCACTGGCCCAGACGTCCATGACTCTGAGGAGGGCGCGCGGCTGGGGAATTGGGCGCCCTTGTCTAGGGTCACCAGGGGCGCGCGGGCCACAGCTCCCACTCGGCCACCCGAGGGCCTGTGGCGAAGCTCTGGGCGGCCGGTCCGTCGCCTCCCGGCGGGTTTGGCAAAGAATCTGAGCCGCCCTCGGGGACTGCCAGGCCCAAGGCCAACTCGCGGGGGCGGCCTCGGGCGGGGACTCGGAGCCGCGGCCCGGCGCTAGCCTCCGGAGAAATGTCCCCTCTCCGACCCCGCCGCCCCAAGCCAGGCGGCACAGCCCGCCCCCTTCCCTCCAGGCTGGCGCGCCCACCTCCTCCACTGAGGGCGCCCGGGGCGGCCATCACCCTCGCCGGACCACCCAGGGCCGCCCAGCCGGACGGCCTCAACGCTCCTAAACCCCCACCCACCCCCCCAGGCCCCCGTGTCCGGCCACGCCATCCGCCGGGCGGCCCTAGAGACTCCGCAACTAGGGTCAGCCCAGTCCCTGCCTGGCGCTCCCGCCTCCCTCGGTTGCCCGGCTCCTGGGGCCGCTCCCCCGCCCGCGCTCTCCCAGCTCATACCGGGACTGGGCGGGGGACCTGGGATCGCCCAGCTCCGAGCGGCGGCCCTTGGGCGCGCTTTACCTGGACGTGCGCGGCGCGCAAACTCAGGGCGCGCTGGAGGGTCTTGCCCGGCGCGCTGGCCCTGCGGGCGCGGAGCCCGGGCTTTGAGGCTACACGGCCGAGCCAACCCTCCCCTGGGCTGCAAGCTGGCAGCAGTTGACCCCTGCGCCTCTGGGTTGCGGGCGAGACGTCGGGGCTCAGGACCAGCTGTGGGGGAGGCTCTGGAGGACCCGCCTCCACGCGGAGCGGGCTTCCCTGGGCTGGGCGACGGGGCCAAAGGCGGGACCCACAGAAGCCGCGATGCACCCCGCAGAGACACCCCGGAGCGCCCCGCCGTCCCGAGTGTCCGACCCCTTTCCTTCCCCGCCCCGACTGGAAAAGCGGCCCCCGGCGCTGCGCGGCGCCGGGCGGGGCGCGCGGGGGCGCAGAGGGAACCGCTGCACTTTCTTCGGGTGGGGGAGGGGCGGGCGTCCAAGCTCCGCCCCCGGGAGCAGCGGGGCGCGCGCGGGCCAATGGGGAGCCGGGCAGGGGGCGGGGCCTCGCGGCTGCAGCTTAAAGAAACTTGTTGCGGATCCTCCGCCGGGACGGAGCTTCGGCGGCGGCAGCGGCAGCGGGAGGCCCGGGGTCGGGCTGCGGCGGCGGCGGCGGCGGCGGGGACGCAGGTCGGGCTACAGCTCGGCGACTTCGGGTCCCAGAGCGGCCGCGGCGCAGCTGAGCAGCAGCCCCGCGGGTCCCGGTGCGCGCCCCTCCGCGCGCGGCCCCGATGCTGGACATGAGCGAGGCCCGCGCCCAGCCGCCCTGCAGCCCGTCCGGCACCGCCAGCTCCATGTCGCACGTGGAGGACTCGGACTCGGACGCGCCGCCGTCGCCTGCCGGTTCCGAGGGCCTGGGCCGCGCGGCGGGCGCGGGGGGCGGCGGACGGGGCGACGCGGCCGAGGCGGCGGACGAACGCTTCCCGGCCTGCATCCGCGACGCCGTGTCGCAGGTGCTCAAGGGCTATGACTGGAGCCTGGTGCCCATGCCGGTGCGCGGGGGCGGCGGCGGCGCGCTGAAGGCCAAGCCTCACGTGAAGCGGCCCATGAACGCCTTCATGGTGTGGGCGCAGGCGGCACGCCGCAAGCTGGCGGATCAGTACCCGCACCTGCACAACGCCGAGCTCAGCAAGACGCTGGGCAAGCTGTGGCGGTGAGTGCGCTGTCCCCGAGCGAGGGGCAGGGACGGGGCCCCAGCAGCGCGGGCGGGCTTCGAGTGGTTCTCGGGGGTACGCGGGGGCCCGGGAGGTGGCCCCGCGCCCGGCCTCGGCTCTGCTCCCAGTGGCTGTACCCAGGGCGAGTCCTAGTGGAAAACCGCACC
Organism: Phoca vitulina; assembly: GCF_004348235.1. Taxonomy (NCBI): domain Eukaryota; kingdom Metazoa; phylum Chordata; class Mammalia; order Carnivora; family Phocidae; genus Phoca; species Phoca vitulina. The sequence goes on along the minus strand of NW_022589736.1, from coordinate 1,864,661 downwards.
CTTTGACGGGGAGACTGCACCCGGGATGCTCAGGTGGTCTGGGCCACAGAGGGCTGCGGGGCGAGTATGCAACCCTGAGCACACTCCCTCAGTCGCCAACAGCCCGCTGAAGGCTGTGGCTGGCATGCTGAGGAGAGGACTCCACCTGTGAGTGGCCCCAGAGTCTGGAGGCCTGTCCCTCCCCGAGGAAAGGTGGCTTCTGTCTAGAAGCAGGACACAGTATCAGGCAATGTGGTGCTCTCTGGAGGTGCCCCTCTTTGGAAAGGGCTCCCCTCCACTCTGACCAGCATATGGGGGAAGTCAAGGCAGATGGAGGGGGTGCATGTCTGTTCAGCTGGCACATTCCCCACAGCTTCTGCCACCTCTGTGCCCCTCTGCAGAGAAGGACGAGGGATGCAGGAGGGGTCCAGCACAGGCATGCTTTGTGCATACTTGGGTATAGAGAAGCTGGACGTTTTTGCAGAAAGTAGGACTGCTGAGAACTGCCCGTCCCCACCAAATGTGTTCTACTTGGGTTTAAAATGGACGGCTTTGGGTTTGGGGCACTGGCTCCCATTTCCTGTTCCTCTCCCCATGAGTGGGCACTGGGAGTTTGCACATCTGTTCTCTGTGTGCCTGTCCCTTCTGCTCTGGGCACAGTGGACTCCGGCAGCCCTGTGCCCTATGCCCTAGGCAGTTGGAGGTGAGTTTCTGGAAGGGTTTGAGAGGCCGGTGTGTGTTCTGAGCTTCAGTGAGGACCACACGGGTTTTGCCAGCGTTCCTGGAGGTCTGGGAAGCCCAGATACCCATGGAATACCTGCTCGTCCCCAGGAAGTCCTGCTTTGTCCCCAGTGTGTTCTCTGCTGGGTTCTGCCTCCTCCCCCGCCTGCCTTAGAAAGCCCCAAAGGGAGGGGACTTACACAGGCTCTGGGCGAAGGGAAGTAAGAGGATGATGGAGATGGAAAGGTTTGCGTCTTGTTCTAGCACGTTCCTTTGACCCTAATGAGAACAGACCTCACCAGAAGTCCTCGCTGGCCTGAGCCCCCCCGTCCCCAGAGAGGGGAGCGCCTGCCCAGTGCCCGCTGAAGTGTGGGAGCACATGCAGGCCTCCCTGTGAGTGTCAGGGTCAGTGAGGCCCTCCCCCAGGGGTGGCATGGGGGCGCTGGCCATCCCGCTTCTGCCCTTGGTGCTGCAGCTTGCTGAGCGAGAGTGAGAAGCGCCCCTTCGTGGAGGAGGCTGAGCGGCTGCGGGTCCAGCACAAGAAGGATCACCCGGATTACAAGTACCAGCCACGCCGCAGGAAGAGTGTGAAAACAGGCCAAGGCGACTCTGACTCCGGGGCCGAGCTGGGCCCCCACCCCGGCAGTGCCGTGTACAAGGCCGATGCGGGCCTTGGTGACCCGCACCACCACAGCGACCACACAGGTGGGCTCCTGGGGCCCCACAGCATGTGCCTGCCCCAGCAGGAGAAGTGGGGGTTCCGGCATCCGCTGAGATGAGTAGTGGGGTGGGGAGCGGGGGCTCATGCCCAGGGCAGGTGGCTTTGAGACAATCACGTGTTCCCTGATGCACACGGGGAGGGAGGGGTTCTGCTTAGCCCCCTCTGAACACTGAGGGTCTCGCAGCTTTGCCTCGGTCCGGCGCTGGGTGACATGGGTGTGTTCTGCCCTGCCTGAGGACGTTTCTGCTTCCCCTGGCCTTTCTGCTGGTGCTGACCCAGCACTCCTGCCCCTGGCATGGTGGTCAGCAGCCCAGCTTTAGGATCAGACGGACTGGGGGAGAATCCCGGCCAGCCGAGCAGTCTCAGTCAAGCTGGCAAAAGCTGTGAGCCTCAGGGAGAATACGTTTTGTGTGGGTCACGCTGTGGTCATGTGCAGGGGGCTGGGCACTTCCTCTCCTTTCCCCTACCTTGGTCTTCACGGTGGGGCCTCCATGGCCCCAGCTCTTCCTGTAGAACGGCGCTTAACGGAATTTCCTCGGCCAAGGAGTGAGGTCTGGGTCTGGCTCCGCTGGAATTTCTGGGAAACGTACAGAAACAAAAAGCCGTTGATTTCTACCTGCGGCAGTTAGCGGGCTGGTGTTCCTCCTGGGTGCACGTCGCCAGCCCGGCTGGCCCCCCACAGAAGGGGCATTCATCCCTGAAATGTGCTCTGTCCCCAGGGCAGACCCACGGGCCACCCACCCCGCCCACCACCCCCAAGACGGACCTGCACCACGGGGGCAAGCCGGAGCTGAAGCTGGAAGGCCGCCGCCTGGCGGACAGCGGGCGCCAAAACATCGACTTCAGCAACGTGGACATCTCAGAGCTGAGCAGCGAGGTCATCGGCAACATGGACACCTTTGATGTGCACGAGTTCGACCAGTACCTGCCCCTCAATGGCCACTCGGCCCTGCCCGCGGAGCCGGGCCAGCCCGCCGCCGGCTCCTATGGGGCTGCCTCCTACTCCCACTCGGGGGCGGCCAGCATCGGGGCGTCCCCCGTGTGGGCCCACAAGGGAGCCCCATCGGCCTCCGCGTCGCCCACCGAGGCGGGCCCCCCGCGGCCGCACATCAAGACGGAGCAGCTGAGCCCCAGCCACTACGGTGACCAGTCGCACGGTTCTCCGGGCCGTGCCGAGTACGGCTCCTACGGCGGCCAGGCCAGCGTCACCACAGCCGCCCCCGCCGCGGCGGCCAGCTCCCTCACCAGCTCGCAGTGCGACTACACCGACCTGCAGGCCCCCGGCTACTACAGCCCGTACCCGGGCTTCCCGTCCAGCCTCTACCAGTGTTCCTACTTCCACCCTTCTCGTCGGCCCTACGCCTCGCCCCTGCTCAGCGGCCTCTCCGTGCCGCCTGCCCACAGCCCGCCTGGCAACTGGGACCAGCCCGTGTACACTACCCTGACCAGGCCCTGAGGGCACTGTGGCCTGGGGAGGGGGCCGGCATTGGCCAGGGAGAACCTTGATCTCGGCAAAGACAGACGGAGCCTCAGGTCTTGCAGAAGGGGTGCGCTGGTGGAAGGAGAGGAGGTGGCGGCTCCGGCAGGTGCCTGCTGGCGTGTGCAGGGGAACCACGCTTGGTACCCAACGCACTGTGGCTTCCAGATCTTCACACTCCCTGCGGCCAGCAAAGCCCGCTCCCTGCACCCTCTTAGCGGCGACTGGCGACTCTGGAACCAAGGACAGTCTTCTGGCCCCTTCCCTGCAGACACCTTGGTTTTGCACCTCAGTGGACACAAAGCAGCCCCAGCACAAAACAGAAAGGAGGGAAGAGGCGTGGGGTGTCTGGCCGCCTGTGCTCCGAGGTCCCTGCCGGCCTCCCGTGCGTGGAGAACTCCAGGGGACCCACGGGGATCGTTCCCGCGGTTTGGCGGCATCCACAGCCCGGCGGGAGCATGTCTGCAGGAGCCCCTCTGGGGACCAGCCTATCCGCTCCGAGGTGCTCCCCGCCGTTTAAGGCTCTTCCTAGCAAGGTTTGGCTGCGACTAACCCTTCTCTCTTTTTATTTTATTATTATTTTTTTTTAATTTTTATTTTGAAACTTAAACACGTTCGATTTGTTTGGGAAGCTGTTGAAATGTATTTATGTTCTGTATTATTTTATCTTTAATTAATGAAGTAATTTGTGCAGAGAGTAGAATTTAAGACAAAACGGAGGCCGGGTTGCTGAGCACGAGGGCTAGGAGGACAGGTGGTGGGGTGGGATCCCCTCCTCCCCTCCTCCCCTCTTCCCCTCCTCTCCTCCCCTCCCCTCGCCTCCCCGCCCAGCTCCAGGCCCCCCGGGGAGGTGGCCAGGACCCCAAGGGAGGAGAAGAGATTTGCCTTGTAGTGTCTCTGACCGGCGTTCGCCGAGGTTTGGAAGGCAGGGGTGTTGCTGGAGGCCGTCCCCACCCACGGCTGTGCCAAGCAGTGGATGGGGATTTCCTGGGATGGGGTGGCTGCAGCAGCACGTTAATCTCGGCTCTTAGGAACCAGACGCCACCTACAAGCTGTGAAACTAAAACCTTCTCCACTACAGTGTGTAGAGTCTTAGTTTTAGATGAATAATCCTGCTCGACGCGTACCTGCTTCCACTGTGTGCTGAGCACTGATAACTCCAACTTCATGGAAACTTGTGCCTTTAAACTTTGTACATTTAAAGATGTCCGAGAAGTTGCTTCTTTTTACTTTTTCTACTTTTTTCCTACCTTTTTCTAGAAAAGAAAAAAAAAATTTTTTTTTTTGGGGGGGGCATATCTTTTTCTGGGGGTGGGGGCAGGGAATACAGCAAACTCATTTTTACGCCAAGTCTGTTGTTTCGCGTGGGGTCTGGTCTTCCGCCGTCACTACCTGCTGTGTTCTGCTCCTTTCTGACCAAGCAACGCTAACTTTTGTACAGACCAGTTTGATAAAATTAAAAAAAAAATGCTTTTTATCTACTTGGGCTGCGTTTTGTGTGTTGCTTTCTGTACGCCTGGGGTCTCGTTCGGGAGGGTGTCGGCCGAGGCAGGAGTGGGGTTCACCCCGGGCCCTCCTCAGAGGATGTGGGCACCCGGAGCCCACGAGGGCAGAGCCAGCGCCCCGGCCCTACAGGGGCTGGGTCTGCATTTGAGCAAATCTCAGAGGCCCCAAGACGCCAGAGTCTTCCTTCCCCGCAGGGCCTATTCAGTAGGCAAAACGGGTCCAAATCCCGGGACGTGGTTTCCTCCCAGGCAAATCCCAGAGCCGGTTTCTGGGTGGCTGGCGGCATTTTTCGGGCGCTGGCGCAGAGCCAAGCGGGGAGCCGGGTGAATGCCGCCCTCCAGGCACCAGGCGGGGTTGTCTGGTCGGCAGACTGTTTCTAAGGAGAAATGCTTGCGAGGAGCACCAGCAAGCAAGGGCAGCCTCACCCCCTGGTGGGGCCTCCCCGGCACACGCAGCTGGCTTAGGGGCCTCACCTGGCTGGGCGCACCCGCCACCGGGCCCTGGAGATGCATCTGGGGCATCTGCGTCTGGGGCCGAGAGGAAGATCGGGCTTCTCACAAGAACCCAGATCCTCGAAGCAACTGGCTCTGTGATTCTAATGGGGTGGCCCGGGTAGGGGGGCACCCGCCCCATCCCCTTGTCTGCCAGCCGCCTGCGTGGCTGCGATCCAGGGCGCGTACCTCACCCCGCGCTGGAGAGCCGTGTCCTGGGCCTGCCAAGAGTAGTGTTGGGGAAGAGCGGCCCGGATTTACGAGGGTTCGTGAGGTCTGGGGCGTGCCAAGCCTCCCGGGCGAGGCCAGTTCTAGGAGGGGGCTGCAAGCCAGGCTCAGGGAGGCCTGTGTGGAGTCAGTCCAGCATGTCCTGCGTCCAGCCAAGGGCTGTCCAGGTCCATATGGCCCTCCAGGCTCTCACACTGACACCCCAAAGCAAGGAAACCCCCTGCATCCGGCTCCCTGACAGAGGGAGCGAGGCCGCCCCTTTGTGGCTCCGGGATCGATCAGGCCTTGCCAGGTTCCCCGGGGGCGAGAGGCTCTGCCAGTTTTGTTTGCACTTGGAGGGGCTCCTGCGTGTTAACTCCCGGGGGCCCAGCCCTTCTTCCCGCCAAGGTGACTGGTCCGAAGGCCCCGATGGCCCTGGGTCCCAGCCCAGGCAAGCCTCCGGTGGGTCTCCTCCCTCTGAGCTCATGGGGAGGGCAAGGACAGCCACCACTGTTTTGGCAAGGCTGGGCCTCTGCCGGGGCCAAGGCCACGGAGATGCGATGCCCCCCGACCCCTGCTCTCTGGGGGCCAGGCCGCTGGCCTCCCTGTCGGAACATTCTCAGGCTTTGGAGTCATGGGGTCTCTGCTCCCCAAATGCAGGGTCCCCAGTGATGTTGTGAAGAGGTGGCCGAGGCGGGTCCCTGGGGTGGGGGTCAGGGCAGCTGGGAGGGGTCCAGGGGCTCCCCTGGGCCTCAGGCTTGTGAGGGCTCTTCCAGTGAACTCCCAGCAGACAACGTTATTCACAAGGCTGGCCTCTCCCCACTTTGCCCGAGTCCAAGGGGGCAGTTGCCCCAGCTGGTCCAGAGCTCCATTCTCCCGAGAGCGTTCCACCGGCCCGTCCTGGGGACGAGCGGGCGGGAAAAGTTCCTCATTTTTCATTTCCTTCCCCAGAGCAGAGCGCACTGCCTCTGATCTCCGCTGAACAGAACGCCCTATTCAGAGACAAAGGGGAAACAGCGTTTATGACCCAGACCCTGCTCTGGCAGATTGGGAAAGCCCCTCCTGGTCCTTCCGGGGACGATACCGGCTTTCAGGAGTGCATTTTCTGTTTGGATGTGAGTTCATGGGTGGTGTGGTTGCTGTCAGCTCTGGGGAGGGCCCGTGTCCTCCGAGCAGCACAGAGAGGGTGGGAGGCCCGTGCCCCGCTCACCAGGCCTGTCCCGGGGGCAGACCCCACCCCCAGCCTGCCTGCTTCGACTTTTGGCCACATTTGGGGGACAGCACCCAGGGCTGGTGTCCCAGACTCAAGGATGTGGCCTGCTGTGTGGACGCAATGCATCCTCCCCCATGTCTGGCCCAGGGCCTCCAGGCCGGCCCTGGACAGAGGATCTTCAGGACCTCACCTCTGGCTGACCAGGTCTGCAGGGGCTGTGGGCCACACATTGGGGCTGGTGTGACGTGTTTGTGGGTGGTGACTGACGGCCCCTGGACACTAGACAAGTCCTTACCACCCTGTGTGGACAGCCTCCTGGGACACATTCCACCAGGCATCCGGGAAAACCCGTGCAGGCCAGGACCCAGTCTCAGGGTCATGGAGCCAGTGGGGTGAGACGCCCTACTCCTACCCCCGCGGCCAGAGTAGACCCCAAGACAAGGGAGATGGAGCTGCTGCCACCAGGCCCACGGGGCCCAGGATCGTTCCCAAGGGGAGGAGACATGTAACTGTGCCCTGGGCCCGGGCGTCTTCTCCTCCCTGTTGGCCTCAGCCCTGCTGTCCCTCAGGCCCCTGCTCCCCCCAGCCTGCCCTGCAGCCCCAGCCCGGTCCTGAGGACACTTTGGCGGCTGAACTGACCACTGCAGGCAAGGGGGATGGCGTGCCTGGGAGCTGCAGGGACCCACCCCGGTCCCCGTGCTACCTCCCCAGGAAGAGGAAGTCAGGAAGAAGACGAGCATCATGGTTCTGTCAGTGTTTCAGAGACCTCACGTCCTAACACCTCCTGCTTCTGTGTCTGACTCCGGGCCAGAGCCTGCCTGCTTGTGGGCTCCCTGTATCCTGGAAGGAGCAGATGTGCAGACCACCCCCACCCCCAGCATGGGCTGTGGAGGCCTGGGGCTCCCCAGGGGGCACGGGAGCCTTCCAAGGAGACAAGTTGAGAAAGGAAGGAGCTAAAGGGGCAGACACATGGGGGACGTGGCCCTGCCCTCCTGTGAGGACCCTCCTGGTGCTGAGAGCCCGGCACGGCCACCCCCAGGAAGAGTGGGAGCTGGGCTCTGAGGGGCTCCCCACCTCCTGCCTTCCCTGCCGGCTCCCCGTGCAGCCTCAGCTTTCCCAACAGTAAGATGGGAATAAGCCCCCCCCCCCCCCGGGTGCTGGGGGCCTCAGTGAGATTAGGACCCCGCTGCGACCCGGCGCCCTGCTCCAATCCCCGAGAGCGACTGTTGGCACACGACCACCTCTGATCACACGGCACTTCTTTCTGCTCATCTGCACGGTGAGGTGGGTTTGTCAGTAAGAAAATTAAAAGTAAACCAGGCAGAGAATGTGCATTCCGAAGCCTGGGGGAATGAGGGGGCACTTTTCCTGGCCTGTGCCTCTGGGACCCCTCCTGCTGCATGGGGCTGTCTTACAACCCCTGCCCACCCCCCACCCCATCCACCCCCCCAGGAAGGCGGGCCAGGCCCAGGGTCCGAAGCTCTGCCCCTTGCCAGGGATCTCTGTGTGCCTCAGTTTCCTCCTATGACCGTGGGGCAGTGACGGCCTCACTGAGGTGCTCTGAGGAGTGACCTGGCTTGGCACACATGTCAGACACACGTGACAGGTACCTTCCCACCCTGTCCCACAGCCGACTGGGTCCCCAGAGCGTCACTAGAGCCCTGGGGCCTTCACTCCCTTCCCTAGTCCGCCCAGCCTCGCAGGCTCAGCTCAGGCTCCCTGCCTCCCGCACCCTCTCTGGGCTGCCCGGGGAGGGGCAGCCGTCCCCCGGGGGGCTGGGGCCAGAATTCGGTCCCACTGAGGCTGTGGTGGGCAAGCGCAGGACACTTCGCGGGGCTCACCACGAAGTCAGGTCCGGATTCTCCCTGGAGCCGCGTGGGCACCTGCGGGAGGCCCACTCACCAGCTCCCCCGAGGCTGAGGTGGGGCTGCAAAGGGTTAAGGGGCGCGCGGCCCGCGGGAGTGCGGGCGGGCGGCAATGTGCCTTCGGGGGCTGGTGCGGGGCCAAGAGCCGCAGCGAAGGCGCTGCATTTTAATGAATCATTATTGCCGGGGAGGCCTTTGTCTTTCTTTATCCGGTGCACAATAAAAGAATTAATTAGACAGAAAATGGCAGGGCAAGGAACTGACAAGTCATTAAGGGCTGCTGAATGACCGATGAGATGCGCGCCGGGGTGGATTTCGGCTCCGGAATGATAATGGCGGGGCCGGGTGCTTTGTATGCGCGACCAGCCGGCCTCTGTGCGGGCTTTGTGGGCGCTGGCATTGTGGCCCGCCGGGGCGGCCGGGCCTGGCCCGATCCCCAAAGGCAAAGTGGGCAGTGGGAACCACACACAAAATTGGTGTATTAATTTTTGTGTGCAGACACAGCAGTAAATATTTGGATGCAAAGGAACTTTGGGATGGGTGTTCTGGCCCCCGGGATCTACTTCCTGACTTGGTGGTGGGGGGGGACCAAGGTTGGCATGGGGGACGCAGTAGGCAGGGGTGGGGGGAGGAGAGGAGGGGAGAGGAGAGAGGGGGAGACCCAGAAGCTCTTCTTAGAGCCGGGCTCCACCCCCCCCAGCTGCTGTCATGGTTATTCAGACGTCACCAGGGAGGGAGTGCCACCCACAGATCCGGCTCTCCCACCCAGAAAATTTGAGCTCCTTGGCGGTTGCGGGGGTCGGGGGGCGAGAGTGGAGAGCCTGTGAAGTAGGAGCTCATGGGGCTCCCACTGCTCATGGCTCCTGGTCCACGGGGTGGGGGCTCAGCACCTCCCGTCCCTGTGACCCGTGGCCCCTGGGGGCTGGATTTGAAAACTGGCTGGATCGGAACCTTTGCAGCAGGTCCGATCCCCCGCTGGGCGTCGTCCCTGGGTGCCTTGTGGGACGGAGGGGGAGAAATCCCAGACAGCTGGGGAGAGGTGTCCGCTGTCCCAGGGATGATGAGAACTTTGGAGAAAAAGTGATGTTGGTCAATCAGTCAGTCAACAACCCTTCCCTTGCTGGATGTTCAGGGACAGGGGATACAACCGGGACCGACCGCAGAGCCCCGGCATGTCACTGGCGGGGCCGTGCCAGTACCCTCTCCTTTGGGCCACTTGAGATTCTGGAGGGAGCCCCAACTGACAGATGATGAGGGTGCGAGGGACACAGGGTGTGTCCCTGTGTCCCTGAGACCACAGATGGAGGGCAAGTGCTGGTTGCCTCTGGGTGGAGGGGCTCCACCCCAGTCAGGCAGCATTGGGCAGAGGCCATACTTGTGTCCAGGTGACAAGTGTCCATCAGGTGGCGGGGCGTCCAGACACTGCTTGGGAGCACTATCATTGCAAGTCACTGTCTGATGGTTGTGTGTGAGACTAAGGCGGGCCATGACACCCTGGGCATCACCCCCGAAGAGGGGGAGCCTCCCCTTCTCCCCACTTCCTGAGGTCACTCAAGTCCCCTGAGGAGCTCGGTCACTAATGGGGGAGGGAGGGATGAAGGTGGCCAGAGGATCTGGGGGACTCTGGCTCTAGGAACCCGAGTCGTCCACCTGTCCATCCTCTAACCATCCATCCACCCATCTATCCACCTGTCCATCCATCCATTCATCTGTCCATCCACATCATCCATCCATCTGTCCATCCATCCATCTGTCCATCCTCTAACCATCCATCCATCCATCCATCCATCCATCCATCCATCCATCCTTCCATCCATCCATCTATTCATCTGTCCATCCATCCATCCATCCATCCATCCATCCATCCATCTATCCATCCATCCAGTGACCATCATACAGCAGGTCCTTGGCTTTAAAAAGAAGACTGATCTGGTCCTGCCTTCCCTTGGTCCAGCAGTGAAGGGTCCCCTAGGACAAGTGCAGGGGACTGTAGGAACCCACACAGGGACCCAGCCTGCTGCACATGCTGATGGGGAGGCGTCCTGGGGAAGCTGCATCCCCTGAGCAGTTTCTACAGAGTCTCATCCCTAAGCAGGGGCCTGTGAGCTCTGCCCTCGTCCAGGGTTGGTCCTGGGAAACAGCATCATCCTTTGCCTCTTCGTTCAGACCAGCCTCTCTGGTCTGAGCCATGCCCAAGGCAGGCAGAGCTGCTGGGCTGGGACCCAGTGTAGCCCCTCACAGCTCTGAGTCCCAGGGCTTGGGGAGCGGTAGGGTGCCCACCTCACCCTCGTTTTCCTGGACATTTCCAGTTTTAGCTCTGGAAGTCATGTGTCTCGGGAGCACCAGGAGGGTGGTCACCCTAGTAAACAGGTGCGGAGCGTTCCACACTGCTCATGCCTGTCTGGTGTGGGTGGGGAGCAGGGGGTGGAGGGCAGTCCCGTCCCAACATGGGCAGCGTGCCCCTGGGCAGCCTCATGAGCTCCACAAAGTCAGGGGCTGTGACTGTGCATGGCTGTCACCCACGACCTGGGCCATGGCTGGACACGGCCAGAGGCTCCGTGCGTGTCTGCTGGATGAGCAAACCCATGAGTGAATGAAGGTGCCCCAGGGCCTGCTTGCTCCAGAGGTGACGTGTCTCTTCCCTCAGAGAACTAAAGCCATGAGGACAGCAGGAAGCTCAGGGGCATCTTGCATTTAGGACAGTGGCTAAGGCTGACAAACGTGACCTTCAGTCACCAAGCAGCAGCTGGGGTGTGCCAAGCTCTCCGGCACAAGGCGTGGTACCTGCTAGGGTAACTAGAGAGCATCAGGAGCTGGAGAGGATGTGGGCAACGGGCCTCGTCCTTCAGAACAGCAGTCCATTTCAAAACAGCAGTCCCACCTAAAGCTGACATGCGGGTGACCTAGGAGCCGGCCACCCCCCTCCCAGCCTCACCCAGTGCACACCCAGCCACAATGCACGCTCATGTTCTCCATTAGACTAGAATGTTCTTGGTAGACTGCAAACCGGGAAGCTTCCTCACGCCCTTCAAGTGAATAAATGAACGAAGATCTTTCACACATCGGGATCCAACTCGGCAGTGAGAGGGGGTGGAGGCAACACGGAGCCTCCCGCAGACAGGACGTTCCCTGAGGTCCCATTTACGTAAAGTACTTAGGGTTTTGTTTGGGTTTGATTTTGTTTTTTAAGGCAGAGCAGTGAGAAGAACCTTTCTGGGCGATTTCTTCCAGAATCAGTCCAGAGTTATGCTGATCTGCCATATGGAAAGCCACACCCCTAGATGTCTCTCCCCAGCCTCGGGGGTCTCCACATTCCAGAACGTTCCTCCCGATTCAGCAGGTGGGAAGAAAACGTCCCAAAACAAGGGAATGGCCGCAATGGCAGCCTTTCGTTCCTTCCTGGGCATCCGGCGCACTTTTCATCTGCTGAGGGAGAGGAGGGGACAGGGGGACGGAGCCCACTCACAGCTGCCCCAAATCTCTGGGAGAGGAAATGTCCCCCCAGGGGAGCATGGTTAAAAAGAGGAAATCTAAGTGCCAGGTGGCAATGCTCCTCCAGGACCTGGGGAAATCGTCCGCTCATCAAGGGGCCCCCCGAGCACCCCAGCATCTGGGCTGGGGGCAGACGGGTGTCCAGGGGGGGTGGGGGCCCGGCTGACATTGACGCCGTGCTGGGAAGGAGGGCATCCCAGCCGGCTCCTTTTTAGCCAGTGTGATCTCAGCAAGGCTCAGAGGCTTGCTGGCTGCCCCTGTCTGTGCCCTATTCAATACATAAGGGGACATGGCCTGACAGGTCTGTGCTTCCCCGTGGTCACCCCGCTGCCTGGGGCCCCGGGCCAAGCCCTGGCAAGGGGACAAAGTGGGCCAAGTCCCCGGGCAGAGGGATAGGCTGGGCTCTGCTGCAGGAGCAAGGATCCCCACACCTGTCTGCCCTCCGAACAGTGCAGGGTGTCTGGCTCCCTCGGCGAAGTAGAGGGGCCCCTGTCATGTCAGCCGGTCAGACGGGGACTTCTTCCTGGCTCTTTCTCCCCACTGGTCATGCAGGGGGTGCCCTGGTTCCAGCAGCCAGCAGCCAGCCTGCAAGAGCGCACTGGCCATGCCCACAGAGGAAGCATTCCTGGCTGGTCCTGAGGCCGACAGGAGGTTTTGGACTCTGGCTGGATTCCCCCCCACCCCCCGGGAGGGCAGCAGGCACACTGGGATGCTCAGGCCAGCCCTGAGCCCAGGAAGGACCCTCAGGCCCTCTTGGGAGCTGGCCCAGGTGGCCGGGGGCGGGGGGCACTGGACGCCAAGACTGGCTTAGCTCCGGCCACAGCCACCGTGACCACCCGGCTGGGCAGGAGCTGCAGGGATGCCAGGCGACCTGAGCAGGAAGCGCTGGTTGGAGTATTTCCTTCCTCAGCCCAGCCCCAGCCCCAGCCACCCACCCGCCTAGGGAAATGGATGTCTCAGGCCCACCGGAGGCTGATGGGGGTTCTCAGCGCTTCAGGAATGCATGCAGCGCGGGAGCTGTGGGGAGGTGGGCGTCCTGCTCCCATCTGGCAGGAAAGTCATTTTCTTGCAAAGCAGGGACACAACTTTGGAAAGGAGACAAAGTACATCTTAATTGGCAATGGGGTCTCAGGGCCCTCGCCCCCGCCTCCTCGGGTGTGAGATCGGAGGGCTGACATCCCCAGAGCAGGCGCCCATCACCTGTTCCTCCCATTTGCGAGCTAATTCCGCAGGGGCTGTGGGCGGCGGCGGGCGCGGCAGATCCGGAGTGTGGGCGAGGCTGCTCCCTGTTTCGTTACAAAACAGCCCGAGTGCAGGCTCGTTTGCATGAAGCCCCCAAGCGTCCCCAACCGATTCATCCTTTATTTTGCGTGTCTGAAGCTCAGGGCTGCAAGATGCACCTTGCCACTCCTGGACACCGTGTCAGAGGGGTGGAGGGACCCCAGCTACAAGCAGCTCCCCAGGCCCCTGCTGGTTACATATCAGGGAAGGCACAGACTCAGTTTACCCACTGAGAAATGGGCACCCACCTGCTGCCTGCCTGGGGCCCTCAGAGGGTGAGGGAGCCAACTGGGAAGGAGGTCCAGGGCGGGTGGCCAGGTGGTCAGCTTGAGTGAGGAGAGGCTTGGACCCAGAGGAGCCCGAGGAAAGGGATTAAAACGCTTGTCCCCTGCAGCTACCGTGCAGAAGCCAGAGTGATGGGGGCTGGTGCCGGGCTCCGAGGCTGGGGCGGCCACGGAACGAAGGACACGTGTGCCCACCGGCCCTGCCAGAGACCCTGCCCCTCGGGCCCTGGGGGCTTTGGAGCAGGCTTCACAGCAGGGACTGGCTTGCGGTGGGCATCCAGGGAGCGCCGGTACCTCACGTGTCAATGGCCCAAGTGCACCTGCCTGGGCCGTGCCCATGGGGGAGAAAGTAGAGGAGTGGGGCAGGCAGGGAGCCTGGAAGACGACCCGGGCCGGCCGAGGGGCCAAGGTCGCCCCTCGCACTCAACACCTAAAAGGAAAAGGCAGGAGGAAGCCGTCTGGCTTGAGCTTCAGGGGCATTTGCCATTCCCATGAGGCCAAATGGGGATGTGGCAGATTACCTGTTTGTTCCCTCCGTGGGGGAGGTGGGGAGAAGGGCACTGGCCAGAGCTTCCAGAAGTCACTGCCGTAAGTGGACATCCCCCCTCCTGGGGGGAGAGCCGAGGGGGTCTTCAGCCCCGAATGTGCCTCTCCTGCCACTCCCTGGCCAGTGCCTCTCATCCTCAGATCTCACGCCACCTCCTTCGAGCAGCCTTCCTGAACTGCCCCAAACAATGAGCCCCTCTGATTATTTCCCCTGCAGCTCAGGTCCCCATCGGCTATCACCACACCAGGTGGGACCATGTGGGTCCCAGTCACCCCGCCCATACTTCGTGAGCCCCAAGAGGGCAGTAGCAGGGCCCACTTTGGTCACTGCTGACCCCAGCACCTCATGCCAGGCACATGGAGCTGCCATCAGCAGCTGTGACCAGCTGAGTGGCTTCAAGCGACTGAGGGATGGAGGCTCCATCTCCCAAGTTGAGCACGTGATGCCTCTCAGAGCCTGGCGGGGGGGGGGGGTCTTTCCCATTCTGCTGTCAGGAAACCTGGGTTTCCTGGGTCACAAGGCATCAGAGACTGGTGAGGCCTCTCAGGTTGTTCTCTGTCCATGTGGGCTGCAGGGAGTGTCGACCTCCAGGGACCCCTAGGAGCAGGAGGGCCTTTTCCCCATGACCCCAGACCTGGAAGGCTGGCGGGCCTCCCCACAGGTGTGGCCTCAGGCTTCTGAGAGCCTGGCTTGGGAGAGTCAGCAGGAGCCCCCCTCGGACGCCTCACCATGGGTTCTGGGCAGCCAGACCCTCCCTGCCTGTGGGCTTGGGATCTCCCAACCACAGCGGGGCATAACCCACACCTGTGACCTCAGACAAGGCAAGAAATGAGCCCAGGTGCTCACGGGGACCTCACCTCCATCCATGTCCCTCCCTGGAACCCTTCCACACTATCTCACGGGCAGTCCCAGGCAGGAGGGGACCACAGATGTCCGCCTGCCACCAGGCCATGGGGGTTGAGAGAGGGGAGCTCTACTGGCCAGGGTGGGCCCCGTAGGATCGATTCTTTCCCCCACCCAAGCTTCTTATGACCCTGACAAGTATCTGTCCACACTCAGATGGCTGGCTCTCTGAGCTCTGAGCTCTCTCTGGTCCCGGCCTCAGAGAGAGCAGTGTCCTCCCTCGGACAGGAGACCCAGGCCCTGGAGAGAGGCCACTCATCAGCAAGCTCCAGCCCAGCACGCTCTGTGACATGCTCCATGACACACTGTGTCTGGGGGAGAATCTCAGAGACGGGTTCTCAGGCCATGTGGGCTAAGTTCGTGGGTTTGCGCCTGCTCCACAAAATCAAAACCATATTTTCTCTCCTGGAGCTTCCCAAAGTGTTTTAAACCAGACTCAGAAAACTCATCTGGACAGATGCCGTTTCCACCCGGGAGGATTTGATTTTCCCTGGAATGCCGGCAAAAAAATCAGCTGGAAGTTGAGTGAGGGATAGCGGGGGGAGGGAAAGCAGAGACTGGGCCGGGACCTGGAGCAGGCTGGGGGGGCACGGTGTCCCTGGGCCGGGACCCTGGAGCAGGCTGGGGGGCACAGCGTCCCTGGGCTGGGCCCCTGGAGCAGACTGGGGGGCACGGCGTCCCTGGGTGGGACCCTGGAGCGGGCTGGGGACATGGCCTCCCTGGCTCTACCATCCCCACGCCGCCTTGGGCCCGCCTCTCGGCCTGTCCGGGCCTCCGTGGCTCCCCTGCAGACGGGGCCCCAGAAGGATTCGGTGCTGGGCCACGGGCGGCCCCCACACCTGGCTCAGCCTGCTTTGGAGTGTGAGGGGCTGGCCCTCGGAGGGAAGGACAGCAGACATGGACCGACCTCCCTGAACAGGAAATCAGCATCTCTGGACAGAACTGGTACAGCACTCCCCGCCAGGACCCTGACACCCCACACCTGTTTAAAATAAGTGAGGTCCAAATTGTCCTCAGACAGCCCTGGGCCTTGGCTTCCCAGCGATGCCTCCAGGATGAAGCCCTATGAAATCGATGCCTGGGTGTGCCTTGTCCTAGCGTGGGGTTGGGAAGTGCTCACTCGGGGTCGTGGCTGGGCGGGCCAAGGCCCAGGACTCGGCCACACCCACTGAGAACAGGGTGGGGTGCTGACACCTGCCCCCCCAGGCAGGAACCTCAGCGAGAGAAGCCACTCACAAAAGGCCACGCTGTGTGACTGCACCTCTACGAACCATCCAGACAGACAGAAAGTGGATGAGTGGCTGCTGGGGGCTGGGGGAGGCCTGGGGGGGTGACTGATGATGGGTGCGGGGTCTTGTTTTGGGGGATGAACATGGTCTTGGAGCCTGATTGACCTGAGAGTCTCATGTGTTTCGGAAGTACGAAATGCCACAGAATCGCTCATCTCACCTCCATGAAGAAAATGAATGAAAGTGGAATGATTCGTGGCAGCCAGGATGACTCAGGTTTGGGGTGACTCATCCAGGCCATTTGCACTGTGGTCACTTAAAGACAAATCTGACCTTTTCCAGAACACTGAAAGGCCAAAGTGAGGTCCCAGGGGCCCTGGAGGGCAGGAGGCAAGCTTCATCCCAGACAGAGATGGGACTGAAGCTCAGGTCTGCCCTGTGCCAAGCGGCAGACGCAGGCTCGGCCCTCCCTGGTCAGGGGACAGCTTTGGGTTTGGAGAAATGAAAGCCCTTGTCAGGGCCTGGCTGAGGTCTGGGGCCCGAACCGTGCTAGTGGTGCAGGGTGAGGAGCTGGGACGGCCGTTGCCCTTCTGGGAGAAGCTGGTGTGGAAGGCAGGTGGTCTCTCTGGAGGCATGGACGGCAGCCGGCCGGCATCCCAGGGACCCTGCCCAGAGCCGAGGACTCTGGCTGCAGAGGGGTGCTGATGTCGGGACCAGAGCACCCTGCTCCCCTCACCCCCAGCTTCATGCACAGTGTGCATACCTGGTGAGCACCACAGACACACCCCCCATACTCATCCACGGGGTCCCACGTGGCCCAGGGGCTCACTCGTCCCCCCAGAATCACACACCACTCTGCGAGGAAGGGGCAGGCCCTGGTGGGATTTTCCTGGCTTCACAGGAAGTGCTACCCGTGGCCAGAGTCTGGGGCAGGGGTCCCAGACACGGCCCCAGAGGGGCTGCAGGGCCTGCTGGTTGCCCCGAGTCCCACGAGCCCCATGTACCCCAGACAGCAGCCCCTGGATGCTGCACAGGCCAGCATCCCTGGAAAGACCCCGACATGACACCCCTTTCATTCTTCCTGGGCCATCGGACCTCATTAACCAGCAGCAACCGCCCAGTCCTGCCTCCAAAGGCTGGGGGACTCCCAGGGGGAGTGGGGGGGCCTCTGCTGGGAGACCCAGGAGGCTGTGGCACGTCAGGCAGGCGTCCCCATGGCCAGGCCCCAGCTTTGCCTGGGTGAGCATGTGGTGCAGGGGCCAGGGCAGGCACAGGGTGGCCCCTTGAGGGGGAGGGCGGGGGAGGAGGGTGCTGGGCGCTCAGGCCTGTGGCGTGCTGCCTGGGCGGGGGGGGGCTGGTCATTGTCCCCACATCCCCTGGGGTGACTGTCGGAGCTGGAAGCTCTTAGGGGCCAGTGTGTCCCCCAAATCCCAATGTTGAATCCTAACCCCCATTCCTCAGATGAGACTGCGTTTGCAGACAGGGCCTTCCAAGCGGTGATGAAGGTAAAATGAGGTCATTAGTGTAGCCCCCATCCTGGGACTGGTGTCTCTAGCTGATGAGCTCACAGACTCACTGGGAAGGCCCCCATGGGGACACTGGGAGGAGACGGCATCTGGAAGCCAAGGCCTCGGGAGGGACCAGCCTGCCCAACCTGGGTCTCAGACTCCCAGGCTGTAGAGTCGCGGTCACACACACTCCTGTTTGAGCCCCTGGCGGAGGCGCTCCGTGTGGCTGCCTGGCTGACAGAAGCCACCAAGCATTTTACTAAAATATTTGCAGGTCAAGTGCAGTGTGACTTGAGGCAGCCCATGACCAGGCTCTGGGAGGGGTTCCAGAAGCTTCTGTGCCCCTTGACGTGTAAACCAGCCCCTCCCTGGGGCTCACGCCCCACCCCTGCCGCCGCCTGGAGCGTAGCGTGGACGCGCACGTTGGCCAGGCTCACGACCGGCCCTCCCCCAACCAAACCTTGGCACGGAGACCCCCGCGAGCCGAGGGCTGCAGGGAGGACAAGCGCCAGGGAGAGGGTGCCCGGCTCGGCTCCGCCTTCGGCTCCACGCCCGCCAGGCCATGAGGCCGGCACAACGGTGAGTTTCACACTCCTGGGAGGTTTTGATCCCAAGGCTCCTCTCCCCGCCAGAAGCCATGAATGAATGTTTCATGGAAAAGGAGCCCTGTTATTTTTCCCGGTGTAAATGTAAGCGCCCTTCGTGGGCTCCGGGGTGGCTCGTAACCCTCCACAAACATTGCAGGGGCCCAGGGAGTGCGGTGGGCGCGAGTGAGCAGCGCTGCAAACCCCCTGCGGGCCACCAGGCCCCCTGCACCCCCCCTGCACCCCCCCAGGCTGGGTCAATATTGATGCAGGGCAAAAGTGGCGCCAGGGCCTCCATGGTGGTTGGAGCGTGCCGGGCGACCATGGGGCTGCCACCAGAGGCTCCAGGACCTGGGCCGGACAGAGGGGAGGCTGTGGGAGCTGGGTGAGCACCCCCGCTGCCTCCACACGAGGGAGAATTCTCCTACTGCATTTCCCTGAGACATTATAGAATGTGTCTTTCAGGTTTGTGGGCAGAAGACTGCCCCCTCCCCTGCCCCCTGCTCTCCCCGGGCCCTGCTCCTGCAGCAGCCCCTGTTGGCTGACCGCTGTGGAGGGACAGCCTCCCGGGGGGTGCTCGCCCAGGCCCCAGTGGTGTTGGAGCCGGGAAATCAGCCCTACAACCCCAAGGTCAGGGGTGGCTGGCTGGGCCTCTCTGGGTGAGGCGCTGGGTCTTCAGTGTGGACGTGTGTGTCCACATGTTCCCAGCTTCCTGGGCTGTCCCATACCTCCTTCCAAATCTTTGCCGTTGGCAGGAAGAAGCAGACTCAGGCCTGAGGCCCATGGGGGCACGCTGTCTCTGAGCAGGGGCTGGGGGGCATTCCTGGAGAGACCCCAGATTCACCTGCCTCACCCTGCTCCCTGGGGCATCCCGAACCCAACAGCTTCCCCTTGCTTACCTTTGGAGACGGAGGGCTCACTCCCTGTGAAGGTGGCCCATGCTTGGTGGGATGACTTGAAGTGAGGCAAAGTTTCTCTGTCCCTGCCTTCTTCCTTCAGCCATTCCTCCTGATTTCTGAGGGCAACGCAGCTGGGCGTGTTCCAAAGCCCCCCACTCACCATTGCCTGCCCACGGCCTCAGCATGGGCAGGGGCTGGGGGCTGGGGCCGGGGGCAGTATCTTTCATGGTCCCGTGCAGCAGCAACTACCCCCGGCTAGAGAGGGAAGTCAGCCGTGAATGAACAAGTGAATGAATGAATGAATGAATGGGTCTGCTGCAGAGACCTGTGAGGCTTCAGAATTTCTCCGGAGAGGGGGCCAGCCAGCGAGCCCACCCCTGCGGCAACTCCTATTGGCGGATTTTCTCCAGTCTCCAAAGTGGACCTGCCAAGTGTTATAAAAACACATCAGAGCTTCGGAGGGCTCAGCGACGCTCTTACTGCCTCGGGGTGAAAGGTTAAACAAATCCCTCCTCAGAATTTACTGCGCTGGCTGCTTCAGAGCAGGGCCTGCTGAAGGAGACGTATTTCATGCAGAAATACCTCCCCTAAGTGTGGGAGGGGGCAGGGGCCCAGCACGCAGGAGGCGGCTTCCAGATTTTTATGTGAACAAAGGTAGCTATATAAACTCGCCAAAAACAAGTCCTTTACAGAAACCCGTTTGTAAAACTTACTTTCCAGTAACCAGTAAATCAGAGGGTAGGGTGGGAATTGCAAGTTGAAATGGGCAGTGATACTTTTATTTTCCCGATTCTGTGCTGCTTTGAATTTTTGGAAGACAGTGTGGGGGAGGGAGGGGGGTGGCACAGGGTAGGGGCGTGCGTCCGGGCTCAGCTCTCTGCCCAGCGGGCCGGCTGACCTGCCTCCCTCCCCTTGTTGGGAACGGGGGGCGGGGGATCAGTGCTCCACAGCACACATGATGGGTAGGGTCTAGTTAGGTCTGGGGTCACCCTGAAGGGAGTCAGGCATGGGTGGTTTGAAGGGCTCGGCCTGGAGGGTGGCAGGGGGGCCCCTCCCCGCACCCCCCACCCAGCCCCGGGCGCCTGCAGACGGCCAGGGTCCTGGGACACCTGATGCGAATCTGCCCCCGCCCAAGGCACGTGGGACCTTGGACGTTCTTCTTGTCCCCTGTGGCACGAGTGGCCGGCCTCCCCAGGTAGGAAATGACCAGCTCAGGACGTGAGCTTGTCACTCCCATCCCTGTGCACACAGAAACTGTCACCCGGGGCTGTTCTGGCATTCCAGACTTGGGGCGGTGGGCTCCCCAAAGCTTCCTGGGCCCTTTGCTCAGTCACCAGTCATAAGGGGGCTTCGAGACCCTGGCCCAGAGCAGATGGCGGGGGTGTGGACCCTGGAAGGGGGCTTGAGGACAGCGGTGCAAGGGTGTTCTCCCTCTTCTGAGTGGGAACACGCCATGGTGCCCGGGGCAGGAGCCTGGGCTTGGGAAGCCAGAAAGAGAGGTGGGGTGACTGAGCCATGACATCGACCCCAGGCCTCCAGGGACCTTCCAGCTGGACGTGTGACGATGCTTAGGTGGGGTGTCTGGGGGTGCTGTGGGGCTGGAGGAGGCTCCCCCAGGCCCAGCTCCCGGCCTGCTCTCTGTAGGGCCTGGTACAGGGGACTCTCGCTGCAGGGGCTGGGGGAGCAGAGCCCTCGGGGGCTGCCCTGCGCTGAGGCAGCCAACGGCCCCACAAAGGTGTGAGTCACTGTGCCTGGCAGGGCCAGGGAGGCCTGGCAGAGGGGCCCCGGTGGGCGGGCCCGTGCCCCTGTCTGGCCAGACGGGTCGAGTCTCCACCAGGCGCCTGAAATAACTCTTGGGGCGCCCAGTGGTGGTAGGAGGGTGTGGACGCCAGGGGATGGACGCACCGGCAGCTGTGGGCAGCCCCGCCCGGCCAGGTAACCAGAGCCTGGCCCGGGGACACCCCTCTGGCCCAGGCGCAAAGCTGGGGGGCAGCCCCCCTCCCCGGAGGCTCCACATCCTCCTCCCGCTGCGGCTGCACCTCCCAGGCCCTGACGGAAGCCTGCCTCCTTCCCTGTGGCCCTGGGGCGAGGGGCCCCTGATGCTCTGCAGGGTCTCCGTCCGGGACCCTCCCTCCTGAGCCTGCAGACCCTCAGCGGGGACCTCCAGCCGGGCCCCCACAGACCCCATCACCCCGCGTACCCATCTGCATACGTGGCTGGGAGGCACTGGCTGGCGTCCTGTCCCTGCCCCCAGGGCACAGGGCATTCATGAGGGGCCTGTGTCGGCGTCCTGGGGCCACTGTAATCATTCCACACAAATGGGGCTGAGAAGAGCAGCAAGGAGCCTTCCCCCGGTAAGAGGCCATCTTCCTTCTGCTTGTCTGTGTCTCTCTTCCTGCAAGGACACGAGGCGTTGGACTAAAGCCCATCCTAACCCAGAATGACCTCGTTAATCTGTGAAGACTAT
Organism: Phoca vitulina; assembly: GCF_004348235.1. NCBI lineage: Eukaryota > Metazoa > Chordata > Mammalia > Carnivora > Phocidae > Phoca > Phoca vitulina. Next base: position 1,843,288 of record NW_022589736.1, on the reverse strand, counting down.
TTCCACATGAGGTCACATTCTGAGGTCCCGGGGGACATGAATGGGGGGGACACCATTGAACCTAGTGCAGTGCCCATTTGTGGCCCCTGCGGTTGAGGCCCACAGAGGTGGGCCAGAGAGGTGGGCTCCTGGGCAAACAGCCAGGTCCATGGGGACCGGCAGACGGCAGGGTGGCCCGGGGGGCTGAGGGGCACTGGCTGGTTGCAGCTTTGGCCGAGCGCTGGACCAGGGGCTGACCAGATGGGGAAGGGAGGCAGTGCTGGGAGGTTCTGGTGGGCCAGACTGGACCGGCACCCCCAGAACCGCGTTCTGAGAGGGGGTCTGGGTTGTGCTTGTGTTGAAGGAAGACCTTCCATCTCAGCCTCCCCCTGGGGTGATGGCAGGCACCCCTGCCCAGAGTTGGGGCTCTGAGGATGCCCACAGGAAGGGAATGCCCACGGAAGGTGCTGGTGTGAGGCTGGCGCAGGGTGGCCCCGGTGGTAGCTGCAGCTGTCTGAGCCCCTGTCCTTGTGGAGCCCCTTGGAGGTCACATGGCGGGGAGAACAAGGATGTGGCCCCTGTGGTCACCTTGCAAGGACAGGTGGGAGGACCCCCGTCAGGAGGGTCGGTGGCTGCCCGGCAGGAAGGTGAGGGTGCAGGGTGGGGGCCTGGCGCACCTCCTTGGCCAGTGGCTGCTTTAGGCTCAGCTGTCGGCCGGCAAGGCCTGGCCCCTGTCACACTTCTCCAGGTGCCCCTGTCCTGGACTGGGTCCAGCATGTCCTCACCAACTGGCCTCCCTGGGGAAGGGGGCATCCAGTGCCTCAAACGTGAGGCCACGAAAAGGCCCGTGCCGGGGTATCCGCGGGGCAGAGGGGACTTGGAGGGCTTTCTGCTGTAAACGCAAGGTGCTGGGGTGGGGACGGGGCCAGATGGAGTAACCCTGTATTCAACACACTGCCTGCCAGCAAGGGGGTGGGCACGCCAGGCTGGAACCCTGAAACCAGGTGGCCTACAGCAATCTCACGGGTGGCGCGGGACCCGATAGACACCAAACGTAGTGGGAAGCGGACATGCAGGCGGCAGGCAGCTCCAAAGCCTCTGCTAGGCCAAGGGTGTTCCCATGGGGTGACCATCCATGGGCAGGGGACCCCTTATCCTCCACGGGGAGAGGAAGGCAGACTGCTGAGGCCGGCCTCCTTGGGCTCCAGCAGTTCATAGCTTTGCTGGTCTCCGGGCATCAGGGGGAGATGGCGTGAGCCCAAGGTGCCCCAGGCTGGCTCTGGAGGCAAGGATCCCAGGAACCCCGGGCAGTGAGCAGGCTCTGCCCCGGGGGCAGCAGTGGGCATGGCCCAAGGGGCTAGAAAGTGAGGACAGAGGCCCAAGGAGGCAGCCCCAGGCTCAGGAGCCCCGGAGCCCTGCTGCACTGAGTTTAGACCTTCCGGTCTCGGAACTTGGGTAGAGTACACTGCTGTCATTCTAAGCCCCCGTTTGGGGTCCTGTGTTACTGGACCCTGATCTGCAGTGGTTTTGTACCGCTGCCTTTCTCCCAGCCATCCTGGCCCTTGTTGGCTTGTGGCCACAGGCCTCCCGTCTGCCCTCCATTGTGGGTTCCCTGAGGGTCTCCAGGCCACATCTGCAGCCCGTCCTGTCCCACGTGGGGCAGGGGTGAAGCTCCCGTGTGCGGCTCTCCTGGAGTGGAGAGAGAAGCTGGTGAGAGGGGACGTGGGGATGTGGGGGCTCTGGGGGGGCCCTGGAGAGGGTGCTCGGGGAGGGGCCTGGGGAAGGAGCTGGATGCCGTGATGGGTCAAGTGTCCATGTGGCCAGGGGCATGACTCCATCCCCGACTGGCCAGTGGCCTCCCCTCCTCCCGCCGTGGGTAGGATGACCCAGGGGCTCCTCCAATCCCGCCAGCCCACCTTCCCCTGGTGTTCCTCTGCTCGAACCCCCTGAGCTGGGGGCACAGAGCTGGGGGCACGGCAGGAGCCTCTGAACCTAACTGTTCCTGCGGACGGGTATTGCATGCAAGGCACCTGCCCTCTAGGGGGGATGTTTACAGCACTGCTCGCTGCACCCGTGGCTACCTGTGCTACTGGACACCGATTTTTCTTCAAAATGCACCCCTTTCTGAGCTTCATGTCTGTTTCGGAAGGAGATTTCCTGCTGCAGGATTTCGATGGGGCACACAGGGAGAACACAGAGCTGCCGGCAGGAAGGGCTCTCCTCTGGGGCTCCCGAAACCACCCGAGGACCTCCGTGGGCCTGTTTCCGGGTGCTCGGGACCACACTCACATCCCCCCTCATCTTAATGCATACCCAGGAGCCCCTCACAGGCTGGTGGGAAGGGGATAATGGGGGCCATGATGGGAGGAATGGGGGAGGAGGTTAAATCGGGTGGAAAATCGGTCTTCAGGGCTCTCTGGTGGCTGCCGTGTCCCCAGGAAGGTGAGGATTACCCCGCACTGCCAGGCAGCGTCTGTCTGCACTTCCCAAGGCGATTTGATAGCCGAGCAGCTGCTCTGGAATCAGCACAGTCAGGAAGGCAGCCGGGGTCTCTGCGGAGCTCGGGGGCGGGGGGCAGCGGGGGTGCCTGGGGCATTTGCTCAGAGTCCTGCTCGTGGCTGCTTGGCCTTGGGGTACCCACCTGATGCTGCTCAGGGAGGGGCCGAGCGCGGTGCCCCTCCCTGTGCCTGGCCGGGCGTGCCCTCACCACAGTCATGGAGCAGGTGCACACACTGCCATGCTAGCACACTCAGGGAACATGGCAGAGACACATGCATGCACACACATGTGCACGCGCACACACGGGGACATGTACATGGACGCATGCACACACATGGGGACATGCATGTGGATGTGAGCACACACATATATGCACACACGGGGACATGCATGTGGACTGTGCACACACACACATGGGGACATGCACGTGGATGTGTGCACACACACGCACACACACGGGGGCTATGAACGTGGATGCATGTGATGCCCATACGCACATGTGGGCTACAGGGTCAGCGGGCTTGGTTCATACCTGTCCTCTTTGTCTGCTAATCTACCTCTGAAGCAGGTACTGGCCACCAGCAGGGTGCCGGGTCCTCCCGCCCCGAATGCCACACAGCCCTCATTGGCTCTCAGCGTCGGGGCCACCTAAGCACTGCTCCCAGGCTGTTCCCAGCTCCGGCCAGCCCAGTGCAGCCCGTCTTTGCTGGGGACGCACCGCTGTGGGAGGAGTTGGCTGGGCGCTGGGGCATGGAGGCTGGTGGGACCGAGCCCAGCTCAGGGCAGCGGTCCAGACCCGGTAGGAGTCCCACTGGCTGGGGATGGGGCGCTGCAGCTGGCCAGGAGCCCCCTACTCCACCTACATCTGACAGGTGTTTGGCGAGGTCCTACTGTGTGCTGGGCTCTGGGCCTGGGCTCCAGCTCTAGCTCTGAGCAGCTTTGAGGCCCTGGGTGCCTCTGTTCCTCTCTGGTCTTGGTTTCCCGCTGTGACCCAGGAGAGCTCTGGGGTGAGTGGGACGGATAGTGGCTGTCACCTTGCGGGACACTCGGGGCCCCCCAGGGGAGCTCCCAGCTGGGCTTCCTGGTGGGGGATGCAGGGGCCAGAGGGAGGACACCAGCCAGGGGCCTGGACACTTGTTGAGGCATCTCTGATTCATGGTCCCAGCACCCCGTACACAGGCAGTTCTCCTCAGCAGCCATTCCTGGCTCCAGGGCAGGTGCAGGTGGGGGTCGGGGTCGGGGTCCAGGTGCCCCGACCCCAGCCGCAGCCTGAGTCTCGGTGGGTGTCTAGTCCCCTCTCTGTCCCTTCCTGGGTTTTGTCCACAGAACTGAGTGGGTGGGCTGTCCCTGCAGGCAGGGTCCGGGTGTGGCTTCACGCTGGCGGCCCCTGGCCCCTCTGAGCTCCGTGTCCCCGCCTGAGCAGTGGGGGGAGGGTGTGGAGCACCGCACGGGCTAACACCAACCCACGGCTAAGGACAGTGTTTGGTGATGGCATGACCCCGTCCAGTGGACAGCCACAGCTCTGGGGCTGAGTGTGCTGGGGCCGGGCCCGCTGCCTGTGGTCACATGTGCTGGCCAGGATCGGTGCAGGACAGACACCTCCAGGGCCTGGGGTGGGCCAGGCTGGCTCACCTAGTGCTGTCGGGGTCCCACAGGCCCCCCATGAGTCCCAGGGTCCCCACGGCAGCCCCTAGGCCCCGGGCCACACTGGACCAGCACTCAGTCAAGAGCCTCCACGGCTGGCCGGATCCACACAGGTGGCTTGGGGCTCTGGCCGTGTTCCCGGGGAGCCCCTGTTCCCGTGGGGCATGGGGGACAAGGGCTGTTATTTTTCTGATCGTCACTGTAACAAATCACCACAAACCCAGAGCCGTAAGACGGCGACTTTTTATTCTGTCACCGTGTGCCGGTCAGAAGTCCCACCCGGGTCTCCTGGGGCAGAGGTCAGGTGTGGGCAGTGCTGGCTCCTTCTGGAGGCTCCGGGGGACGTGGGGGAGGGATCACGTTTCCTGCCTTTCCCCGCTTCTGGAGACACTGCGTCCTCGGTGATCGGCCGCTCCTGCGTCTTCATGCCGTCTTCATGCCGGCGGCTGGGCGGCTGGTCCTCCCCTCCCTGGACGCTCCCCCGCTCTGAGGCCCCTGTGGTGATGCTGGGTGCACCGGACGACCCAGGAGAACCCAGCTGGGTCAGCCGCCACAGGGGGCAACACGGCCCCCAGAATGCAGGACCCTGGAGCCTCCGCCCTCTGCAGTCCTTGCTCTCAGCAGAGGGAGGGACCCAGCCTGGGGGCCCCGACGCTCTCAGAAGCTCTTGGTTTCTTCCACATTTCGTCTTCCCTTGTTCACACATGATTCGCTTTCTGCAATAATCACTTTTATTTTTCTTTTCTTGGATATAATTTACGTACTCTAGGGTTTGCTGTTTCCAAGTGTGCGATTCAATGGTGTGCAGTACCTTGCGTACGCAGTCTGCGGCCATCTCCTCCGTCAGTTTTTGAGCGTCTCATTGTCCCTCCGGGAGAGCTGGGCCCCTCGGGCAGCACACCCTGGGCTCGGGCCCCGGACGCCCACTGACCCCGTGGCCTGTCTGGATCTGTCTGTCCTTGACGTGTCACACAGCGCGTGTCCTTACTTCACTGAGCGCATGTGATCGCGAGGGTCGGCACCCCTCTCCTTTCTGGCCAGATACTGTCCCACGGTGTGGACAGACCGAGTGCCGTCTGTCCACTCCCCTGTGGAGGGACATGGTGTTTATGTTGGGCTCCCGCGAGGGGAGCCATGGACACTGGTGCGCAGGCTTCCGTGTGGATGCGTGTGTTCAGGGCTCTGGGAGCTGACCCAGGAGGGCAAGTGCTGGGTCACGTGGTAACTGCGTGTGAGCTTGTGGGCAAATGCCCGACTGGCCCCCCAGCAGCTGCACCATGTCCACGCCTGCTGGCCGCGCCCCGACCTCTGCACCCCACACTCTTGCCAACACGCGTTTCTGGGGCTGCTGGGTTTGTTGGCGGGCGCTTAGTGGGTGTGCGGTGGTACCTCTCGCGGGGTCCCCCAGCGGCTCGCAATGTTGAACATCTCTCTGTGTGCTGATTGGCCACTTTGGACAGACGTCTGTTCAGACTCTTTGCCCAATTTTACAATAAGGTGGTTTATCGTTTCGTGGTGAGCTGTAAGAGCTCTTCACATGTTCTGGATACGAGCCTTTTATCAGATACGTGATTTGCAAATAACTTTCCCTCGCCGTGGGCTATCTCTCCACAGTCATGACAGTGGCCTCCGAGGCACGGAATGTTTTAACTTCGGTGGAGTCTAATTTATCTATTTTTTTTCTGTTATCGCCTATGCTTCTGGAATCCTTATTCATTTTTACCCGGCTGCAATGGACACGTGTTGCTAGGTACCCGATTCCTTCGTGAGCGGGGTGGTGGGGAGGATGTGCTCAGCGTGGGCACGGACCACAGATGTCTGGGACGCTCAGGGAGGCCGAGGCAATCAGGGAAGACTTCCTGGTGTAAAAGGCTGGCCCTTCACACTGCCAGCCTGGGACCTTGCCCCTTCAGCCTGGCGGGGGCTCCTCAGTGAGGGGGTGGGACCCCAAAGCCTCTGCCCGTGTGGGCTTGTCTTTGTCTCCTCCACTGGCCTGCCCTCCACACTCCTCCCTTCTGAGTCCAGCCACTGGACAGGGAGCCGTGAGTGGAAGGACACAGGACTGGACACACACAGGGTAATTAATTTTGACTCCCAGAAGCTGTATTAAATTGGATAGAAACTGGCGAAAATGGGATTAGGGGAGCAGCTTAGCCAAGAGCACACAGAAGGAGAATGACGGGCCGCGGCTCTCGGAGGCGGGAGAAGGCGCTGGACATTTCCCGGCGATCACGTCATGTCCGAGGCTCAGCCTCCCCACGCCCCCGCCCCTGGAGGGGCGGCCAGCTCTGGGCCGGGAAGATGGGGAGACGGCTGCTCCCCTCCCTGCGACCGGCTTATCTGCGCTGAGCTCACTCCAGTCGGAGGATTAATTTGGAAACAATTAAAATTCTGTGCAAAAGCCTCAGCAGGCCAGCCGGCACGGAGCGCTCCCAGCACCGAGGCAGAATCCAATTAGTGTGGATTAAGTCGGCCACAAACCAGCAAGCAGGGGACAGCTCCCGGGCGGAGCGGGCCGGGCTGGCGGCTCTCGGGGCCCGCCCCGGGCGCGCACTGCCGGCAAGCCCCTCCAGGCCCGCGGCAGGAGGTGCCGGCAGGGTCACTGCAGGCCGCGCCCGCCCTGGCACCCGGCGCTCCCAGCTGCGCTCTGCTGTCGTAAACCCAGCGCAGGCCTGGCCTCTGTCTCCGGAACAGCCTGTTTGGGATTTCTGGAGACACCGTCACTTTGCTGGGCCACGGGGACGCCCGCGGCTGTTTGGCCAGGGTCTGGAGCAGCCAGTGGGCAGCAGCGGTGACATACGGTGGAAGGGGTGGGTCCTCAGGCTCACCTGTTGCGCAGGTGTGTGGGGACCCAGCGGGCTGCCACAGAGCTGAGTCGATGGAACCTTCTGGGTTCCACTGAGAGCCCGCCGTGCAGACACAGTCAAAGGGATGTGGAAGCCGCTGTCCTCGGCCAGTCCTCCTGGAGGCCTCCGGGGGCGGCAGCCTCTCTTCCATGTGGCCTGAGGTCTGGGGTGGGGGAGTGGCCCTCTCCAGGGGCTTGGACACGGCAGGAGTTGGGGGCTGGGGGCATGGGGCTCACTCCTCTCCCTGGAGGAGCTCCCCAAGCAGCCGTGTGCCTGCCCTGCTGGGGGGCTCCCGCCTGGGGCAGAAGCCCCCTCAGAGCCCCCTCTCTATTCTGCTAGGCCTCCGCACGCCTCCTGGGGGTCCTTGGGCCCCAGAGACAGGCTCTGTGCAAGCACCACTGGGAAGTTCAAGGACACTCTCCGAGGGCATTTGCAGCCCTGTGCTAGGTGCACATGACACAGGTGCGGATGCGTGCAGGGGTGCGTGAGCACGTGAGCTGCTGGTGCTGGGGGGCCAAGCAGGCTGAGGCTCTGTGTGCACGCGTGTCCCTCCCACGGTGGGGGCCTGAGAGCATCGTCACTCAGGGTGGGGGCTTTCCAGGCAAGGTGGGTGGAGGCAGAAGGCTGGGGAGCTGGGACAGCCCGTCCTCTTTCTTGCCCCGCCCCTGCTGCCCCCTGTAGGGGACCAGGTCCCCCGGCAGGCCCAGGTCTCAGCTCACCTCCAGGCAGCTACTCGAAGCCAGTGGGGGACGCTGCTCATGGGGGTGGGGGGAGCCAGGGCCTGGCGGCCTCGCAGAGCAGGGAGGGCCCAGCCACCCTTCATGGAGTGAAAGACGGAGGTGGAGAGGTCAGGGCCCCAGGACATCCTTGGGCTGCCACTGAGTTGCGCTAATGAGTTTGAACTCTGGCCCCACCGCCTGGCGGGTCGTCCTCGAGGCGGCTGGGTTATCAGTTCCCGAAGACTCCAACACCTCCCTCCGCCGTCCCTCTACTGCTTGGGGCCAGGGCCTGGACGTCCACTCCCAGCGTGCAGGAGGGATAGGTTTACCCTGCGAGCTGCTGCCCCAGCAGAGCTCCGGGGGCGCTGGAGCAGGGATAGGGAGGGACGCCCTGGCAGCCCACCCCCAGGCTGGGGGAGGTGAAGCCACCGGCCCGAGCCGCCTCTTCCAGCCTCGTGCTCCCCGGGTGCAACTGGCCCGTATGGGACCTGGTGCCTCCTGAGCCCAGAAAGCGAACGGAGCTAGGGGGTGAGACCCCCCAGGATTTGCTTCCAAGCCAGGGCATGGGGGTTCCCCCAATTTCCACTGGTGTCTTTGCCCCCAGGGCCGCTGAGGCACTTGGGGGCGGAAGGAGCGTGTGTCCCTCACCTGGCCGTGACCTTTACCGGGGTTTTCAGGTGATCTGAGTAAACTTCTGCTTCTGGGTGAATTCCCCAGCAAAATGAGGGAAGCGGGGTTTTCCTGGCCGGAATGCAGGGTTCAGGCAGGGTTGCGGTGACTCCCGCTGTCCCACAGAAGTGTCCTCTGTCCCCCCGGGGGCAGGCAGTGGGCATCGTTCCAGCTGCTTCCGCGCCCCCTCACTCGGGGCCCCCACTGTGGTCTTCCATCCCTGCGGACCTTGTTGTCACCGATCTCTGCCCCCCGGGGTTTGACACACACTCAGCAGAGGTGGGGTCCTGCCCTCGAAGGCTCCCCAGCCTTCCCCTCCGGGACCTGGGGTGGCAGGATTAGTGACCAGTCCTGGGGCGCCTGGCCGTGGGGTGATGAGGGCTGGGTCCCGGGGGCTCAGAGGCAGGGACGTGTGACCTGGCATCTCCTGCTGTCCCTCCCAAGGAGCCCATGGTTGAGGGGGGGGCCCTCCCAGGAGGCTGGAGGAGGCGCTGAGTGCACTTCCCGGTTTGCCTGGAAAACACCCTTGGAATCCACTTGGCAAGTGGCCGCAGTATCTTTGCGGGACGTTTCTTCCGCTTCCAGGGAGAGCAAACACAGCCCGGAGGCCCCACCCCGCTGGACACACAGGGTGGGATTCCCTGGGGTGACTCACGGGCACCTGGCTTCCCCTCTGCCTGGGCTAGGGGTGAGGACGCAGAGCTGGTGCCCGGGCAGCTTCTCCCAGTGGTGAGGGACCTCTGTGGACCCGCCAGGGCCGAGATACTGCTCTGCTTCCTGGGGGAGCCTAGCGGTCCCTCCCTGAGGGGCGTCTGCAGTGGGCAGGCATCCGAATAGGCCCTTCTTGTCCCTCACTCAGCCCCACTGAGCCAGCACAGTGGCTGGCAGAGCTGAGGCCCAGCCTCAGACGGCCTGGCCTGGTGGTCACGGTGCAAGGGGCAGCCTATGGGGCCGTCGGGGGCCACAGCCTGAGGAGCTCCTGGGGGACCGACAGGGACGGAGCCATGTCCTCTCCCCAAGCCTCTGTTTCCTCCCGTCAGACCCCCTGACTGTAGTGTAGGAATCCATCCCCTAAACAGGGAGGGGGGCGGTGGTGTCTTCAGGGGGTCCCTTCTGTCTCTGGGCCTCAGTCTTCACACCTGAGAAGTGGGCAGGTAGCCTTGCTGTGGACAGAGTGAGACGCTATGTGGAAAGCGCCATGCTTTACAAACATTACTGAGGAGGCGGGAGGCCTGGCGCCTGGGTTTGGTGGCAGCCCCGCCCCACCAAGCTGGGGTGACCCTGGACCAGTGGCCTGGCCCCCGAGCCTCAGTCTCTGCATCTGTAAAAAGGGGTAGCAGCACCCAGCTGCCCCACAGCCCACATGGGGTCAGAGGTGATGGACACGTGGTGGTGGGCGTGGAGCCGGGATGGGAGAAAGGGCCTCTGCGCCCACCCCCCAGGGTCGCAGCAGGTCCCCCGGGTGGGACTGCGGTGATTCCGAGGGCCTCAAAGCGCAGGGCCCTGGGGGCAGCTGGAGACGGCCGTGGTCAGGGGAGCCGTGGCTCCCGCTGGGTCTCTGCTCCCTGGCAGGGCCCCAGCCGCTGATGACGGCGTCCGGCAGGTGAAATAGGCCCATCGGGGTGAGAGAAGCAGCTCACAGGCGCGGACGCTGATCCGCCTGAGCAGGCCACCTTCCCCGGCGGTCACTGAGCCTGGTGTTGCCGGGGACACACACCCTTGGAGGGGGTTGGTGGGCACGGGTGCCGAGGGGAGCCGGGGACGGGGCGTCTGCGTGTCTGGGGAGCAGGACACTGGCCACCTGGCCCCTTGAGAGCAGCCGCGCTGTGGTAGTTCTCTCCCACCTCCCCCGAAACCTTCTAGATTATTCCATGAGAAAACCAAACACAAGGAGCCAGTGAAAGCCTTTTTCAGAAGACAACCTCCTTTCTTTTGAAAAGTCGGAGGCGTTCCCTTTTCCTTGTTCCGTGCAATTTCATGAAGGTGCAGCCGCCCTCCGCTGCGGGAAATGCTGGGCTCTCGGGGTGGGGCTCGCGGGTGGGGCGCCCTGGGGCCCTGTGCTCATGGCTGCTTCTTACGGCTGCTCGGGCCTCCCAGCCCTCAAGCACGTGGCGAGCCCTCAGGGCGACACACTCGCGGGACCTCCGGGGCTTAGAAAGAGTGTCCCGTGTCCATCAGGACGTTGGGGTACCATCCTGCCCTGACACGCGGAGTGAGGCGCGGCAGCATGGGTGACCGGGCCGGACACAGGGCGGGCGCCGCTCGCAGGCCAGCCAGGACCAGCGGGAGAGGGGAGGTGGGGAGTGACGCTCACGGGGCTGCTTCTCGTTGCCACGGTGAAAATCGTCTAAAATCTCCTGGAGGGGGGGCGTTGCACGTTTCCGTGACGATGCTAGAAGACATTCAGGTGAACGCTTTAGATGGGCGAGTTTATGGCACGTGGATTGTATCTCCACATAACTGTTTAAAATCGTGAAGCATCTCATCAGTGATTCTTACGGAAAGTACACGCGCCTGTGATCATGTTTTGGATACACTGGGTTGTGGCGTTTCGGTTTGGGAGGATGGAACATTCCGGTCCCGCAACAACGTGAATGTGCTTCCATGCTGCCGAGCTGTGCACTTAGAAGTGGTTAAAATAGTACATTTCGTGTCATGAATATTTTACGACACCAAAAAAGGAAACACCCCGGTGGCGTGGCCCTCCCCGTGGCGCTCACGTGTCCCATGGAGAGTTCCCGCGTCGTGCGCGCTGTCAGCTGTCCTCACCTGCCGGGGTGGGGGGCGCCAGGCCCCTGTGCTTCCCCAGGCCTGACGGCCAGCCCGCCCCAGAGCCTCCGAGCAGAGGAGTAGTGCCTCGTCCTAGTGGTGCAGCGGTCGGAAACCGGTGGCTCTCTGTCGTGGAAGCCCTGCGTGAGGCTGACAGCTCCCGTCTGGACAGAGGCGCTGGCCTCTCGGGACGCCTGGGGGAAGCTCTTCTCCCGGCAACGTGGGGCAGGAAGAACAGGGGCCCCGTGGGAAACCCCAGGCCCCACGTCCAACACCCCGACCAGGGCCAGCCGGCTGGTCTGCCGAGGGGCTGGCATGGGGCGGGGCGAGGGGCACGGCCACAGAAATCAGGGAGACCTTGCTGCCATCCCGCTCCCACACGGGGCAAATCTGGAACCTTCTGGAAGGCTCGGCCTCCTTGCCCCATGGGGTTTAGCAAGGACAGCAGGGACAACCCGTTTGGCCGGCCGGCCAAGCTGCTGTGGTCATTTTCCCATTCCTGCATGTTGGGGGCAACCGGCTGGCTCGCAGACACCCCACCCGGAGTGCTGGGCCCCCGGCCGTGTGAGGAGCAGCCCCAGACCATCTGTCCGATAGAAAACAGATGGCCCTTCTTCCTCCAGAGCCCGTGGACCGGGAGCCCGGGGGATGCTAGGCACTGGTCCGGGGAGGCCGGGACCCCCGCTCCACATTCCAAGACACACAACTGCTTCCTGTCGGCGTCTTAGCCCAGGAAGGAAGTCTGTGCGGCCCCCCGACCCCCGCCTTCCCACCAGATGCACAGCCACGGCCCCCCAGATGCAGCTGCCTCCTCGCCAGACCCTCGGCGACCCCCTTACTGACAGGCCCTGGGAGGTCTTGGCCCCTCATCTCCCTGCCCAGGGAAGCTGGCTGCCGGGAGGACGGTTGCCACTGTGTCTCCACTCAGCGCTGCGGACGTCCATCATCAGGGAAGGCCACCACGTCCCCCCGGACACACGGCTGGCCCCAAAGACGGTCGTCTCTCCCCCAGGTCCCCTTGCCTCCCCTGTGGGCTGGCGCCGGTGCTCCTGACCTGTCTGGGTCCCACTGTCCCATTGCCCCCCGCCCTGGGCCTTCTCCCTTCTGTGTCTTGTTGTCCCTCTCTCTGGTCACTCAGCGAGCTTGGGGGCCAGCCCCAGGGCCCCAGAGAGCTCCTAGCCCGAGGTCCCTCTCCCCGAAGCCAGGCCTGACCCAAAGTGTCCAATGCCCCTCTGCCCACCTGCCACCTCCTTCCCCTCTGTCAGGGGTCACCCAGTGTCAGGCATCTGTTCACCTCCTGGGACGCTGTGCTAGGTCTCCTCAAGGTTCATGTCTACCCAAAACCTCAGAAAGTGACCTTATTTGCCGATGTCTCAGTGTTAAGATCAGTCGGGATTCGGGGGGTCCTAAATCCAGTGATTGGCATCCTTACAAGAAAGGAGGAGGAAGACAGACACACAGGGAGGACAGCCGCATGATGACAGAGGCAGAGCCCCAGGGATGAGGCCATAAGCCAAGGGGTGCTGGCCACACTGGAAGCTGGGCAAGGCGGGAGGGACACTCCCCGGGGTCTCCGGAGGGACTGCGGCCTGCCACGGTAGACCTGGCTTCCGGGCCCCAGACTGAGAGGGTGAGTTTGGTCTGTGGCACTTTGTTTCGGCCGCCATGGGACCAAGAGGCCGCCCAGCCCACCCTGATCTGGGCTGCTGGGTCTGAGTGTGTTCACGCCACACAGAGCCCTGTGACCGGCTATAAGGTAGAGGAGAGTGGGGGCGCGTGAGGGTGTGGGCGTCACCCCCACACCCCTGTCGGCCGTCTGCCAGGTGGCTCCAGGCCCTTGGCTCCCCGCATGCTCGTGGGAGCTCTTGGCCTGGATGAAGCCTCTCCCTGAGGGGCGCCCCTCTTGGCCCCCACAGCCCACTCCCCTGGCAGCCGCTGAGCAGAGCCTCCTGTTTTAAATTGCCGCCTGGTTGGGTTCCCACTGCCCCCCCCCCACCCAGCGGCCCCCCTGGCTTGGCAGCGAGGTGTCCTGGTCTGTTTTTCCAGCGGGCGTGGGCCAGTTGGAAAATGACCTCAGAGGGGTGGGGAGGCCAGGGAGGCCTGGGGGAGCTCAGAGGGCATCCCGGGGGCACGGCGGGTTCCCACGCTGTGGGCCGGGTCGGGGTCTGCTCCCAAGAACTGTGCGCAGGGTCCCTGGGATTCTGTGATGTAGGGGTCACCCGCATTCCCAGCCCCATTAGAAGACCCCTTGTCACTGCGGCTCTGTTTGGCTCCCTGTCCCTGGGCCATGCCGACGGAGGTCTGTGTGGAGGAGATTGGCGGTGGGCTCTGCTCCCACGGCCTGGACACCTGAGCTCCGGACACAGCAGAGGAGGAGGGACTGACTGTGCCACCAGCTCAGCAGGGCCGAGGGGCCGTGTAGGCCGTGGGACAGTAGGGCCAGAAGCTGTGGCTCTGGGCCATGGGTAAGGGCCAGGTGGCTCAGGGACAGGATGACGGTATTGATAAGAATGGCCTTCAGTCAAGGGCCTGCCAGGAAAGAGAACTCCCTCCCCAAGGCATTTACTGCACCCAAAGGGAGCAGAGTGACCTCCTGATGGGCTGCAGAGGAGGGGCCACACCCTGGCGGGAAGGATGGATGGTGGAGGGGAGCTGGGGCCCAGGCCTCGATGCTGGGACATGATGGGTAGAGAGCGGACAGGGGTCCCCATCTTCCCCCACCTCAGGCTCAGCTGCCCAGGTGCTCAGAGAGTTCAGGGAGACGCCCCAGACAGGTGCCTGAGATGAAGCCAGGAGGTGAACCCAGGTGCCCAGCCTCAGCTGCCAGGGGCCCCCCGGCTTGGTGGACAGAGAGGGACAGACCACCAGGTGGAGGGAGGCAGCTCCCCGGGTTGGTAATCCATGGCAATCGTGGGGTTCCTTGGCCTGTGGCCGCATCACTCCGATCTGTGCCCCTCCCCTGGGTCCGTGTCTCCCTTCCGTCTTTTATAAGGACACTTCTCATTGGATTTAAGGTCCATCCCTGGTAATCCAGGAGGATCTCAATTAGAAATCCTTGACTTAATTGCATCTGCACTCAGATCTTTTTCCAAATATGGTCATATTCACTGGTTCTGGTGGACATGAATTCTGTGGGACACCGTTCAGCCCACTGCAGCTGGGCACACAGTCAGGTCCCAGAGATGACAGGAATTGGAACCCACTGTGTTTTTCCTGTCCCCAAGGCCCCTCAACATCACTGAGCAGAGGTTGCTGCATGACTTCCAAATCCTTGCAAGAAAGAGTTCAGAGCAAACTTTTGGGTCATGTGCCCACCTGTAGAACCATCCACCGAAATCAAAGGGCAGGGTTAGGGTGATTCAGGGTTTGCTGTTTTATCCCCTGGCTGGTAGCTCTGCTCCTATGAGTCCCTGACAGCCAAAAGAAGGGAGTTGAAGGCTGTTTGCCTCCCAGGCCCTATTAACCCTGTTCATCCACCTATCCATCCATCTGTATGTCCATTCATCCTTTTATCCACTTGACCATCCAACCATACAACCACCCACCCAACTCCCCATCCATCCATCCATCCATCCACCATCCATCCATCCATCCAACCATCCATCCATCCATCCATCATCCCTCCACCCACCCACCTCCCCTACCATCCATCCATCCATCCATCCACCCACCCATCTATCCACCCACTCACCCATCCATCATTCATCCATCTACCCATCTGTCAGTCTGTTCACTCATCCACCCACCCATCCATCCGTTCACCCATCTCTCCACCATCCATACATCTTTATGTCTATTCATCCTTTTATCTATCTGTCTATCCATCTATTTGTCCATCCCTCTTTGTGTTTGACCTTGGATGAATGATAAATGGGAGGGGAAGTGAGCCCCAGCAGGCCTCACAGTTCTCCCTCCTCGCCAGGGCTTCAGCCTCCCTGCTGGCCACCAGGCATGCCGCCCAGACCACAGCTGTGGGCTCTAGTTGGGAGTGTGGACCTGCTGGCTCCTGTCACTGCAGCTGAGAAGTGTTTCCAGTTTATAGCAGTGTAATTACTCACCCTGCTTTGGACAGGGGAAAGCTCCAGGAGGGCTGATGTGTCTGCTGGTCCAAGCTGATTAAGACCAGGGAGAGGGCAAGATCAGCTGGACAAAAGGTGGTTTGGGCAGGAGTGGACAGGCGAGGAGGTAGCTGTGAAAGGGCAGGGGTTCCAGGTCAGGAACACTCCCATGGGCCCCTGGCATCCACTGGTCCAGACCGTGCTTGGGCTTGAGGAGGCAGTGCCCATCTGGGTGGGCGCCTGGAGCCTGCGGCGTGGGCTTGGCTGACGAAGGGCTGCTGCTGGCCAGGGTGGTCGGATAGCCAGGGCCCTGGGAACCCAGTGAGGGGGCACTAGGCCCAACGTGAGACCAGCTTCGTGGCAGGCGTGCATGCCCAGAGGATCTGGACAGAGGCCTGGAGGGGCCTGGCTCTGAGTGGAAGCCACCAGGGGTACAGTGACTGACACCCTCTGACCCCAGCTTGACATTGTCTCCCCCAATGTCAAGCATGGGGCCGCCCCATTCCAGACGGTCCTATGGAGGTGAACCTCAGGGTGCTGTGCACCACCAGTGGGTTATGGGGGAAGGGTGGGCCACAGGGCGCTGCAAGGAGCTGGGGGCCTTGGCTTGGGGTGGGGCCCTGCTTTGTGGAGGTACATGGGGAGGAAGGGGATGCTTGGCGAGGGCTGGACCTAGGTGACCACATTGCCTCCCTCACACTCCCGACTTCCCTGGGAAGTGTGTGTGGGTAAACGGAGGCTCAGTGCCATGTAGGTAGGAAGTGGTGGGGCCCACATTCTCAGCCAGCCTGTGTTGCAGCAGTGGACAGAGGCCAGTGAGGAGGCAGGGGCAGTTGGCCAGGCCAGAGCCCTGTCCCGGAGACCCCCAAGGCAGCCACCAGCCCAGAGAGGGAGTGAGCTGGTCAGCGGCCTCGCCCAAGGTCCTACCAAGCCCACGTGAGCTCGGGGCAGTGGCCCGACATCTCCCACCCCCTGGCGTGGGCTACAGTGGACAACGGGGCTCTGTTTAGAGTTGGATGAGTGGGCGCTGGGGGGGGAGGGGAAGAGCCCAGAGGGGTCAGAAGGGGCCAGTGTTGGGCAGAGGGGCTTGCCTGCCCACCCGGCATTAACCCCTTCAGGCCGGGCCAGGGGTCAGGGCAGGGTGGGCCAGCTCCCCGGTGCTCCTGGGTGTGCACAGCGGGTCCCGGGGGCGGGTCTTAGCTTACCCACGGTGTGTGGGGGCTGTGGGAGGAGAGCCAGCTTCTTCCTTCACTGGGCCCGCCCCTTCCAGGCGCGGTCTGCATTTATGGAGGTCTTCTGTGGTCCCTATTAACCCCAAAGCCATGGGTGTGGGGCCATGCTCTCTGCCCTGAACGGGGGACCCTGAGGGGATACGGCCAGCCCCCCCTCAGCCCTTCCCTCAGCTCCTGCTGCAGAAGGTCCCCAGGTAAAGGCACATAAACACCCTGGCTTCCCCCTCATTGGCTGCCGCCCCATCTCCACCTCCCCACGCCCCTGCAAACAAGCTCTGGGCGCTCCTGCCTTGTCTGCGGTCTGGGGGGGGGGGCCCTCTCTGGGACTCTCGCCCAGGGGCTCGCAGGGCTGAGCAGTGGGCATCCCCGCTTCCCGCTGAGTGGCTGCTCTTCACGGGGTCTTGGAGCGGGGAGGGGGCTAGGAAGGCGGTCTGTCGGGCTGGCCCCCACCCTCGTGAACCTCAAAGCCGGGGGTTGGGGGAGACGCCCTGGCAGGGAGGGTTGTCAGTCCTGGGGCTGGGGCTGTGTGTCAGGCAGCTGCTGGGGGGAGAGGTGGACCCCTGGGCGGAGGAAAGCCCCCGGCAGCCCTAATTCATTCCAGCGTTGCCACCCAGAGCATGGGGCCGCCCCATTCCAGACGGTCCTGTGAGCTCTGCACACTTGTAATTAGAGCCCCCCCCCCGCCCCGTACCAGCCTGGGGCTCCGGCCCAGCAACTTCCGAAGGAAGCCCCCCACCCCACCGTCTGTGGGGAAAGCCGGGAATTCTGGAGGTGCGGAAACGAGGAGGGGGCCGGAAAGCAGAGCCGCACAGGGGCAGGGGGGCGGGCAGCTGAGAGAGGGATCTGCCCGAAGAGGGTTTCCACAGCGGCCTTGCCCTCCCTGTGGTGGTTTGGGCGTTCGTGGCCCTGGGGACTTGGGACAATTAGGTACAGCCGTTTGTGGTTTTCCTCGGCGATTGCCAGCTACAGCCCATGACCGAGAGGGATGGAAGCCAGCGGGGTCCGGGAGGGTCCCGGTTCAGGCCTGGCCGCGGCCCCACGTGAGCGGTTTCTGCTGTGAGGTGGAGGGGGTGGTGCTCAGCCCCGGGCGCCCCCTCTCCTGCCCCACCAGGCAGGCGACCTCAGCAAGCCCCTCGGCCCCCCGGGACTTGCGTGTCCTTCCCACCTGTGGGTGGCCATGGGCTCGCGGAGGTTCTCAGAGCTGCTGGGTGGCGGCGGTGGGGATCTCGTACCACGGCCACCTGCCAGGGTCCAAGGCGGATAAGTCAGGACCTGGATCAAGGGGCACGGGAGTGGTGGTCGCATGCCGGGGATTGCCCACTGCGTGCTCAGCCCTCATTCTGGGGCTGCCGTCCTGGTCCCCACCACTTGTGACCCCACAGTCGCCCTGGGGCTGTGGTCTGCAGGATGAGGTCCATGTCCAGTCGGGGGGGAAGTCAAATCTGAGCCCAAGTCGGCTGGGCCCAAAGCTTGACCCTGGTGACTTTCCCTGGGAGCAGGGCTCAGTCAATACTCTGTGTGTGGACTCATCCAGGGTGACAACAGAACCCACTGGAAGAAATATGGCCTGATTCCCTCCGCAGTAAAGGAAGAAGCAGTGGAGTTCCTGACCAGCAGTGGTCATTCATGGTGGGAGCTTTAGCACGGGAGGACGGTGAGGGCCAATTTGGGGGACCCGGTAGCCCCAGGCAGCTGGGTTCTTGTCCTCAATTATCTCCTACCTTCTTAGGCCGCCGGCCCCAGGGAGGGTGTTCTGACCTGCCCAGCAGCTGTCAGCTTCAAGGTCAGGAGCTCGACTGTGGCTCCGTCAGACACCCAACAGTCTGAGGTCCTGGGGCTATGGCTTCAACATGGGAATTTGGGGGGACACAGCTCACCCCACAGCAGCACCCGTGGGTGACAGATACGCCCCACTGCACGTTTTTGCCCTTGCTCTGGCCTTTGCTCTCCTGAGGCCATCTTCCCGGAAAGCCGCCCCCGACCCTGGCTGATCCATCCTGCAGACGCAGCAGGACCGGGAGGGAGGCGCCTCTCCCGCAGCTCCGTCTGCCGGGACCTGGTGAGAGCGCCCACCGTCCCTTCACGCGCATTTCCCCGTGAGGCTGAAGGGCGTGCCCCCTAGAAGCTCCCGTCGGCATTCCCCAGCTCCGCCCGCCCCAGCTTAGGGCTCCAACAGAAGCACGGGCTGCCAGGGAACATTCTGGAGAATGGCTGCCCTCCCTGGGAACGTGCACACAGCACCTGGGGCTCCCACTCATTCACTCCCATGCATCTGTTCATTTGTTCATTCGCAAAGGGCCCACTGTGCGCCACGCCGTGACCACAACCCCCATCGCTGCCTGCCCCTCGTGCCCACAGCTGGGGCTGCGCTGGGTCCCTGAGTTGGCGGGAGCCTCCGGATGGCCTAGAGCCCCAAGCTCCCTGGAAGGGCCCCACATCCAGCTTTTCTCACGGCGGCCTGCAGAGGCACAGCCTCTCGGATGGGGAAACTGAGGCAGGGGGCCAAGCGACGTGCCCGGTGTCAGAAACAGAAGGCGGTGGAGTCAGGATTCCAGCTGATGAGTCTGGGGTCTTCGGCTCCAGTCCTTCAGAACGGACTCCCCGGGACGGTCCCATGCAGTTGGACGGATACCCCGAGTTTGTGCAGGCCAGACACCACCATGAAAGCTGCTACTGTGCTCTGGGGGGCTTGGGCCCGAATCCTGCTCTGCCTCCAGAGAACCGGGTCCCCGAGGGTGGGACAGCCCACCCCCTGAGACTTTCTTTGAGTCAAGAGGTCGAGAGGAAGGCTCCTCCCCGTGCCGTGGGGGGCAGGACGGCCGCGGGCAGGGCTCAGAGACGTGAGGCCACCTGGCCAAAGCCACAGAGCTGGTGGCAAAGCTGGACCTTCTTGGGTCCTAAGGAAGCGGAACCCCGCGTGAGAGGAGATGTGGCCTGCTCCGTGGGAGCCTGGTGGGGGGACATCACGGGTTGTAGACCAAGGGCCACGTACGTGCACAGCTCCACGGATGCTCTGGAGCCCGGAGGGTCCCGGGTCTCCTGGGGCCCGGAGGCTGGAAACTTCCTTCTGAGACCACAGCCAGGCTGGCCCCACCACAGTCCCAACGTGTAATTAGGGAAGTGGGCTTGCGGCTGGGGGACCGCAAGCCATGGTGTTGTAAGCTGAAGACGACGTCAGCCAGGCACCCTGCCAACCCAGAGGGTGTTCCCCCCGACACCTGGGCTGAGGGCTGAGTGTGCGGGCTCCAGGCTCAGGGCTCTGGGGCCTGGGACCTGGGGTGCC
>NW_022589736.1:1811366-1823190 GCF_004348235.1 Phoca vitulina | reverse complement strand
CTAGCCCCCACCTCCTGCCCTGAGGACTCCTCCTCAGCCCCCACCTTCTCCCTGGGCCCCCTTCCCCCATCACTGGCTCCTTCATCCTCTGAGGCCTCCTTTTCTGGGCTCTCCTTGCCCCCAGCCCCTAGGTAGAGGAGTGGTGACCCATCCACCAGGCAGGGGACATAAGCAGGTGTCCTTAGCTCTGGCTACATCTCTCCAGAATGTGTTCCTCTTCCCAGCGGAAGCTCTGTCCCCATTACAAACTCACTCTGCGTTCCTGTCCCCAGCCCGGAGGACGCCTGTTCTGTTGTCTGTGTCTATGCACTGGACTGTTGAGGGACCTGACGTGAGTGAAATCATGCGGTATTTGTCTTTCTGTGACTGACTTCCTCAGTGTCATGGCCTCAAGGTTCATCCTGCCAGAGCAGGCGTCAGACTCTCTTCCCTTTTCGGGGCTGAACCGTAGTCCCCATCGGATGGACCACAGGGTGTGTATCCTCCCAGCCACTGCTGGGCATCCGGGGGGCCACACACCAGCTTTACAAGTAAAATCCCATTCAGTCCTCAGAACGCACCGATCCAAGGGGGACAGTTTATTCCCAAACCAATACAAGGAAATCGAGACTCAGAGAGTATGAGAACCTCACTGAAATCATGGGCTGGCCCAGGGAGACACTGCACATCCGTGGACAGCCAGAGCCCTTCCCGGTGGGCCCCGCCTGGTTGTGCCCTGCTCTGTGCCCTGTCCCTCCCTGTCCGTCTGTCTGTCTATCTGTCCCTCCCTCCCTCCCTGTCTCTCTGTCTCTGTCTGTGTCTCCCTCCCTCTCTCCCTGTCTGGCCCCCTGTCTGTCTCTCTGTCCCTTCCTCCCTTCCTGTCTGTCTGTCTGTCTCTCCCTCCCTCCTTGTCTGTCTGTCTCTCTGTCCCACCCTGTCTGTCTGTCTCTCCGTCCCTCCCTCCCTGCCTGTCTGTCTGTCTCTCCCTCCCTCCCTCCTTGTCTGTCTGTCTGTCCCACCCTGTCTCTCCATCCCTCCCTCCCTGCCCGTCTGTCCCTTCCTGTCTATCCCTGTCTCCCTCCCTCCCTGTCTGTCTGTCTGTCTCTCCCACCCTCCCTCCCTCCCTGTCTGTCTCCCTGTCTCTCCGTCCCTCCCTCCCTGCCTGTCTGTCTGTCCCTCCCTGTCTGTGTCTCTGTCTCTCCCACCCTCCCTCCCTCCCTGTCTGTCCGTGTCTCCCTCCCTCCCTCCCTCCCTGTCTCTCTGTCCCTCTGTCCCTCCCTCCCTGTCTGTCTGTCTCTCCCTCCCTCCCTCCCTGTCTGTCTGTCTCTCCCTCCCTCCCTTTCTCCCCCCGCCCCCCCCCCGCCCCCATCTCTGTAAGCCCTAGGAACAGAGGGTGTGTTCGCCGGCTTCTCTGTTGTCTGGCACCCAGTGGCGGTGCCTACGTGTAAACCAGACGGGATCCCGTAGCCTTGGCCAGACTGTCCATCCTCATACATTTTCGATGCTCCCTGCTCTCTTCACTGGGTGGCTACGATCGTCCCACACACATATCAGGTTTTCCTCCCTCCCGATCACCCTGTGTCACCCTGCGCTAGAACCTGACCACCAAGGTCCCCTGCCCCGGGCCTGTGATGTGAAGCCAGGTTCTCCCCGACACACGCCGCTGGCTCCTGGGGAGTCACGCGTGCTCTGCGGGCAGAGGGAACGTGCCGCACACTTCACCAAGAGTGCTCGCGTCTGGGGTCCAGAGCATCAGGAACTTGGCGGTCTGCTGAGCTCTCCGAGCCCCGAGCTCCCAGAAAACAATGATAGTTAATAAACCCACCCATTCATGTGTCGACCAACGGTCAACCCACAAGGACCACCTGCCCCCACATCTCAGCGTCCTCAGGTGTCCCTGCACGGACGAGTGAGCTGTGTCCATGATTTCTGGCCGTGGCCTCAGGCTTATAAGAGAATCTGAGCACAATTTTACCACTATGGTATCTCTCATTTTCTTGGGGCATTTCTGTGTTTTTACTGTCTTTCAGCGGCCCTCACTTGGAACTTGTCTTTGTGCATGGTGTGAGGTAGGGATCTAACGGCACACGTTTTTCCGGGGGGGACAGTGTCCCACCAGTTGTGGGATCCATGCCTTCACCTCACTGATGCCCAGTACGCCATGTTACCCCACACTCGAGTTCACTGCTCTGTTCCGTCAATTCCAATCAACCCACAAGAATGAATTTAATCAGCCTGGTTATGCACGACTCCAAAACAGCTGGTTAATTCAGTGAAAAGAATCGCACACCAGATGTTGGCAGATCATGTAACCAAATGGCCGGGTCTCTAGTTCCAGTTTCAGCCGGGGATGTTCATGGCCACTTGTTTACCGATTTACTCGGCGGCACCAGCTGAACGCCTCCGAGTGTTGGGCGCTGGACTAGGCTGTGGGGACAAGCAGGAAGGCAAATGCATGCACGAGGTCCCCGAGGGGCAAGATGACACGGTATGGGTGTGCGCGGTGATCAGGGAGGCTCCTCAGAGGATGCGACGGACGGAATGTTCACGCTCCCCCCAGACTCTGATGTTACATCCTAACTCCCAAGGTCATGTGTCAGGAGGTAGGGACTCGGGGAGGTGATGGGGTCGTGAGCCTCATGAACGGGATTAGTGTCCTTCTACAAGAGCCGCCTCCCATGAAGAGGACACAGCAAGAGGTCAGCAAGCAGGTTCCCACCAGACACTGAACCTGCCAGCACCTTGACTTCCAGCCTCCAGAACTGTGTAAAATGTTTGTTTATTAAGCCCCCTGAGTATGGCAGTTTGTCATGCCAGCCCGAACGGACTAGGTCAGAGGAGGTGGCCTTTTTGACTGGATTTGATGGATAAGACAGAGCTCACGTGAAAAGATCTAGGGTAGAGGAATTCCAGGAAGGGCAAGTGCAAAGGTCCTGCGGCAGGGATAGGCTTCATGGTAGGTGGGGCTGGAGGGAGGGAGGCAGGGTGAGTGTTTTGGGGAGGCGAGAAGCATTGACTCCATGGAGCAGAAGATCTGGGAGGGCAGCAAGGTTGCTGCACCATCCTGCTCACCACGTAACATCCCAGGTGTGGCTGCAATGACCCCAGAGCTCCTTCTTCATGGTGGGAAACCCCAGGTGAGAGAAAGGTGGATCTCCTGCCCCAGGATTCCACTGACCCAAGTCTGGGGGTCCTTGTCACAGCCTCCCCAGGAGGCCTGTCCCTTCCTGATGCCTCCGGTGCCCCCCTCCTTCAGCTGTCCAGTAAAGCCCTAACACCTGAGCCCTGTCCCCACGGTTGGACCCCAGCCCACCCCAGCCCAGCACATGGGCTGCATGTGCACCCCAACATGATGAGGGGCTTTCTGAGGCTGCCGTCTGGCCCGAGCACATCTGCCTAAACCTCTCACTCAAAAGCCAAACCCCACGTCTACCCTTTACCCAGAGCTGCGGTCACTGTGCAGCATGGAGCCCCCGTGTCCAGGGGCTCACAGTGTCTGGACAGAGGCACCCCAGGCACCGGGAGCTGAAGATGGCACGGCACCCTCTGTGGCCCCAGAGCCAGCCCCCGGGGCAGCTCAGGGCAGCCCTGGGCCGCTGTCCGCACACCCGCCGGAGGAACAGTGAGGCCCTGCCTGGGGGTCCGGCTTCTGCCTGTGCCGGGGACAGGGCAGTGGGCCTCCAGCCCCCAAGCTGTGGTCCAGTCAGGGTGGGGCACCCTTGGGCCTTGGGGGGCGTCAGGTTGTCCCCCCCAGTCCTCGTGGAGCCGCAGGGCATGACGGGAGTGCGGGTAATTGGGCTCTGGCTGTGATTCGGGCTCCGTGGGGGGAGGCTGGCGGTGGGGGAGCGGGTTTGCTCAGCATTAGGCCTGGCTCCGCTCCGCCGGCTGTGGAATTCCCTGTCTGATCTGTCTCCAGATTGGCCCAGGAAGAAATTGGGGGAGAATTGATTTGTGCCACATCCAGGCGACCACGGGTGGGGAGCGCCCGCCCCATTCCCCCGCCCACCCCTCTCTTCGCCCTCCCCGCACGCCCCTGGCCAGCCTGCTGGCGCCAAGAAAGGTGGGGCCAGGAATGGCGGTTGGGGCCTGACCATGGGGGGTCCCGGTTGCCCCTCAGAGGCAGGAGACCAGCAGGGTCTCCTGGGGGTGACACTCATCACATGGGGGCTCCATCTGCCAGCCAGCACCAGAGACAACGCTCACACCCTGGCCTGGGCACCCCAAGGACGGGGACATGCGTGGTGGGAGCATGTTGAAGACGCCCCTTCCTAGAGCCCAGGCAGCCGAGGGGGGGACGGAAGGATGCCACGGCTCCAGGCTCCACTGCCCTTCCTTGGACTCTCACCGCCTGCCTAGACTGGCCACAGGGAAGAGAGGGTAGTCTCAGGCAGGCTTCCTGGGAGGAGGCAGCCCGGAGCTGGTGCCCATGGGGCAGGCAGGGCTGGGTGAGCAGGGCGAGGAGGAAGGAAGGATGCCTGGCAGGAGTGAGGCCTGCAGGGCCCCAGCCAGGGCCACGGGACGTTGGGCTGGGCTGTGGGGAGGCGGTGGTTCTGCGGGCCAGGCCCTGGGTGGGCAGCCCTCAGCCGGCTCAGGAGCCTGGCTCCAGCGTCAGTGAATAAACGTGCTCTTCCCACAGCCCCGCGGCATCCACGCCGTCCACGCCGCCCCACGCCCAGCCAAGCTCTCTCCATCGCCTGGGACCTCTCTCCCGGACACCCTGGCTTCCCTGAGTGTGCCAGTCAGCCCAACAGGCTGGCATTGTGCACGGAGTCCTTCCGGGCTGCCAGCCCCAGGGGGTCCCTCTCGGCCAGGCCCAGGCCCAGGGGCCGGCGGAGCCAGCGGGAGGCCCGGCTGAGAGGCCGGGCAGGGAGAGGCACCCGAGGGGTTTGGCTTCAGAGCCAAGCAGCTTGGTGCCTTTCTGGGCTGGCGGGCGAGGGGTGCTCTGCACGGAGTCAGCCCCGCTTAGGCAGCTCGGGGGGCAGCACAGGAGTCCCCAGGACTGTCCTCCTCAGGAGGAGGCCCAAGCGGGACTTCGCCGAGGACGGGCCATCCCACACCGACCCTGCAGTGCCGCCCTGAGACACGGGCGGATCTGGGCCTTGGGTTCTCATCTGTGAAATGGGGCCGTACGAGTTCTGGTCAGCTTCCCAAGGCCACTGTGCAGAGCTGCCATGGGCAGGTGGCTTTGTGTCCACAGCAGGGGCTGGGCCGCAGGCAGCCATGAGTTCCTGTCCCTGCCCCTGCAGCCCCAGGGGAGCCCAGGCCCATGGCCAGGTTTTATTTTGAGTCAGATCCTGCAGTTGGGGCTGACTATTCCCACCTCTCGCCTCTGTCACATCCCGTACAGTAAACAGCGTTCGCTCGAACCCCTTGTTTGCAGCAACAACAGCACCCACAGCAGCCGGGAGGCCCTGGGGGCTCTGGAGGGCGGGCCGCCTGCCGGCTGCTCTGCGCACAGGGCGGGTCTGGAGGGCAACCTGACCCCGGACCCCCGGTCTGGCCGGGGAGCCGTGCTGGAACTGGCCCGGCCGCAGGTTGCCGGAGGCCTGCCTGACTGTCAGCCTGGCTGCAGCCGTCCTAATGCCACCGCTGGGGGCTGGAGGCCGGCGTCACCCCCACATGAGCTCCCCGCCGGTGCAGGGGCGCAGGGGGCCAGGCGGGGAGCCAAGCCCCAGCCTCGCAACCTCGCTGGAGCGGCCAGCCCAGGGTCCAGCCCCGGGCAGCTGGGCGCTGGCTCACTGCCCCATATGAGAGGCCTAGTGGTGGGAGCAGGGCTGCGCGTGGAGGCGGGGGCCACGGAGGGGGCCACCCAAAGCCCTCCTGAGCCCCCGACCCCCCACTGGCTGGGGAGGGGGCATCCCAGTGAGAGCTGGGGGGCTGGGGGGTGGGCCCCAAGGGCGCAGGAGGTCTTTCTGGTTGTGCTCCAAGAGGAAGGGCTGGTCAGTCCTGCCGGGGCCCTGACCCCAGACCGGCCTGCCTATGGGTTAGCTTATGCCAGGCCCTGAGCCACTCTGGGGCGGTTTGGGTGCTCTGTCCCTTCTACGGATGGAGAGACTGAGGCACAGAGAGGGGTTACCACCATCCAAAGCCAAATGGGGGTGTGAATCTCAGGCCTGTTCTGGCCCAGGGGCCGCCCTCAGCCGTGCTTGGCTCCTGGGGGCCCTCCCTCTCATGCTGGGCCCATGTCCTGCCCCTTCTGCCTCTTGCCACCTCCAGGAAGCTGCCAGGACTGCTCTGCTCGGAGCCAGCCCACCGTCTGCAGCCCCAGGCACTGCCCAGGCCGCAGTGTCAGCATCCAAGTCCTGGGTGCGGCTGGGCACTGGCCCGGAGCCCACAGCGGGGTGAGGCCGCCCCACCACATGCTGTCCAGGCCAAGCGGGCGGGGCTGGGGTCAGGAGAATGGTGCCTTCATGCTGCAGGCCCCGCTCTGTGTGTGCTGTGCGCTGGCCCAGCCCGGCCCACCCGTGCCCCCTCCCCGCCAGTACCCGCGGTGCCCTCCTCCGCTCGCGCGGCTGGCTGCAGGGCCTCCCCGTGTGGGACCAGGCAGCCACCTGCTGCCCACAGCCGCAGCCACACAATGGGGCCCTTGTGAGCGGGCAGCCAGCGGGCAGCGCCTCCCGGCCCACCCCGGGCTCAGAGCCCCGTTGTGCGGTGGGGGGGCTGCCCGGGTCGGGCAGCACGGAGCGGGACAGGCAGGCCCCACCCGTCCTGGGCCACAGCAAAGCCGGGCCCTGTGCCCCCAGCCCCGTATGGCTCGGGTGCCAGCGCCCCACTGAGGTGGGGGGCATATCCAGGAGGAGAGCTCCATGCCGAGGGCCCCTTCCTGCGGCGTCTCGGGCCACTGTCCATCCCTGGCTTCCCTCTGCTCCGCAGACCTCAGGCTCCTGACAGCCGAGAGGTGTGGTGTGGATGCGAGAGCTGCGCCAGGCATCGTCCTGCTGTGCAGGAAGGGGTCTCCAAAGAGCCTGCTGGGTGCTACTCTGGGTACAGGTACCAAGCTGAGGGGGGCTGGCTGTGTCCCCATTGGGAGGCCTGGGTGCATCTGGCCTAGGACACAGGGTTCAGAGGCTCAGAGTGGTGTTGCTACACCCGGGGGTGGGGGTGTGGCTGTCCTGCGATCCTGCTGACCATCCCACGGTGGTCACTCAGAAAGACCAGGCAGCTCCTTTAGGCAAAGAGCCTTTCAACACTGAGGTTCTTGGAAGCTTAGACCCCACAGGTCCTCAGAGGGGACACAGGCCCCTGGCCATCTGGGCTCTGTGGTGGGCAAGGGGGTTTATCACAGGGTCCTCTTCCCAACTATGGGATAAGGCATGTGACCACAGAGCCAACCTGACACCAAGGAGAGATGAGAACTCTCATCCCTGGAGCTCAGTGTGTGGAGGCCATCTTCCCTGGGAGAGTGAAAGCACAGAGAAGCTGAGCTGAGCAGTGGAACAGGCAGGAAAGCTGAGTGCCTGGATCCAGCCATGCCTGAAGCCATACCCAACTTCACGATCCAGAAACCTGTGCTTTTCACTGAAGTCAGGGAGACTGATGTTTCTGTTATTTGCCTCAGAGGACTTCAGGATGTTGAGCAGATCCTAGGAGCGGGAGGAGCCCTGGGGACGAGCTCAGGGCCCGTGATGGGTGAGCCTGATTCCCTTCCCTCCTCCAGGTGAACCAAGCCTCGGCTGCCTGTGGCTGTGGCCATGTGCAGCTCTGAGAAGAATCACCAACCGACTCCGGCCTAGCAGGCATCGCAGGCTGTATTCCCCCACCTACTGTAGGACCACCAAGCAGCCCCCTCCTCCTTGGGGGTCTAGAGACAGCATGTCCTGAGCAGGCAGATGTTGTGGCTTGGGGGGCTCCATGGAGGTCCTCCATTGAGCTGGGCCTGCCGGGAGGGGGCTCTGAGCAGGGGCATGCTTCTCCTTTAGCCGGCACATGGTCGCTAACCCCCATGTCTGACCCCCAAGGCCACTGCCCCCCCTGGGGGAGGCAGTCCAGTGTCTCCTGGTCATACCTGACCACAGCCTCACGGCCCCCCAGGACAACTCCAGGGGCAGCTGGGAGAAGGGGCCACAACTCTCCCTGGGCTCAGTGCCCCCTCCCACCCCACCCTTCTTCCCTCGGCCCCTGGGTGAACCCAAATTCCTAGGGTCATTTCCTGGCAAGGGAAGATTATGGGCCTGGGTCCTACTCTGGGGGCCCTTGTGGCCTCTCAGGGGGATTGCCCCGACTCGGAGGTAGGGGGTGGCCGGGGCCCTGGCTCATCACTGGTGGGGAGCTCTGTGAGGATAGTGGCCCCCCTAGGGGACACCTCACAACCCAGCTCTCCTTGATGGATTGGGGGCGATCCCTGAACTCAGGGGTTCCCTGGTGGGGGTCTTTAGGGAGCAGCCCCTGCCCTGCCTCCCACTTCAATAACCGTGCCCCCAGCCTGGCCCTGCCTGAGTGGGGGAGCCGCCCAGGACCATCCCCCGCCCCATCAGCCAGCCCCTTCCCAGCTGTTCCAGGCAGCTCTGCATCCCCTGGGGCCTTGGTAAAGCAGAGGATTTCCTCCTGCCCAGGGTCCACAGCTGCGCTCACAGGTGTGAGGGGCTGAGGGGCGGGGCGAGGTGAGGGCTGCGCACTGGAGCCCCTCCCCAGCCGACTGGGCACGGAGAGGCAGGCTGGGGGCTGCCGACACAGGTCCCAAACCCCAGTGGCCAGAGAGCCCCTGGGTCTGGGGACACGTGCCCTCATCTGACACAGAGCCTGGTGTTCAGTGACTGGGGGACTCGGGTCCCTAATCGTCTGTGAACATTTCATTTTGCACTGGGCTCCTCAGGGCTGCGTTCTTTCCTGGATATGGGGGTCACAGGGTCAGGAAGCACCCCCGCCAGCAGCGCTGAGTCCTGGGGTGGTCATGGCCCCCCGAGGGCTCCTCCCCAGGGCCGCCACCCTGCGACCGTGCAGCGCGGTGCCTGGTGCCGTCAGGGGTGCCAGAGACAGGATGCAGCCGCTGCTGTCTCCATGGGGCCCCATCCTGTCACCCCGATAACCCGGCCGGCCGGCCGCCAGCCTCTAGAAGAGCTGACAGCACCTGAGAGGCAGGCCCAGCCCCGCCCTCCTCAGCTGGTCCCCTGCGCCTCCCGCCCCCGCACCCCCTGAGCCCAGCCGTCCACTCTGCCAGGACCCCCGTGGGAGGCGAGGCCAGGCCCGGGCCGCTCGGTTCTGTCCGGGGTGGGGGCTGGGTGGGGCCAGGGAGCGCGGTCACTGCAGAGTTGTTTAAATTAAGGAGCCCTCCCTGAGAAGTCAGGGAGCCCAGAGCCCTGCGGCTCTGAACTTGATCTAGTTTTGGTGGAGATTAGCCAAGATGTCACAAGACAGGGCGGGGCCGGCAGGTGGGGGACGCGGGCAGGAGGGGGATGGTCCTGCAGCCCTTGCCGCCCCGACATCTTGGCCCACACCCGGGAGGAGCAGACCTGGCCGCGCAGGCGGCTCCGAGCCTGCTCCCTCCTGAACCCCTCCCACTTCGTCGAGGCCCCGCCCCGCCCGCCCGAGGCGCACGTGTGCTGGGCCCAGGGGTGGAGGAGCTCCGCCTCCCTGGGCCTCGGTCTCACCGCCTAGGGAACGGGACGATCTATGTCGGATTCCGGCGTGGAGAGGAGAGCGCACACTGGTGCGGCCGCCTGAACCGTGTGTGGTGTGGATGCCCCGAGCTTGTTCGTAAACGTTGCTTCTCCGAGCCTGGCGTGCTCTCTGCGAGGGGAGCGCCTTACCGCCCAATTTGGAGATAAGGGAAGCGGAGCCAGCAGCACCCAGTAGGGGCTGACCCAGTGCTTGTTCTCTGGAGGACCGTGGTGGGTGCAGCCCGGCCCAGAGCCAAGACGCTCAGAGTCTGCCCTCCGCGAGGTGAGACGCCCAAGCGGCGACGTAAGGCCTGGGCTTTGTGCCCAAAGCGCCCCGCCCACGCGTCTGGCCAGGGCACCTGAGGGGCAGGCCTGGGGGGCCCACCCGCCGCGGGTGCCGGTCAAGCCCCGTGGAGCTGCCGCTGGTCCCGGGCAGCTGTGTCCGAGACGACGGATGGTAGAGCAATCTAGCTGAAATGAAGATCTTAATAGGAAAACCACTTCTTTCGAGGGAAAACATGATCCGCGGCCAGTGGGCGCGTACACACGGGGGTCTGGAAAGGAATGAAATCCCGAGAAAGAAATGACTCCGTGCGGAGCCGCCTCAGACCTGCTGCTGAATTATTGAACTCCTGAGCGGGGAAAAGTGATAACATAAACATCCACCACTCCAGTCCCTCTCAGAAGTGAGGGGTTCCCGGAGATGGGAAATCCAGACCGTGCGGAGAGACGCTCCGTCCAAATAAAACCATCAGATATTTGTTTGAAGATGCTGGGGAGCAGCAAAGCCCAGATAAATCACCTGTTTGAAGCCAGCTAGCCACCTCGCCGCTGGGCCCTGGGCTGGAGGGGCGGCTGATGGATTGGGTGCCGCACGCAGTGACTGATGTTGCACATGCCAGGGGCTCCGAAGGGGCCGGACCTGTCTGCCTGTTGCGTCTGGCCCGGGCCTCCTGTTGTGGGGGGTGGCCTCCTGTTGTGGGGGGTGGCCTCCTGTCGTGGGGGGGTCAGGAGAGGACCAGGCTGAGGCAGTCAGAAGGCCCAGGCCCTCCTCCGTGTGCCAGGCAGCCAGGGAGTCAGCTGGAGACCCGAGGTCCCAGACCCGGGCTGCTGGGTGGCCCACTGCAGTCGGCATGTCTGACCTGCAACAAGTGCTCCCAGTAGTGGCCTGGAGCCTTGCTTTGAGCCCGAGCAGCCCCAGGCTGGGTGCTCTTTGGGAAGATCTTTCGCTCCCTCTCAGCCAGGATGGCAAACACCGCCCCCACGACACCACTCAGCGCAGCCCCAGGGCAGATATCACTAATCAAGCCCCGTGCTCTTGCAGAACGGTGGGAGCCTGAGAGGTGCACTAATCTGACCCCCTGTCTGGACCTGCTCGGGAGGAACGATGGGTCTTCCCTCTGCCCACAAGCCCTGCTCTGACCCTGCATCCACCTCAGGCCCCAGCTGCCCCCCGCTGCGTGCCATCCCCTGAAAGCTCCCACTCCGTTCCTGAAGGTCAGCCCTGTCCGGGCCCCATCTGCGGTGGGGAGCTGGATGTCAGGGGTGCCCGGTGGCTCCATGTCAGCCTCTCCCACTGGGGGGTGAGTGAAGCTGACCAGGGCTCACCCCCCCAGGGCCCATGCTGCCCAGCCCTCCCCATGTCCCCACAGAGCCTTCTCTCTGGGCCCCCAGGCCCATCCTGAGCCTGTGGCTCCCGTCCGCCACCCACCCCCCATCCCTGAGGACCACCACCCCTGGGGTTGGTCGGGGTGCAGGTTAACTCCTTCCCGCTCATAAGTGAGACGCTGGAAGGGAGGCATGGGCTCTTGAATGAGTGAAGGCCCAGCAGGCCTGGCTGGAAGAATGCAGGTGATTCTCTGGCCTTGGAGCCCCAGATGTCCACGGCAGCGCCGCCCCTGAGCAGGAGTCTCTGCTCCCAGGACAAGCCATCTGGTCAACAGTGTAGGTTTGAGCCCTCAGAGAAGCACCAGCCCTGCCTGGTGACGCTGCTCAGCTCGAGGACCACCGAGGCCCTCTGAGCCGGGTCAGCACTCACCAGTGTCAGGGACGAGGCTGCGGTCACCGCATGCCAGTGTCGGGGGCACAGGACAGCCAGTGGAGGGCTCAGAGGCAGGCCTGCCGGGCACCTCCTGGGCATTGGGCCCCAAGGGCCAGGAAGCCACTGAGCAGTTTCCTGCTGCATCCAGGGATGGACAGGGCATGTGCTAGGGTCCTGGGGCCAGTGTAAGCAGTGCTCACAAGCGGCG
>NW_022589736.1:1732044-1811266 GCF_004348235.1 Phoca vitulina | reverse complement strand
GGGGGGGGGGGGGGGGGGGGGGGGGGGGGGGGGGGGGGGGTTGGGCTTGAAAACAACACGAGTTCATTCTCTTACAGTCCAGCACCCGTCAGAGGCACCCCAAGATGGAGGGGGCCCCCTTGATCAATGTTCACAAGTGGCCCGACAGCATAGGGACCCTCTCCTGCTGTGGCTGGGAAAAACGGAATGGATGGCACAGACAGGCTAATGGATCAGGGAGGACGCTCGGTACCAGGCCTGGAGGGAGGGGAGCAGCCAGGTCTGCATGGGGGGTGAGCTCCCCAGGCTGCTCGCTGCTGTCCGCTTACTCCATGTTCCTTGGAGGAAGCTGACCTCCCTGCCCTGCAGATCTTGAACAAGGCACTCTATCTGGGTTTGCACCACTAGCCTGAAAGGGTTGGGGGGTGTGGCAGGCGGCAGAGGCCCTTCCTAGCTCTGTGGCTCGTGAGTGCTCCACGGCCTTGCCCACAGGCTGGCCAAAGGGGCCCTGGCTCCTGCTGCCACAGGCCTGAGGACCCGTGATGCCATCACAGCCCAGGGCCCCCAGGGCCTAGCAGAGGAGGGCAAGGGGTCCCTGGACCCCTGGGACTGGCCCTTGGCAGACGGGGCTGGGCCATGGAGGGCACACCTGCTCCGGGGTAGGTGGAGGCTTCCGGGCCTGCAGCTGTTGGTCCCCAGGACAGACACGGCCTCCCCAGCAACAGCTGGGCCGGAGACGAGAGGGCCAGGAGAGCCCAGAGCCCAGAACCCAGGCCGCCCCGCCTGGGGGATCAGTTACAGTGGTTGCAGATGCTTGGGGGACGAGGGCCGAGGGGGTGAAGAGGGAAGGAGGCAGAAGGAGCTAGGGGGAGGGCCAGCATGGGGGAGAGCACAGGGCTGAACCCTGCCCATGGCCCCCACCCCCCAACGTGTGACACCAGCACTCGCCCTGGATGAGAGGCCGCATGGACACAGTTCCTGGGGCTGCCCCCGACCCCCAGGGCTCACAGAAAGCTGTCTCCTTGGGGCCGTTTACTCCTGATGATGTTTGGGCCTGAATCTCTGCTCAGACACCATGGCTGACCCCACCCCTGGTGCTGGAAAAACCCCTCCCCGGGGCAGTGCGCATCCACACCCAGCAACTGCCCCCCAGCATCTTCCCGAGGCTGACATGGGCTGACCTGTGTTCTGGGGCTGAGCAGCGCTGGGGCAGGTCTGGGGGCAGGGCAGAGACGGGGCGGCCTCAGGGAAGGGCACTGCAGGGAGGGGGGTGCCTGGGCAAAGCGGGGGATGCTGACAGTTGTTGTCAGTGCCCAGGCGGGTCAGGGGGCCAGGAGGAGGCTGCCCCTGTGTGGCATGGCGTGGTCACTGGGGATCCCTTGGCCGGGGCCACACCAGCATCCCGCAGGTGCTCAGCAAATGCTCTGAGTAAGCAAGGGTCAGCGCAGTGAGCACTGACCGCGCAGCCTTGTAAACTTACTCCTGTCTTGCTTCCTGCAGCCCGAGGTTTGGGGGTCCCCATCATGACCACAGGCCAGAGCCTCCCCAGTGGCCACCTGACCACAGGAGGTCAACACCCCAGCTCCCCTCCTTCAGGCCTGAGGCAGTTGGGTGGTCAGACTCTTGCATGAACATCTCTACTCCTCTCTCTGCTGAGGAGTGAGTCAGCAGACCCTCCAGACCCACTCCAGCAGTGGGGGCATGCCCATCCTCCCAAGGGCCGGGGTCTGCACAGTCTGGCCTGCTAGCAGCCCCTGGCATCCTGGGATGCTGGGTCCTGTCCACCTGCCTACCTGGCCACAGTCCCTGATGGCCAGTTCAGTGAGGGACAGGCTGACGGTCGGGGCCAAGGACTCCCTGGCCAGGCCAAATGGGGCCGAGCGGCCGGTTTTTGGGATTTGGGGATTTTGAACCAGCTGCTGTGGCAGGTGTGGCCAGCCCGGCTAAGCAGAGTCCACCAGCCACCGGGAGGGTCGCCAGCCAGCTGCTGGAGGGTGTGGGGCGGCCAGGCTGGCCACTCGCCCAGGCAGCAAAGCCAGCAGAGGGTGGACGGGGCTGGGGGCTCCAGGAGGGCCTCGCACCCCAGGTGGTTCCCCACCCCTCCGCACTGGAGCAGGGATGGCAACCCAGCTCCTCTGGGTCCCGGGTCTTGGCCTGAAACCCCAGGTTCTCAATCTGGATGACGTGGGAAATCCTAACCAGAAAGCAGGAAGGACACCCGCCCTCCCCAGTCTTCAGATCTTAGCCCGGACTAGATGGTGGCCCGAGTGTGTGAAAGCGTTTGTGAACGGCTTGCGCCCCCCGGTGGCAAGTGCCCGCTTTGTTCTGAGGGATTCTGCGGCTGGGGGCCCAGAGATCAGGGAGCCTGGGCCTGGGGCTGGTAGCACTGTGCTGCGGTCCACTGAGAGCACAGAATCACAGGGGATACTGCACTTGCCCTCAGGGGACACTTATGGTGGTTATCAAGAGTCCCAGGCAGAGCAGGTGCTTGGTGGGGGCAGTTGGGGGGACTGAGGAGGAGGAGGGGACAAAAAAGAGGCTGCCTCTGATTGGGGTCCCCAAATCTGGCCCCAGAAGAGGGTCTCAGTGGCAGAAAGCAAGCCTGGGAAGGGTAGAGGACTTAGAAGCACTTGGGCCTTGGGCAGCTTGCCAGGCGTTAGCAGCCCTCCTCCTGTCGTCAGGTGGGCCCAGCCCGCCCCAGGTGACAGGCCCCAGCTGTGCCCCATGCAGAAACGGGAGCACCTTCGGGAGGGGCTGGGGCCTGGCCGTGGACTAGTGGACGCAGACCTTCAGCCAGGTTCCCCTCCTCTCCTGGTGTGTCCGTACCACCCACAGCCAGGGCTCCTGATGCCCATGGCACTGACCCCCAAGGGAAGGGCTTGTCCACCGACCTCTTGGGGCAGGGGGAGGCGCTGTGGGGGGCGGTGGGGAGGGACGCACAGGCTCTCGGAGGTCTGGGGACGGACAGACTTGGGCCCAGGGGCAGAATCAGGGCAGGGCTGTCCTGGAAACTTGGGGCGGAGTGGACAGGTGACCGTGACCCGATGTGGCCGAGGAGGACACTGACGCTCAGAGAGGTTGAGCCAGCAGCTGAGGGCACACAGGAGCTGCCAGGCCGTGGGCGTGGCAGCGTGGCGGTGGGCCGAGCCGTGGGCGGGGCTGGAGTCAGTGGGCAGGGTCGCGACGCACTGGGTTGAGCTTGGGGCGGGGCGGGAGGTAGAGAGCAGGGGCGGGGGCCGTGGGGCCCCCCCCACCCCGACCCTGAGCTCTCGAGGTTCCGCCCTCGGCCCCGCCCTCCCCGTGGGGGCCCTGTGGCTGGGGGCCGCCTGGCTCCTCCACCGCCCGCAGGCCCGGCTCCCGCAGTGACCAGCAGATGGTGCCAGAGGCCGGCCAATGCTGGGCCTCTGCTGACTCCAAGATCAGCGGGCTGGGGGCTGAGCCTGCCCGCCCCCCAGGTGTCCCCCAGGGTCGGGGCTTGGCAGGGGAGGGATGGGATGCGGCCAGGGCAGCGGAGCGGGGACAGTTAGGGGGCAGCCCCTGCCTGGGGACCGGCAGTGTGGGCTTCAGACCCTGGCTCTGGCACCCCAGGCTGCCAGTCGGTGGTCAGTTCTCCTCGGGGAGGGTAGAATGGGGTCAGCCTGCTCCCAAAAACCCCAGGGGAGGGGCGGTGGGTCCTGAGTGCCCTACTGCTGTGCCTTCTGCTCCCCCCAGTGCCCAGGTGGGGGTCCTGGCAGGGAGGGAGGTGTTGGGAGGACAGGGAGGGCTGGGGCATCCTCCACCCCCCGGGTCCAGGACAGGTGGAGGGAATGCAGTAGAGGACACGGGGGTCCCAGAAAGAGGACCCTCACAAGGGGAGGGTGTCAGAGGAGGGGCCGATGGTCTGGGAACACCCTCAGGAACCCACTGAGAGAGGCATTGGGAGACAAGGTGGAGGTGGGGGCTGGACCCGTGTGACTGTGCCGCCCTCCCCCAGCCGTGTCAAGAGCTTCTAATTGGTCCTTGGCTAATTGCCTTAATTTGCTTTTCAGTCAGTTCTCACAATGTCGGCTTGATGGGCAGGGCTGGGGAGGTTTTTGATGGTTTTGAACATTTCCTAGGGACGCCTGAGCAACCCCCTCCTGCATCCGGGCCCACACCCTCCCCTCAAATGCCTGGTGTGAAGGGTCAAGGCTGAGCCCCAGGAAAGCGGGCTGCTGACTCTGGATGCCCCCTTCTGCCTGCCCTGTCCAGCCAGACCCTGGAGGGTGGTTCCCAGACTTGCCGCCTTGGACTACAGGCTATTCCTCCAGCCAGAAACCCTGCCAGGCCACCTGCATCCATCAGGGGGCGCTGGGGAGGGGCCATGCTGGGCTGGGGCCTTTACACCTGCAGCTCTCCTAAGGGTTGCAGATATGAGCACTCAGCGCGGGGATTTCAGGAGCCCCCACCACGTATTTCCTGATGCCCCTCACTCTGCTGGTTGGGTCTAGGTCTTGGCTCATTGCTAATATTCCATCGGGCGGGGGCTCCGCCTGTATGTTCAGCATGCAAAGGCTTCGTTCTGCACCTCCTCCTCTGCTTCTCACCCGCTTTTCGGGGGGTGGTGAGGGGTTGTCTGGGTGATCTGCTCAGGCCTGTCTCTCAACTCCCTTCCTCGTTTAACTCCCCCACATCTAAGCTACTGTGTAAGCCAGTTAACTGTGCTTCTCATCCTAAAGGTTCTATTTGGTTGTTTCTCACATCTGGGTCTTTGTTCGTGCTATTACAGTGGGTTTGATTTCTACGTTTATCTTGTTAATCGTTCTGTGCTGGTTGGATGATCTCTTCTGAGTGTTCTGCTATCATTATTTCTAGTTCTTAAAGTGCCCCCACAGTGTGAGCTCATCTTCATCAGGGATCGTTTCTT
Source organism: Phoca vitulina (assembly GCF_004348235.1). Lineage (NCBI taxonomy): Eukaryota > Metazoa > Chordata > Mammalia > Carnivora > Phocidae > Phoca > Phoca vitulina. Next base: position 1,806,402 of record NW_022589736.1, on the reverse strand, counting down.
CTGGGGTGGACACATCTGCCTTTGCTGGAGCCTAGGGGCTCTGTATCCCCTGTCCCCACTCACGGAGCTGCTGGGGGTGCCCCGAGGCCAAGCCCCCAGGGAGAGAGGCGGTGGCACTCTGGTACAGGTATCGAGCTCAGCATCCCAGTCAGAATTCAAGCCTGTTGCTTATCACCTGGGGCAGTGGGCAAGGCCCGTGCACCTTTAAGGCCCATCTCCTCACCTGTAGCCCCTCTACCACCTGTAGATGGTCCGGGCACCTCCCTCGTGGGATAATGGATGTGAAAGTCTCAGCGTGGAGCTGGGGGCTCAGAGTAAATACTGGTTCTTCTTGTTGCTGGTTACTGCGGCCAGCAGCCCCTCCCACCCCCACAACCCCCACAGGCAGGTCGAGAAGGACCTGAGACACCAGGGCAGAGCTGAATGAGGCAGACCTTGAAGAGCCAGTCCCCAGCACCCTGTCTCAGACAAGCACATCCAGTACTGTGGGGTGACCCTTGCCTGGTGACACCGGTGGCCTCTTCTCAATGGACAAGACCCCTGTGCAGCCTGAGTGCCGAGATGGGGGAGGGTTCCAAAGCTGAGGCAGATAGGGGTGGGGTGGGCAGTGGGCAGCCAGACTCAGAGCTCAGGCCACCTCTGGTCTAGCCATTCCTAATGAAGTTAGAGACTGCGGCTCCTCCATGCCTCCAGGAAGCCACTGAAGGGCTCACAGAGCTAATGTGCGAATGGACTGTCCGTCAGCCTCTGGGCACGCTGCCCAGCCACCCAGAGGAGTCTTCCCGGTGCCCAGTCACTGTCGGCCACCAGCCCAGGGCTTGGCTCTTGCGGAGTGGATAGCACAGCTAGTCTGGCCCTTGGAGTTGGGGCATCTCAGGGGTGCCCCCTCCTCTTGGGACACCCTCCAAGCAGTTCCCCAGGGAGCCCAGCAGCCTGGCAGGTGGGGGTGGTGGGCATAGCCCCTCCCCAGGGCTTTATTTCCACTGGGGGATGGGCTGATGCCCCCACCCCACCTCCCGGCATCCCACGTGATCCCTTGGCAGAGGTGGATGCAGGGAGCAGCTCTGAGCCCCGGGGAGGAGCTTGCCAATGAGCAGCCCAGCCCAGTGGCCACTGCAGCCAGAGGCTCTGGTACGCAGAAGCTGGGGGGGGGGTGTTCCCCAAAAGATACATCTGAGTCCCCTCCCCTGTGACTGAGAGCATGTCAGGTCTTTGCAGATGCTATCAGGGTACATCAGGGTCTCCCTGGATCAGGGTGGGCCCTGCCCAGTGACCAGTGCTCCTGGAGGAAGAGAGAGCCCTGGACACAGACTCGCAGGGATGGGGCCCTGTAGTGACAGAGGTGGAAGTCGGGGCTGGGGGGAGCAGGTACAAGCCAGAGATGGCCAGAAACAGGGGTGAGGCAGCAAGGGTCCTCCCCTGGAGCCCCCAGAGGGGGCATAGCCTGCTGACACCTTGATTTGGACTTTCACTCTCCAGAACCGAGAGAATAAATGGCCCCCTGGTTTGCAGTCCTCGGTTACAGCAACCACAGGGGTGTAACCCAGGGGAGCCCCTCTAGCCCCCTTGCCACCAGGCCGGCCGAGACTCCCGTCCTGCTGCATCTCACAGTGAAGCCCAGGGCTTCCCCCTCCAACTCCCGCCATCAGCAGCTCAGCTTGGGCTCCTCCGGAATCAGGCCGAACGTCAGTGGCTCTGAAAGCCTGCAGTCTCCGTGCATGGACCTGTCAGGGACACAGAGCAGCTTCCACTGGCCGCCTGGAATTCCTGGCTGCATGCTGTCTGCTCCCAGGGCCCCACGTTCTCCTGTCCCCTCCAGGCTGTGGACCCCGGTCACCCATCATGCAGCCTGGACCCCAGTCACCCATCATGCTCTGGACCCCAGTCACCCATCATGTGGCCTGGACTCCGGTCACCCATCATGCCACCTGGACCCCAGTCACCCATCATGCTCTGGACCCCGGTCACCCATCATGCGGCCTGGACCCTGGTCACCCATCATGTGGCCTGGACCCCGGTTACCCATCATGCTCTGGACCCCAGTCACCCATCATGTGGCCTGGACCCCGGTCACCCATCATGCAGCCTGGAGTGAGGAGCTGAGGGGACATGCTCAGGGCCTCCATGGGGGTCCCAGGTCTCTGCGATGTGAGCCTGAGTCCTGAGGGCAGCATCCCCGCGTGGCGGTGTCTGATGCGGTGCTTTCTTGAGGTGGGAATTCCTTCTTCTTCAGGAAGCCTGTTCTGCTCTCAAGGCCCCCAACCAGCCAGATGAGACCCACCCGCAGCACAGAGGGTCCTCTCCTTTACGTACAGCCCCCGGCTGGAGATGTTAGCCCAGTGACGCCTATACCAGCATGGGACAGAGTAGCCGGAGACCAGAGCCTCCCGGGTGGATGCAGACAACTCACCACCACAGCTGGTACGGCTGTTCGTTCTCATGACATGATTTCCGCTTCACAGATGGAAGTGATGTCCCGCCAGGGCCCCCCAGCTGCGCCTGTCCCTGGGCGTCCCTGAGGAGACCGGGCTGCTGGGCAGGGAGTAGGTGCCTGCAGAGACACAGCCCACTGGCCCGGACCTGCTGCAGGCCGGCTGCCTCGGAGGAAGGGCAGCTGCAAGGACAATGCGAGGCCCCGGACGCACCGGGAGGCTCACAGCGGTTCCATGTGGCCCAGGCCCGGGGCGTTTGTCCCTGGAGCTTGCCGACAGCATGTGTGAACCGCGCAGTGCACATGAAGAGCTTCTCTCCTGAGAAAATCAGGAGGTTTTTGTGGGGCCTGTGTTCTCAAAGGGCAGCCACAGGCTGGAGCTCAGGGGCCCCCCACTTCGTGGGGTGCAGGTGGCCCGGCCCCACGCCTCTGCTGTCTGGGTGCCAAGGAGCTGGTCCCTCACCTTGTCCCCTGCCCGGCCCCCTGCACGAGGCACGTGCGAGCCTGCATTTGCGTTCCTCCGCTGGAGACGTGGCCACCTGGCTGAGGGGAGCTGAGGGCGTGTGGCGGCCCCGCCACCGTCCCTGAGACTGTCGGACCCCATGCTTGGCCCCTCAGCTAGAGCAGCGTGCAGTCCTGTGTTCGTGCTGATTAATGACTCCTCGGCTGAGGAACTCTGTCTCCGAGGGCCGTGTGACTTCCAGATGTAAATGGACAAGGTACGTCGATGAGTCACTCGGTTCGAACATGTTAGAAAAGAGAGCGTTCCGCTGGCATCCGATGAGCAAAATGAACTTTTTTGTGGATGTAAAAGTCGACTGCTGTGGACAAATCAAAGATGGCACGCTCCTTTTGATTTGCCCCGGGTGGGAAATCAAGCAACTCCAACAGGCTTCGCATGTGTCAACGCCAAAACCCGGATATTGTGGGAACCGGCAGTGTGCGCCCCGGGGCAGCGTCGGGGCAGGGGGAGGGGGTGAGGAGGTGCAGGTGCGCCTCTCCCTGCCCCGCCCAGGGCCAGCACGGCCCCCTGGCAGTCTCCTGAGTGGCTCCTGTTCTGGTGGCCCGCCACCCGCTTACTGAAGTGCCTCCGCGGGGTCCTCGGGGACAGGGCTGGGTCGGAGGCCGCTGGAGGGGGCTCCGGGTGGGGACAGGGACAGAGCAGGGCCAGGTCATCCCCGCTGCAGACGCTGGCCAGCCCACGCCAGCCGTCGCAGACACAGAGCCCATGTCTCGCTGGGTTCCGGCCAAGCTGCAGCCCCGTCCTGGTGTTTTCATCGGTTACTTAATGCTGCTCTAAGTCAGGACACATTAAGGATTTAAATTATTAGCGTGAATTGTGCCATTCATCTCTATCCTTGTAAACGCGGCTGCAGGAGCTGTGCCCCGGTCAGCGACATCACCTGGCTCGCCCCGCACACACCTGCATTGTTGTTAGCCCGTGGCTCCCACGTGCCCGCTCCGGCCTTCGTGGGCATTAAGGGCCCGGCAGCCCGGGGGCTGCGGGCGCTGTATCTCCCTCTGCTCTGCGTCCCTGGGTCACTGCGGCTGGCACTCGAGTGAGAAGGGAGGCCACGGGGTCCCCGGCCCCTCGCTGCCTCAGAGCACCGCAACCTGCTTCCCGCGCCCCACGGAGGGGGGGCTGGACTCGCTCCGTCGCACGCATCCCATGCTCACCGTGGGGGGTGGGGGGAAAGTATCCCCGCAGGTGTAAGTCCAGCTGGGACCTCAGGACGTGACCTCACTTGGAGACAGCACCTGTGCCGGTGTCATTAAGGGTCTTCAGGTGAAGTCCTCCCAGGTTTAGCGGGGAGAGGCAAGGACCGGAGCCTGCCCGAGAGCCCTGGGGGAGCACGGCCCTGCTGACTGCTGATTTCGGACTTCTGGCCTCCGGAAGCAAGAGCACACGTCTCTCTTGTGTTAAGCCCCCGTCGGTGGCCCTTTGTGCCGGCAGCCACCGGTCTGCCTGTGTGCCCAGGGGCATCAGGGTGCCACCCACACGTGGGGCGAGGGGAACGCCCCAGGTCAGCCCCCCGGCACCGCTGTGCTGTCAGATGTCACTTAGAAAACACTGGTTCAAAGATCAAATTAGGAAGGACCAGCCCCCTGTCTCTGCTCCAACATTCCACTCCCAGGGCCCCCAGCACTTCCCCTCTGACCCGGATGTACCCGCACGCGCAGCATCCCCGGGCCCCAGCTCAGCTCTGACGCCACGCAGCCGCTGATCGCAGGGATCCCGCGGGCTCAGGGCCTAGCCCCACCAGAGCGCCCCCACTGCAGATGCCAGTCCAGGCTTCTGCCTGACCAGCTCTAGACCCACAGGGGAACGGAGAGGCCGTTTATTCAGAGCTGCCCCGCCGAGGAGCCAGCCCCCGTCACCGCATCCGTGTCCGTCCGGCAGAGACTCCAAGGTGCACTGGGGAGCGGGCAGCGTTGCGGGGGGAGAGCGGGCAACTGCAGGTGCGTTCTCTTGAGGGCGGGGTGGCTGAGGCCTCCGGCGTGATGGGTTTGGGGACATGTGGGGTTGGCAGAGTAGGGACAGCATCGCATCTCCAAGGTGACTGACAGCACCATTGTGCGCAGAGGCTGTGGTTTGGGCTGGTGTGGGCAGCTTGCGGGTCAGAGTTCTCTTATCACATGTGGCTGGCTGAACATCGGCCTTCAGTCTCTCATCCCCAGCGGGCCACCCCCAGACCCCTGGAAGAGGGGCCCTGCCGGCAAGCTCCTCCCTGGGCCTGGAGCTTGCCCTGTGCCCATTTCCTTCGGGTGTTTCCTGTCCCTGACCCCCGGGAGTTCAGGGTGGTGGAGGTGGACCCCGGTCCAAACCCCCTCGGAGCCTGGAGACCCACCCCGACTCCAGAGCAGGCTGCTCTATGCAGCCTGTGGGTGGGGAGGGAGAGCCACAGTTCTGCCTGGCCACATGGAATGTTCTGGAGCCAGCTGCCTCTTGGCCTCTTCCCCAATGGGGTGTGTCGTCTATCCCTCTCCTTGTCACCTGGGTTCCAAGGTCAGGTCACCCCCCTCCATCTCCCTGTACCCCCTCGGCCAGTCGGTAGGAAAGGCCCTGGTCTTTGCCATCGGGCAGGGCTGGATGCTGGCTCTGCCACCTTCTCCCGGTGCCTGGTGGTCATTGTCCGTGTGCCCAGGAGAGCAGTGTTCACCTGTTTGTTCCTGAAGCCCCAGCCCCCGGAGCACCTCTGGGCTCGGGGCGGACACTTGGCTAGTCTCTGCTGGATCCATGCTGCTGTCGGTAAGCGGGCAGTAATACTCCCCACTTCATGTCATGGCTAATTCTGGAAGCTCACCCCCTTCCTCCTCCCTGTCATGGCGCGCCTTCACACCCCACCACTGAGTCAGAGCTGACAGCCATGCCCAGTGCCAGGCTTGGCCCTGCCCCAGGATCCGGCGTCCGGCACCCAGGCCAGGTGGCCCTGGAGATGGCGGCATCACTCCCCCGCCCAGGCTGAGCCCACAGCCCACGGACTCGGCACAGCCGGTGGGGAGGTGGGGGAAACCAGTCCCGCCTTATGGGGAGTCTCTGGCAAGAGTGGGGCTGCCGAGTCATCCTGAGAGGCTGCTCCCAGGAAATCCAGGCCCTGCCAGAGCTGAGGCCAGGCCTGGGCTCTCGGGGATTCGGCCTGTAGGATGCAGTCCAGGGGGCTACAGCAGCCACACGCACGGTGGGACAGGGTAAGTCCAGCTCCTCCTCGCTCCTGCAGAGGCCCTCCACGCGAGGGACAGCAGGCTGGCCTGAGCAAGCCCCAGGCTGTGTCCAGAGACTCGGACCCAAGCTCACCTTTGCTCTGTGCCCAGCCAAGCCCCTTGCCCTCTCCGTTTCCCCGCTTTCTAAGGAAGAAGCACAGGGCTCTGCCTCCCGCTTCCAGCCCACAGGATGGAGCGGGTTCCGCGTGTGCTGGGCGGCTGGGCCCACCTGGTGTCTGGTCGCCTTCTCTCACGGGCCCTGGCATGTGCCCTCCATCGGGGGGTCCAGGCATGGGGCCCCAACGTGACTCTGCAGTGTCCGGGGAGGCTGTGGCAGAGCAAAGCCCGGCTGGTCCCGACTCGACAGGCTCCAACTCCTTGCCACCAGGGGCTGGGGCCCCAGCTAAGCCCATCAGGGTGCAGGGCCGGCCCGAGGCCTCACCTGGCCAGTGCAGCCCCCTGGGAGGGAAGAGCTATCTTGGTGGGGGTGGGGCCAGGTGGGGGGCGCAGGGGGTTCTCACCAGCACCGGATGCCAAGTCTCTGGGGTGCATTCCACCCAAACACCTCATCTTCCTCTTCCCCTGAGCCGAGCCAGGCTGTGGCCCCTTTACCAAGGGCTGGGTCTCTGCTCCCCACTCTGTACCCACCCCTGGATGGTGCCGGGCACAGCGTGATGCCCAGTAAGTGCCCATGGGGTGAAGCCTCCCCTTCTGAAGGCTGGGGTAGCCTGGGAAGCTGCATTCCAAGTGCCTTGTCACATGGTGCCCACTGAAGCCCGAGACTGTGGCCAGAAAGGGCAGCCAACCTCAGGCCCCTGCAGAAGGCCTGGTGCCTCCCGTGAGCCCGCAGGGTGGTGGGGGGCAGAGACTCGCTCACCAACACTCACAACCTCTGCATCCAGGACAGACAATACCAAGGGGATGTGGTTTGGGAGCAGCAGGCGACAGAGCCACAAAGAACCCAGGTGGAGCAGCCAGGGGGTCTTCCTGGAGGAAGGGGCATTTGAGTAGACAGGTTAATTAACTGGGGTGTGCTGAGCAGGGATACGGCTAGGACAAAGATTCAGTGGTGGAGGCAGCATGGCCTCCAAGGGGTGGAGAGAGGGCCCGCCTGGCCAGAGGACAGAGAATGCCTCACGCCCGCCTCCCCAGGGCCCGCCCCAGCCCAGGGACTTTCCTGGGGACACACACGGGGGCCTCCAGGGTATCTCCAGGTGAACTGGAGTCAGCCTCCGTGGCTGGTGAATAATCACAGGGAGCCTCAGAACCGGTGGCCCAGGTGGGGGCCAGCGCGGCTGTGAGGGGAGGGGAGGCAGACTCTGTGTCTGTGGCTGCAGCCTCGGCCCCTGCACAGGGGGGATCACAGGCCATGGCGGAGCCCACAGCCAGGACAGGGGTCTCCATGCAGGGGGGGGGGGCCGGGACTGTCCCTGGGGAGACCATCGGGCCATTGCCCTGTTGCCATGGCTCCTAGCTGCCACTAATCCTCACCCTTCTCGCCAGTGCTGGGCCTGACCTCTGCAGAGTGTACCCAGCTGTCCCCTCACTTGCTCCTCCTGGGGACACATGCCAGGAGCATGGGCAACAGGGGAGAAGGAAGGTGGACAGGCCACCTCTCTGGGGCCCTTTATTCTTTCTCATTGCAGCCCTCAGCAGCACCCGGGTGAGACCACCCAGGTGGGGGGCTGCCGAGGCCTCCCAGCCTGACGCCAAGCACCCGCCCACCCACAAGGCTGTGTCTCTGTTGTGCGCCAGGCACTGACTCGCCCACGGGACCCTGCACCCCCAGGACAGTGAGATCGAGGAAGCTCCTTGGGGAACCCCAGAACTTTTGGGGGCCTCTTGAACTTGGGATCTGGCTGCCAGGAGCTGGATGCAGCCCACGGCTGAGATGTGAGCCACGAGGATACTGGGAAGAGGCTGAAGGGAGGGGTCAGGCAGATGGAGGGTTTTGGGGGGCCTCGGAGGGGTTCTCGGGGGATCTGCCTGGAGAAGCCGCTACTGCAGGCTGGGCAAAAGGAGCCCAGGTATCTCCAGAGAAGGTGGAAAGGCAAAGGGCTTACATGGGGCAGATTCTGGGGAGGAGCCCGGGACCTGGCCTCCAACTCCTGTACCCACCAGGAATAGACTCTGCATGGGGCAAGATGGCTTGAGCTCTAGGAGCCAGGGTTCACAGGACATGGCTCACAGGTGACCACAAGGGGACCACAACCTTACCCCAGGGCACTGCCACCGACCTCCATGGGCTGTGACCCAGACTCCCTGAGCTCCATGCACATGGAGGACAGAGCTGACCATTCAGGCTGGAGTGGCCCCTGAGTATGTTCTCCAGGTCACGAACCCAGCGGTCTCCACCACGCTTAGAACCCCCCCACCCAAGGCCCTTCCTTCAGTCATTCTCAGCATCAGATCACACCCCTTGCTGGGGCCTGGCCCTAACATTTTGGACCCTTTCCCACACTAGCCCCATTGATCACCTGTCCAGCCACACAAACATGCCAAGTTCACTCCTGCCACAGGGCCTTTGCATCTGCTGTTCCCTCTGTCTGAGTCTGTTCCTCACTCACTGGAGTCAGGCCCCTCCTTACAGAGGCTGTCCCTAGCCTTCCTGTCCCCACCACTGTCTCTTCCTCTGCACCCTGGTTCTTTGCACACGGTATTTATAATGATTTAAAAGCACCCCCGTTAAATACCTCTCTTTGCCACTCTGGGAGCTCGTGGGATAGGCCTTGCCTGTTTTGTCCACAGCGACCTCTGCATCATCCAGGGCAGGCTGGGCACCCAGGAGTGCCAAGACTGAAACAATCCCAGAGGGTTTGTGCGAAGCTGCTGAGTTTGCAACAGGCCACACACATGTGCTCATGTGGTCCCCTTCCTAGCTGGTGAACCCCGCAGGACATGTAGCCTGGCCCTAGCTCACCACCCCCGGCCACCCACGGGGCCCCCGCACCGGCCCAGGGGTACATATGGACCTCAGCTTCGGGGCAGGCATCAGGCAGGTCCTGAGTGGCCAGGACCACGTTACCTCCCATGGCCATGGGTTCCCGCAGGACATCAGGAAAGAGCAGCCTCCGTGTGGGCGGCTGTGCCTCCGTCGGAAGGCCAGTAGGGATCCGCAGTGGGCGGACGGGCCTGTGGGGACTGTGGGCGAGGGCGACGTCCCTCTCCCAGGCTCCATGTTTCCTTGGGTGGGTGTCTGGCTTTGCATCTACAGGGGTGAGGTCTGTGTGGTCCCCTTAGGGAGCTGAAGGACACAGGAGATGGCCTGGGGTGGGGGAGGGAAGCCACCTCCTGAGCATGGGGTCTGAGTCTGGCTGGGAAGGGGGTACTGTGTGCTCCAGGGAGCAGCCTAGCCTCCCCAAGTGGAGCCTGCATGAAAACAGACCCTAGGTGTGAGACCCTGCATCTGTGTTTTGATCAGGTGACTGTGATCCCTGCGAAGGGGAGACCCTACAGAGTGAAGACAGCATCCTGGGAATCCCCAAACCATTCAGCCAGCTGGGGCCATCTGCTGCCCCTCCATCGTCCTGACCGCCATCTCGGGCCCGGTTCATTCCATCCGTCAGACATAGGCCTCCAGCGCTTCTCCTGAGGGAGGATCACTTCCCCATCCTTAGACTTTCAGGAGGGCGCTACCCGGGGCCCCTCCTGCCCTGCTGGAGGCAGGACCCTCCAAGCTCAGGTTTGTGGCCAGGGCAGACAGAAGAGGGGCGCCGCTGTTCTAGGAGTGAATGGGGCAAGCGCTGCGGATGAACGTGCGTGGGCTTCGGGGAAGGATGGGGAAGAGACCCGCGGGGCGAGGGGAGCCTACTGTCCGCCCCGCCCCGCCCCCCCCCCCCGCGCTCGCCCCGCCTCCCAGCCGGCGCCCCAAGCCAGGAGCGCGGAGCCGAAGCGAGCGCCGCGCCGGCACTTGGCTCCCGCCGCCGGGTGAGTGCCGCGCGCCCCTGCCCTCCGCTCTCGCCGGGGCCCTGCGCAGATCCCGGTTATCCTCTGGTGGGGGGGGGGCGGGTCTCACTACCCTGCACGAAGCCCCGCGCGGCCCTGGTCCCGGGTCCTGCCGCGCGTCCCCCGCCTGAGGCGCCCCAGTCCCACGCGCTTTCCCTGCGTTTCCCCGGGGCTCACCTAACACCACCCCGGGGGCCTCCCCTGCCCTTCCATCCGCTCCCCAGTCCCGGTCGCTCCATTCCCTCCCGCTCCCTGGCTTCCCTCACCCTTGCTGGACCCTTGCTGGACCCTTCCCTCACCCTTGCTGGACGTGCGCGGGGGTCAGGGCCGAAGCAGCAGAGAGACTCGGACAGCCGCTCTGCGGGCCCGACCTCCTCGCGGTGGGCGCCGCCGCGGGGCTCGCCCCAGGCTGGCGGAGGGTGGGCGGCGCGCCTGGGGTGGGTTCGTTAGGAGACTGTGGCTTGGGGGGGTGGGGGTGGGAAGCGGAAACAGAGGGAGCGGGAGGCGTGGGGCGCGCGGGGAAGCGGTCCGAGGGCGCGTGCGTGCGGGGGCCGGGGCGCGGGCCAGCCGAGGTGGGGTCCGCCATGGCGCACCAGGGGGAGGCGGACGGCGAGCTGTGGGACCGCGGCGGGAAGAGTCGGCCCAACTTCTGGGGGTCCTGGGAAGGGAGCCCCCGCATGTCCAGGGCTTGGCAACAGTGCTCTGGAGTCCTCGTAGTCCTTACCCAGAAGGGAGTGCACGCCCTGAAAGTTCGCCTGTGCGCTGTCTCCCCACCCAGGGTGCAGGGGGGGCCCTCGCCTGCCCACCTGCCTGGCACACTGTCCCAGGCCTGCAAGCTGACCTGGGGTCCTGAGGAAGGGCCAGGAGCCCCAGCAGGCCAGAGAGTGAGGCCGTTCTACAAACAGTTTCCTGTGGGGGAGGACTGGGGAGCCTCAAGTGGACAGTGGATGGAGGTTGATAGCATCAACACAATGACCCTCCGTGGGTTCCTGGTAAAATGACCCAGATTTCCCAGAAAGTGTGCTGGAGGCGGAATATGGCCTTGGAAACATCTCGCAGGGCGCGGAGTCCCAGCTGGGACTGAGGAGGGGGCTGCGCTGGCCAGCCTCCTGTTTGCTGCACCATGCCAGCCCACGCCCACCTTAGTCTCCCGCTGCGGCCCTCCGTGGGGGAGGCAGGCCCCCACCTCGCCCAGTGTTTGCCCCTGCCCCACTCAGGTGGGGGGACTCCCAGGTGAGGTGCGGACCCCAGGGGCATTGAGCCAATCCAGGCTGTCGCTGACCCTGGGTGGAGGAGGCAGGCACTCTCCTGCCGGCCTCCTGGGGGGCCAGTCCGGAAGAGACTGGGCAGCACGCAGCACTGAGGCCCCATCCCCATCCCCAAGCCCCTGGGAAGCCTCCAGCGCCCTTCTCCTTGGAGCCCAGGGCAGGCCCCTTTTCGGACACTAGGGAGGAGATGCTGGGCTGTCTGGGGCAGGGGGGTGGGAGCCGTTATTTGGCGCCCACTGCGTGGCAGGCACTGCACGAAACAGCTTGCTCACCTGAGTTATTTCACGCGATCCGCAACTTTACCTCCGCCGGGGCTCAGAGAAGTGGGCCAGGGTGTGGGGTGGGGTAGGGGGTCTGCTCCCTGGGCTGCGTCAGCTCCTGGCCCTTCCTCAGGACCCCAGGTCAGCTTGCAGGCCTGGGACAGCGTGCCTCTGGGTCAGAGAGCGCCGGTGCTGGCCCATGGCTGATTCCACATCTCCCCCCTCCGCTAAACCCCCCACCGAGGGAGAAAGGGCCCCAGGGACAATTTTCCACGAGTGTAATTTCTGTGACTAAGAAGATTGCCGCTTCTAAATAATGGCTCCTGTAGAATTATGTTCCCAGAGGCAGACGCCACCATAGCGGCCTAATTTTGTTCTTTACTGCTGTGCAGTCTGAGGAACTGGGGGGCTTGGGGGGTTGGCAGAGCACCTGGAAGCAAATCTCAGAGGAACCCTGAGTGGCCTCTTTAGAGTCAAATTCATGTTCAGCTGCCACATGCGGGGGACCCAGGCCCTGCACCAGGGATGCATCTGAGCTGAGTCGCCCCTTCCTCCACGGGTGAACTGAACACCTTTGGGGGGCTGCTGCTTCTTCCCCACCCAGCACCCCGGGTTCCCACTCAGAGTGAGCTGACAGTCCCTTCTTGAGTATTTTTTTTTTTCCAAAATGTGAGCAGGGGTCTGGGGCAGAGACGAGCAGGCTGATCTCTACCTGTGGGAGCGAGCCTGCGGCCGGCCCTTGCCTAAAGGTCCCCAGAAGGCCCTCCTCCCTGCTGGGCACCCGGGGAAGGGTGGGCCCCCCAAACCCAGAAATGCCCCTTCCGACCGAGGGACCCCTGGCTTTGTCTGGAAATGCAGTTGTCCCTGGAGATCACACCTTGCCCTGTTTGAGTTATTGTCCCTCACCTCACCTCTGGTCACCATGTCACACCGGGGCGCTCGGCACCGGGAGCAGCAAATCCAGCCCGACACGGGCAGCCTCTCCTTCCCCCTCCCGGTAAGTCCCCTCCCGGTGGGGACCCCAGCGTGACAGCGTTTCTCCCTGGTGCTTGGCGTCCAGACACCACTGGTTCCTGCCGTCCTGTTCCAAGTTCTGCCTGGGTTTCTGCCTTGTCTCCCGGCTGCCATTCTGTAGGATTTTCTCAGCATCCTTGATGTTCTGTGGGTGGACCCTGATGCTATTTTATCTGTGCTCATCCCTGGGGCAGCTCTGTGCTCTCCGGCAGCACCCAGCACCCGCCGCTGCCTGTACCCCCTCGTCAGCCGGCCGTGCTCCCAGGGGGTCCCCTCAGCTCCACTCCCATTCCCCAATTCTCTCTTCAGCCACATCCAGACCTGAGTGGATTCTGACTTTTGTGGATTTTTTTTTTTTAAGTCCAAATGATTTTTTACACCCAAGAGTTGTAACTTTCAAAAATATACACTTGTTCATTTTACTTCTTAGACAGAAGCCAAATTTGTTTCATAATATTTTTATGCCTGCCTTATTGAGGATCCTACACATATTTATTTAAATAGATCTTAAACATACTTGTAGACTCCTATTACTTTTATTCTGTCGGAAATGAATCCACTGACCCATCTCCCCACTGTTGATTTTCTAGGGCACACGTCCTAGCGGCGGTTAGCCGAGTGAACTTGGAGGTTCGAGCATGCCTTCCCAGCGGGAGCTGAGGGTTTCTTTCTAATATGGTCACCGTGCTTTATTCTGGGCTCCCTGGCTTGTCTCGCCAGTCTGGGGGCATGCCCTGCTCTGACGGTCCCTGGGGGCACTGCGGGCCAGCCTGGCAGGGCTCTGGGGGGGTCTTTGGCCCTGAGTGGCCCTGGCTGGGGCCCCCAGGGGAGCTGGGGCTCCCTGCTGGCCCCCACCCCCTGTGCAACGTGGCCCACTGGGGCGGCAGGTGCCTGTGCCCCCTCCCCTCTCCCCCCGTCAGAGGAGATGCTTGTCTTCTCTTGCACATCATCGTTTTTATGAACCTCCTCAAACATACAGAGAAGTACAAAAACTGTCTAAGGAGACATGTGTGCCCATGACCTTGAACCGAGGATGTTAATGTTTTCTGCTCTTTCTCTACAAAACCCCATGCACACCCCGTCCCAGTGGCCGGCCCCCACTCACACACGAGCACTTCCTCCTGGTCGGTGGCACGGGCTGGGGTTATGCCGTGGGTTCTGTGTGTTCGCTGGCTTATGGCATGTGTGGAGGACCTCGTCTGCCCGTCCCCGCTCCACGCCCTCTGCCCGGGCCTTAAGAGATGCTGCCGTCCATGGCTGTGGAGGTGCACGCCTGGAGTGCGTCCCTCGCCCCTCTGATGATGGCCCCCGAAGTGGTTTCCTGCGTCATCTCCTTGGCCCAGAGACATCCTGCCGCAGCGGTGGCTCTGGGGAAACCGACTCCTCTGGCCAGTCTGCGGGATCTGCGGGGGCTCTCAAGGGGACGGTGTTCCTGAGGCTTGGTGGACTCTGGCAGAGCCTCTGCAGCCCGAGGTCTGGCTCCTCGGCCGTGCGGAAGGCCTGGCACCCTCCCGATGGCTCCAGGAGGTCACCCAGGAGAGCGGGGCTCGGCAGGTGTAACTGTACCTCCAGCCGGCATTGGCTGGGCATGAGGGGCTCGGCGTGCCCGGCCGCTGTTCCAGTCTTCCTATCCCCACACCCATCCTGCACCATCCTCCATCCCTGCTGGCGAGACGGGGTGGAGAGGCCACCCCCAGGCTCCCTGAGGCCCGAGCAAACGAGGGAGGTGGAGGCCGCGCGGCGGGCTGTCCTGGGGCAGACGGGGCTGTGGGGACGGCCAGGTCTCTGGAAGCCGTCGGGGTCCCAACAGATGTCACAGCGCTGTCCTTCTGCTCCTTCCTCTCTGGGCTGGTTTTCCAAACAATTTGCTTAATGTGATTCCCGGCCGAGCTGGACGTGAGTAATACTGTTTACCTACCGTGGGGCGATCCCGTGCCTCTGGGCAGGCGGGGCCGCGGGGAGGAAGCACCCTGGCCCGTTAATCGCTCTGCCGCCCTCCCTTTTCTCTGCAGAGAGGACGCGCCGTGCTCGCGTTCGCCCTGCCCGGCCTGCGGTGGCCGCGATGGAGCCTCTGTTCCCGGCCCCCACGCTAGCCAGCTGGAACACCTCCTCTGCGGCCGCCAGCACAGGCGGTGAGAACGGGACGCTGGCGGGGCTGGCGCCCTCGCCGGGCGCCCGAGCGGTGGTGGTGCCCGTGCTGTACCTGCTGGTGTGTGCGGTGGGGCTGGGCGGCAATGCCCTGGTCATCTATGTGGTGCTGCGCCACGCCAAGATGAAGACGGTCACCAACATCTACATCCTCAACCTGGCTGTGGCCGACGTGCTGCTCATGCTGGGGCTGCCCTTCCTGGCCACGCAGAACGCCGTCTCCTACTGGCCCTTCGGCCCCGTCCTGTGCCGCCTGGTCATGACGCTGGACGGCATCAACCAGTTCACCAGCATCTTCTGCCTGACCGTCATGAGTGTGGACCGCTACCTGGCCGTGGTGCACCCCATCCGCTCCACCCACTGGCGCCGCCCCAGGGTGGCCAAGCTGGCCAGCGCCGCGGTCTGGGCCTTCTCACTGCTCATGTCCCTGCCGCTGGTGGTCTTCGCAGACATCCAGGAGGGCTGGAACACCTGCAACCTCAGCTGGCCGGAGCCCGTGGGCCTGTGGGGCGCCGTGTTCATCATCTACACGTCTGTGCTAGGCTTCTTTGGGCCGCTGCTGGTCATCTGCCTGTGCTACCTGCTCATCGTGGTCAAGGTGAAGGCGTCGGGCGTGCGGGTGGGCGCCACGCGGCGGCGCTCGGAGCGCAAGGTGACCCGCATGGTGGTGGTGGTGGTGGTGGTGTTCGTGGGCTGCTGGCTGCCCTTCTTCATCGTCAACATCGTCAACCTGGCCTTTGTCCTGCCCGAGGAGCCGGCCTCCGCTGGTGCCTACTTTTTCGTGGTCATCTTGTCCTACGCCAACAGCTGTGCCAACCCCGTGCTCTACGGCTTCCTCTCCGACAACTTCCGCCAGAGCTTCC
The DNA here is from genome assembly GCF_004348235.1 of Phoca vitulina. NCBI lineage: Eukaryota > Metazoa > Chordata > Mammalia > Carnivora > Phocidae > Phoca > Phoca vitulina. Next base: position 1,790,771 of record NW_022589736.1, on the reverse strand, counting down.
GGAAGGTTCTGTGCCTCCGCAAGGGCTACGGTGCCGAGGATGCAGACGCCACGGAGCCACAGCCCGACAAGACCAGCCGGCCACAGGAGGCCACGTTGCCCATGCGCGGCCCCGAGGCCAACGGGCTCATGCAGACCAGCCGGCTGTGAGGGCTGCGGGCGGGGGGCTTCTGGTGGCGTCTGGATTCCCTGCCGGGCGGAGCCTCCCCCAACATTCCAGCGCCTGCTGAGGTGCCCCCTGCAATGGCCGGGATGCTCCGCACGGTGTGAGGACCGGCAGTCCTGGGCAAGGCTGTGGGTGGTCCTGCAGGGAGGCTCAGGATGCGAGAGCGTGGGCGGGAGAGGCTGGATGCTTGGGGCATCTCGACCTTCTTATCCTGCCCCTGGCCTGTGCCAGCCTGCCAGGCCGGGGAGTGACCACCGGTGTGAGCTGGGGACCGCTTGCCTCCGCCCTCCAGCCCCCTGTGCCTCCTCACATCAACCCTGGGTCACCTGGCCGAGTCAAGTGTGAGTCTGTGAAATTAAAGACACTTGGACGCACTGGGCTCCCCAGCACCTGCAACTGTTGACTCTGGGGGGTGGCAGATAAAGGGGGCACAGTGGTGCACAGCCCGCAGGGCAGCGAAGGCGGGCTGGGACCCCAGAGGGGACGTCTGGGACTGCGGAGTTCCGTTGCCGTGGAAACCCCCCCGCGGCCTGCTGCCCACAGTCACGGTTGGTTCCATGGTGGGAGGGGGTTGGGGGAGCAGCTCTCAAGGTGGCTGAATTGGGGGTGCAGAGTCGGCCCTGCAGGCTCCTGGGTCTCTAGGGCATCGGAGAGGCCGTCCCGGGGAGGGGCGGGCACCCACAGCCATCTCTCTGCTTTGTCAGGGGCTCTGGCCTGAGAGGGCGGGGGACAAGAGCAGACGAGGAGACCTGTCGTGATAACAGGGGGGAGCGGCTCCCAACGCAAGCAGCAGTCACTCAGAGGGAGCACTGTGTGGGTGCAAATGCCAGCAAATGCCAGCAAATGCCAGCAAATGCCGGGCCCCTGAGGAATTCTGCAATGCCCAGACCAGAGCGGCCTCGGCCACACCCAGGAGCACCACCCCTCCCACCGCCCCTGGCCCTTGACTTGCTGGGGTCCCATGTGCCTTGGGCCTCTGTCCAAGGCTGGAAGGAGAAGGACCAGAATGTGGGGGCTCACTCGGCCTACATGCCCCCCCACCCCACCCCCGTCTAGACAGCCATGCCTGGTGCCACCCCGGCTCACGCTCCCTGGGTCTGCCTGGAGCAGGACCTCCAACCTGGAGCAGGGGACAGGGAGCAGGTGCATGCCAGGCAGGGGAAAGGCCTGGTCAGCACGGCCTGGGCTGCACAGACCCTGGACAGAGGCCAAGGCCTGGAAACACGAGAGCGTAACGAGGGCGCTTGTGTTTGACAACCCGATCTCCGAATAAATTAGAGAATAAATGTTTGACTCTCTCCCAAAGCAAATATTGTCCCTGGAGCCAATCGAAGCTGGTGCAGATCAGGGCTCGTGGGTCACAGGAGGCTGGGATGGGGGTGGGCAAGTGCCCGCTGGACGTGGGAGCCGGGACACTCAGGTAATAATAGCGACAGCGCAAACAAGCAGGGTCTAAAGAAGGGCCAGGCATTTCCCTGGGGGCAGCCAGGTGGGCTTTCTGGGAGGTGGCAACAGGATGTGGCCTCAAAGGATGCGGGGGGGCGTCTGATCCTTCTGGGCCCGTGGGCGTGGGCAGCAGGAGGCTCATTAGGGGCCCCTGTCCCTGGGTGTGTGGGAGCTGGCTGTCTCCACTGCTGAGTTCCTGGGGGCTGGGGCGGCTCCCCCACACGTGGGGCCACGAAACCTAGCTGGTGACCAGACCCACCCCTCCCACCACCCAGGGGCCAGCATCCCAGGGAGGGAGGGTGCCCTGGGAGAAACTGAGGCCCGTTCAGCCTGCCGCTTAGGGCTGGCATTGGGATGCAAAGTGAATCCACTCAGAATGACTTTGGGGAGTGAGCAGATGGCTCGGAAATCTCTGCCCAAATCAATTTCTCCCAATTGATTTGACATCGTGAGCTGCCTCCCCAGGGCCACGCCAGCCCAGAGCACCCGCGCTCACATGTGTGTGCACCCGCGCATGTGCTACAGACGTCCGCAGAGCCCTGGCTGGATCCTGCCGTGCAGGGTGTGAGCGTGTGCGTGCATGTGTGCGTGTACGTGTGTGAGCGTGCATGTGTGTATGTGTGAGTGTGTGTGAGCTGCATGTGCATATGCATGGGTATGTGTGCACCCGCACATGTACTGACTGGATCCTGCCGTGCGGGGTGTGAGTGTGTGTGTGTGTGTGTGAGTGTGCATGTGTATATGCCCGGACGTGTGTCTGAGTGTGTGTGCGTGAGCATGTGTGCATGGGATGTCCCTGGAGATCCCAGTCAGCCCTGGGACCTGGCTCTGGGTGGTTGCTGAGAACCAGGCTTGGCCAGTGTGGACAGTCCCTAAAGCCTTGGGTGAGGGTGGAGCCCTGAGCAGGAGGCAAGAGGACCCAGACACCCCCAAAAGTCTGTGGGGGGACAGGAGCTGGGGGTGGGTTCAGGAGGCCGGGGGACACAGCCTTCCCACACCTGGCACGGGCTGGGGACAGCTGCGGGGGCCACGGGGCCACCACGCTGCGGGAAGCCCTGCGTGCCCAGGCCCTGAGCTGGGGGGGGGGGGGCGCGGCACAGAGCAAACAAGCTCTAGCCAGGGTGACCTGCTTTATGGGCTCTCTCTCTGCATCGATGCGTTTTATTGGCCTCTGGGCTCCAGTGGCTCCCAGAGTGACCTTGCTCAGGAAATCCGGCCTGCAGGGGCAGGGCGAGGCTGCCTCCGGGCTGGGAGGGCAGAGGCAGGAGGGGTCTGTTTGCCTGGCAGGGCGGGGCAGGGGGTGGGAGAGGTATCCCCACAGTGAGGGAAACCGAGGCTGGCCACCACGGCCCCGGGTAACAACAGCTCCTCCCAGGCCCGTCCCTAGCAGCAGGATCGATGTAGGGGTGCCCTGGTGGGGCCTGGAAGGGCCCAACCCCCTCAGGTGTCCTAAGGCAGGAGAATGGGCAGAGCACCGGTAGACACCAAGGAGGACTTCCCACAGGAACCTGGGGGGCCCAGAGAGCTGTGATGTGCTTTGGGAGTGTCAGGGAGACGGATATTGAGAATTGGGTCTTCAGTGGTCACTTCTCAGGGCATCTGCATACCGCGGATATCATACCTGGGACCCTCTCACTCACCCTGGCCGGTGAGGGGAGGTCCCCATCCCGGGCACTTCCACCTCCCTTCCCTGCAGCCAACCACACTGTCCTGTCCAGGCTGGCTGGTGTCATCCGGGCTCCGTCACACTGTCCTGTCCAGGTTGGTCGGTGCCATCCGGGCTCTGTCACACTGTCCTGTCCAGGCTGGTCGGTGCCATCCGGGCTCCGTCACACTGTCCTGTCCAGGCTCTCTTCTGCTCAACGCCCCGCTGTGTCTCCTTTCTTCCCTGACGTTGCCCGGGCCCAGCCTGTCCATGGGAAACAGGCAGCCCACTCCACTGGGTAGTTTGAGAAGACTTCAATAAACCGACCTTCTGCAGGGGTGGACAGTAAAGTGCCCTGGACCTGACCCCCTCTCCTCCATGCCTCCCGTACCCTGCTGGGCTCCCCGTTGCCAGACGCAGCCTGGGAGGTGGCAATGTGGTCCATAAGGGGTGAGGATAAAGCTGGGGAGTGGCCATGGGGGAACGGGAGAAGCCCAGCACCCCCTACCCACATCTGTGTTCTGGGGGCCATCGGGCCTGGGTTGGACGGGATGCCGGGAGCTGCCCTGGGTTAGCCTCCAGAGCCCCCAATCCCTGCCCACGTGGTACCCAGCCTATGCTACTGGGTCTTCTCTCTCCCTCCTAACTCAGCACCCAGCAGTCATACCGAGGGGTCCCTGGAGGCAGGCAGGGGTCTGCCCCGTGGCTGGTGGTGCAGTGAGGTAGGGGACGGGGGTCACAGGAGAGAGGCTGCTATTGCCTAGGGCCTCCCACTTCTGACACCTGGCTGTGGCCTCACTGGCCCTCTGGATGGAGGATCTGTCCACATGTCCTCTGTGGCCACCCTGCTGGGGCCCAACCAAGCTGCGGCGTCTGCCTGGGTCCCCTGAGGGGCGCAGATGATGGTGGTGACCAGGCAGCTTGCGAAGGAATGTGTGTGGACGCAGCCTGCCTGGGGCCAGGATGGTCCTCACTCCTTCCCACACTGAGGAGTTGTCCACCCCCTCTGGTCTCATGTGTCCGTGTGTCTTGCGTTTGGGTTTCAGCCTTGATATTTGCTATTTTTAGACTCAGCCTGTCGCTCGGCTACTTGGGAAATGCTTCCATTTTGGTCCTTAGATCGAGAAGTCTTTCCCCATCCACAGACTCGCGAAATATTTTCACATATTTTTAACTGTGGTAAAATAACACCGTCTTTAGGCATACAGCTCATTCCTGACAGAGCTTTTCCATCTTCCCAAACTGAAGCTCTGTCCCCATGAATCGCTGACTCCCCACCCGCCCCCGCCCCTGGTGACCTCCATCCACCTTCTGTCTCCAGGGATCTGACGGCTCGAGGGGCCTCGAGAAGCGGAATCCCGCCGTATTTGTCTTCCTGCCACAGGCTTATCTCCCCGAGCGTGATGCCCTCTGGGCCCACCCCTGTGGGAGCACATGTTGGCCTGTCTTGAGTAACATTCCATTGTGTGGATGGATTACGTTTTGTCCGTGGCTCCCCTGTTTTGGCTGTTATGGATCGTGCCCCCGTGGAGGGCGTGCGTCCCACTTGTGTTCAGTGGCTGTATTGCTGGCGACACTTTTACTGGAATGTGCGTTAGCACGTGGGATGCACGTCGCGTGGAGGTGCACAGCCTCCTGCCTCGTGGACACACCGGCCACTCTCATCCCTGGGGCGTCCTCGGTCTCTGCCACCGTGTTCACTTCAGGCTCTTCAGGCTCTTCTGGGTCTTCAGGCTCTGCTCCAGTGTCTCCTCGGCTGGGTCAGAATGTTCTAGAATCCTATCTATTCACTTTTCCAGGCCGCGTCCAGCGTTAGTCTGCAAAACTAAAACAGTGGGTTTTGTTCACAAATGTTCATAATAGCACGGTCCATGACAGCCCACCAACGCTGGCACGGACGTGCCGTGGTCCATCCACACAGCAGGACGGCGGGGGGGTGGGTGGTCAGCCACCAAGGGGAACGAAGCCCTGACACGTGCTACGGCGTGGCCCCAGCCGGAGAACATGACGCTCAGAGATGGAAGCCACGTGCAAAGAGCCACGCGGTGTGCGATTCCGTTTCTCGGAAAGGCCCTGAAGAGGCAGATCCAGGGACACAATGCAGATCAGGGGTTGCCGGGGGAGGGGCTGGGGTCTCTCTGGTGGCACGAGAAAGTTCCGAAACTGCACGGAGGTGGTGGTTGCACTGCACTGTGAATGTGCTGAATATGCCAGTGAACTGTTCACTTTAAAATGGTCAATTTTATGTTATATGAATTTCACCTAGATTTTTTAAAGGGATGTTTCATTGGAATCCACTAAGCTGACAGACTTCTGCAGGTAACCGGCTCCCGACAGGGCCCCCCCGGGGGCACGTGGCCGGTGCCTCACACTCGCTGCTCCTATCGGCTCATCCCCTCTCCGGCTGCCCCGGCGGTCAGGGCAGCCCGCGGCCTCCTACCTGGGCACTCAGCTGCACCTCTCGGCCTGGTCACTTTGCAGATGCTGACTCTACCCTGGGTCTCGGTTGTTCCTTTTTTTAAAATAAATGAACCTGGAGGGTGTGTTTTGGGGGGAGATGTTGGCATCTTGTCCTGGACCCACCGGCAGTGTCCGCTGGCTGCCCCCCACCCGCTGAGGGCCCTGAGCATGCCCCCCCATACCACCCCTGGTTCTCAGAGCACGTGCTGGCTTCGGCACCTGCCTATCAGACGCAGTTCTTGGCCCGACCCACCCCAGCCTCCTGGGTCAGCACCTGGCAGCAGGGCCCGTCCCCAGAGGCCCTGCAGCCCTGTCCCAGCACGGCCCTGTCCCAGCACGGCCCTGTCCGGGCTCCGTCAATAGCTGGATTCATGCCGTGAGGTTAGAAGGAGTGGCCACCGGGTCAGCAGACCGCCCTGGACCCGGGCACCTCTCGGCCTCGGCTGCTCTGGGGGCCCAACCGAGGCTCTCGTCACCCACCTGCTGCTGGCTGTGAGTCGAGGCCACACGGCAAGCCGGGAAGACAGAGGCTGCCCTCTGGCCCGTCTGGCCTGCTGGGGCCCTGGGGTCCCGCCTGCAGGAGGGAGGGTGGAGGGAGGCCGGCTCCTTCCAGGCCTCTCACCACCGCCCCTTTCCTGTTTGGGCAGCTTGGTCCCTGCCGCTGAGCCCTCTCTGCCCCCCACCCCCTGAGGCTGCTCCTGAGCTCCCTGCCCGTTACCGCTGCCCTGGCTGTGTCCAGCTGTCACAGTCATAAAAGGGCACAGTGCAGTCTGAGAGCCTGCCCAGCTTGGCATCGCAGGTCAGGGGGCCCAGGGCCACTGCTTCCCATAGTCCTCTCTGCCCCCGTCCTGCATCTAATCGGGCCACAGCTTCACCAGCCTGTGACTCCCATCCTGGCCCCCTACCCTGTGTCCTGGGCTGCTGCCTGCCATGGAAGCCAGCAGGGCCTGCTTGGGCTGGCGTGTTCCTGGGGGACAGGGGTTCCTGCTGAGCCCCCTGATGCTCTGCATCCTGGGGTGCAGATCCCTGCCGGTGCCGACCTCCTAGTCAATGACTTCCTCAGGTCAGGGCCCTGTTTGGTGTGAACACGGACCCGGCGTGGGGGCCTGGGCTGGCACTTCGGAGTGACAGGAACCCATGCCCATGGGTCTCAGCTTCCTCATGGGACACCCCACTGGCCGGGATGGGCTGTGGGACCTGCACGTGTGAGGGTCTCATACCTGGGACCCTAGGACCCACGCGGGGCAGGACCCAGAGTACCCGTGGGGCATGCCCACTGCTCAAGAGACTTCAGGACCTGGCCACAGGGTGGGCTGCTAGCAGGGGTCTGTACCCCAGGCCCCGTGTGGACAACAAAGGGGGTCCCGGCAGCCCCTCCCAGTGAGGCCCCCTTCCTCTGTCCAGGGCCATACTTGGTAGGAATAGCCCAGCCCATGGAGGGCCAGCTCCCTGCGCCATACACACTTAGGGGTTCTATACACCCTTGCTGGGCCTCAGTTTCTCCACCTGTCAAGGGTATGGCCCTCTGTCCTGGGACAGGAGGAGCCCCTGTCTGAAAGTCTGGGACAATGGTCCCTGATGACCCCCCTTCCCCAGGCTCAGCACCACTTTCCCGGGGGTCTGCCAGGACCAGGTAGGTACGGGGAATTTATCTCAGGCTGGCCTGGGTGCTTTTGGGGGGGCCCCAGGGTGAATGAGGACAGAGGGAACCCCACATCTGGTGCTGACAGTACCCATGAGGCCCCCGGCCAGGCCTGTAGGGGGCTGCTCCCGGTGCACCCACAGGGGAGAGGGCTCTGGGGCTTCCAGCAGCCACCTCTGCTTCCTCCCGCACCCTGGCTGGCGGCCTCTGGACCGTCCTTCTGGAAGGCTCCAACATATCCTGCCCAGGGCAGCCCGCCTGCCGCTCCAGCTGCCTCTCGCCGCAGCCCGGGACCTCATCCAGCTCGTGGGGCTCGCCGAGACCAGACACTGCTCTTGCCACGGCCTCCGTGGCCTCATTGCCCCAGGATCCTTGCTCAGGAGGGAGCAGCTGCAGGAGGAGATGCGGGGGAGGCCCAGGGAGGGGGCGGTAGTGATGGGGCCCCAGGAGGGGCTGGGCAGAAGGCCCAGGCCAGGGTGCACAAGCCAGGAAAGGAACAGACTCACAGTGGCCCCAGGGGGTGGATGGAGCCCTGCTGTGGAGTGAACGTGGCCACCCTCCAACTACACCCCTGCCTGCAAGGGGTGGCGTGCAGCCTGCGAGAGGCTCCGTCTCTGCCACATCTAAGTACGTGGTGACACTGGGGTGTCTGGGGCTCCCCCGGGCTCTGGGGCGCACATCGAGGTGCAATCTTCCTCCACCATCCAGACAGACGAGGGGATGCTGGGCCCTGTGTTCACCCCAAGGACGAGACTCTCGTCCCTGGCCCAGGACCACACCCCCGCTCCGCTTGACGCCATCCTGTCTCTGCGCCTTGGCCACCCTCGTACACCCCTGGGGTTCTGCATGTTTCTTGCTGGAATCGGCTCTGAGCGGCAGTGTCTACGGGGACCGCCCCACCCGCCTCCCCAGCGTCCGGCCAGCAGGAGCACCACAAACGTCTCTGGGCTCAGCTATTTATAAGCAGAACAGATGTCTCCACCCTGAGGGCAAACCCGTGGCCATGGAGCTGCCCCGCCCGCCCCGCCACGGCCCACCCGGCCCACCGCGTGCCAATGACCACGGGTCTCCCTCCCGAACGTCTCAGTGTGGACGTCCGGTCTGTGTCCACCCCCGACCGGGGTGGCCCCTAGTCTGTCTTGCTCTGGCCGCGTCCCTGGCGCTCTGCTCAGTGCCTGCATGCAGCTGACGCTCAATCACTGCACACAGTCAGTGCTCAAACACCGCAGGCTGAGCTGCCGCAGCTCCCCAGCTTCCAGGGTGAGGTCGCGCGGGGCGGCGTCCGGGGTGGGTGAGCCGTGGGGGGCTGGGCTTTGTGGGGGGCTAGAGCTCTGCGGCCGGCTTGACCAGGTGGCTGCTGAAGGTGATATAGAGGTCGCCGTGCTCACCGTAGATGGCGTTGTTGCGGTCCCACTGGAACAGGCACACCCAGACGGTGTCTCCGGCGGCCAGGGGCAGCAGCAGGCTCTGGGTCTGCATGACGCCGCGCTCGCCAGTCTGCGCGTAGGGCATGGCGGCAGCCCGCCCGCTGCACACGATGTGCAGGTACGTCTCCTTGTAGTTCCACGTGTGCACGTTGAGGCTCAGGAAGTAGACGCTGGGCACGGCACACAGGAAGCAGCCGGACGCTGGGTGGAAGGCCCCGTCGAGGTTCACCAGCTCCGTGTGGAAGGGCACGGCCTGGAAGCGGTGGGTGCAGGCCCTCCCGCCGGCCACGGAGAAGGCCGCGTAGATGCACTGACACAGGGAGCCCGGCAGCCCCGCCTGCCCCTTCTGGCCCTTGCGGCCCCAGAGGTCCCGGCGCCCGGCGGACCCTCCTTTTCGCTCCTGCCAGAGGGACCTCTGACCCCCTGTTCACCCTTCTCGCCTGCAGGGGGACGAGCGGGGGCAAATGGGAACCGTGGGTTAGGGTGTGGGGCCCAGAGTCACGGGGGCCAGGAGAAGCCACGCCCCCAGGCTGTGTCTGTTCTGGGGCCTGAGCTGCCTGCCACGCGGGGACGTGGGGACATGGGGACGTGGGGACAGTCGGGAGGGGCCAGAGGAGGGGTCTGCCCTGGGCTGTGCAGGACGAGAGGCTGGGAAGTTGGCAGGTCTAACTAAGGACGGCTACGGCCCAGTCTTCCCGGGTGAGGGCTCCTGGAGCTGGCCTTCTTCCAGGGGGTCCCGGGCCTCCCTCCAGCCTCCCATGGAGGCTGGGCCTGGGGGTCCGCCGCGGGGCGGCTGAGCAGGACGAGAGGCCTCGGGCCCCCTTCTGCCACAGCCCCCTGCCCAGGCTGCCTCGCTTCCCCTTTTCCACAGCTGTCGGGGACCCGAGAGGCAGGTGCTTAGCGTCCCACCAACGGGGGCCCAGGTGCCTCAGTCGGGGCTGTCCTGCCTCCTCAGCGGGGGTGTCCTTGTGGGAGCAGGGGTGGGGTGGGGTTGCCTCTCCACAGACACTCACCTTTGAGGATGGAGATGTCGATGGCAGGCCGCACGCGGGGCACCCACTGCTCCCCAGCGCTCCGGGGGGCGTAGGGGCCGGGGGTGGCCAGGGGCCAGGCAGGGCGACAGCACTGCACACATGGCCGTTGGGGCAGCCCCAGGCCGGGTCAGGCCCCCACAGGCAGCCCCAGGAGGAGCAGGAGGCCGGAGGCTGCCATCCGTGCCAGAGCCTGGTGGGGGGAAGGGAGGGGGGCAGCGTCTGAGAAGGAGGAGCCCCCACGGAGCCCCAGGCCCCGCAGCTGCCTGGGCTGTGCCCCCTTGTCTGCGGCAGATGACAGGTAAGGCCAGGGACCTGCCCGTGTGGGGAGGCGCCTCGCTGGGCCCCGGACAGGGTGCCTGGCTATGGGCCTCCTGGATCCTCAGCGCCTGCCCCTGACAGACATCATTAATGGATCCCTGCACACTTTCACCTGGACATGGCCTCCGAATCCTCCTCAACGCAGCACTGCAGGGGCCAGCACGGGGGACAGCTCGCACCTGCCCCTCCGGAGCCCCCCGCAAGGTGACCAAGGCAGCCCCATGCTGTCCCAGCCGGAGTTTCCAGGCTCCTTCTCACCCCTCCCCACCCCTCCCTGCAGCCTTGGCTCAGGGCTGTAGCAGGTACCCTAACAGCCTGCAGCCCCCACAGCTGGGGACCCCGCACCTGGCAGATTCAGGGGGAGCCGTCATGGGGGGATGGGCTCTGATTCAGCTCCACAAGGCCCCCACCCACCAGTGGCCGGCGGAGCCCTCAGGGAGGGGCAGCTGGGCTGCTTCAGGGAAGGGCAGGGCCCCAGCGCCGGGAGGCTGGGCTCTGGGCCCAGGTTGGGTGGCGCCCTCCACGAGGCAGTTTCTCCCCAGCTGCCTAGCTGGGCAGAGGGTGGTACCCCCCTGAGCTGCCAGAGGAGGGAAAGCAACTTGGGAGGCTCCCCAGGGTGGAAAAAATGGTCTTTAATCCCCACCAGGCCTAGGCCTCCTGCTTCTGCCTCCCCTCCCCCAGGAGACCCTGCCTGACACCTGGCCCATCCGTGCTTCCCCTGGATGCATCCGGGACGCTCAGCCAGGGCAGATCTCCTATAAGGGCAGGAGTGTGAGTTCGGGGTCCTTGCTCTTCCCTGTCATGCAGCCCCGCTGAGAAAAGACACAGGACCTTCCTCCAGGAAGCCCTCGGGGACTGCAGCCTAGGATGCGTTTCTTCCTCTTGCATGGTGGGGGTGTGACCCACTCTCAGGCTGAGCTTTCCTGGAGGGGAGATCCCTTCTGTTTACCACCTCACCCCCCGGAGCCCAGCAGACCCTGACCTGCCCTCCTGGCTGCGCTGGACCCTTGGATTCCTCCCGTGGAGGGACCTGACAGGACCCTCTGGGGGATCTCACTCCAAAGGCAGGCCTGTGCCTGGGGTCTCCAGCATTGTGGCCCCCTGGGCCTGCCCAGCAGATGGTCTGGGCTGGAGCCTCCCTCCTTCTGAGGCCTGGAGGGGAGCACAGACGACCCCCTCCAAGCTCAGCCTGCCCGGGGTGCCTGTGAGGACCCCCTACCCACCCCCATACCCCTTGTTACCATTACGCAGTCGGGCGCCGCTGCCTGCCTGGCTGTCTCCGGGGTCACTGCCCTGAAGGCCCGTGAAAGAGCCCTTTCATGCCCACCCCAGGCGCCCACGGCTTCCCCTGGACCATCCAAGACCAACAAGCCTTGAGCCAGCTTCAGAGCTCCTGGGCCGGCACCGCGCGGGGCTTTGCCTCCCGCCCCCCAGCCTGCCCTCCGCCCGCACCTGCCGCAGGAGCTGCGCGGCCCTGCCATGGGGGCCCCAGGGTCCTCCTGCCAGCCTCTGTGCCATGGCATGGGTCTGGGGGTCGGGGGGCCTGGGGTGTCTGGGACTGGTGAGTCGGGGGACAGCTCTTTGGGCTGGCCATTGTCCTCCGTCTGGGGTGCAGACACTTGGCAGGGAGGCAGGCCGGAGCTGAGACTGGGCGGAGTCTGGTGAGGGGCTGGAGGCCAACGTGGGGAGGCACAGACCAGGGCCACCATGCCTGCACCAGGCCCAGCCGGTGACAGGGACACCCTCCCGTCTCTGGCCAATGTCTGCCCCCACCTCCCTCTGTGCCATCCCAGGGTTCCGGTGTCCAGCAGGGCAGATGTGCCGTGACCTCCCATGGGGGTTCCTCGGCCTTAGCCCAGCCTTTCGGAAGATAAAGGGCGGACCCTGTGAGTGCCCCCCTCCCCCCCAGGAGTGCAGGAAGGGGCTGGCTGCACCCACTGCGAGCCAAAGCCGAGCCCACACCAGAGCCTGGCCTTGTCCCTGCTCTGGGTCTACACAGCTAGACACTGGGCCGAGGGACCGGGCCCGGCGCCTTGGCCTCTGGATGTGGGAACACGTGATTCCCTGGTAAGCATCCCCCCCACCCAAGCCCGCAGCCTGTGGGGGAGGCAGCAGTCATGGCCTGGGGGACTGATGACCAGGGAGGGTCCCGGACGGAAGAGAGGGAGACAGGAGCGGCCCCGCCTGTGGGGGCTTCCCTGGCCAGGCTGAGGGGGCACGAGGTGTGAGGGCCGTGGGCAGGGCCGCACCAGCTGGAGCTGAGCCCTGGAGCTCCCAGCTCACACCACAGCAGACAGCCCGGTCCCCCCCTTTGGGCACGGCTGTCTTCACCGCCCCCCCGTCTGCAGGGGGCACCGATGGAGGAGGGGTGAAGCCCGAGGCCCTGTGCCCTGACTCACCAGCCCCACATGTCCCCACACCTTGTCAGCGCGTGCCGGGTGCGGGCTTGGCTCTGAGACCAGGCGGCTTCGCCAGAGCCACTCGGGGGGGCGCATGAGGCAGCGCCTACTTCCCAGCACGGCGTCCCTGGGGGGGCCGGTGGGCCCAGGGCAGGTCGGGGGGGCCTCTCTGGAAGTACCCCTATGGCCTCTGCGGCCCGAGCTCTGCTGCTCCCTGGGTCCAAGCCTCAGTTTACCCACCTGTAAAATGGACATCGATGGGCTCAGAGGGGCTGGGGGCGTCCCCTGTGGTGGACGGAAGCAGGAAGAGCCTAGCCACTGGGGGTCTTGGCAGACTCTGGCCATGCTGCAGGCCCCCAATGTCCCTTGCTCTGCACCTCTCCTGACACCAGCAAGCAGAGCTGCCCCCACCCCGGGAGATGGGCCGTCACTGTACTTCCCTGGGGGAGGGGGGACAGTGAGCTAAATTTGCCCTGTATGTGGGGGGTGCCTCCTCAAGAGGGGCAGGTGTGGGATGAAGGGGCTGGAAGGGGCCCTGGGGTCCCTGCGGTCTGGGTGGGTGGGCCCCTGGCTGCAGAGTGTTTGCTTGGGTGCAGGTGGTCAGCAGGGGCTGAGGGTGACTCAGCAGGTGGCGGGAGGACCTGGACAGAAATAGCCTTCCTTAGACACGCCGCCTCACATCTCCGTGACAACAGGAGCGTGGCTGAGCGTCACGGTCCCACGGGTCGCGGCCCACAGAGGGCCACAGCGTCAGCCGCAGGGGGGCTGGGCTCCCTCCCTGTCTCCAGCCCGCTGCAGCCCAGGAAGGCCACACTGACCGTTGACTCAAGCCTGGGCAGGTGGGACCAGATGCCTCAAAGCCTCCAGTGCAGCAGCAGTCCTAGATGGGGGTCCGGGGAGTAGGCCAGGTGCCTGTTACCACAGACTTCACCAAAGGGGGCAATGCAGGGGGTCCTGGGAGGCCTGGACGCAGGCTCCGGAACCCGGCACCATGCGGGCTCACTCACTCACCGTGAGAGTGACCGTGGGGCCAGGCTGGAGGGCTCCACAGACAGGGAAACCCAAGGAAGCCAGGGGTAACCCAGCTGTGCTGGGGCAGCTCTGGGGCATCAGGGGCTTGCAGGGGGAGCGGGGAGGGGGCGACACTGCAGCCCCTGAACATTCCCCTCCCCCCACCCCCACCACGCTTGCCCCGCCCCAGCCCACCCCCCAGAGTCCTGGGATCCACCCCCAGACAGAGACTGAAGTGCGGGCCCAGGGTTGACGGCACCCCTCCTACCGCTCTGGTGGCCTGACGTGACCCTGCTCCCTCTCCCCCGACCCCGGTGGCCTCAGGGCCCCGGGTCCACAGCTGCGCCACCGTGAGCCCAGCAGGGTCAAGGTGTCCAAGGCTGCTGGAGACCCCCGGGCTGCATCGTGCCCTCACCTTTCCCATGAGCCTGGCCAGGCGGTGGGGGTCGGGATTCCGGGAAGCCGTCCCTCAGCTCCACGGCCTGGTGGTCTGTCTCCACAGGAGGACAAACTTTCCAGCTCACAGGCAGCCATGAGACAGCCACAGACAGTGAGCGTGCAGCCCCTGGGGGCTGTGCTGTGCCCTCCCAGCCCGGGGCCCCCAGCCCACCCGAGACAATGAGCTGTGCTCAGCCCCCACCTCGCCCCTCAGATCCCAGCCGCCGCCACCGGGGGCGGGGCCTGGACGAGAAGGCCCTCTGCACAGGGGACGCTGCCTCCGCCCTGGCTACGATGGGGCCAAGTGGCCCGAGCGCACGCAGAGGGAGTTAACAGCTCCCAGCGGCGGGACGGATGCTCCCCTGAGTCCTGTTGATGAGCTGCCCTGGGCGGGCAGACAGTGACCGGGAGCTGTCTGTCGAGGGCGGGGTGGGGACAGTGACAGAGGCCTCCTTGCACGGAGCCCTGACACGGAGCCTTGGACACAGGGCGAGGAATGGTGCGTGGCCAGGTGGGCATTGGGAACCCTCTATCCACTGTACCTCAGCCCGACTCACCCACTGGTTAAGAAGAGGCTGGACAGGACACTGGCTACCCAAGGTGACCAAGGTGGCTAGGAGTGGAGGGCCCCCCCGGCTCAGGGTCCCCAGGCATCTGTCCCCCTGGGTGCCCACCCAGGGCCAGGTGGAGCTGGCAGGGAGAGGCCCCACGGGTCTTCTGCCCACTCACTGTCCCAGGCCCTGCCTGGCGCCCTGCAGGAGCTTTGGGGCACTGCATGGATGCCCGCAACCCTGGGCCCAGTCCCTCGGGGCAGAGCCGGCCAGTCGCACAGGGACAGTGTCCAGGGCACATGGAGGAAAAAGCTGGGGCTCTGGTCATTGCTGGAGTGACAAGTGCTGTGGCTTCTGTGGCAGCAGGAGGGGACACTTCCTCTGCAGGGTCCTGCAGGCGGCTCAGGAGGGCAGAGGGCCCCCGTCTGAGCCTCCGCGGGCTCAGAGCTCCTGGGGGGCCAGGCCACTGGTCCAAGGTGCGCAACGCAGGGGCCTTACAATCCTCTCCAGGTGGTAACCGGGGCCGCCCAGGCAGCAAGGATGGCCCTGGCAAAGGCTCTGAGCCCCCACCTCCCACCGGCCTGGCCGGGTGGGTCTGTAGATCAAGCCCACCTGCCCAGGCTGCAGCATCTGGACTCCACCCAGAACCACATGGACAAGTAGAAAGTTAACATGCTCTTTATTGGAGGGGCACACGCCGTGGTGCCAGCCCCGGTCACTGGTAGCCAGCCAGCTGGAGGATGGTGGGGTAGCGGGCACGGTGGGTCATGCACTTCTGGCGGTCGATGAAGAGGCTGTTGGTCTTGACGGCCAGGTCCTTCTCCAGGTTCATGCGCGTGTCCTCCAGGTTGCGCAGAGACTGCTCTGCTTCTAGAAGCTTCTCCTTCAGTGCCGCAAGGGACACGTTCAGCTCCTCCACCTCACTCACCAACCTGTGGGGCGGGGGGGAGGGAGGTGTGAGCTGGGGCCTCCAGGCTGGGACAGGCAAGGCCCAGGAGCCCTGATGAGGGGTCCAGGCCAAGCTGCTGGGCCGTAAGAGGACCCAAAAGTCCCAAAGGGAAACCTGCCAGCCACGTGGACTGGGCTGGGCCAGGATGCCACACAGGCCCTACGGCATGTGGGAGAGGGTGTGTAGCGTGCCTGCAGGGCCACGGCGCTGGGCCTGAGCTGGGACTTCTCCTGGCCTGCCCCGCCCCCTGGCTGGAGGGGAAAGCCCGCATGGGCAGGGCTCTGCAGGGCTGAGTGCAGTGACACCATGCAGCAATTCTATGCAATGCCAGGGGTGCGCTGAGGCTCCCGGTTCCCTTTATTCCTGGGGCCTGGAGGCCGGCTGGACGGACCCCTGGCCCTGCACAAGGCCCCAGTCCCCGGGGTGTGCTGAGGGCAGGAGGGAAGAATGCCGGGCAGGGGTATTCTGCTGACGAGGGCAGCTGGTACTCGGTAAGTCAGGAACACTAGGGACACGATCCCACCTTGGCTTTGAGCCAGGGCCGGGGCCACTCGTGCTGTCGGGGGTCTGGATGGCGTGCCCAAGGTGGTGTGGGCAGGGCAGCCGGGGGCCTCAGCGGCTCAGCCTCTCAGACCCCGAGATCCCTTTCAGGGACGATTGTGCAGCACGGGGTGAAGCAGGAAGAGCTACGCTGTCCCTGACACTTAGTGCCCGAAAGGCACATCCGTGTCTAGTCGTGCTGGGCGGGGGTGGGCCATGGGGACAGCTCCGTGTGCAAGCCTGTGTGTCTCTGCGACAGGCCTGCAGGCTGCGAGGAGCGGGGTGTTCATGGGGCCCAGAGGCCAAGGGAGGCCCGGCTGGCAGGGGGGCGGGGGTCGGGGGCCAGCACGGAGGGTGGGTGGTGAGCTGTCCCGCTCAGGACCGCCCCAGGGACCACAGCCACGGCGGCACCTAAACTGGGCGGCGTCCCGGCACAGCTCCACGTTGGGCCTGTGTGATCGTTGATACAGACGGGTCTGGGCCACCTTCAGAGGTGCCTCCTTGTCCTTAATGGCCTGCTTCAGTGCTGCAATGTTGTGCTCCTGGTCCGTGACCTCCCGCAGCGTCTGCACACAGGACAGTCCCTGGGGGTGCCGGCGTGACCCCCACCCCACCCCTCCTCCTCGCCGGCCCTGTCCACGGACTGGGGGGGACGTATGGAGGCAGGAAGATGTGTACAGCCACCTCGGCCCTGCCAAGGGCACCCAGAGGGTCGGGGTGGGACAGCAAAGCCTGATGTCCACAGCTCTGGCCTGAGTGCTCCACCCCACCCTGCTGGTCACCAGGCCCCCTACCCTGGTGAAGAACCGAAGAGACGTGGCGGCAGCAAAGGGCACCCTGAGAGCCCAGGGTCAGAGCCCTACCAGGCCCGGCCACCGCCTGCCACCTTCCCTCTTTCTCATGCCTGACAGCCACTCCCAATGTCACCTGGTTTTTCATTGGCTTAGTGAGGGCCCAGGGAGGAGTGCCTGCCTTGAGCCTGGGGTCCCTCAGGATGGACAGGACAGAGGAGGGGCCGGGACCAGGCCAGGGTGTGACCAAGCCAGGGGCGGGGCTGGGCCACAAGGAGTTTGGTCGCTCTGTAGTTACAGATGCTCAGCTCCAGGGACTGGCCTGGGCAGGGGACCGGACGTGGCCTGGGTGGGGCCGGGCCAGGGCGGGGCGCGGGGGCGGGGCCCGGGCAGGCGGGGGCGGGGCCGGCGCGGGACCAGCGCGGGTGGATGTGACCTGGGCGCGGGGGCGGGGCCCGGGCAGATGGGGGCGGGGCCGGGGCGCGGGGGCGGGGCTTCACCTTGTGCAGGTGGTTCTTCAGCTTGTGGCACGCGTCCTCCAACTCCTCACAGCGGCGCCCGAAGGCCAGGTTCACAGCGTCGCACTGCAGCCGCAGGTCCTCGGCCGTGTCCCGCAGGATGCAGTCGATGAGTACCCGCAGGTTGACCGAGGCCAGGCGCTCGCGCTCCGCGCGGTACAGGTTTTCCTGGGTGAACCGGGCCCACGTCTCCGGCGTGGAGGCGCTGCGGGCAGGGACCGGCGGGCGCCGCGGTCGGTGGGGGCACTCGCCAACGGCTCCAGCCCACCCGGCCCTCCCGCGCTCCCCGCTCCCCGAGACCACTGCGCTCCAGCACAAATCACCACCCCCAGCGCGGCTCCGCGGCCCCCGCACACACCGGACCCTGCGTCCCGGTGCCCCCCTCGCGCCCCCAGCGCCCCCGAGGTTGCGCGGCGTTGTGTGGTGGCTGCGCGCCCCCTGTCAGCCGCTCGAGGAGCTGCAGGTAAGCCCCCAGGTCCTGCCTCCCTCCGCAGTCCCCAAGCCCCTGGTGACCTGTGCGGGGCTGGGCGCTTGCGGGGTCCTGCTGGCCGGCCCAGCCTAGGAGCAGAAGAGCTGCACCGAGGGCCTTCCGTGTGAGGGCATCAGGGGCCGGGGACCTGGGGGAGGGTCCCCAGCAGAGGGCGCCGGGGTGGAGACAGGTGTTTGGGGGAGGGTCCCTGGGAGGGGCTGGGGCTGAGGTGGCCCACCTCTCCTCGAACTTGGCAGTGTGCGGGTAGAACTGCACCTCCGTGCTCTGGTTGTGGTAGAGGGCGCAGGTCTGGTCGATGCTGTAGGCCTCCACCTTGTCAGACCAGTCCATCTCACACGTTTCCTTGTGCTCACGGTTCAGCCTGGGGTGGGCGGGGTCTGCGTTTGGGGTGGGGCACTGGGTGCCACCCCCAGGAGCAAGCACACCCCCCCATTCTCCACTGAGAACCAGGCCACCTCATCTGCCCAGTAGGGGGGTCCTCAGGCCACCCAGGCTCTGCCTGGCCAACAGCGTCCAGGAGCACCTGCTCCCTGCCCTGGAAAGCTGACCTGGGTTCTGGACGCCCAGGCCCCCAGGCCATGCAGGAGTCTGCACCCCCACCAGTTGCCCCTACCTGTTCTGTACTCCTGGCTGAGACCTGGGACAAGCCCCCACCTCTCTGAGACTCCGACCTGCTCACCCCAACTTCCTGCCCAGAGCCAGCCCAAGGGGTGAGGAGACAGGGGCGGGTGTGGGACCACTGAGACCCACCGGATCTGGTTCACGGCCTGCATTATGGTCCTTTTTAGGAGCTCCTGAATGTTCCGGATAAGCTCGGCCTCCTGGGGGAGAAGACCCCACTCCCTGGTGAGGATCTGAGGATGGCCAGGCTGGTGTGGGCCCATGGTCAGCCCCTTAAATGCCCAGGCCAACACCTGACCCCTGGCTGGGAAACCTCGGGCTGGAAAGCCAGCTTGTTGACCTCCCGTCTCTTTCCTGGAAGACGAGGGATGAGCCCAGCTCTTTCTCATTGGGTTTGTTCTGGGCTTTTGAACATTCTGTTTGGTGTAGCAGAGCGTGGGGTTTTATCCTAGGGGCTTCTACCAGCTGCTGGGACTGTCACCAGAGGCAGCTCCCACTTGCCTGGCACCCACCCAGCAGCCCCTGGGCTCTAGGGGCCATCCCTGCAGCCCCCCCGCCCCGAGCACTGGTGGCCAACAACACCCTGGGAACGAGGGGCCCTCCCGGCCTGCCCCTCGGGGCCTTGGGCTCAGAGAGGCCCTCTCTCCTCCACTGAGCATTCAAGGGGGACCCTGTGTGTCTTTCTGCTACTACAATGGCTCTGTTTTCTGTGCACAGTCCCCCTCCCCCCATTTGGATTTTGGCCTCCGTCTGGCTCTAAACCCACGTATGTCAGGGTCTGTCCTCTGGGTCTGTCTCCCTGTCCCTGGACCATTGGTGTTTTCACATTGGGAGGGGTGGGGGGAGGGGGTAAGTTTCTTGGCTCAGGGCAGGGGCGTTGCAGCCAGAGCCCTGGGAGGTTGTTGAGCAGCTGAGTGTGGGGGTGAGGTGGTGGGGGACCAAGGAGGGGGTTGGGGCCTGGGAGAGGGGAGGGACTCAAGGTTCTGGGCTGAGCTTGGAGTGTGCAGGGGGCGCCCTGCATCTCCCAGGAATGCCCACACCCTGCAGTTCACAGGTAAGCACCCCCCCCAGGCTCTGAGAGGTGCCTGGAGCAGGGGACTGGCCTGGGCAACTACCTGATCCTTGTGGGGCTGCCCCAAGGACAGGTCCCACTGAGCGTGGAATGGGAAAGACTCCTTGTAGTATGACCATGACCTCCATCCCACCCTCACCCATCCACACTTAAATACTGGGCTGGGCCTGGATTTCTACCACAGGCATCAGGGAAGGGAGCGCAATGGTGTGCGAGGCCTTCAAGAGCTCAGAGTCAGGCTTAATCTGAATGACCTAGGGTGACCTGAGGGGCTTCCCAGCAGGTGCCAGGACCCAAGGGACCCAGGACCCTGGCCCTGCCTGCCTCCCAGACCTCAGACAGCCGCCCACAGGACTCAACTCAGGCCCCTCCCCATCCTTGGGGTGTGTGTGGAGGGGCATCAGGGCTTGCAGATGGACCTGGCCAGACCCCTCACTGCCTCAGTGGCCTCTGAGTGTCCCATCCTCAGGCAAATGTCCCCAACACATGTCCAGGTGTGACTTCTCTCACCCTTACCCCAGGATAAGCCATAATGGGGGTGGGGGCCCTGCAGGGGCCCTGGACATGGGATTGGGGTGAGCTGATGTGAGGTCCAGCTCCAGCCCCCATACCTTCTCAAACCCTTACACTAGGACCTGCCCCCAGGCCATAGTGTCCCCAAACCAGCAGGTCCAAGCTGGGGCCCACCTTGCAAGGAGCTGAGCCTCACCCAGGGTCCACTGTGAGGACCGGGCTCCAGGAAGGTCAGACCGGGCACCCTTCTGGGGTCAGGGATGGCACCTCCGTCCTGGATGGCCTGAGCACTGACACCCCTGCCCTAGCACCTTGTTGGTCCCCAACCTACAAACAGAGCCAGCGTCTCTGTGTCTGGGTGTAGACCTGGGCGTGCGCTCTACACGTGTCTGCACGCGCCAAGGGTTACATGTTCTGCGTATTCCTGTGTGTGCAGGGGGGCACGGGCTCCCCGCGCCCGCGTGCGCCCACCCGGTGTCAGCCCGCATCATGGGGGCACATGTGTGAACCCGCGGCCCTCGGCCCTGGGCAGGCCTCGCTCCCTGGAGAGTGGGGAGGGCGGCCGGGCCTGCGGCTCTCGGGGCAGAAGGGGCCACGCACCTTCAGCAGCTCCATCTCCACGTGGTCGCGGACGAGGTCGGGGTGCTGGCGGCGCTCGCGGCACTGCAGGTTGTCGGTGGTGATGGAGAAGGGCACGGCGGTGGCGTCCAGGGTGCGCTCCAGCCGCTGCTTCTGGGCCAGCAGCAGGTCGGTCTCGGCACCCAGCTCACTCACCTCGTGCTGCAGCTCCGACTTCCAGCAGTGCGTGTCCTGCAGGCGCGCGCCCACCTTCCCGGTGGAATCCTCCTGCGTGCACTGTGCCAGGGCCTCCGTCGCGGCCACCAGCTGCCGGCTCTCATGGCGCTGCCCCTCTGACCGGTCGCGGTCGGCGAAGGCTTGGTGGTAGCGGGCATAGCAGTTCTGGAACCACTCGTCCACCAGGTACCTGGCCGAGCGGAAGCCAGCGGTGGCCAGGCCCGAGGACGTGTAGGCGCCCGTGTTCCGGGCCACGTCGTAGAGCTTGCGGGGCAGCTCGCAGGCTGGTACCGTCTGCGGGGCCAGCTGCTGGGTCAAGAGCACGTCCGTGTGCGCCATGGTGCCAGCCAAACCCGCTCCCCTGCGAGGGACGAGGGACGAAGGAGGTCAGCAGGGCAGCTCCGGGCCACTCTGTGCCCAGCAGGACACTTCTGGTCTCCCGGCGACAGGTACATACAAGCCGTCCTGTTGCTGGGCAACAGGCCCCCTCCCCTAGCAGCTCTCTTAAAGGGCCAGGCAGGCCCCCACCCCACCCATGCTGGCCCACATGTGGCATCTGCCCAGAATTGCACCTGGGACTGTGGCCTGAAGCCAGGCCCCGTTATCCCCTGCTGTCCTACTTGTCCCAGTGGGAAGTTCCCCTGGACACGCAGGGGGGTGGACTTGGCTTTGAGGGGGAGTTGATTGAATTCAGCCTCCGGGGGACACCTTGGAGCCAGACACCCAGGTCTTCCCCACACAGATGGACGCATATCCCGACAGTGTCCACAAGGCCACGCAGCTCCAGGCTCACGGCGGAGGCCGCAGGAGCAGGAAGTATGCCTGGTCCCCAGGGCACAGCTCATCCTGGCCCCATCCTGGTCAGCGAGGCAAACGCCAGGGGCAGTGCCCAACATGACCAGCAGAGGGCAGCATTGGCCGCAAAAATGTTACGGGGAGGGGGCGGGACAGCGGCTGTGCTTGGGCGGGGGTGCCTCCTCCCTCCACGGCCTGCCGCCTCTCCCCTGCCTCCCGTGGCCTGCTGGCCTTTCCCCCCCACCCCTCACTAGCCCCATGGGAGCTCCCCAACAGTCCACCTGCAGGATATGCACGGCCCCTGTCCCACAGCCCCTGCCCCTCCATTCCCCCCACTGTCCCGTCCAACTTGGGCCGCACCAGCCCCAGACCTCAGATACACCACCCTCAGCCTGGCTGTGCCCCCTCCTGGGGTCCTAACCTCTGTGCCCTGATGGCAGGGGCCATGGGGCCCAGCATCTCCACCCCCTGGCACAGAGTAGGTGCTTCATAAATGTGGGCCTCAGGGACAGTCGCCCCAGATTTCCCCAACCAAGACTGAACCTGAGCCTGTCCTCAAGGGCAAGAGGTCAGGGGGGCCTCTCTGCTTTGTGTCTCCTGATGGCATTGGACACACAGGGCCCACTCAGGATGGGGCCAAAGGGGAGACCACTGGCCCCACCTGTCCACACAGCGTCTTTTCCCCGAGGCCAGAGCTGCCTGGGGTGTGTCCCCCAAGAACCTGCTGACCCAGGGAGCTTGCTGAACACGGGGCCAGAGCCAAGCTCGGGAGACCCTGGGGACGTGACCGGACATGGCCCCCGAGGCAGGTGCTCCGGGATGACCGGGCCCCACAGCAAGGCTGGTCCACAGGACTTGCCTGGGTGCCTGTCAGGGGCACTGGGCCCCCCACCCCGGACAGTGCAGATCCCCTGCCTCCCCGCCCACAGTCCAGAGACAGAGGTGAACATGCCACAGAAGATGGCTGGGTTGGAGTCCGGCCCTGTCCTTGTCTACCCTGTGGCTGGGCAGGTGGTCCCGCACCTTCTTCGTCTGCGCAGGTGGGTTATGCCATCCGCTGCGTGGGGCTGCTGTGGATAAACGGCTGGCCCGGTGCCCAGTGCTGGGAGTGACCAGCACCCCCCGGCCCCTTCCCACCCCCCAGCCTTGCGGGGTGTCTGGGCTTGAATCCTCAGTCAGACCGATTGCCAGTGTTGGGGTTCAAAGCAGCAGCTGAGTGATATGCAGGCTTATTGGATTTGTTTCCAAATTGCATTTGGGATGAGAAAATTGAGTCTCGGGACACACTGAGGTACTCGCCCACTGCTCTTTCCCCTGCCGTGTTCAGGCAGTGGCTTGGGACCTGCCGTGGGGTCAGGGAGGCTCTGAGGCCCCCCAACACTCCCTCCAGACTGTGCTTGCACATTCCCAGGGACAGGGAGCTCCCTTCCTCCCAGGGCCGCTCTGGAGGACACATCCTCAAGTGCCTCTGTCTCTGGGGTTGGTCCCTCTCATGAATCCCCCCTGTGGGCGGCCTGGCCTGGGCCTGTAGCCAGGGGCCCTGATCCCTAGAGTGAGCTGAGGCAGGGGGAGGCAGGGGAGGGGATGGCTGAGTAACGATGCCCCCCAAGAGTTCCCTGGGGCCTGTACCTGTACATGACCCCAGGCTGCTACTCTCCCTTTGCACAGAGGGACACTGAGTCACGGCCAGCACAGCGGGAGGGGGCAGTCTGCCTGCTCAGCCTCAGCTCCAGGACCCCAGCAGGAGGAGCGACACAGAAAGGTTGCAGGCCCTGGCATTTCTGGGAAGCCACCCACAGGGAGGGGGACTGGCGGGGCCTGGAGGATGGCCAGACACTGCCCTGGCCCCTCACCTTGGACTCCCAGCAGGCATCCTGCGGGCACCTGGCCCCTCACCTCGGGCTCTCAGCAGGCATCCCGCGGGCACCTGGTCTCACCTCGGGCTCTCAGCAGGCATCCCGCGGGCACCTGGCCTCACCTCGGGCTCTCAGCAGGCATCCCGCGGGCACCTGGCCTCACCTTGGGCTCCCAGCAGGCATCCCGCGGGCACCTGGCCCCTCATCTCGGGCTCCCAGCAGGCATCCCGCGGGCACCTGGCCTCGGGCCAGCCTGGTGGTGGCTGCAGAGCCCCTGACCCCAGCTCTGCCCCGGACACTGGGCAGCCCAGGGGAGGCACACCAGCACTCCACCAGTCTTCATGGAAGGCCTGTGCCCCAGCCCCAGATGGGGCTTGCACACAGTGGCCAGTCCAGAACGAGTGTGATCCATGCCATGCCCATCTCCCAGGCCCCCTGTGGGCACCAGGACTGGGTGGGCCTGGCGAGGAGCCCAGCCCGCCTCAGGCCTGCTTTGTGCCCCCCGAGGTTGCCCAGCTTCACAGACTCCAGCCACCCCGAGGGGCCCAGGTCACACAGCTGTGAGGGGAGCCAGGGGAGCAGACTCAGCCATCTGGCCCCTCAGACCACAGTGCGCCCTCTGCTCTCCCACCCGCCGCGACGACTCAAGGAAGTGTTCAGGCTCCTGGAGTTTCCCCGCCCGTCTCCTGGAGCCGCGGAACATTTTAATCACCGGAGGAGCTGAAGGGTCTCAGACAGCCCTGAGCCTGGCAGATCCCATGTCCCAGTCCCAGCAGGTGCCACCGGGGAAGAGGGAAGACTGCTCCCCACCCTGGGCAGGAGGGAGGAAGAGCACACTCCCTCCTCCTGGTCCAGCAGAGTGTGGACGGGGCCCGAGACCTGGGCTCCGGGAAGGGAGGCCCAGAGGGGGAGGCCCCGGGCCGCTGTGGAGGTCCCCTTCCCCATGACAGGAGGGGATGAGGAGATGCGGGTGGGGGCCAACATGCTGGAGGGGAGCACGGCTGCAGCCGACAGCCCCTGGCTGCCCGCCAGTCCAGGCTCCATGTCCGTCCCTGCACTTGGCAGGAGGGAGGCTGACAGAGGCTGGGGGCTCCCCTCCCTGGGCAGAAGGTGGGCACTCAGGACCACGAATGCTCCCCTGTCCACCCTGCACCTGGGGACACCACTCACTGACCGGGTTCCCAGCCTGAAGCTGGCACTATGTGTGGCCTCCGCTCTGGGCAGCTGTGTCCCCCTGAGGGCTCGGCCCAGCCCCTGGCAGCCTTGAGACATCATGGCCCAGTCACCCAGGATGTCCCCTGCTCCGTGGCCTGGCTCTGCCAAGCGAGGCTTTGGTGGTCTGTGGCGTGGGCGGCAGATCTAGACTGCAGCACCGGAGGCTGCATGGACCGTGCCTCAGTTTCCCCATGTGTGAGCTGGGGATAAAGGCGGTCCCTCCCTTGTGGGTGTTTGAGGATGGAGTGACACCGTGTGTGTGCAGCTCCTGGTGTGGCCTGACCCCTGACCTCGTTCCCACTGGAAGGCTCTTGGTCAGCCTCAGTTCCCAAGAGGTCCTCCCGAGCGCAGTCTGTGGTCTGTCCTGGGCGTCCACCCAGAGAGGGGCCGCGGGGGGCTGGGAGCTGGATACCGTGCCCCCTCACCCTTCGTCACCCCCAGCCCTCCATCCTGCAGAACCAGCTCCCAGAACGTGGATACAATATTCAGAACATGGATACGTCCACGTTAAGGGGTTTTTAGAAGACTCGGCGAAGCTGCAGGGTGTGGACCCGAGCTATGGAGGCAGATGACATCGTGGCGCGGGCGGCCCGGGAGAGGCTCCAGGTGTGGGCCAGGCAGACCGGTTAGTCCATGTGGACGCGGCAGCACACAGACCGATCCCCCTGTGTCTGGTTCCAGAACTTTCTCAGCCCCCTGGATGGAAACGGTCCGCATCATCAGTCACCCCTGCCCCATCTCAGGATGTGCCTGTTCTGCCCGTGTCGTAGAGATGCGATCACACGAGGTTTGGCCCCTGCCACCTCCAGGCACGTCCACGGGGCAGCGGGTGTCGGGCTGCGCTCCTTCTCGCGGCCGAGTCATATTCCCCTGCATGAGTGCGCTGCGGCCTGTTTATCCGCGCGTCCTCCAAGGACAACCTTCTGGCTGTCGTGGACAGAGCTCTTGTGACCTTGGGCACACGGGTTTGTTTGAACAATCGTTTTCAATTCTTTGGGGTACATTCACCGCTTGAAGACTCCCGAAGCCCAGGACTTTGAAAACGTGGCGATGTGGTGAGGGGCCCGAATGACCCGGCGCTGCCGCCCACACCCTGTCACCCAGGGGAAAGTAGAGCACTGGACGCCCAGTGTGGGCGGGCTGTGGGGGAACCCGCACATGTCTGTCCTGTGGCCTGGTCGATCTGTGAGCTTTCTAGAAGCACTTTGTCAGGTGCCTTGAGAGACATGAGCCATCCCAGTCCCTTCATACCCGCCCTAGAGCATGATGGCAAATTGGGGACATTTTTCAAAGGAAAGGGAAATATCACAGTTCCAAGCCACACAGCAGTGGGATTTATAGTCAGAACAAAGACGAAAGAGGCCGCATAACCTACAATTGGGCAGGAGAGCCACCGGGAAGGCTCTGCTCCATGACCCCGGGGCATCTGGGGTCTAGACACAGACGGAAGATGCCTGAGACGTGAACACAAAACAGCGTTCCCTCAGACGTGGAGCACAGAGCCGCCTGGGGCTCTAATTACCCCGTGATGAGTACAGGCTCTGCTTCCCACAGGGAGTGAGCTCCTCGTCCTTGGAGGAGTTCAAGCCACCACTTGTCAGGATGTGGTGGAAAATCCTGGAACAGGACAGGCCGTCCGTGCTGCCTGAGAGCGCGAGCTCCCCACTCCAAGGACGCCACACAAAGAAAGGGAGGGCTCCCTCCAGTCTGTGTCAGAGGCGAGTCCCAGGGGCGCCCCCCCAGCTGTGCTCCATCTGCCGGCCCCGAGGAGTGGCCGAGGCATCAGGGACAGTTCGGGGGACTCCAAGCAGCTCACAGAACAGCCACCATCCCTGCCAGGTGTTTCCGATGTCCACAGGACTTGGGCCCCTGCAGCCGCCCCACACACACGTGTTCCTTGTTCCTGTGAAGCACGTGCCCACTGGCTTCTGGGAGAGTCCAAGCAGCTGGGGGGAGAAGGGGACGAGCCTCAGGTGCAGCATACCTGCCTCGCTCTGCTTAAACACACCTGCGTGCAGACGCGGCCAAGAGCAGCTGCACTGGGCCCACCGGCTCCACGAGGCCGGGTGCCCACACTGCAGCCTGTCCACACTCAGTGCCTGGCCTGGTCTCCTGGACCTGAGGGGCCGCGGGCTCTGTCCCTTCAGCCCACTCCACCGTGGCCTGTGCAGGGCACACAGGGGCTGAGACCCGGGGCTCCCATCCTCGGGCTCCAACGAACGTCCCCTGAGAATGTCGGTAGGTGGAACTCATCATGGAGCCCGTGGGGGCCTGGAGCTGCGCTCCCCACTCCTGCCGGCACCCAGCCTTTGCCCAACCAACCCCCCACTCCAAGCCTCCTTTGGCACCTACCTACATCTGTTGGACGCTCACTCTGGGGGTGCTTTCGGTCCCCAAGCACAGATGAGGAAACAGACACGGAGCTGTGAAGTCACTCCAAGGTCAGACAGCAGGGACCAGAGGACTGGAAGACTCCAGAACCTTCTCCCGGTTCTGAGGCCGGGGCCGCTCTGGGCGCAGCTGTGGGGGGCAATACCCTCCCTGTGCTTAATTCCCACCTTCTGGGGGCTGGGGGGCTGCCGCTGCTCAGGAGCTGAGGGGAGAGGGGGCCGAGGGCCAGCCCCGGGGCCGGCGTGGGCCAGAGCTCCCCAGGAGCAGCGGGCCGGCCACAGACTGGCCACGTCCCCCTACAGCACGTCACTTCACTGGCCTCCAAAGTCAGTTTTAGCAGAATGTTCCCATCAGGAGTTTCAAGGCAGATTTTTCCATCAGGTTTCTTTCTAGAAAGTGAGTCTCCTGCGGCTGCGAGGCTTCTTGTCCTCATTGACCCCAGGGGCCAAGGCCAGAGCTCAACCCCAGTGGGGGGAACCTGCGGGCCCCAAGTTCCCAGATGGACCCCAGGCTCCACGCACCTGATGGGGGGCACCTGTCCCCTCCACTGGGGCCGAGGACCCAGCCTGGTGCTCGGGGAGCTGGAGCCAGACCCCAAGTGGCCCCACATCCTCTGCCATAGGCACAGGGGAACCCCCAATGGCCCTCTACAGCTAGGTGAGGCTGTGTCCCTGCTTGGGTGGGTGACATGGGGGAAGGGACCCAAGCCCCTCGTGGACACAGCATTCAAGAGCCGGTCCTGATTCTCCCTCTGCCCTGCCCCTGCCAGGGGACCTGTGACACACCACGTCCCTGAATGAGGACATCATGGGGCCTGTGACAGCCCACGGGGGACCTGGAGCAAGACAAGAAATAAACCTTTGCTGTGGGAAGCCCTCGAGGTGACCAGACCTCTGTTAGCACAAGGAAACCCGGCCCATCCCAACTGACTCAGGCCCAGCCAGGATCCAGGTCATCCCGGCTTCTCACACCCACCCTCCCCACAATCGTACCCTCCCGGCCCCACCCTGGAATGCCCTCGGCCCCACTTCCTGCGAGTTCACCTCTCCTCCAGGAAGTCTGCCCTGATTGCCTCTCCTACTATCATATCTCCTCCTCTGCCTTCAGTGGGAAGCACACAGGAGCGCCCTGGCATTTATAAGCCTTCGCTGGGAATAAAAGGAACTCAGACCAGCTAATGAAATGAAAGAAATGCCCAGGGCAAACCCAACAGTAATGAGGAAACCAGACGGAAACTTCCCTACCCCTGGCGGTTTTTGAGACCATGGGTTTCAAGGCTAACAAACCCAATGTTCTCTGAGTCACATTAGAAGAGGTATCGTGTCCCAGATGAGGGAGGTGATAACCCTACTCCACACCACACTGGCCAGAACATGCTTGGGAGATTGAAGGAGAATGTTCCAGAAGGTGGGTGTTGGCTAAGTGGGGCATACCCAAGGCACAAGGCAGAGCAGTCCGCAAGGGCAGGGACTGACACCACACCCTTGGGGAAGGATCTACGGAGGCACAACTCTGGGAGGAGGGTTCAGGGCTGGCTGAGAGCATCAGCAAGCTCCACCATGTGGTTCAGCTCCCCAGCCTCTTGTGATGCATGGACCCGCATTCTAACAGCACCTAGGGGGTGTCCCTTGTGGTCTGCCCCTGTGTGTACCATCATCACCCTGGTGTCCTTCACACCTATCACCCCGGGGAGCCTGCTGACCTAGCGTGCTGGTGGGGGCCCTGTGATGCACTATGCAGGGGTACCTGTGCAGGGCCCGGCTGACCTGGGGAACCCGGGCCCACTGCCCACCCCTCATCCAAGAGTTCCTGCAAGAACAGCCAAATCCCTGATTTATCAGCTCAGCTTTATCTCCAAAACCTCCTACAATTTCCCAGAGAACAAAATTAAATACAGGATTTAGGAGAGCTTTTGCGTCTGCCCAAGCAGGGCCAGGAACAGACTGACGTGGCGAGGCCGCCGGTGCTGGGGCTGTGGGTGGGCAGGGGAGGGGGCGCCCCAGCCCCCCACCTGGCCCAGCTGCCCGTCTCCAGGGGCCTGAGCGAGGATGATGGGTGGGCGGGGCCCCGGGCCCTGTTGGGGTGGACGCATGCACGACCCTGTCACGGGCAGGCCAGGATTTCACTTCGCTCCCCAGCAGCCAACCCAAGGCCTGGCCAGGTCAGGGCATCTCCCGGCCCTCAGACCCCAGGCAGGCGACAGGCGAACTCAGACCAGCTAATGAAATGAAAGAAATGCCCAGGGCCCAGGGGGGGTGGCCTGAATGCGCCCCGACCCCAGGGACCCAGCCCTAGGGGACAGCAGAGGGCTGCCAAGAAGGCACAATGCACAGCGTCCCCAAGGGAACCCTGGGCCCCTGGGCTTTGGGACCTTCCCTGGTTGACCCTGACCGCGTGCCCTCAGACGTCCGTGTGGGGGGCCGTCGGGGAGGCTCTGCACCCCACCCCCAGCTCTCCAGCAGCCCCAGGCCAGTTGTGGCCCCAGCGACCTTGGGCCACCCTGGGCGGGGGGCAGTTGTCGGGAGGGAGCAGCCCTGCTCTGAGCCGCTTCTGATGCTAAGAGGCTCCAGAAACATCATCTGCAAATGCTTTTGTGGGTAATGGAGCCGATTAGGGGTGTGTGGGCACCAGATAAGAGCCGGGTGGGTCACTTGGAGGGCAGACACAGAGGATGGCGGGGAATGTGTTCTCTCCCCTTCTCCCTGCTCCCGACCGCCCCTCCCTCTCATCCTGTCCCTGCGGTGCTGGTCGGTCAAGGGCACAGAGCTGCACTGAAGTCAGGCCGCCCCGCGGGCCCCACATCCTACCCATGTGCTGTGGGACTTCCAGCAAACCCCTGGCCTCTCTGTGTCTTATCTGCAAACCAGGAGCCGTGGTGTCCTGGCCGGGGTGTCCACGACAGAGTGTCTAGCCCTCGGCCTGGCGGGCTGCAGGGCTATGGGAAGCCCAGCAGTTCCTGTCCCCCCACCACTGACCTCTCAGTTCCAGGTCCCAGGGGCCCGTTAGGGAGCTCGAGGGAGAAGTCTCATGGCCCTCCCACAGCCTGTGAGGGTCAGGGGCTGTGGGGACCCCCGTGGAGGCCCTCCTCCTGGCAGGGGTGGGGTTGGGAGCCTGACCGTCTGCAGCAGGGTTCTGCTCGGAGGCAACGTTGCCCCCAGGGGACGTTTAGCCATGTCTGGGGGCATTTTGGCTGTCACAGTGGTGGGGGAAGGGGTGCTGCCCAGCCGTCTCCAGTGCCTGGGACCGCCCCACCACGAGGGATCGTCCACCCAGAGAGCTAGCAGTGCTGAGGCGGGCGGGGCGAGCCTGCCCCAGGAGGGGCGCATCGGCTCTTTCCTGCGGGAGGTCCTGACAAAGAGGTGCTCTGTTCATAGACCTTCTCTCTAAGATAACGCTCGGCCAGCAGGAAAGAGGACACGGTGTTCCCTAGAACCGCCAGCCCAAGGGCATCCCAAGGGCATCTGAGGGGTCGGCAGGCCTGTGGCGACACTAGGAGCCCAGGCCATGTGCCCGTGGCCCCAGAGACAAGCAAACAGCCCCGAGCTCCAGTTCCTCTCGGGACCGTGGGGGCCGGGCTCCGCCCAGCGCTTAGCCCGAAGAGGCCCTGGAAATAGATGCAGAGGACATCGGCTGGACAGGGTCACTGAGCCCAGACAGTCCTCGTGTGAGCGATGGACGCGGCGCGGAGCCACGTAGCAGGTGGAACCCGGGCCGCTGGGAGTCACGGTGTCTCCACCAGGAGAAGGAGCAGTGGGCCAAGTGCTGGGAGATCAGGGCAGGGGCCATCCACCCACCAGGCCTCCCTGTTCACCCCAGCCTGGGCCCTCCTGCCCTGCCGGCCCCTCCCCTGCCCGGAGTCCTGAGCACAGAGGTCAGAGGTGGAGCTCAGCCCCCAGGTCATCTCCCGTTCACATTTCTCCAATCCTGACTGTGTGTTGCTGTTTGCAGTGGCCTCAGCTGTAGACGTAGCTCCTGGGCGTGGATGCCCCCCACAGGCAGGCCGCCCAAGGTGAGGCCGGGACCCCTGGATTGCTGGGTCTCGGAGTCCACGGACACCCCCCACCTCCGCCTGGCCCGGCTGCTGGAGGAGCTCCAAGGGTCAGTGCAGACACAAGCGTGGTCCCCAGAGGGACAGGGCCCAAGAGGCAGGGGCTCTGTCGCTGCCCTCCGCACGCCAGGACCTCTGCAGGACCATCCCTGAGGGCGAGCAGGGGCCATGGGGGCTCCCGGGTCCCGGCGCCAGGCCCTGACCCCACGGGCCCACTGCAGACCTGCTCTCTGCCCACTGGAGCCCCTTGGCTTGACCACGGACCCAGCTAACGTCCACCCTCCGGGACCCCTGCAGGGCCGGCCGGTTCCTAAGGATTGGGGTCTTTGTGGGAGGGGTACGTGGGGGGCAGCCCCCCATTAGGGACTGCCCCCCCCCCCACTGCCCCTGGGCAGCTCTGAACAGTCGATGGTGAGCCATCGACCAGCCGCCATGCTGCCCGCACGAAGGTGGTCAGGGCCGGCCAGCCGGTGGGGTGGGCTCAGCCCTCCAGCCAAGCTAATGCACTTCGCATTATTGCCGGTCCTGCTTTCCTGGAGGAGAGCGAGGCCCTCTGAGGACCCTGCCTCTGTGAGGGAGCAGCCGCCTCGTCCTCACAGACACCATTTGCTCGTATTTACTGGAAGCTCCTTCCTGGTGAGCTCCCCCCAACCCCCGGCTCCTGCTTCCACCTCCCGCAGCTCCCTGGCCTCCTCCTCTGGTCAGGCTGACCTCGCGGGCCCAGAGGGCCCAGGTCACTATCTCCAGCCCCTCCAACCTGGGGTCTCCTCCTCCAGGAAGCTCTCTGGGCTGTCCTCAGCTGGGCCTCCAGGGCCCCCCACACCTGTCTCCCACAGCAAGTGGTCCCATGAGCACAAGGGCCTGACAGGCAGACAGACTTACAAGACTCATGGGGCCAGAGGCTACGGCCCCCCCTGAGCTGAGCCAGTGTCCCTCCTCCACGCTGTGACCATTGCCAGAGCCCTGGAGGAGCCACGGCTGGCTGAGTGAGAGGCCAGGGGAGGTGAGCAGGCGTGAGGTGCGTCGGGGCTGGCAGAGCCCTGGCCACCCCAGCCCAGCTGAGCGGCCAGCTCACGGTCACAGACTGAGACCCCGGCCAAGCACTGGAGCATCTCCTGCTGCCCCGAGGGCTGGCACGGAGGTCCAGGGGGAGGCCTGGGGGGCAGCTGGGAGGGCCTGTCTGCTTGGAATAAGTGCAGAGGGAGGGTGGGGCTGTCCTGAGTCCACAGAGTTTCCTTTGTATATTACAAATTAATAAAAGCAGCGAAAGACTTAAAGACGCATTTATTCACATCCTACATAAAGTATTAGCTGTCCATGTTCAAGATTACCACGATAACCATTATTTAAGGAGACACGTTAGCTTGCAAGGGCTGTCATAACAAAGGAGCAGGAACAGGATGGCTTGACACAGAAATTTATTTTTTCCCAGTCTGGAGGCCGCAAGTTCTACATCAAGGTGTCACGGGGCCGTGGTCCCTCTGGAGGCTCCAGGGAAGGATCCTTCCTGCCTTGTCCGGCTTCTGGTGGCTCCTGGGGTCCCTTGGCTTGTGGCTCATACTGGTCCTGAAGCCGGGATGGGCTCCGGCCCGGGGTGTCTGCCGGCCAGCTGGGGCCCGGGCCCCACGCGGTGCGTTAGGGGGAAAGGGTAGAGCAGGGGGCCTATGGGATTTGATTCCCACTTGATGGGAAGCTAGCACCAGTGGGCGTGCAAGCAGGGACCGGACCCCATTTGTCCTGTTAACAGATCTGGAGGGGAGAGGCCGCCTGTCCCTACCCACTCCCAGCCCTGGCCAGAGAGGGACACAGATGGCCCTGGTTTACTCTGGGAATGCGGTCTGTTTCTATGACGACGGGTCTCCGGATCTTGGTGGAGAATTGCTCACCAGGCCTGGGGACTGGGGGTGAGGGGGCGGAGGCCAAGCCGGAGCCCTTGTCTCTTCCCCTGCCCCCAGGCATGCCCCGCTTTCTGGGCGTGCTGGATGCCCATGAAGTGGGGGTGAGGAGGGGCCAGGCTGCCTGGGGAGACAAAGTCCCCACCCCCCGGGGGGGGGGACCCGATTTACAACATCCCTGCCCCATATCAAAGGGGCAGACGCCTTTATACAACCAGACGCACAGCATCCTGCCCTGAACTTTGGCCCGCCAGTGACGTGGATGATAAATTGTTATTTTTAAACTCTTTAATGGTGCATGAGGACCTAATGGGGTTTGCCATCAAGTAATGGCCCCCAGATCAATAGGGAGAGGCAGGGTTTAGCAGGGCCACTGCCAGGTCAGCCGCCACCTCAGTCCCCACCATCTGCCCCACCCCCCAGCTCAGCCCCAACACTTTGGAAGGTTCTGGAGACCCAGTGGCCCAGGAGATCATCTCTGGAAGGACAGAGTTGGGGGTCAGGAGGACCCCCAGGTCACAAGGACTGGGGAGCTGGATGCCATGGGCCTGCAGCCCCCACCCAGCGGTCTCTGCACCTGCTCTCTCTCCTGGAGGCATCGGAGGCATCAGGACCCCCACAAGGTGCCTGTGGCAAGCGGGGAGCCCAGGAGAGGAGGGGTCGCATGGCCTCACTGCCGGGTCAACAATGACAGCCACAGAGGGTGGTGGGCACGGTGGGCAGGCACCGATCGAGCCAAGCGTGTCTCACGGCCCTGGGGCTTCCGCAGGGCATCTGCTGCTGGGCCAGCCGCGGGGGGGGGGGGGGGGACATGGCCCCCATATTGGGCCTGCCAAGTGAGACCTTCCTCTGTTTCTCCATTCAGGTCTAGAAGCACAGGCTTGTCCCCAGGGCAGTGCTTTGCCCACAATTTCCAGGGTGAGTAGGGCCAGTGTCAGCCCAAAGGGAAAATCCTGAATCTTCTGCCCTAGGCCACAAAGGCCTCGTCCCAGCCGCCAGCCCCTGCCGGAGGGGTGCATAGGAGGGTCTGCAGGGGGCTTCTCCAGGGGGCTTCCCAGAGAGGCTCCAGGGCCGGGGAAAAGGGTTTGCCGAGCCCCGCGCTCACCCTTGGGAGCCAGACCAGGCTGCTGCTGGCTGAAGGGGCTGAGGATCAAGAGTCTGGGCTCCCTGGGTCTCAGCTCCTGCCCACCCCCCCCCAACCAGCCCCCTGACTAGCTCTTTCCGGGCCCTGACAAGGCCAGGGCCCCGTGGTGCGCGGTCTCCGGGCGCCCAGACTGAGCCCTGGGGCTGTAGAAAGTGCCCGGACATGCTCACTAAATGTCCTGAGGGAATAAAAGCCACAGAACCCGAGGTTTACCCAGAAGGCTGGTGCCGGGCGCTGCGAGCCAGTCAGTCAGAGGCCGGTGGTGGGGAGGGCTCCCCATCAGCACACGGGCAGCAGAGCCCACCCCCGGCCTAGACGCAGGCCAGCAGGGGCTGGGGAGGCTGGTGGCAGCGGGCCAGGCGAGCGGGGACTCCTGGCCCTGGACGGGGCAGGGGCTGGTGGGGGCCTCCTCCGCACGGACACCCCCCAGTTCGGAAGGGTATCGTCAGCCGCCGGCACCCGGGACCAGACAGAGCGAAGGTGTCCTATTTGAAATCTTACGCAAGCCTTTTATGCTCAATAAAGGGAAAATCCCTAATCTATCTGACTCACATGTGCAAATCAGCAGCCCCACCTCCTAAGAGCCGCGGAGCGCTAGGTCCATCTGCTCATGTGGGGCTGTGACTTCACAGGTGGGGGGTGTTGGGAACCCCTGGGCTCGACGAGGGGGGCCTCCGCTGAGCCTGCCAGCCTCTGGGGGGACCAAGGCCTGGATGTCTGGGTGCGGCTCGGCCAGACACTGTGTGCCAGGACCCCAGGCCACTCTGCTGGCCTTGCTCCTCGGCGGGGGTGCCCAGGTGCTCAGCCTCTGCCTCAGGGGCACCTTCAGACCAGAGACGTCCTGGTCTACACAAGGATGTGGAAATGAAAGGGATGGGGGTCCCGATGTGTGTGGGGCACAGCGAGCCCAGGGCCCAGGGGAGACTCCTAGTGGGGGCAGATCAGGCACGGCCAACCTGCTCAGAGGGGCTGGGCCCACATGACAGGTGGGGAGACCGAGGCAGTTGTGGGGTGGTCAAGGACGTGGTCACAACCAGTCAGCTCCCTCCCACATGAGCAGCCTTCACCCTCCTCCCAGGCCCCTCACTGCCCAGCGGGTCACAGGGAGCATCGGATTGGTGGGAGGCCCGGGGAGGACGGGGGACCACAGAAGGTGCTGGAGAACCCGGCTGCCCGCAGGGTCCCGAGTGAGCGGGGCTGGGCTATCTGGTTCACCTGGCCAGGTGCTGGGGAGGGCCCTGCGCCCGGCGCTCTGTCATCATGGGGCTTCATCAGCCCGTGTCTGAGAGCACAACGGGGGGCCCGGGACGCGCATCTCCTGCTGCGGGGGCCCTGCCACCCGCACCGAAGGACACCGTCCCCTGCTCCGTCCACTGACAGCGCCTTCGCCAGTGGCAAAGTGTGAGTGTTGGAACCCCGAGCTCCTGGTCCCCAAGAGCCCAGACGCCACCGAGTCACCGCGGTTGCCTGGCAACCCGGCTGCCTGCGCCCCAGCCCCCACGCCCACGCAGGCCGGCCTGCTCTGTGCAGCACCTCCGGCTCAGCCCATCTGGGGGGGACGGGGGGTGGAGGCCACCGCAGCCTCTCGGATGTGCCCCCGAGCACCCCTGGGCCGGGCTGCAGGGTGGGGTGGGCTACTGGGCTGGTGGGGGGCCTGAGCACGTTGACCTCCCATGTTCAACATCCGACGCCCAACCCCAGAAAGAGGAAGAGGGCGTCCGGCCCGCCTGAGCCTGGAATGACCCCTGGTGCTCAGGCCTCTGGGCTGTCCTCAGACCAGGAAACCAGAGCAGAGCGGCTGGTCCCGACAAGGTCAGGGGCTGCCTGGCCTGGATCAGAGGCTGAGACAGCTGCTCTGAGAGGTGGAAACCTGATTTTCGGCCAGCGGTGGCATGCCCCCAGACACGCCAAGTGTGATCAGAGGCTCACCCGCTCGGGTGTGATGCTCCCAGTTAGAGATCTCGTCAGAGCCGGGGCAAGGCTCCCTCCACCATCAAACCCGGAGGTGACCCTGCCGCTGGAGCTGGTACTGGGCCCCAAGACAGAGGAGCGCCCTCCCCACCCCGGGTGGAGCTCACCCCTTTGCCCCGTTTCACCTCTGCACCCACCCTCCAGCCTGGGACGCCTAGCCCCTCCGGCCCCCTCCGGCCCCCTCTGGCCCGGGGCCTGAGCCCTCCCTCCCTGCAGCCCCACTCTGACTGGGGGCTGGGGGCTCTTCGCTGAGGTCCTGTCTGGAAGCAGGCTGGCCACACATGTCCTGACCCCACCTTGTCGGGAACATGTGCCCCCCTGGTGCCCTCAGGCCGAGGGGCAGGAGGCTGATCGTTCCTGATGCTCGTGCCCTGCAGACAGTGGTCGAGGGGCTGTCCAGGCCACACCTCAGGTCTGGTGGGGGGCTGTGGGGCCCCGCATTGTCATGCTTCAGTCCTTACCGACAGAGCCCACACACCTGCCCTCCCTCTGCTGCCCACAGGGGGGTGGGGAGAGGGGGGCGGACAACAGAGCACACACCGCCCCAGCATGGGCTTCAGAGAATGGGCCACGTGACAATGCGGGGGACCCAGAGGCCGCTTGGCAGGCTCCAGAGGTCCCCTGTGCCCCTCCGCGTCCCCCAGGTCCCCTCCCCACCCAGCTGCCTAAGGCTGACCTCTGCCCTCCAAGGGCTTCTGGCTAGGTTTGGGCAATGGGCCAACCTCTGGGTCCCCGGAGGAGGGGCGTGAGGTCTCACTCAGGGCTGCTACCTGCCCAGTCATGTGGTGTCCCAGATCTGAGCCACAGCACCCCCACCCCCAGCAACCCCTCCATCCCTGTGGCCCTGAGGTCCCCACACCTGCCCACATGTGAACAGGCACTCCACCCAACACCCCAAGGCAGCGGTGGGGAGGGGCCTCTGGGGGTGGGACCATCTGGCCAACAGTCTCGCAGAGATGGGCCAGTATATCCAGTGGGCCAGGCTGGGGGTGGACCTCCTGAGAGCCTAGGGGTCCTGAGATGGACTTCCTAACCCAGAGCCAGCCCCCATTTCCTAACCGGTTACACAGCTGGGGGCCCCACACCCACTTCCTGGATTGACATAGGGGTCGGAAAAGTGGCCCCCGCCCGGCTCCCCTCAGGAGCAGTGGGCACTGGGCGTCTCGGCCGGGAGCCGGCACAGGGCTCTCGGAGGCCCAAATGTGACTGTTTGTTGGAAACAGAAAAGCAGTATTTGCATTTCAAGGCCATCAGCCCTGGAAACCAAATATTTTATTTTGGGATCCGGCCACGTGTGCCACGACAAGCAGGCGCCCAGAACCCACTGGGGGAAGGAGGTAAGTGAGGACTGAGCCAGGGGTCCTTTGCTGCCTTGGTGTGCCCACCCTGACCCTCACGGCTGCCCTCTGAGCATCAAGGGGGGACTGCCTATGCATGGGGGGGTAGCCTTGACCAGCCACCGGATGGTTGTCCCCTGGCCGGGACCTAGTGCTCCTGGGTCCCTGTCGTGGCCTTTGCACTTGGCCTGGCCTGCTTCGCTTACTGTCTGCGCCCACCCCGCCCCACCCCACCCCAGCCCCCACAGATTTTCCTGGGAAGCCTTCACCAGAGCCCTCTTGTCCGAGTCTCTTCCGGGAAACCAGCCTGACACCAGCCTCAGCCTCCCCGTGCCCCAGGTCCCCCCCCACCACGCCTCCCTAGCTCCGCGCTGGCCTCTGAGAAGCTGCTGTTTGCAGACACCCCCTCCCCAGGCTCCAGTCCGTGCTTGGAAAAAATACCAAGGCAGAAGCGCCCTGTGCCTTGGGTGGTTGCAGCTGAGTGGGATGGTGTGGGCGGCGTGGGTCCCAGAACAGGGGACTCCCTGGGTCGCCCACCTGAGAGAGACAGCTGGGGCTAGGGGTTGCTGGTGTTGTCCTTCAGTCCCCATGAAAAGGAGCTGGGAGGGGTCCTGCTTTCCTGCTGGCTGGCTGCTCCTGGGGTCCTGGGCTGAGTCTTGACTCTGCCTCAGTGCCGGCTCCCGCCCCCACCCCTCCAGGCCTCCCTGTGTCCATGCCCACATCCCTAGCCGTTCTGGGGACAGACCCGCAAGTGGCCAGGTGGGACGCTGTCCAGAGGCAGAAGGCCGGCCAGAGAGGGGCTGGGCTGGGGCCCTTCCTTGGTCCTGCTCCTGATCCCAAGTCCTGCCATTTATTTCTGAGCCGGCTGATGAACAGCACTGTGATGGGTCCAGTGGTGGCCCCAAGAAGGCACGTCCACATCCTGACCCCAGGAGCTACAAAGGGGATCTTATTTGGAAAAAGGGTCTTTGCAGATGGCATTAAATGAAGAATCTTAGGATGAGATCATCCTGGATGAGAGCAGACTCTAAGTCAATGACAGGTGTCCTTAGAAGAGGGGTGAAGGCAGACAGGAGC
Organism: Phoca vitulina; assembly: GCF_004348235.1. NCBI lineage: Eukaryota > Metazoa > Chordata > Mammalia > Carnivora > Phocidae > Phoca > Phoca vitulina. Next base: position 1,752,217 of record NW_022589736.1, on the reverse strand, counting down.
CCCGTAATGATGGGGGGATCGGAGGGACCTGGCCACATGCCCAGGGTCACCTGGATCCCCCAGGAGCTGGAAAAGCAGGAAGGACCCTCCCGGAGCCTTCAGAGGGAGTGTGGCCGTGCCCTGCCGGCATCACCGACTTCTGGCTCCAAACCTGGGGAGAGTGGATTTCTCTTGCTCTGAGCCCCAGCGTGTAGAAATTGTTCCAGAAACCACAGGAGCCCCACGCTCAGCTCTGGCTCACACGTGGTGGACCGAGGAGCAGAGTTTCACCAGCCACAGCCACTGGCCTAGGGGTTCCCCCATCCTGTCCACAGAGAGGCGGCATCCGGGAAATCGGGAGTCAGCCCCTCCTCCTTCCTGCTCAGTGAGGACCCCAGGGGGACCGAGTCTGGGCCCGCCATCCCCATGGGTCCCTTGTGCCAGGGCCGGCCCTGGGGCCATCTGCAGCTTCTGGAGCTGGAAAACTCATGAGCAAGGTAGGCGCACCCCCGGTCAGCACCTCTGGCACGTTCCCTTCATGCCCGGGCCTGGGCTTCTGCTGGGATCTGGGGCTCCCCCCAGGGTGAGCAGGGGGGCAGGCCGGGGTCCCGGAGATGTGCAGGGCTGAGGTTGTTCTGGGGGCTGTGGAAGAAAAATGGCGCCCAGCACTGGGGTACCGGGGCGAGGAGGGTGGGGGACAGACCCAGAGGGTGGGGGGCAGGCAGGTGACCTGAGGTCCTCCCAGGGGGCACAGGGAAGGGTGTGGCTGTGTGGGCAGGAAGGGTTCCTGGCTGGGGCCCCTTCTCGGGCCCTCCCACAGCCCTGGTGCCCCCTGCCCTCTCCCCTTGAGGTCTGTGTTGGGGGGTGGCTCCTTTACCAGGTCACTCCCAATGACCTTCGTCCCCCAACTGGCCTGCCAAGAGTCTTCCTCCTCTCACCACAGGGACCACAGGGACCAAGGCCCCGCCAACACCCCCGCCTCATCCTAGGCACCCACAGGGCTGACCACCAGTCCCCGCTAGCCTACAGCCCCAGCCCAGTACTGGGCAGGACCTTGGGGAAGACAGGCAGCGGGGGCTGGGGGCAGCGGGGACTCGGGACAGGCCTGGAGTTGAGGAGGGCACAGCGGATCAAGTCCTCTCTGGAGGGGCCCTCCCCTCCAACACCTCTGCCCCTGCCAGGTCAGCACCCGAAACAACCCCGGGGGTGGGGCTGGACCATGGTGCGGGCGAGGGGAGGGGCCACCGGCCAGCCATCCCCACCCCCTCCCTCTGCCACACCTGACAACACCCCTCCACCCCCCCGGCTCTGGGGACCTCAGCATCCATCCAGGGCCAAGTCCCTGGACTGGGGCCATTGCCACGGTTTGTATTGGTCCAAGCAGGAGTCTTCCTCCGAGGGACCTGCAGCCCTTGCCTGAGCCCAGGCAGGAGGGGCCCATCCCGCGCCCTGTGCTTGAGAAACTCTCGTGCTGGCTGTTCCAGACAGAGTGCCTCTCTGCGGGGCGAGGACCCATGCAGACCCCCCACTCCTGCCCCCCGTGCCCTGAGGGCTGATGGCTCGGAGGAGCAAGAATGCCCCAACAACACACTCCGGATGCGGTCTTGGTGTCCTCTGCCCTCAGACCCGTGTCCATCTGCCAGGTAGAACCATGGAGGCCAGCCCCACCCACAAGAGCAGAGGGCCCCCCATACAACACCTCCCAGATCCCGAGCCCCCCCATGCCTCTCCCATCTGATTCCCCAGCCCTATAGGCAGCTGCCCCACTGGGGGGGACACTAGAGGCACCAGGGTCCCCAGGGCGAGCCCTTGGGTTTGGGTTGGTCCCACCAGACCTTACCTGAACACACCACTGCTAGGGTTTCCCAGGAGAGCCAACATCCACCCATCCATCCATCCATCCAACCATCCACTCATCTACTCATCCATCCTCACATCCATCCATCCATCCATCCATCCATCTATCCAGTACTGGCTGGGTGGCCCCCACATGCCCAGCAGACCAGACAGAGCAAATAGCCAGGCCATTTCCTCCAGAGGGGTGTCGTGGTTCAGCCCCATGAACACCTGCTTGCCATTTGGGTCACAATCCTGCCCGCCCTGCCCACCATGTTGGCTCTAAGGGGCCATGCCTCAGTTTCCCTCAGCGGGTCTCCTGGCTGACCGTGGAATCCCAAGGCTTCCTTGGCCTTGCCCCTTCCTGGTCACTGGCTGAGTGGGGTCCTCCTGGGACCATTCCTAGGCCTGGCCAGACTGGCCCACCTGCTCACTCCAGGACAGGTGGGGGAGGCCTCCGTAGCGGAGGGGGACTAGCCCACCAGGCCCACCCCCTGGGGCAGCCTCGTTCTGGCCTCCTTCCACCCACATGCCCAGCCTGGGGGACACAGGATCCGACCCCAGCCTCCCCCTGCCTGTGCCCCTCCCCGTAGCCTCCGAGGAGCCCCGGGCAAGACCCCAGGGCTGGGGGCCTGCAGAGCAGGTCAGAGCCCGGAATGAGGGCAGAGACTCCATGAAAGGCCTGGACCCTCGGGTGCAGAGGAGCCGGGGCTTCGGGGAAGTGAGCAAACAGTCTCCTGCTCTGAGACCAGCAGCATCGAGGAATCTGGGTCACGGCTTTTCCCAGGCATCCAGGGTGGGGGTGGGGGCTGCAGCAGACCCCCAGCAACCAGGCCTCCCTCCTGCTGTCCCCCTCTGTCTGTGCGTCCACCCCTCTAGCAGGAAGCCCAGAGAGGCTTGTCAGAGCACTGGCCTCCGCTCTCGGCTCGTGTGTTTATGGCCCACGACCCCCTCCCCCCACCCCACAGCAGGGTCAACCTCAGGCTTGCCTTGCAGTCCAGGAAACTGAGGCTCGGGTGGGTAACATGTGCCTGCTCCAGAGCACCCCCCGTGAAAATTCAGGCTCCGTCTCAGCCTCTCCCTGCCTGCTCTGTCTTGTCCTTCAGCCCTGGCCATGCCCTCCAGTCCAGCCCCAGACCTGGATGGACTCAGGAAGCCCTGGGTCCACCTGGAACACCGCCGTCATTCTGGGCTGGGGTTTGGGCTCTGTCTCTCTGGGTCTCTGGGGTCTGCAAGATATCACGAGGGCCCGGCCGTCCTGCTTACTTCCTCCTGCACTGAGCTGACATTCCACAGACCCGGCTCCACCCGGCCACGTGGGGTACTGCGTGTGTGAGAAACTGGGGGCCCGGCCACTGGGCAGTTGGGGAACAGGGACGCAGGACACCAGGTGCTCCTGCCTCCTCGGCCCTGCCTGGCATGGGGTGGCCGCCCAGCTGCCCACTGCCTTCCAGCCACGGAAGAGGGCCCATGAGCTCTCAGGGGCCGTGGGCCCTGGAAATGGACAACCACCTGCTGGCCATGGAGCTCAGCTCAGGACACCATCACGGGAGCAGGAGGCTGGGACGCCGCCACCACCTGGGCACCTGGAACAGCCCCTCCCGCTTTGCCTGCTTTCCGGGGGGGTGGGGGGGGCCAGGACCAAATGTTCCAAAGTTTGGAAGGAAGAACGATGAGGCTCAGCAAGGAGGGCTGCCGTTCTTATCGTCTGGGGACAGGTGGGGGCCACAGGCTGACGTCTTTGACCACCCACGGAGATCTCTGCTCCCTAGCACGGTGCCCACGTCCTGCCTATCCCCCCGCCCCCGCGTCATCCGTCCACTCGGAGTCAAGGGCCAGTGACCACCGGCTCAGCATGGCCTGTCCAGCCACATGGAGGGAGGGGCCGCCATGGGCTCTCGAAGGGCTGGGGAGCCTGCTGCCCACCTTTCCGAGCCCCCCGCCCTCGTGGAGGTGACCGCCGGGAATGGGGCGAATGTGTCTCCCCAACAGATAAGTCCACGTCTTAACCCCCAGTGCCTGCGAATGGGACCTTATTTGGAAGTAGGGTCTCCTCTGCAGACAATCGAGTTAAGATGAGGTCATTGGGGTGGGCTCTAACCCAAGGGCCTGTGTCCTTATAAGAAGAGGGGATTTGGACACACACCCACCGTGAGGCAGCCACGTGACCGTGGAGGCAGAGGTTGGGTGAGGAGGCCACAAGCCAAGGAATGGCCACAGAGAAGCTGGACAAGGCAGGAGGAACCCTACCCCGGGGCCTCCGGAGGGAGTGCAGTCCTGGGGCACTGTCATCTCAGACCTCGAGGGTGACCTGGCCGCCCCGGGAAACCCTCACCCATGTCCTCACTTCATGCCCTGTGGCTGTCCCTCGAGCGCCCACCCCCAGGCAGCCTCCCTGAGCCGGGTCTGGCCCCGCTGTGCCCTCCCCACCAGCCCGAGCAGCGGAGCCCTGCAGCTCTAACTCCAGCACGGCCCAGGGGGAGCTGGGAGCAGGGAGGTGCTGGGGGCTGGGCCTCGCACCCTCCAGTCGGGCCACCTGTGCTGCCTGCTGGGACCCCCACTGAGGCCTGGGGCACTGACCACATGCAGGGTGCTGGCCCCATAAACACAGCCATGCAGCTGTCCCCATAGCATTCTGTCGGCTGGAGCCAAACTCAGCCTAGTGTGCCCACTTACAGATGACAAGTATGCAGGGGGACATGCAGGAGGGCAACAGTGTGTGTCATGGGGAGCTGGCCCAGTCCAGGTGGGCTTCCTGAAGGAGGTAGCCACTCATAGCCTCCCAGGGGCCCTTGCAAGGCAGTCTTGTCCCCCTAGCCCTGCTTGGCATACAGTTGGCACTCAATAAATAGGGCCTGGTGGAGGGGCTGGAGAGTCCTCTGTGCGCCCAGCCAGCAGAGTGCAGGAACCCCCTGGTCCGCCCTGATACCTGGGCGGCAGGCCTGGGTGTCTGAGGCTCTCCCTCCGCGGGGCGGGTGGGGGTGGGACCTGCCCCCCTGCTGCAGAACCTGTCGGCTGCGTCTCCCCGGGCTGCTGGGCGCCCTGTCATCTTGTCCTGTTTAAATATTTAATCCAGTTAAATATTAAACCTCTTCCAAGTCCCAGTTACAATCGGATCGATTCCGGGCTGTGGCCAAGCTGCCGAGCTGGCGCTCTGCCTCCTCGACTAGCCCGGGAGTGTTGGGGAGAGGGCCCGGAGGCGGGGGCTGCCCTCACCCAGGGTGCCGGGCTGGCCCGGGTGCCCTCAGAGCCCCCATCGGAGGCTGGGCAGGAGGCCGCCGGGCCTGAGTCCTCGGGAGTCTGACAGCCAGGGCCACGGAGAACGCTTCTCTACGAGCCTCTGCCCTCCCTTGGGCGTGCGGGATCGCCTCACAGCCTTCCCGTGTCCCTGGCCACAGCCGGAAGCGGGTGGACACATTCCCATCCCATCAGGAGGGGGCACCTCTGTCTGAAGCCAGTTTCAAATGATGCGACATTTCAAGCACGCTGAGAAGCACAGAGATTAGCCACGGGCGCCCTGGACCCTCCTCGGAGTTGAAACGCCCGGTGCGCCGGGCAGCTCGCGGTGTCCGTCTGCGCTCGCAGATGGTGGCCTCCTTCAGGGACCCTCTGCAAGTTGCTGTCTCCCAGGGAGGGTCACTGGGCAGCTCACAACCGTCTGCGCTGACGTACGTGCAGCCGCTTACCACAAACGTTACTGAGACCAACAGTGTGTAGCACACGATTCGCAAAGAGTAATAAAATCCGGGGCCCTCTTGGTTGTAAGCCCCGCGTGGCTGGCGGTTCCCAGGGGCGCCCATGCAGGCTTGCTCCGCTCCTGCACCCAGAGTCGACCTGAGATTGCAGAGCTGGACCCCCAACCCCCCCAGGTGTGTTGTCATTCAGTTTGTCACATGGCCCTGTTTCTCCCCCTCGCACAAACGATGCTCATTAACCAGCAGCTACTTGCCCTCGAGCGCTTCACTCTCCGGAGCCGCTGGGTTGGACAATCAGCTCACCAAATCTGGGACGTGTCACCCTGGTCCCCACGGGCCAGCACGCGGCAGCTCCAGCCACACACCTGCTGACCCGGTACCTCCCCACGTGGGGCCGGCCGTGGGGGGACCCCCGGCTCGCCGTCCGTCCAGCTTCCCTCTCCGGCTTGTCTACCCAGGTGCTCTAACCTGGGGCATGACGGGAAATCCTGACATCGGGGTGAGGAGTCCTCCCTATCGTCCTTTCTGGAAATCGGCTTGGCCCCTCCTGACCCCCATCCCATCAGACACTCTGTAGGTTCCCCTCGTGAAGACTCCCGGGACGTCCATGGGGCTCCTGATGGAAACAGCGTTGAATTTATAGAGTTAATTTAGCGGGGTTTCCCTCGCCACTGCATTGAGTCTTCCCAGGCGCGAGGATCAGAGCTCTCTGTGTGCTTAGATCTTCTTTTGTGTCCTGAATAACGTTTTTATTCTTCTGATCTGTCCCGCGTGTCCCCCTCCCAGCCCGGGCTTGTCTGAGCGGCTTCCTGTCTGTCCTGCGCCCGCCCGGGACACTACCCTGGTCTCCGGCCTCTCTCAGCTGGTGAGGAGTCTGCGATCTGTCACCTGCCATCCCTCAAAACCAGCAGACTCTCTCTCTACCTGTCCCCGTGGCTTCCCTTCGCTTGGAGTCCCGAGGCCGGACCCAGGGGGACTGACTCAAATGTGTGTTTGGGATTTGCTGTGTTTCTGAGTTCGGGGGTCCACACTCTTCACGGACTGTTCAGAAGCTACCTGTCCTGTCTCCAACCATACCACCTCCTCCTTCCAGAACTCCTCATGGAGCAGGGATCAGAAATATTCTCGGCTTGGGGGCCACCTCCTCGCCTCTTATGTTAGCGGGAAAGCAGGCCTGCCCCACGCACGGGGCGCAGCTGTGCCCAGTAAGACCCCGAGCACGAGGCTTCACGGCCCTGGGTTGGCAGCGTGGTGGCCCCTCGCCCTCTGCTTCCCTTACTCTTCCACCAGCATTTCCAGGCGTCACTGGTTGGGATTTTCAGGTGCCGCTGCCCTGGGACACCCGCGTGCTCCCCGAGTATCCCCGCAGACCTGGTCTGGGGCCCTCGGCCACATCTAGACGCTCCCAGAGACCAGGACCCTGGGGACTCAGAGCACGTTTTTTCCACCCCACAGGGATGTTAAATATAAACCGTCTACGTTCCAAAATAAGAGACAGAAGGCGCCAGGCCTGGCAAGGCGCGCAGGTCCCCGGCCAGGCAGCCGCTCGATAAAGCCACAAGGAAGTTGCAATGAAGTTCTGCCCATCAGCGTCGGCGGCAGGCATTCCCCGGGGGCACCCAGGCAGCCTGCCCTTCCCCAGGCCGCAGACCCAGCTCTGTGAGGGGCCAGTGACCACAGGTGAGTGCATGGGCAGTGGAGGCTGGACGCCTGCAGTGACTTGACAGCCAGGCGACGGACCACCCCCGGGCAGGGGCCCCGGCAGATTCCTGCAGCTGTGACATGGGCCAGACAGTAGCCCCCCAAAAACAGGTCCCCATCCCGATCCCCGTGACCCATGATTGGGACCTCATTTGGGAAAAGGGTTGCAGATGTAATTAAGTTAACGATCATGAGATGCGATCATCCTGGATTCGCCAGGTGAGCCCTAAATCCAACGACAGTGTCCTTATAAGAGAAGAGGGACACACAGACACGCCGGAAGGAGGCCGTGTGCAGTGATGAGGCCACGGGGCCGGGGACACAGGGGTCGCACACCAGAACCCGCGGGAACAGGAAGCGTCCTCCCTAGAGACGTCCGAGGGATCGCAGCCTTACCCGCACCTTGATTCCGGATTTCCAGCCTCCAGAACTGGGAGAATGTATTTCTGTTGTTTTAAGCAGCCCCCACCCCCCACCCCAGTTTGTGATGGCTTGTTGGTGGCCCCAGACACGCTTACACGATGCTTCTCACATGGACACCACCTTGGGGGCACTAGGACCTAATGCTATTTTTGGTCACTCGCCCAGTGCCTTGGGCAGCATAGGCTGGAGATCCTTCAATGTCCGAGCGGCCCTGCGGGGGTCAGTGGGGAGTGGCTGGTACCCCAGCCTGCAGAGGGAAAACCAAGACTCCCAGAGGTCAGCACCTGGCCCCTGGTCGTGCGGCCCCAGGGACAGATTGGAGCACAAACACGGGCCTGCTCTCTTTGCTCCCTCCCCACGCACAGGGATCGGACCCCCAGCTGCGAGGCCCCAGCCTGCGAGGCCCAGGTCCCATGGTGGGGGGGTCCTGTTCCTCTAATTTCAGGTTGGAGGAGTGTCCAGCCGCTAGAGGCCAGGTCAGTCTGCTGGGCTGGACATGCAAGGCTCTGCTGGATCGCTGGGGGGCAAAGGGGCCTCTGGGCAGGGAAGGGCTGGGCAGGGCCCCGTCCTTGTGGAGGAAATACTCTTGATTTTCCCCAACTGTGTGAGCCTCCCTGGGGACCCTTGCCCACCACCCACGTCCAGTTGGGGGTGGGAGGCCTCTGGGAGGGCCGCACGCCTCCACCCCTGGCCACGGAAGCACCAGGCTGGGAGGGCCGCCCAGCAGGAACCCTCTGACTGCTCTTGCTTTGTCCCAAGTGCAGTTCCGGGCTCTCCCGGCACTTTGTCTCCGACTTCCAGGCTCCGGAGCGGAGGAGTTAATCTCTGTTGTGTGTAAACCGCCCAGTTGATGGTGTTTTGTCACAGCAGCCCGAGCCGACAGACAGAGAGCTATCCCGAGGAACACATGCTTCCGTTCGTCCGGGACAGACACTCAGCTGAAGAAAGACGGGGTCTCGCCGTGCACGTGCACAAATTCTTGTCGCAAGAATTGGGAAAACGGCCAGGCTGCTCTCCAGCCCCCAGCCCAATTTATCAATCTTTTTCTTTTATGCTTTCTGCGTTTTCTTTAGGAAATACTTGTCTGTATCAAAGTGAAGTCACAACGATAGCCTCTCATAATTTCTTACGGAAGCCTCACAGTTTTAGATTTAATGCCGGCTCTATGATTCATTGCAAATTAATTTGTGTGTGGCGTGAGTCAGGGATCGAGGGTCATTTTCCTCTAGCGTTTGTCCACTTTTCCCAAACCGCGTGTCAAAGACACTTCTCTTTCTCCCACTGAGGTATCCTAGCTCCTTCGTCAAAACTCAATTGAGCCCCTAGGGCCATGTCTGCCCTCAAATCCTGTGGCTGACCTACCACCCTGGGCTTACCCCCTCCCCCGCTCTTGATCCCAGAAGCCACGTAGTAACTTTTCGTAAGAGTTAGTGTGTCCTCCAGCTTTCTTTTCAAGATGATGTTAGCTCTTCTGTGCTCTTTGCATTTCCATATATATCTTTAATTCAGCTGGTTAATTTCTACAAGTAGCCTTTTGGGGCTTGGTTTGGGATTTCCCTGAATCTCACAGAGCAACGTGGGGAGAAGTGATGACCCGCACACACGGTGTATGTCTCTGTCTTCGCTTCCGGAGGTCCGACTTCCTTTTGGTTCATTACGGAGGTCTGGCACATCTTTTGTTAAATTGATTTTTACGTGTTTTACTTTAAGACTTTATTTATTTATTTGAGAGAGAGAGACAGCAGAGCGGGGGGAGCAGATGGAGAGGGAGAATCTCCAGCAGACTCCCCACTGCGTGCGGAGCTGATATGGGGCTTGATCTCACAACCCTGAGATCGTGACCTGAGCTGCAACCAAGAGTTGGACACTTAACCGACTGAGCCCCCCAGGGTCCCCACGTATGTTATTTTTGGATGACATTTTAATAGTTTTTTGTTTTTTGTTTTTTTTTATTTATTTGAGAGAGAGAGAATGAGAGAGAGCACATGAGAGGGGGGAGGGTCAGAGGGAGAAGCAGACTCCCCGCCGAGCAGGGAGCCCGATGCGGAACTCGATCCAGGGACTCCAGGATCATGACCTGAGCCGAAGGCAGTCGCTTAACCAACTGAGCCACCCAGGCGCCCTTGGATGACATTTTAAATGGAAGTTTTCCAAATTTTATTTTGCAATTGCTTGCTACTGGCCTATACTTTCGTGCGTTGTCTGGAGCCCTAAGGAACCTCTGTCTTCGTTCTAGCTGGACCGTGTGGAGTGGGCAGGGCCGGAGCAGGTGCCCTTGTCTTGTTCCCAATCTTAGAGGGGGAAGCCTCAATCTCTCACCATCGAGTGGGACGCTCGCCGCGGGGTTTTCCCAGACGCCCTGATCAGGTTGAGGAGGTTCCCTGCTGTTCGGGACGCAGTGGGATGTCTGGCCCTGGGGGGAGGCCGCCCGCCCTGGCCCTGCTGACCGGAGGCCTTGCCGTGCTGCGCAGGAATCAACCGTATCGGTGTTTATCTGGAGGGCTGGCTGCACATCCCCAGTGGAGCCTGACAGTGACGGGCTCCATCCTTATCTCAGTAATGAAACCACAGAAGAGGCCATAAATCCAGGAAAATAAAAGCATCGGCATCTGCTGAACAGAAATCAGTGTCTCCTGCAGCTGCTCTCTGGCCAGGGGAGGGGGCAGGAGCTAGACAAGGCTCCTGGAGGGGATATGCCCCCCAGCCCCCACACTGGCCCTCCTGGACTGTCCTGGGGCCCTCCTGTGTCCAGGGGCCCTGTCCCAAAGGCATGGCCTGCTCCCCGAGGGTCTAGCTTGTACAAGGGGACAACTTAGGACCAAAGAGGGACTCTAGGGGGCTGAGCTCCTGGCACCAGCCCCAAACTCAGCCCGGATTGAGCCCCCAGTTACAAGCCCAGGTGCAGGTGCTTCTCCCTCCCGAGACCCAGGCTCTCGGTGCCAGGGAACCCCCGCTTTACTTCGCAAGGTCTCCCAGGACCCCCATCTCTGGAGCACGTTGTTCAGGACTCTAGCTGGACGCTGCGTGTGGCCTGGCCCATTCTTGCTGTCCTCGTTCCCCAGAAGGGTCCCTGGGAGGCCGATCCAGCCTGGCTCTGGGTCTGTGCCCCTACAGCAGGCTCTGCCTCTGAGCTAAGGCTGGTCTTCCCTGGGGCTGGCGGCAGCTCGGACCCGCAGACATAGGCCCAGGTCTGCGTCACTGCCCTCTGCCTCTGCTCACCCTGGGGCACCTGGCGGGATGCCTCTCCCACCATCGCCACCTAAACTCTCTCCCGTCCGTATTAGCAATGCGGAAAGCACTTGAGAACTTAATTCATACTAAAACGTCCGTGGTTGCTGTGGTGGGATACACAGCCCCCCCTGGAAGGAGAGTTCGAGGAAGGCAGGACTTAATCCAAGGCCGCCGGCTAGGGGCGGGACCTCGGAGGGAAGCCTCCTCGGGGAGGCTCCGCACACACGCACCCTGAGCTCTACCCTCCGGGGGAGGACGAGACACCCCTCACTCTCCCAGGGGCGGCAGGCGGGCAGCTCTGTGGTGGTCAGGGACCATCCCGCGCACCCCGCAGCCAGCCTGGCGGCTGTGGGCTGGCCTAACCAGGAGCCCCAGCGGGCCGCTGCCGGGAACACCTTCTCGACAACAATGAGAACATCTTTAATAAAAGATGGGAATGGAAAAGGCCTCCGTTGTTGCCTTGCCTTCTGTAGCCTGGGGCGAGTGAGAGGGGGAGTTACAGCCGTGACCCGTGGGGCCAGCTCAGGGCCTCTGACTGGCAGGAGGGCCGCACCCCCGCCCCATGTGCCCGGGCTGTGCTCCATGGACAAGCCCCTGCTCCCTGGGCACCAATCTTCCCGACGGGCTGAGAAGCAGGTGCTCAGGAGGGTGCTGGAGGATGGTCACTTCCTGGGGCCTTATCTCTGGGCCACCTGCATTCTCAAGACACCTGCACCTCAGTATTTGCTGTGCTGTCATGGGCGGTAACCCCCCCGCCCCCGGATTCCCGTGGAAGGTTGGCACCACCTGGCACTTTCTGAGCCCTCAGAAGCAGGGCTGCCCCTCATGCCGTGTGGATGACATCACAGATTCTGAGGGCCACCGTGGGGGCTGGTGAGGTGCCTTGGAGAATGCAGGGTCCGTCCAGGAACCGGGATCACCAGGGCGGAAGGCCAACATTCCTCTGCTCCCCACCACACCTGCTGTGAGCAGCCCTCCCCACCCCCAGGCTGGTCTCCATGTCCACCTTGGGTCTCCACACCACCCCCTTCTGCTAGTGCTCGGGGGCGTCCCCAGGTGCGTGGCAAGGAGCAGAGCCCATAGACACAATCTGGGGCTTAGCAGGAAGGTTCTGGAAGTCGCCACTTCAGGCTGGAAGGCCCTGGCTGCCCACGGACTGGCTTTGGCTTCAAGGACCCAGTTTTCTTCAGGACCAGGTTGGCCGTGTCCTGCATCCTCTCCTTCAAGGACCCCAGGGCCAGACTGCCCCTTGTCAGAAGGTAGCACTCCGAGGCAGATCCGAGGCAACCCGAAATTCTTTCCAGGGGAGGCAGGCGTCCCCGGAGCTGGGCGGGCTGGTGGGCCGGGTGAGCGGGCGGGCGCCGTGCCGGGGACGCTAGGATTAAGTGGAATCAACGGAACAGTAAACAAAAGCAGGACTGTTTTATAGTAAATTATGGAAATGCCTTCAGAGCCCAGGCCTCTGCCAGGCCCCGCGGTGTGGCGGCTGGGGTGTGTGGACTCCCCACCTCCCCACAGCTGAATGCAGGTGCCTGGCCCACCTGGGCTCTGGAGAGCAGGTGTCAGGTAGGGGCCACCCCGTGCATCAGCGGCCTGCAGGGGGCTGGCTGGCTCGTCCTTCGGAAGTCACCGGATAGCACGGTGGCCTGAGGGTCTCATCCTGCCTGGGCTGCGAGCTCCAGCCCTTGGCCCCTGCGGGTGGGAGGGGCGCAGAGTCTTCCCAAGAGTCTGCCTCCCTCCCTGTCTCACCCCAGGCCAGATGTTGCCGCACAGCAGCTGCCCCAGGGCCCAAGAGCCGCTGAGGATCACAAGGGACAAGCAAGTGCAGGGAGGCCACGGCTCTGCCCGCCTGGGGCCCACCCCCGTCCTGGGCACAGGAGGCCTGCCCGGCTCCCACCCTCCACCCCCACCCCGGCCAGCTCCGGCCCCCACGGGGGTCAGGAGCCCTCGCTCTGGGCTCTATGCAGGCAGCCCCGTGGCGGCACAGCCTTCTCCTTCGTGGCCCCTTTCATGGCCTCGTGGCGCTATGATTCACACACCACACGCGGCACCATTTAGACTTTAGAGTGTGCGGGTGGTTCCCAGAGGCGAGCGTGCAGACCGCATTTTGGGGTTCTCAATCCCTAGCGGGTGTGAGTTGCCTCTCCTGGGCTCTCAGGGAGCTTTGGACCCAGAGGGGAGCCCCTGCCAGGCTGAGGAAGATGGGGCCCATGGGGCCGGCAGGGCTGACCTTTGAGGGCTACTTTCCAAAGCCTGAATTTTGGAGGGGACACTGTGAGGGAGTCTACCAGGCCCAGGCCTTCCTGCAGGCAGAGGGGCTGGTGGGGCTGGGGGGCAGTGGAGGAAACAGGGCGGGGGAGGAAAGCCTGACATCTGCCTCCGGCCTCCTGCTTTCCCACGGCCCCATCAAAGTCCTTCTGGAAGCACCCTAGCCAGGGCTCACCCCTCCCAACTTCCTCACCCCAGGTCAGCCGTCACCCTTCTACCCTGGGTGTGATCCTGTTGGGGGGCACCCCACCCAGCCCCACTGCACCCTGAGGGGGTGTACCCCCGGATTCAAGGCTGAGCCCTCCCCTCAGAGGAGGTCCCACCCGAACCACCCAAGAGGCTGCCCTGACTCATTCAGGACCGATGGTAACTTCCCAAGAGTCTGCCTCCCTCCCTGTCTCACCCCAGGCCAGATGTTGCCGCACAGCAGCTGCCCCAGGGCCCAAGAGCCGCTGAGGATCACAAGGGACAAGCAAGTGCAGGGAGGCCACGGCTCTGCCCGCCTGGGGCCCACCCCCGTCCTGGGCACAGCGCCCTGGAGGCCTGCCCGGCTCCCACCCTCCACCCCCACCCCGGCCAGCTCCGGCCCCCACGGGGGTCAGGAGCCCTCGCTCTGGGCTCTATGCAGGCAGCCCCGTGGCGGCACAGCCTTCTCCTTCGTGGCCCCTTTCATGGCCTCGTGGCGCTATGATTCACACACCACACGCGGCACCATTTAGACTTTAGAGTGTGCGGGTGGTTCCCAGCATATTCACGGGGATGTGCGACCATCACCTCAGCCCATTTTTAGAACATTTCCGTCACCCCGAAAGGACGCTCACCTCCACCCCCACCCCCCGGCCCGTGGCAATCTATCCAGTTTCCGTCTCTGTGGCTGCGCCTATTCCTGATGCTTTCTGTGGCCTTTGTGTCTGCTTCTCTCCCTGGACATCGTGTCCTCGAGCACCATGCTCCGGGCCGCCTGGCGGCCCCGCTCCCGTTCACGGCTGAGTAGTGTTCCATTGTGTGGATGGCCTACATTCCGTCTCTCTGCTTGTCCGTGGACAGTCGGGTAGTTTTCAGCTTGGGGAACTGGAGACCACGGCAGGGTCCTCCTCCCAGCAGCCCTTCTCCCTACCTTGTGATTTCCCCAGGGGAGGGGGCAAAGCCTGAGCCTGCCCGCCCCTGCCTCCCCACCCCCCGCACGGGTGGCCCTAGGGACCTGGTCGGGGCTCCAGAACATTCTGAACGCTTCAGTGGGCTGGGGCCCCGTGCTGGTCTGTGACCCCTTGCACAGCATGTCCTGGGCAGGGCGGGAGTCCCGCAGGTGAGGGCCACACTCGGGGCACTGGGGCACCGCGCTCCCCGCCTTCTCTCCACCCTCCCCGAGCTCGGTCTGTTCCAGTGATGGCAGCGACCGGGAGGAGGACGGGACAGGAGGAGCCCTCTGCAGTGATGGCGGGAGGTCCAGGCGCCGCCAGAAAACGCTATTTCCAACCCAGCAGCAATCAAACAGGACGATTCTGCCCTCAGCACTGCTGCCGAGTGGATCATCTAATGTCCAAACTCTAACAAATCGCTGCTGCAGAGTTAAGACTCTAGACCACATCTGAAATGCCGAGAGCCCCCGAGCCCCTCCACGAGCCGAGGGCAGCGGTGCCCGGCAGTCAGCCAGGGTGGTGGGACCGCCCTCCCAGCACAGGGCACGCCCGGGCCCCTCCCGCCGCACACATCACTTAGCACCTGCTGCAGGCCAGGTGCCTAACAACAGAGCCCCACCTGCTCCCACCCCCTGCCCCGGCGACTACAGCCCCCACGGAGTTGTGCAGCTGCAAAATGGAGGTCTAGACGCTGCTACCCTTCAGAGGGGCCTGCTTTTGGAGTATGGGGGCTCAGAGGGGCCCTCCACCATCCTGGGACTGTGACCCGAGGGTACCTGAGCTGGCAGGCCTGGGATGGAACCGTCCGAGCCTGCAGTGGGTGAGCAGATGGGCAGGGACCAGCTGGCTCCTCAGGACATGCACTCCGGGTGCCTCCCCGCCCCCCTCCCTGGGTGCCTGCTTTTTCAGATTGCTCTGACGCTGGGGGTGGGCACGCGGGGTGGGCCCCCCAGAGCCCTGCAGAAGGCGCCTGGCTCAGGTGGGGCCTGGCCGCCCTCCCCCGCCCCCGGGCTCCCCGCTGCGCCTCACCTCCTGCTGCTGGGAGGAAGGTCACCGGATAAAATATACAACACCCAGTTAAATCAGAATTTCAGATATAAACACATTTTTTTAGTGTAAGTAGCTCCCAAACATTACATGGGATATATTTGTACTAAAAATTAATCATTGTTTGTCTGCAATTCAAAGTTAACTGGGAGGGGCGCCTGGGCGGCTCAGTCTGTTAAGCGTATGACTCTGGATTCCGGCTCAGGTCATGATCTCAGGGTCGTGGGATGGAGCCCCGCGTCCGCCTCCGTGCTGGGCGTAGAGCCTACTTAGGATTCTCTCCCTCCCACTGCCCCTCCCCCCCACCCTTTCTCTTTCAAAACAAAAGTCAACTGGGCAACCCGTATTTTTATCCGCTACATCTGACGGCCCCACCCTGAGGCTTCTGCAAGCAGAGTAGATGTGCGCATTCTGCAGCCAGGGCACTGGAGGGGGGCCTGAGGCCCGGGCACGTCCCCTGCTTGTCTCTGACCCAATCCTGCCTCTGGGGACCCAGCGGGCAGAGGAGTCGGGCCCAGGCTGAGGCAGGGGCAGCGGATGCAGAGCCGCTTGTCTGGGAGAGGGCAGGGCCAGCACGGAGCTGACCAGGGACAGGGACTTGCTGAGGGAGCACCCGGGCACAGACACCCCTCCTGATGGGTGCAGCCAGTTTAGAGTGTGAATTTAGAGAAGACCCTCCTTCAGCTGCTGCTTTGTCCTGGGGACTGGGGACAGGACAGAACGGACACCTGTGTCCAGCGCTGCTGTCCAGAATGGGCACATGGAAATCTAGGGTGGCCCCTGAGCTGGGGTGACACCAGGCAGGTGTGGGACTGGAAGGCAACTGGCCAGGGGTCTGGGGCCGCCTGCCCCAAAGGCCACTCTCTGGGGAGCCTGGCCCAGCTCCCCTCACACTGAGGGGACCCCCCCTGGGCCTGACTTCCAGGCAGCATGGGGCTGGGCCCTGCTTCTTGATGGCAGTGGCCTGTTCAGGAGGTGAGGTGGGCTTGAAGGGGCTGCAGGAAGCCACGATGGGTGGACCCCCTGCTAGCCAGGCCCTGGTTTGGAGGCCTGAGCTCCCTTGCAGCGCCCTGGAGGGCCCAGCGTGGCTCAGCCTCCATTGCTGCCGACTGCCCTGCGCGTCCACACCGTGAGGGCCACAGCCCTGCACACTCACCTGCTGGGTGACCCCGGTCCCACCTGTCCCAGCCTTGGCTCAGGTCACTGCACTTAACGATTTCATGTGGGCTAGGCCTTCCCTGTCCACCCCTCCTGGGGCAGGCACGTGCCAAGCATCACCGGAAGCCACGGTCTGGCGGAAAGCAGACAGGGACCAGCACACAGCGAGGTGAGGGCTGCCGGGCTGGCTTCTGAGAGCCCGAGAGGGGCCTGGCGGGCACGAGACAGCTAGCTAGACACAGGTCAAGCAGGGGCGTCCCAGTGGTGGGCGCTGCAGGGCCAAGGCTGGTGAGTCTGTGGTCTGAAGAGACAGTGGAGGACAGTACCCAGAAGTGGGTCCTACTGGTTCGAGGAGGCTTGATCCAGAGCCCGGGACCAGTGGGGGCTTCAGGAGGGAAGAGGGCATGTGGAGGGAAGGGGATGATCAGGGAGGGCGGCTGAAGAGATGGGCGCAGGGGGAGTGGCCTCAGGGGCTCTAGCCAGCCCACGGGTGGACAAGAATGCCCTGCACGGAGCAGGTGTGCCCAGGACAGACCGCACTGTGACTGGGTGGGGATGGGTGATGGAGGTGCCCTCCAGGTCCCTGAGCTGAGGAGAGGACCCCCAGGTCCTGACAGCCTGGCCTGCCAAGACAGAGGTGTTCCCAAGGTAGTCTGAACGTTCCACAGCTGCACACCTCCAGGGTCTGAGTCCCTTTCCTGGGGGCGGGGTCTTGTCCCTACTTTCTGCTGCCTGAATGAATGCGCCATTCCCCCCCCACCCCCCCCGCACACACCAGATCTTTGTCAAGGAAAAGCTTTGCCCTTAAAAAAAAAAAAAAAAAAGTAAATAGCAAAAAGCAGAACCAAATTTTCCAGAGGCCTGGAGAATTTAAAAGACAATACATCTGAACACTCTGTACAGTTTAATTAAACAATTTTAATGCCAATTTCCAAATTGTCCTATGCTTCATCTCGCTTGAACATTCCTTTCTAGCAATGTGAATGTATTACTGTTTCATGGTTTTTAATATCATTTTCTCCTATCAACATGAGATCTGCTTTTCATTTTCCCTCTGGGGCGAGGCTGTCCCCACGTGGAGCAGACCCCCTCCAGCTGAAGGAACTCGGGTCTCCACTGCGTTACCGTGAGCCCGATAGGGGCCCAGTGCAAGCCCACGGCCGGTCGGGTCAGCCCCACTGGACACCGCGTGTGCAGAGTCGGTGAGCACCAGCCCAGGGACACAGAGCCTGGGAGGACAATTCTGGCAGGTCCTCAGCTTGATCAGGTGGAGCAGAAGATAGTCAGAGACGGAAAATGCCCCTCCAGGTGTCTGTGCAGCCCCACTGGTGGTAAATGGGTCATGGGATTTCTAAAGGCTATAGACTCTGTCAGGATATAGATGTTGTCTTTAAAAAATAATGTCTATTTTAAAAATCCAAGGCCCTGTCCCTTCTGCAGACATCTGGAGGATGGAGTGTGACAGAAGAGTGTGACAGTCGGTCTCATTTAGAATGACAGGCAGCTTCCTCCCTGTGCCACGGGATCCTGCCCTTCTGTCCCCCTGGCACCACACCTCATGGCTGGCGCACCACACAGGCACCCCAGGCCCTCTCCGGGTCTCCCCACTCCTCAGCTCTCTCCTGTGTGCCACGGGGCCTTTGCACAAGCTGCTCTCACTGCTGGGAATAGCCCTCTGCTCTTCTGGCTGCTTTCTCGTTCTCAATATGTCTGCGGCTCCCCGTCTTTCTCGACTCTCCATGGCACTTACCACAGTTTGTAAATGTTTTCATCCTGCATCCAAGGATGCGTTACTGGCTGCCTCCTTCCTGGATTGAAGCTCCAGGGAACAAGGACAGGGCCTGCACTGGTCCTTGTCGCTGCATCCCCAGTTCCACCCAGGACCTGGCACACTGCTGACCTCCCATCAGTTTTTGTCCAGCAAATCACTAACAGCCTCCAGCTAAAACCAATCTTGAGCTTCACCCTAAATTTAATGAGCGTGTAGAAGATCAGGGACCTGCTTCAGCTTCGGTGTCTGTCCCCTCCTTGCAAGCTCCCCTGCAGGGTCCCAGAGCCTCCTCCTCCGTAGGTAGGGCCCTAATTGCTGTTTGAGGACCTTAATTACTGGCTGGGGCCCTCCAATGCTAAGTAGTAGCATTAAAATAGAGTAAATGTTTTCCTTTTCTTGAAAAGTTCACATATACAAGAGAAGGTGCTGCTCAGCGGGGAGCAGCCTGTGCAGGGCACCGCCTGAGACCCGCCCCAGAGCTGCTGTGGACACGCCTTCCTGTCCCTTGGTCCACCCCTTTGCCAGGGCACAGCTGCCTCCTTGGGGCTCCCCTTCTCCCGGAACAGCACCCTCCCTGCCCAGCTACACTCTGCCACCCTGCAGGTGAAGCTCAGGCTGGCAGGAGCCTAACCGGAGCCTTGCCAGGTGGGCCCTCACTCCATGCCACCCCAGCCGCTGGTGAGGCCCAACCAAGGCTCCTGGACCTGCCTGTGAGGACCAGCTGCCTGCTCTTTGTCCAGAGGAGGTGGCTCTCTCCCCGCTGAGGGTGGGCTTGGAAGGAGGGAGGGAGCCGCCCCTCCAGGGCTGCCTGGGGTGTGGGGAAAGTGCTCATAGAGCAAGTCCCACGTTGACCGGTGGTCCTGGAGAAACTAGGAGCCTCCACAGGGACCGAGGCGGGGCACTGGGGTGGGGAGGAGTCAGGAGCCGGCCCGCCCCCTCCCTGCTGACACCTGGAGGGCAGGTCCCTCTGTGGGCATGGTGGGGGCGGCCTGATCCGGTCCGGGCTCTGATGTACCGACGGCCCCTGCGGGCGGAGTGGTGGACACCTGGAACACAGAAGCTCCAGTGATCCATTCTGCATGAGCTCAGTGTCAGCGGGGGGCTTGCCGGAGGGCCTGGCCCCTTCCCCAGGCCCTCACAGGTCTACACCCGGGAGGGCCGGGCACGGGACAAGTTCGCAGAAACTGCCTCATGTATGCGTGTGCGCGCGCGCGCTTGTGCTGGGGGAGATGCGGATGCAGGCGCACCCAGAATCCCACCCACGGACACAGCGGCACATCACACGGGCACGGTCACACCCAAAACACACACGCGGAGGGGGAGGGGCACGCAGCCTCGCAGTCACGGCCGCGGCCGCCCACGCCCGCCCGGCCCCGCCCCCCCGGCGACCCCGGCCCGAGTCGCCCGGGGTGTAGGGGCGGTGCGCGGCGGCGGCGGCGGCGGCGGCGACGGCGGCGGCGGGGAGGGGGAGGGGAGAGCCCGCCTCCGCGGCTCGGGCCGCCCCACAGCTGGGGGCGGGGAGCACGTTGGCGCCGCTCCCCGCCCCCCCGCCGAGCCTCTCCGCGCGCGCCCCCTGGTGCCCCGCGCGCCCGGAGAGGGGGATGGGGGCGCGGTGGGGGTCCAGGTCCGCCCCACCCCCGACCCTGGGAACCGGCGGGCGCCCCCCGCGATGGGGGAGGGTCACCGGCGCGCGTGCCTCGGGGCGGGGGCGGCCCCTCCCTCTCGGCGCCCCTGCGGCCCCGCCCCCGCGCCGGCCCCGCCCCCGCCCTCCGCGGCTCACTCCGAAGTTTCCTGCGCCGCGCGCGGACACGCTTTGAGCTTGCTCGCCGCCCCGCGCCCCCGCCCCGCGCCCCCCGGCCCCGCGCCCCGCGCCCCCGGCTTGTCCGCCCAGCGGTACCCTTACGCGGCGGGGCCGCCGCCGTCGC
>NW_022589736.1:1635078-1727044 GCF_004348235.1 Phoca vitulina | reverse complement strand
GGGCGGCGGGCCCCGCTTCAACTTAGAGGGACCGGAGAGGGGGCTCCTGGGGCCCCCGCCCCGGCGGTGGGGGAGGGGCGGCCCAGCCCTCGCCGGAGGGAGGGGGGGCGGGGGCGGGGGCGGGGGGCGCATTTGTCTCTAATAAGGGAAGACAAAGACATCCCGGCGACCGCGGCTGTTCCCGCAGCTCCGCTGTGCCCGAGGCGGGCGAGGGGTGTCGTTCCCGGGTCCCGGTCACCGCCTGTCACCCCGCAGGTGCTGCCCGCTGCCACCATGACCGAGGGCGCGCAGGCGGCCGACGAGGTCCGAGTGCCCCTGGGTGCTCCGGCCCCGGGCCCGGAGGCGGCGGCGGTAGGGCCGGCCCCGGGGAGCCCCGGGGTGCCGGGGCGGGAGGCGGAGCCGGGGTGCGGGCCCGGCGCATCGCCCCCCGAGAGCCCGGCGGCCGAGCGCAGCGCGGAGCTGGGCGCCGACGAGGAGCAGCCCGTCCCGTACCCGGCGCTGGCGGCCACGGTCTTCTTCTGCCTCGGGCAGACCACGCGGCCGCGCAGCTGGTGTCTCCGGCTGGTCTGTAACCCATATCCTTCCAGGGCCGCCGGGCTACGGCCATGCGGAACATGAGGGTCCAGCGCGCGGGATCTTCTCCGCGTGGCCCCCGCGAGATCGGACTCGTTGGACCCGGAGCGGGCTGGGCGCGCGTGGAGCGCAGGGCAGGGGAGTGACGGCAATGGGGGCATCGCTCCATACCCGATCGGAGCGTCCCCGGTCCCGAGCTAGCGCGGGATGGGAGAGGGTGGGAGAGAAGCGGCGAGGCTACCACGAGCTTGGAGGGGAAGACGGGTCGGCAGGGCGGGAAGTCGGAACTCCCTGTGCTCCTTGGGTGGCGGTCAGGACCGGAGTGCTGTTCCCTGGGCTAACAGAATGTCCGCCACAGACGGGACCCTCGTTGGGGAGGGGGAGGCCGGAAGGAAGTAGAGTATGGGGAGCAAAGTTTTCAGCTTGTGCTTTGCGGTTCAGAGCGTCGCGGGAGACCCGTGGGGCCGGGAGGCGGTGCGAGTTTGCCGGCCCTTTTCCACGGAGACGTGCCGTGACGTTGGTTGTGAACTCACTTCTCCAGGCTGAACTCGGTGCTGGGGCTGATTTAAGTCATGCGCAGCTGGGGATGGGGGGCAGGGACGCAGCTGGCTCTGCGCTCTTGAGTCCCTTCCCCTAGGGCTTTTCCTGGCCTTGGAGGATGGGGCCCCCTCTCTGCTTCTGGCCACAGTGGCACAGACTTTCAGAGAAGGTTCCAGAGTGGTGTTGGGTCGGCCAGGGGGCACTTCTGGGATGCAGGTGGCAGGTTTGGTGGCCCCCCAGCAGATGGTGTTTGGGGGCTGTCCAGGTGGGATCCGGTTGGTACTGGGTCCTGCCCTGCTGGTTTTTCTCTGGTGATGGGAACCGGTTTTCAGGTGGCCGGGCTGTGGGTGCTGAGCCTTCCAGCTCTTTGTCGTGGGGGGATTGGACATTCTGGACAGATGGGGGCAGCGGGGTGGGGGGTGTGGCCGCGTGGTGGGAGTTGACCGAGGTGGGGACCTGCAAGTAAACTTTATTTGTCAAAATCAAGACAGAGGCTAAACCAGCAACGTGTGTGTATATATTTCCTACTTTGTGTGTTTAACTATATAAATATGAAATGTAAAACAGGAATTTGTACCCCAAAAAAGTAATAAAATCCATGCTGCTTTTATCCCCAAATCCAAACATCGGCTGAGTCCGGTTTACCTCCCGGTTGTGAAGAAGGGGGTCATAGTCTCAGCCCAAGGGCCAGCTGGGGGCCTGGCAGTATACTGGCTGCCTCCGTCCTACACCCTCGGGGGGCATCCCCAGGTGTTGAGGCTTGGTTTGTCCTGTTTTTGGAACTCCAGCCTGCAGATGGCCCAGCCACCTCGTGTTGGCAGGAGGGTGGCGTGGCTGGGTGGTGTGGTGGGTGACGGGGCTATATGTGTCTGAGGACCCTGGGCTGAGACGGGACTGGCGGCCGACTTTGTGCGTTCGGCATTTCCAAGCGTGTGCAGAGACCAGATAGGGAAAGAGCCCAGTGAGGCCTGCACTTTGTCTCTTTTGACAGCCCCCGTGTCTGTCTGCTCTGGGCCCTGGAGGCTGAGAGAGTCTTGCAGCCTGACCCAGGGGTGCTGGGTGCTCCGGGCACTTCAGGCGGGTTGTGTCCCTGAGGACGCCCGACAGGCGTGTGTGTGTGTGTGTGTGTGTGTTACTCAGTGTAGGGGAGTGGGGCAGGGGTGCCTCACGCAGGTAGGGTGAAGCCCAAAGGGGCTTGGGGGATGGGGCCGGCAGGACTGTGTGCTGGCGTCCTTGTCTTTGTGCGTCCTCCTGACCCAAGGAGGAGGATGCCCTGTGGCTCTGGGAGCAGGAGGGCCATCAGGCTGTAGGCGGAGGGCACTGGCAGGGGTTTGAGGGGCTCAGATACCAGGATCAGCTGACTCGTGTTCTGTGGAAATCCTGCATCTGTCAAGGAGGGGTGGGCACATCACGGCCTTCGGCCTCGTGGGGACGGCTGCTGACCTCCGGCAGACGCCAGGCCAGGGCTATGGGGGTGTGTGTTGGCTCTGGGGCAAACCTAAAATAAGCTGGCACGCCTGGACAGGTGGGGACTGGTTCCCCCCGGGGATCCTGTGGGCCTCAGCACAGCTTTCCAGAGCACTCCAGATTCCTGGGGGTCAGCAGATTGGCCTCGGGCACACAGAGGGTGCTCCTGTGCCCTCCAGCTCCCTGGCTGCCCTGTCTTTCCATGAAGCCTCCCCTGTTGCAGGGGACAAAGTCAGAGAACGAAGTGGGATAATTGGGTTTGCTCTGGGAACCCACAGTCCCTGGAGGCTGGCAGAATCCCAGCTGAAGTCCTGGAGCCCGGCCCCACGCTGGGATTCATTCAGGGACTGGAATGCAGGAAGGGGCCTTCCCTAAGCCCCCGAGCTCTCGGGAACCCCCGAGCGCATGACCCTGGCACGGACAATCACGCGTGATCTGCTTTGTCTTTAAGGGGGACCCCCGACGCCCGGCGGAGGAGCCTACAAGGGCAAATCGCGTCCTTATCGATTGACTTGCTTTTTTGAAAATACAATCGTGGTGGAACTTTTGGGGCAAGCACTGTTTCTCCTACACAGGTTTATTTATAGAGGAAGGTGGGTGGGATCTGTGTGTTGTAGCCTGCGTGGCTGGGTTATGTTCTGCCCAGGCTCCCCCAGGGTTCCTGACTCCGCGCCTGCCTGCCACGCAGCTGCTGCGTCCTAGCACCCAGGCCGGGCGGGGCCTCCAGAGATGCTCACTGCTTGGGAAGGGGGGCCCCAGGGAGGCCGGCTGCAGCCCAGCAAGGGTGTTAAGGGACCAGGAGGTGGCCAAGGAGGCACTTGGGGGCTCAGGGGTGGCATGCACCTCTAGGAGTTGCCTCCCAGGGACCAGGTGCCCGGTGCGCCTCAACGTAGGGCTTGGAGAAGCCAGAGGACACACCAAGGTCACGCAGCTGCCGGAGGGCAGAGCTGGGTGAGCCCAGTCGGACTCTCAGGCCCCTGTGTTGGGCAGGGGCGTGAGGCTGGACGAGTCCAAGCTTTTAAAGGCGTCTCATGAAAGCCGATGCTTCAAGCCATCCAGCCACCACCGGCACGTGGGGCTCACAGTGGGTGTGGGTGTCCTGGCGAGGACACTGGGGGCATTGACTTAGAACAGGGCTGGACCCTTCCTCCATCCTGCAGCCCACTCTGCTCTTGCAGACCGGAATTGAACAGGATAGTTACAGGTTGTCCTCACCTTCCTGACCTTGTGGTCATGATCCTCTGCGTACTTTGTCTGACGCACAGGGCTGGCTTCACGTGCTCAGGGGACCCAGGCCTGGGGGTGCTCCCCTTCCAAGCTCCTCCTCATCCCAGCACCTTGTTCCTGGACCTGGGCCCCTGTCCTCCTGGCACCCACATGTCTGTTTGCCTGGACTTGGAGTCCCCAGGCCAGCCCCTCGGGGGAGTCCTTGAGGGGTTCTCAGGAGGCGCTGGGCGGGCCTGGGGTGGGCTGACGGGAGGCCATCCCGTCCCTAGTAGAGTTAGAGGATGTGAAGGCAGAAGTGGTGTGCCCAGAGCGGGGGGGCCTCACCTCTGTGGGCTGGCCAGGGCATGGCATGTCTGCACGGGCCCCGGGCTCCCCACCCTGCAGGCCAGCCTCCCGGTGGCTCCTTGACTTTCTCTGATTGAAGAAGGAAGGAGGGACCGTGAGTGGTCTGTGTGTCTGGACTCCACTGCTGTTCCCTCACGTTCACACTGAGCCCTGACCGTGTGCCTGGCTGGGATGGGCCTGTTCCTGCTCCAGGCTGGCATGAGCAGAGACAGGGATATGGTCGTGGGGGCTCCACGGGGATGGGCCATTGCTCCGGAGAGCTGGGGAGGGCAGCGGAGCGAGGCAGGTCGCAGAGTACCTGCCAGAGGCAGGGTTGGGGGAGCCCTGTTCTTAGTGTGGCTGGAGGGCTTGGTGGGGGGGCCCTGGATGTGGGCCTGACCTCCTGTTGGCCCCTGAGTGAGAGCTGGTCTGCGAGGTGTGCTCTTCTGGGCTGTTAAGGAGGGCTTCCTGGAGGAAGTGAGGTTGGGCTGGGCTGTGTGGATGGATAGGCACTGGTAGTAGAGAAGGAACAGGAAGGCTTTTATGGGTTTTGTAAGGGTTTCTGCTTCCCACGAGGAGGTGGAAAGCTTTGATCATTGGGGATCCTACTCTGACGAAAGGTCCAGATCTGTGGCAGCGTCAGTCTGCCAGGGGGGCGGGCAGTGGAAGGAGAATTAGCGTGCGTTGAGGTTTGTCTGCTGGGAGGGACCTGGCTTTCCGCATCTCTGCTGCTTCCTCGGGACTGCCCAGGAAGGGTCGTGGCCAAGGCCTTGTTCTCTCTGCGGCGGCCTAGACTTTCGGGCTTGCCCTGTGCCCCCACGCAGGCACCTGTGGGGCCCTGAGCTGGGCAAACAGTTGGTGTTCGTTGAGCTCACTGGCAGCCTGATTCGTTGGCAGAGGCCAGGAAGCGCTGATTAAATGCTCTGTGCATGGCCCCCGCCCCCACATCTGCAGCCCAGCTGGACCCTGGGGAGGGCCTGGGGGGTTGCAGGGGGACTCGGGGGCGTGGTGCAGAGCCAGGCTGGGGCTCCTGTGAACACCCGCAGGAAGGTGTCCTCACTCAACAAACCTCCTGGCCTGAGCTCTGTGCTGGTCCTCGCTCTGGGCCCACTGTGGTTCCCCATAGGACTCGAGGAGCTCCCGCTGCATGCTCAGCGTGTCCTGCCCTCGGCCATTCTGCAGTAGAGCTTGGCTGGCCTGATCTCGGTGGAGGCGCTGGGCTGGGTGGACCAGATGGAGGCTGTTCGGGGCTGGGGGCCAGGGAGGTTGCAGCAGCTGAGCGGACATAGAAAGCAGTGTGGGAGGATAGGGAGCAGGAACATCCCCCGCAGGGGAACGGCACAAGCAAAGGTCCTGAGGCAGGTGGAATGGATCTGTGAGCCTGGAGCTGTTCGGCTTTTGCTGTGAGGTTAAGGTGAGGGGAGGCGGGGAGGCCAGGAGAGGCCTATGAGCATGGTGGGCAGGGTGATGGGCTAGCTGGGGTCTCAGGGAACGCTTCTGCCTCCAGCTGGAGTTGGGCTCACTCCTCAAGGGAGGGGCGGTGTGGGGACCAGGCTCAGGGAAAAATCGAGGAGAGGCAGGGAGAGAAGACCCCGTGGAGGGCGCCGCAGGGGCCGAGGCCGGGAGATGGGAAGGTGCTGGGGCTCCCCTACCATGCCCACGACGCCCAGGGCGAGGACACGGCTGGTGCCAGCCTGTCAGGGGAGGCTCTCAGACCCTGTGCCTGTCCCATCCCCCTGGCATGGCGGAGCACTCAGAGGGGTCCAGGGAGCTCCCTGTGCCTTCCTGTGGTGCAGCGGGCCAGACAGCTGCCTCCCGGAGCGCCTGGCAGGACTCCTGGTCCAGGGTCAGGATGCGGAGGAATGCGGGGGATGGGCCGGCCTGTCAGACAGCCGCGCTGCCCCTGCTCGTCCCCGCTCAGCCCCGCTCAGCCCCGCTCAGCCCGGCCGGCGGGGGCCAGACCTCAGCCCCAAGCCGTCAAGGTCAGGCGGGAGATGTTAACTCTGCATCTGCGTTGTCCTCATGTCCCGCCCCCGTCCCCTGTCCCCCCACACTGGAGGCCTGGTCAGGAACGGGCTTTCTCTTTCTCTTGGCAAGCAGGTGTTTAAGTGAGGGTCGCAGAGGACCCGGTTACTCTCTTCTCAGGGGCTGATTTGACACAACCAGGAACAACCCTGAGTCACGTGGGCCCAGGTTGACTCTCCAGCAAGTAGACACGGGGAGTGGAGTCAGGCGATTTAGGGCCCGGATTCCCAGACAGGATGGGGTGCAGAGGAAAACAGCCCAGCCCTTGAGAGTTGGCAGCAGGTTCGGGCACCGTCCCCAGAGCACCGTGCCTGCCGCGGATGACAGATGGGGGCCCTCTGCCGTGCTGTCTCCACCGAGCGAGTAGCAGCTCCTCACCCTGCTCACAGGGCCCCCCCGGAACAGACGCACGCCGGGCAGGGGAGGCAAGGCTGAGTTTCCCTGGTCCCTGTGCTGCAGGGGGAGCTGTCAGAGCCTGGACTGGTGATTAGCAGGACCGCTGATGAGTGCGCGAAATCAGAGTGAGCGGGGTGGGGACGCTGCCACCTCTGTGCTCACCGGCAGGCAGCGGGGAGCCTTGTGATGTGAGCTGTCTGTGTCTCCGGCCCCGAGCAGCTCCTGGGTGTGGGAGGATTTCGGGGGCTCCGCGAGCACCCCGTGTTCTTCCGTGTGATGCATGAGAGGACCAAGTCCGTTTCCCAGAGCAGCCCCCCCCGACCCGTTCCCCAGTCTCAACCATGGCCTTTCTCAGCCAAATTTGAGGGCAGAAGGGGGACCTCAGAACGCCCCTCCCCAGGCTCCTGAAGTCTGGGTACTGCCCAGGGTGAGCCTGGTGACCCCCTGACTGCCCCCAGGTCCAGACCAGTACAGGTGTGTCCCCAGTCCTGCCTGCCCTCTCGCTCACAGGCAGCCCCAGGCCAGGCCCCCGCATCGGCCATCCAGACTGCTTACGCAGAAGAGGGAGCTGATGTTACGAGAGCACTTGACCCGCGAGGGGCAGGCGTGGGTGGGCCGGGTGGTCATGCTCGGGGCTGCTCAGGGGCCAGCAGCTCTCCTGGGCTGCTCAGAGCCCGGGACAGGTGCGTCCCCCTGGGTGGGTGCCGTCCCCCGTCTTGCTGGAGCTGAGCGAAGCCGGCCTCTGGCACGGTGCAGAGACGTGCTTGGCCGGCGGCGGCCAGCCTGCTTTGTCACGCTGTCCTCTCTGTTCTGGGCTCTGCCAGTTCCTCCCCTCTCCCCAGTCTAGGGAAGGTCAGAGCACTGGACAGTGGGGACGTTGGTGTGGAGGGTGTGGCCCAGCGGGACCCGGTGTCTCAGCTCCTTGCTGGCCGTGGGGCAGAGGGTGGGGGACAACAACATTTCTGCAGGGAGGGTAGCCCGAAGTCAGAGCCTCCTCACCCCAGGAGGGCCCCAGAGCCTTCCGGGATTCCTTGAGTGTTCCTAGCACCCCTTCCTGCAGCCCAGTGGTGGCCCCATACCTGTTTCGGTTTTCCCTCACATGGTCCCGATTGTCTCTTTGGTCAGATAGTGTGGGGTTCACAGGGGCCCTGATCAGTAGGTGAAGGGCCCAGTCCAGTCCACGGCTGGCCAGGGAGAGGGCCCCGAAGACCCCTGGGCTTCGTTCCATCCCGTCCCCAGCTCTGAGAGCACGCGGGCCTCCCTGGGGTCCCCTAGCCCCGGCCTGCATGTGGGGTGAGCAGTCTTGGACACGTGAACGAGGCAGGGAGAGGCTGAGGGGCATGTTCTATTAGGAAGAGAGCAGAGCTGTTGGGGTGGACACGATATGTGACCCTGAGGTCCAAGGCGGCGAGGCAGAGGTAGTTTCTGAGCTTGGGGGGGCCTCCTACTCCAGACCCCATCCCTGTGTCAGAGGCTGGGGCCACTTGGGCCACCACCCCGAAGCTGAGGGCCGTGGTGGACAAGGACACGTCCTGGGGTTGTGTTTCGTGGTCTGAGGGAGGGGCCTGCGTCCTGGCTGTCTGTGGGCCGCTGGGTTCCCGCAGCCTCCCATCCCCACTCGACCCCCACCCACTGGAGCAGCAGCGTGAGGTCTCGGCTGGCGGGGGAGGCCGGGGAGCTGGGGGCCGCCAGCTGGACCGTGGTCGGAGTGCCGCGTACCCCCTGGGCTGGAGGGACCGGGCTTGTCGGGGACGGTTAGGGTCAGGGTGTTCCCCGATGGCCTTTGGGTGGCGCCTGTGGGAGCAAGCCCCCCAGGTTCTCAGGGAGGTGTTACTGGCACCAGGCTTGAGGCCACGACCCACACTGCCCACTTGGAGCCCCAGGGGCGATCTTTGAACCCCTTCTGCCTCCTGGGTGACCTCCAGCTTCCCAGCTGCACGGCCTTTTGTGACGTTTGTGGACTTGGTTATGGTGCATCATCTGGGGCTCTGCCCTTGGCGCTGGCCCGGGGAGGGGTCCTCGCTGGCCCCAGGGAGCCGATGGAGGGGGCAAAGGGAAACAGAAGTGCGAAGGTGGCGGTGTTGGGGGCTCGGCAGAGGTGGTGCCCCTCCTTACACCAGGGCATTTTGGGGCGGCCTGGGCAGAGCCACCAGGCTGGGTCAGGGGCAGGCTCCCCCAAGCCGATGGCCCCCCAGGAACCCCGGAGGACACGGGCATAGAGACTGGAGCAGTCCCTGTTCCTCCTCCCTGTTCCTCCTCACCCAGGCCTAGGGTGGCTCTGGGGGTGTGCACGTTGTCCACACCAGCGGGCACATGTGAGCCAATGTGCTGGCAGGAATAGTATCCCCCCGAGTTCACGTCCACCAGGAACCTCAGAACGTGGATTTCTGTGGAAGTTGGGTCTTTGTGTATATAGCCGACATGAGACAAGGTCAGTCTGGAGTTGGGGGGCCCTGGGCACGGTGGCCATGTGCTCAGGAGAGGAGGAAAGACAGATGCAGACTAAGCATAGGGTCACGTGAAGGTGGAGGTAGATGTTGGGGTGATGGGTCCGCAGATGCCCAGGCTTTCCTGCAGCCGCCAGAACCTGGGGGTCCCCGGAAGGAGGCAGCATGCCGACACCTCCGGGCTGAATTCCCCTGCCCCACCTCGCACA
Organism: Phoca vitulina; assembly: GCF_004348235.1. Taxonomy (NCBI): domain Eukaryota; kingdom Metazoa; phylum Chordata; class Mammalia; order Carnivora; family Phocidae; genus Phoca; species Phoca vitulina. Next base: position 1,717,836 of record NW_022589736.1, on the reverse strand, counting down.
CCCTGAGCGTGCCCTCCGCTGTCCCCCTAGAGGGAGAAAGAGGAGGTGCTGGGTGTCTTGACGGGAGGGAGTCCTTTTTAAGATGAATCACACTCAGCTGTGCCGTGTCAGGCTGTCTGACAAGGAGCCACCCGGGGAGAGGGAAAACCGACTGTGAAATCAGTCAGTCATCTGAGCAATTTGGGGTAGACGGAGTGTGTGCCCCTGAAGTCACAGGCAGCGAGGCAGGGGTGGGCTGTGAGCCTAGGGGGTCCCTCTGCTCTGGGCCCCGTAAGGGTGTCAGATGCCGGGCTCCACAGTGAGGAGGGACAGGGACTGCTCCAGTCTCTGTGCCCATGTCCTCCGGGGTTCCTGGGGGGCCGTCGGCTTGGGGGCGCTTCCCCAGGGAAGTATTCATCCGTGATGTCAGTTCTGCAGGTCTCTTTCCGCCGGGCTGGCCTATCCCCCCCAGGACAGGGTCCACGGAGATCCCTCTGGAGTCTGAGGCCCTCACTCCGCCAGTGTCCCGCCCTTCCCCCCGTGCTTCCCTGCAGCCCCAGGGACATACAGGTAGGGTGTCAGGGCCATAGACGGAGCCCCAGGTCGAGCCCAGCCTGACTCCGTTCTGTGACCTGCGGTCAGGCAGATGGCTTTCTGCAGGGGCAGTGAGGGCGGCTGCCGGGGCTGGATTCCCAGCCGGGGACCCACCCTGTAGCGGCAGAGACTCTGGGGGGCTGGCCCTGTTCCCCTCTGAGAAGCCACGGAGGGGCAGGGGGGGGCCAGAGAAGAGATTGTGCCCAGTCTGGGGTGGGCTCCCTGAGGGCCCTCCCCCAACCCCAGAGTCCATCTCTCCATTCTTGGGTGAGGAGGGTGTGCTGCCTTCCTGGTGACCCCTAGCTTCCCGGGGCCTCGTTCAGGGTGCCGTGGCACGGCCTGGCTGTGTGGTGGGGGCGGGGGGGGGGGGCTGGATGAGAGCCAGGCCCTCCTGGGGCCAGGGCATGAAGGCCGGGGAGATGGTTGCTCCCAGGCTGCAGGGGTGACCGTGGGCAGAGGGGTGGGCGGGTGGTGGGTGGGCCCCGGCGTGCCCTGTGAAGGGCAGTGGGCTCAGGGACCTGGCATGGAGGGCATCGGGTGGTGGGCCTGGAAGGGGCACCGGGCTTCTGTGTGCCCTGGGAGTGTCCAGTGCTGTTGGCAGGCCCAGCCCCCTGCAGAGACGGAGCTTGTGTCTGGAGGCACAGAAGGCGTCCCCTGGACCAGGTGGGGGCCACGCGGCATCGTCCGCCTGCTGCGTCCCTTTGTCTTTGCACCGGTCGCCAGCCGGCCGCCGTCTGATGAGTCAGCCTGCATTAGCGCCTTGTGGATGCAGACTGGGACGCGGCCTGGGGCCTGGGCTGCTGGGAGGGCAACCATGCGGCTCTGGCCACAGGCTGGCCAGCTGTATCTGGCACGCGTGTGATGTGCCCTCGGGCGTGGCAGGCCCAGCTCCTGAAGTTCTGAGCTAGCCAGAGTGCCCTGCAGGCGCCTCTCGCGGAGATCTGGTTCAGGGGCACCCGGGACCTGAAGGACACATCACTCGGGGCGCACGGCCCCGCCGTCAGGAGGCCAAGAGGGGGCTGCTGGCTGCCAGCGGGGGCAGGGACATGGGAAGGTGCAGGCAGACGGGATATGGGGAGAGTAGGGTGGGGGGGACACTGGCCGAGTGTGGGGGGATGGGGCCGCCACCTGGGAACTCTGCACCTGGTCCCTCTCAGCCGTGACTGCATGGGGCCTGGAGGCCCATGCCACCGTCCCCGGAACGTTTCAGAAGTCAGAATCAGCACCAGGGATGTGGGCACCGGGCAGGCCTGGGGCGCAGGCTTACAGACCCAAAACCACAGACCACGGCGTCACGTTTTAGAACCGGGCGTTCCTGACAGTTTCTAATGTTCCAGAGCTTTTGTCTGTTTGTTTTTAATCTGCCGTGAAACAGGGGTCACTTGGTTAAGGAGGGGGATGCAGACCACAGGAGCCTGTGGGCAGAGGCAGGGTGGGCCCGGGGGAGGGGGCACTGGGACAGAGAGGAGGCGTGTCTGGGCTTTGGGGGTTTGGAGGGCCCAGGCTGACCCCTGAGCACTCGCGGGGGGGCTGCCGTCCCTGCACACTGCCCCGTCCTGACGTGCACACAGGCCTCCTGCCCCGCCACGTTCCTTTCTCTGCCTCTGGGGCCAGACCTGTCACCCCCCTGTTCAGCGTGACCCAGCAGCCCCCCGGCTTTGCGGCTCCGAATCGGGTCAGGGGCTGTCCTGGGCCGTGAATGGCAGCACGCGGGTGGAGTGTGGAACGGGCCCGTGTGCCCGCTGACAGTGTGTCTCCGTGTTCCTCCGCTCCGGAGCCGGCTCCCGGACGGGCAGCACAGGGAGAAGCGTCCCGTCCGCCGACTCAGACCCAGCAACCGCCCCTCAGCAGCGGGGATTCCCTGCATTGTCACGTTTTCTCGGGGGGGGGGGGGGGGGGGGCGCCTGGCCGGGGGGGAGCTGGGGGGCCCTGCCTCGGTGTCAGCCCTGGGGGGCACGCAGCACCTGAGGTCTGTGTCCCGCTGGGGAGGTGCAGCTCAGGGCAGGTCCCTGCACGGCCTCTGGAATTCTGAGCAGACGCCCACTCGTGCTGTCACAGATGTGTCCTCTCCCAACTCACACAGAAAGCACATGATTCACTGGTTTTTACTGTCCCCACAGAGCTGTGCGGCCCTCACTGTCAATTTTGGAACTTTCTCGTCCTCCCAGAGAGACCCCAGCCCCTGGCGGCCCCTGATCTGCATTGTGTCCCTGGATCTGACTCTTCTGGGCGTTTCATAGAAATGGAATCCCACACCGCGTGCTTCTTTGCACGTGGCTTCCATCTCTAAGCGTCATGTTCTCCAGCTGGGGCCACGCCGTAGCACATGTCAGGGCTTCATTCTCCTTGGTGGCTGACCCGTGTCCCGCTGTGTGGATGGACCACGGCATGTCCGTGCCAGCGTTGGTGGGCTCTTGGGCTCTTTCCACCTTCAGGGTGCTGTGAGCAGACCAGCCGTGCAGACGTATGTGAGTTCTGTTTGGACCCGTTTTCGGTGTTCTTGGGTACGTACCCGAGAGCGGAATTGCTGTGTGGAATCGTGCGTGGACCTGCTGACGTGTTTTCCAAGGCGGTGTCTGCTTGTTAGGCTCCGCCAAACATGGGGTCTCTGAGTAGCTCAGTAGTAGCTTTGGCGGCCGTCCCCAAGGACGCAGCCGGCGAGCGTCAGGCGCCATGCCCAGCCTGACGCTGTGTGAGCAGGACACTCCCCGCCTCCCTTCCTGTGGACACTTTGGGGCATCCCCTGGGAGGTGGTCTTGGCAGCCCCCCGATCTGGATCTCCCTGTGAGGGACCGCCCAGGCAGGGCGGGGCCATCGAAACCAAGGGGCCTGCTAGGCCTCGTGTCCTGACTCCACATGGACACACAGGTGGGGCGAGGCGTGTGCCGGGCGGGGTGGTGCCGGGCAGCAGGTGGGAGGAACTGGCATGTGCGTGTGTGTGTGCGTGTCCGTCCGGCATCCGTTCCTTCTTCAGCCCTCTGGAGAATTTCAACACCCACACTTGGAATAAGAAAAAAAATTATTAATGAGCTTGGAGCGGTTGCCATGGGAACCTGTTGCTAATGAATCTCTGGGGTTCCTTTTACCTTTGCCGAGCAGCCCTGCACTCCCAGAGACGACATGTTTCCCACTAATCAGGTTGCCGTGGCAACGCCTGTCACTAATCCCCAGCCGGGGCTCCTGGTTTCCTGGCCTGGCCCGACTTACATAAAGCAATTTAGCGAGCGCAGGGCTGCTCCCGGAATGCAGACCCTGGGCCCCCAGCCTCCCCAGACACCCATCTCCACGAGCAACCTGCCCTCCCCACCCCACGGGCCCCACGTGTGGTCCCACAGCCACGGGAAACGGGCACCTGGAGCCCGTGGTGTTTGCTGGGAAGAGAAGCGGTGGAGGGTCAGTTCTTCGCTGGGCTCACCACACGTGCTGCAGGTGGAGGGCTGGCCCGTAGTGGGCGCTCCGTAAATGCTGAGTGGGGGAGCCGTGCGCCACTCAGGGCCGTGGGAGGTGGCCTGGGCCCCTGGGCCGGCACCCAGGCCTCCGTGTGGCCTAGGCCTGGCGGTGGGAGAACGTTGTAGAAGGAGCGTGGACGCCTGCAGCCTGCAAGGTGGATGTGAGTCCTCCGAGGCCAGGGTGCATTCCGGCAGCCCCCAGCCCATCTTGACAGGCAGGAGGTACGTGTGGAATGCCCACGGTGACCATCCACGCTGTCGGCTCAGCCCCGGGAGCCCGTGCGGTGGGCGACGGTGCTGCGTGTCCTTGAGCCCCTCCTTGCTTCCTGCCCCCGAGTGTCTGTGCAGGACCCCCAGCTCAGCCACCTGGAGCGGACGGACCCTGCTGTCAGTAGTGTGGCCGTCGGCCCTGGGCCCAGCTCTCCGACAGAGCCAGCCGGGCGGGGAGGCTGCTGACTTGGTGATTTGGGCTCTTTCAGCGGCCACTCTGGGACACCCTCCGGTTGCCTAAGTGGGTGCCAGGTGGGAGGCAGGCGGCTCTGCACAGTTGTCCCCATAGGAGATGGGGTGGTGCAGGGAGGGCTTCCTGGAGGAGGCAGTCTCCACACAGCTCTGGTAGGAATGGGGGTCTCCGTGAGGGCGGTGCCCAGTGTGTTTTGTGGGCCCCGATTCCCCTGCGAGCCCCCTCCCCCACTGCAGGTGAGCTCTGAGTGCAGCTCAGGGAGCGGCTGGGGGCACCCTCTCCCGACTCCCTCGGTGTGGGGCTGGCTTGTCTCTGCCCGTGGGCTTGGGCTGCCATGACAAGGGACTCCAGCCGACACACAGCACAGACGTTTATCGTGTCCTGGTGCTGGATGCTGGGCGTCCGAGACCCAGGCGTGGATGGGGCTAGCTCCTTCCGGTGTCCTTCCTCTGTGCGTGTCTGTGTCTTGTTCTCCCCGTTACAAGGACGTCGGGGATGCTGGATTAGGTCTTATTTTACCTAAACGTCCTGTTGAAACGCTCATCTCCAAGCATAGTTCCGTTCGGAGGGTTTCCGCATGGGAGGTTCTGGGGAAGGCCGCTCCCCAGCGCCCCCGTGGTCCTGGCGGGGTCCTGTCATCCGCTCTGGGGCTCTCTGGTCTCCCCGAGCCCCCCGGAGCACTGAGCAGGGTTTCCGGCCTACGTGGGCTCCTCTGGCCACAGCCCCTCAGTCCAGCTTCTGCCCGCCCTGGGGCCCCCTGGGAACACCCCGCTCCAAGATACCCTGGTCAGTGAGTGTCAAATGGTGGGCCTGACGTGGGGTTCACTGGGGCAACACTTGTTCTCACAGCCCCTGGGCGTAGACACACAGCCTCCATGTGGCTTTGCCCAGGGCTTCCTTCCATTGACAGCGCCCTCGCAGGGTCCTGCTGACCTTGGGTGAGGGGGGAGGCGGCCCTGCAGCCCCATGGTGCCCCCGCCCACCAGGCAGCATGTGGAGCAGAGCCCAGGCGGGGGTCTCAGGTCCTGGAGGGCCCTCCTGCCTCTGGGGATGCCACTGCCCGGGGCCCGAGGCTGATGGCTCAGGGGTGCTCAGGGCAGCAGGGAAGGATGTGCAGAAGGTTCTAGGCAATTTTAGATGGCAGACTGATCTGATGTCAAGGGGCCACAGTCCTGGGGTTTTGCTGGGGAGTGGGGGCCAGAGAAGGGAGGGAGGTGGGCTGCTGGGCGGTGACCCCAGCCGAGGTCTCCGCTCCCCACGTCGCCATTGGAGCTCCTCAGCCTTGACCTGTGGTTGCGTCTGGGTCTCCAGGTCCCACCAGGCCCGGCCTGGACCTTTCTCAGGCTGGGCCGACCAGGAATCATGGGACGTCTGTTAGACGAGAGGCTGGGGTTTTGTCCCGAGGGTGGTAATGGGGTCTGGGAACTGCTCCACTTTCTCAGCTGAGCGGCCGGTGGGCAGAGGGATGGGTGCAGGTGGGGCGAGGAGACCTGAAAGCCTCCTGGACCCTGTCCCCTCCTGTAGCATGTCTCAGCCTCGGGTGTCCCCTCCCTGGGCTGCCACCATGGGCTGAGGACAGCTGTTACATCAGAGGGTGGCCCCCTCTGGGGGCCCGTGGCCCCCCTGCACACGTCAGCCAGGGGCCCTTCCTGCCCCGCTCTCTGCCAGAGCCGAGCCTGATGGCTTCATGCCTGCGGCCCCCACGGGCATCTGCACGGCGCGTCAGCGGCCACCGTGGTCCCAGTCTGGCTTCTTAGCGCTGACTGGTTTGTTTCCTGAAGGAATGTCAGTCTCAACTTGCTCATGGAGACATTGATCCCAGGCAGAAGGGCTGGGCAGCCGTGATTCCTCTGTGACCGGGGTGTCTAAGTGGACATTTGGTGAGTGGCCGTGTGAGTGGGGTGTTTCCCAGGGCTCGGTGACCCTCCCAGCCTGAGGCAGCTGGGTGGTGTTTGGAGCGAGCCCTGGTGTCCACTCCCCCGGCGGGGTTCTGTGGGTCAGACCACGTCCCTCTCACAGTTGCCACGCTCGCTGTGGCTGGGATTGACAGGGGTGTGGGGTGGGGACAGCCCGAGAGGGACGGGCCCCAGGGCCCGTGCCTGGCCAGTCCCCTGCGTGGGGGGCTGGGGAAGAGATTGGAGCAGACACACCAGAAAGCAGCTTCTCCTCCCTGCTCTGGGGAGACTCAGGCGGTGGCTGTGTTGGGCAGGGGCCTCTGGGAGGGACCCGCCCTCTGGTGCAGCCTCACCCCCTGCCTCCGTGCTCCCCATTCCTGACATGCCACCTTTTCCCACCTTGGCCTTGGCCCCAAGTCCTCTCCCAGGCCCACCCCCGGGGAAGGTGGCGTCCCCTGGACTAGCCCCAGCGGCCCTCCCCTGTCCCCAGGCCCACCCGCTGACCCCTGGCAGAGCAGACAGCCCCCAGCCTGGGCAGGCATCTGGAATTCTGGAGTGGGCCCCTCCGTTCTGCTGACTGATGCCTGGAATTCCACCACGGAGCTCCCTCTGTCCCAGAGCAGCACCCTGTTCCAGGCAGGACCCCTGCAGGTCCCATGGGGAGCAGGCTGGGCAGGAAGCCTCAGGCGGGGGGAGCCCTGGACCGGAGCTCAGGGAGGAAGGGGCTCCCCACAACCTGCCCCCCTCCCTGAGTCCCAGGCAGTGCCTGAGGATGGGAGTCTGCACTCCGTGCCCACCCAGGCCTCCCTCTGGGCAGGGAGTGGGGTCTTGTTCCAGGCCTGTACCCTCCACAGATGGCCACGGGGCTCCCCATGCCTGCTGTGTGGCCCCCAGGAACGTTCCAGGGGGCAGCGGGAGGAGCCCTGCTGTGGGATACTCCCTCCTGTCTTCTTGGGGGCTGACGGGAGGTCCAGGCAGGGCAGCCCAACTGCCATGGTAGCAGGGGCGCGGGACCCCCTCCAGGCCCCCCCCGCTTGGGCGATCTTGCAGAATCACATTGGGACGTTTGGGGCTCATGGCCGCGGTAGGAGTGTTTCCTGCACGTTTGAAATACGGCCTGCCGGCTGGTGGGAACAAGGCATGTTTTAATTCCTAATTTAGACTGTTTATCTGCAGAGCTCTGGAGGCCGGCGGGACGAGACGGTGCCCCCCCCCCCCGGAGGGCGCCGCCCGCCTCCAGCACGCTCCAGCCGCCTGGTGGGCACCGGGAGGGGGGCCCGCCTCTGTCCAGCCCCCCGCACTCCATGTGTCTTTGTGTGGTCAGCCAGGCACCACCTGCCCCCCAAGAGGGGAAACCCCTCCCCACACCCTCCGGCCTTTCCAGGGCCCATGGCCGGCGGTCCAGGAACAGGGGAGGGCGGGCAGGCGGGCTCGTGAGACCTGGGCGTTCTGAGGACTCTGGCAGCCGGGCTGTGGTCTCCAGTCAGGCTGGGAGTTTTACCGTAAAAGAGAGACACGGGGAGGGCGGGGGTGCGGACCCGGTCGTTAAAAGCGTCTAAACTGCTCCCCTGAGCAGAGCTCCCCCCGTCCCCCATGGCTGCCCTAGGATCAGTGTCATCTTTCCGACTTTAATCAGGAAATACGCGTTTCTCAACGATCTGCTTGAGGCCCCGGCTGGCTTCCTGGTTGCTATGCCAACCGGGCTTGCACCCCTTCTGGTGCCCCCTCCTGGCACCTGCTCTGCAGGGGTGCTCGGTGGGGGCGGGGTGAACACCTCGCTCTCCTGTTTCCTGTGTGGGCCTGCCCCTCGGCTCCTTGCCTTTGGGGTGTCCCTGTGGTAACTCACAGCTGGAGAGCATGGGGATTGGGGGGTCCCTCAGCACTGGGCTGGGAAGCTGCATTTCAGGGTTAGGGAGACTAGCCCAGGGTCCTGCAGCTCTTGGAGACTAAGCCCCGGGGCCGGCAGGCTGTGCTGGCCAGGTCCCCAAGTCTAGCTCTGCCCCAGCCCTCCCAGCCCCCATCATCCTGACCCAGCTCTGGCTGCCCTGTCCTGGACCCACCCCAGGCCTGTGTCACTGTGAGTACCCCACCTGCACTGGTGCATAGTTCCTCCGCCCCGTTCTCCCACAGAGCCCTAGGGGGGTGGGTCCCCATGTTACCCGGCGGCCCCTTCCTCGCGGATGCCTCCTGGGCAGCCCCACTCCTTGGGGCTAGTGCCCCTGGAGGTCCAGGGGCCTGCCGCTGTGGGGGGCCTCCCAGGGGGCTCCAGGGGGGTACGAGGGCCAGGCCAAAACCGGGAAAGGGGGTTGGTGACACACTGTCCCTGGAAAAGCTGGCCAGGCTGTTTGGGGCCGGCCCTGGCCTGCCTGAAGCTTCCCAGACCCCAAGCGGCCCCTTTCCCTCAGCCCACCTGCTGGCCGCCGTCCCGAGGTCCAGCCTGCCCCGGGCCTCTGCCCCACATGGAGCCGGCAGCCATATTGCAGACCCTCACACTCCTGAGCCTCGACCTCATGGAAGCTTCCAGAAATGTGCAGGAGGGGTGGAGACTGTCAGAGGCTCCTCCAAAACGTGCGTTCTGTGTCTGAGTGTGAACAGGCCTTGCGTTACCTCCAGAGCTCCGCGTCCCCAGGTCCTGCCTGCTCCCCGACCTTCCAAGCCCCCCTCCCCCGGGCAGCACGCCACGCGACGGGCGGAGGGAACCCCGAGACGTGGGCACAGCACGTGACCACGTGCCCGCGCTCCTAAGAGCTCAGGGATTCCCTAATTACGGGATTTATTATGAAAGCCCCAGCTTCCTCTGTGCCGGCTTCCTACAGCCACGGAGACACGCCGCGGCCCTCTGCCAGCAGCCAGCCCTCAAGGCGGGGTGGGGCGGGGCGGGCTGTGGGGCTCCTGCCCGGGAGGATGGGCCTCGTTGCCACCGGGGACCTTCAGGCCCAGCCCCACGGTGCCTGCTCAGGCGAGTCTGGCGGGGGAAGCCTGGGGTGGGGCCACTGACCCGTGCCGTGTAGGGGGCGTGGGGACCCCTTCCTGTGGCTGGAAGGGCCCGGAAGCGCTTGGGTCCCTGTGGGTGTTGGAGGCATATCGCGGCCTGGTGGTTCTGGAGGCCAGTCAGGACTCGGGGTACACCGTGCAGGGGCTATGCACCGTCCGGGGGGGTCCCTGGGCAACGGGGGACGTCCTTCGGAGCACGGGAGCCCCTGGCTCGAGGTGACTTGCGCCCATTTGCTGGAGCGTGTTTGCTGACGACCCGCGAGCTGCCGTGTCTGGCGCCCCCTGAGACGGGAGTCCCCACGCTGTGGGCTCTGCAGATGGACTGGGCCCTGGGAGCTCATCTTGCCGTTTACCTTATTAGAATTGGAAAATGACGGATCTGGAAGTCCTCAGGAGGTAATACATTCAGAACGATAATGAACCAGTTGCGTGTTAGCGTGTCTTCTGTGGCAACACGGAGGCTGAGCATGAAGGGAGCGTCGCACAGTTTTGCGAGTCTCACCTGCCCGCCTCCATGGAGGAATCCGGACCCCTTCTGCTGCTGTGGGGTCAGTTCAGGAAGCCATGGGGAGGCTCCCCAGGGCGTGATGCAAGTGAGGAGGACCCCCGTCTGCGCCTCCTGGGGTGGACATGATGCCTGCGTCCCCGTCGTACGGAGGCAGGTGTCCGCGGTCCCTGAGAACATGCGCATGGAGTTCCCAGGGGCCTGACTGCCCACCCACTCTGGGTGGGTCACTCTGGGCCGCGCAGCCCCCACCCGGCCCCCTCCCTCCTCTTGGCCCCATTTCCTCCTGGAGCCCCCCCTCGGTGGGGACTGGACCCAAGGACACGGGAATAGCACACACGGGCAGCCTGATGTGAATTTCGCTCCGTGTCCCACTTGGCTGTGTGCCTCCCCGGTGGGGGGGCTGGGGGCAGCACACAGAAACCTCCACTGCTGGGCAGCCTGACCCCCAGCCAGGCTGACCTCGGGGCGGGGGGGGGGGGGGGCGGGCTTCTGCCAAGCCGGGGGGGGGGGGGAGGGGGCCATGGCTCTGGGCGGGGGGACACGGCTCTGCCCAGGCCGCTGGGGTCCAGCCGTGCTTGTGGCCACCACCCCTCGGGGCGCCCGGTGCCTCCTGGCCGGGGCGGCAACAGTGAGCGTGGCCGGCCCACTGCCCTGGGGAGGGGAGAGGTGCCCCGTTGTTGGTTTTAAAAATGGCTCCGATGAATCACAGAAGCCTTCCCTTTCCTGCTGGTTTCCAGGAACTCCACTCCGACATAATGGATCGAGTTATTAGGGGATCAGCTTGGACTTGGGCGGCTGGAGGGGAGCCAGGCTAGGCCGACCAGCATGCCGCGTGGCTGCAAGACTCCCCAGGGCCAGCCTGCGGTTGGGGCTGGGGGGCAGGCGGCCCGGGCCGTCAGCTATGTGCCGGGAGGCTGGGCACAGGGCACCAGGGACTCAGGCCTGTCCTTCCAGGGAGGCTTTACTGGGGGCGCGACTCCTGGAAGGTGAGGCCCTACTGTGTGCAGAAGCCTGTGCCCATGGCCCCAGCTGGGGTGGGGCTCCACGGAGGGAGATTCACTGTGTGCACAGGCCTGAGCCCCAGCCCCACATAACGTGAGAGCCTACTGTGTGCGCACAGGTGTACGTCCTAAGCGAAGCCTGCTGTGTGCGGGGCTTTCCTGAGGCTCTGTTCTTCCATGAGGGTTGAGCAAGGTGTGCTCTGAGGAGGCCCAGGAGGCCCCAGGGGTGGGGCAGGGGGTCCTACAGGGCTCTCTCCTCACTGTCCAGTGCTGTGCAGGGGTGAGGAGTAGGGGTTGTCTTGAGAACTTGGGACACTGCCATGTCACTGGCCCCGGCTCTGCCCACCCGCAGGTCGTCCTGTCCCTGCTGTTCTGCCATTGCCCCCCTGCTCCCCCTGCCGGGCCTGGGCACAGGCTGGAGGCTCACCCTTACCCTTTGCTTAGGCCCGGGGCAGTCCTCACCGCATTGATGTCCGTCCTTGCTGGACGCCGTCCTTGCTGGCATTTGACTGCTGGACGCGTCACCCGTTCCTCATCGTCTTCGGGCTGGCTCTGTGAAGGCTGGCCCTCGTCCAGGGACCCGGAGCAGTCCCGGCACAGAGCCGGTGCTCAGTAAATGAGTGAGGTCGAGGAGCCCTCAGTGTGGGTTTTGAGGCATGAAGAGAAGTGCTCCTAGGCAGAAGGCAGGTGGTGCACTGTAGGTGGTGGGCCCGTCCGGAGTAGAGCCGGGTGGTCTCAGGCAGGGGTGCTCCACTGACCCACAGCTGTGTCAGCAGCCGCTGGGTCCCCATCTCCCACCAGGTCCTCCCACCCTCACCACCCCTGACAGCCTGGGCTCTGCCTCCGGGTCCTGTCTGGACGTGGCCCGGGGCTGCCGTGCTTTAGGGACATCCTGGTGGCCATCTAGGGGCTGGTGCACCCCTGGCCAGCCCCCTCTCCAGTCACGGGGGCTGCACCTGGCTCTGCGTGTGGCGCTCTGGACTTCTCTGCAAACTGGCTGGCTTCATGCCTCAGCAGGGTTCTCAACGTAAAGAATTTCAGTCTGGGAAGCGCCGTGTTGTGTGAAATGTGGGCGTCATGCAGGCCGGTGCACAGAACTCTGGTTAGTGTCTGGCTGGGAGCTGGTGTCCCCCGTGGGAACGTGGGCCTCCCTTGCTGGGGGCCAAGCACGGCCGCCGACGTTTCAGAACCACCCCGGCCTGGCCCATGGGAAGAAGCAGCCCCTATCCCTGCCTCCTACGCCGGTGACTCCTGGAAGCTCTGAGGGCCCGGCCGTGCGTGCAGCCTGCTGGGCTGGGGTCTCGGGGGCCTGTCCCCACAGGGTTGGCGGCCAGCCACCCTGCTGTCAGGCAGCACGGGGAGCCTGCCCCTGTGGGCACAACCCAAGCCGTTGGGTCTGTGGCCCCCGATGGGGGGTGGGGGGGGCTCTTCGTACCACGCCCAACACGGCAAAACCCGCTGCCACTGGGGCGGCCTCCCCTCGGGACAGACAGGGCCAAGCCTGTGTCTGGGAAGCATTCAGAGGGTCAGGGACCAAAGCGTCCTGGCCATCTGTCTGTCTGGGCAGCAGGACCCCCACTGCCTCCCCCAGCGTCTCTTCACCCCAATATCTGGAGCTCGGTGGGGATGGGGTGTCAGGGCCACATCTCCCCCAGGGGGTGATGGCCCCTGGGGGCTGTATTGTCTGTCCATGGCTTCTGTAACAAACACACCGGAGCGTGTGTGTTCCTCCTAGGTCTGGAGGCCGCAAGGCCGAGGTCCAGGCATGGCCGGGGCTGGCTCCTTCAAGACCTCTGCTGGGCGTGCGGACGGCCATCTCCTCCTCATGTGGTCGTCCCCGTGTGTCTGTGTCCTGAGTTCCTCTTCTTGTGAGGACACCAGTTGGATGGGATTGGGACCCATCCTACTGACCTCAGTTTACCCAAATCGCCTCCTTAAAGACCCATTCCCAAATGAGTCACAGTCTGAGGTCCTGGGGGTTAGGGTGCCTACATGGGAATTCGGGGGGACACAGTTCAGCCCGTGGCAGGGAGGGCTGGGAGGGAATGGCCCATTACTGGTGGCTGAGCAGGGAAGGTGCCCGTGGCCTGGGCGCAGGGGCCAAAATGTCCTCAGGCCGGGCACTGGGGACTCTGCATCCTGAACCCAGGATTCCTCAAATGAGCGTGTCCTGCCTCCGCCTCAGCCCAGGCCAGAACATGACTCTCGTACTGAAGACGAACGCGGGTGACCTTGAGCCACGGTCAGAACTGTGCTGTGTTCTGTCCGTTGTGCTGCGCTCACAGGACGTTGGCCCTGAGCTTTGGGTGGGCGCTCGGAGGACACTGGCCGTGGCAGCCGTGTGTAAATGTCAGGGCCAGGTGTTGGGCTGGGCCCAGCTGGGGCCCCGGGTGCCCTGGAGGCACTGTGGACAGGAGCACCGGGGTGCTGAGCTCAGTCCCGCTGGTTTCAAGTTGAAGCCGGCGATCTGAGGTTCTGGGCCATCCTTTTCAAAATGTCACCGCTATTAATAACCTGTGGGTGGGGCCAGAGGGCCTCTGGGGTCCTGAGTGGGTGGTGGGGGAGGGGGCCTGGGGGAGGCAGCTCCCTGTGGGGCGTGAGGGGGGCTCCCCAGGCCTTCCCGAGGGGGCCTGGGCTCAGCGGCACAGGCGGGGGTCTGCTCGGGTGCAGGGGGTTCTCTAGGGGCTGGAAGAGGTGCCCAGCGGGGCTTGAACGTACTGTACAGGCAGGAGCTTGCTTCTCCTGGGGCTTCCTGTGTCCATCCATAAAACAGGGGCGTCGGAATCCGTGGGCTCCAGAGCCTTTCCAGGGGCTCCTCCAGCTGCCTCACAGGCAGGTCCAGATGGCCTGCGGGTCCGGACGGACGGCAGCCTCGCAGGGAGGAAGAACAAAGCTGAGGCAGGATCCGAATCCAGAGCTGGGGCCTCTGGAGCTTCTAGGGATCAGTGTGGGGCACCTGCCGGCCTGCAGGGGAGCATCTGTGTGGGGGCACGTGCTGTCGCCTCCCCCAGCCCCAGCATGGACAGCCGAAAGTCCTGTGTTCCCTTCCCCACAAGACCCCCCACGAGGGTCCTCGGCTGTCCCTTCTCAGAGCGGAAGACAGCCCCGCCTGCATCTCTGGTCGGTGGGCGTCCCGCTCGAGTTCTTGCTCCTGCGGTCAGCCTCAGCTTCTGCCCCGCTCCGGGGGGATTCCTACGGGGAGTGGGGGGATTATCACCGCGGGAGACCTGGTGCTGGTCACAGGACGTTGGCCCCATGGGGCCCCCATGTCCAGCATCTATCTGGTGTTCATCCCTCGGGAGCCAGTGAGGGCTGGAGCTGCTCTGGGGAGCCCCCAGTGCCCGGGACTCATCCAGAAGGTTCTAGATGCTGCCCCCAGTGGTGGGGCCTCCACCCACCCAGCCTTGGGCTTTGCTCAAGTGTGCTCGTCGGGGCAGCTCCAGGGCCCCTGACCAGCAGCTCGCAGCCTGCAGGAGGGCAGGCCCCATCTGGTGGGACCGCCGCTGCATCGGGGTCCTGGCGGGATAGCAGTGCCCAGTGGTGGTGGTGGGTGAATTACAGAGCGGGCAGCAGGCTGTGGAGGGTGCATTGCCCCCGAGGCTGGCAGGGGTTCAGCCCTCTGCTGGCAGGCTACTTCCTACGCCTGCCGGGGTGGTCAGGGCACCCTGCCCTGTGGGCCCCCAGCTGGCTGTCCAATCCCCCAACACCCTGGGGATTCTTGACCACCAGCAAGTTTGGGAAGGTGCCCTGTGGGTGTCTGTCATGTGTGTGGGTGGGGCTTGGACTCGTGGGTCCCTGACCTCAGCTGGGAGGTTTGGGGACCCTCCTCCCAGCAGGAGGCTCTGGCTGGCCCTCGGGCTGGGGTGCCCCCATGTGCCATGCGAGAGCAGGTGGGCAGGTGTGGCCACAAGGCCCGTCCTCCTTTCTTAATACCCAGTTGCCAGGCGACGCTTGTGGGGAGGCTGGGATTTCCAGGGAGGGGCCAGCTGGTGTGCGGGGGAGGGTGTGGGGACAGCCCTGCTGCGGGGCCCCTTTGCCTCCACGTGGGGTGAGCCAGGCTCGCACGTATGCAGAGCTGTGTGTCTGCACGTGGTGCGTGTTCCCACCACGGTCACTGCGAGTCCCGGTGTGTGAGGACCATGGGGGACTGGGCCACCATGGGTCCCGCGCTCCGGGGGCAGAGCTGGGGAGCTCAGGCCCCAGCCATGGGCTCCTAGCCATGGGGCCAGACGGTGCTGGGGGCTGTGCCAGGTGTTCTGGCCTGGTTCTCTCGCAGGAGGGAGCCTCCTTCAGCTTCCTGCAGACTCTGGGGCCATGGTCTCGGGCAGCCTGCCGGTGGGGGGGTGGAGCAGACCTTGTTCTCCGGGCCGAGTTCCCATGGAGGGAGCGTCCAGTCCCCCGGGGTCGCTAATTCAGGCCTCGGGCAGCTGTGCAGTGGCGCTGAGGCGGCTATTTCTGGCCCGGAGAATTCCTGCCCAGAGCCAGCCCCGAAGGCCTGTCCCCACGGGCGGTCTGTCATCTCCCGCAGGGGCCCTCCTGGCTCTGTGCCCTCTGCCCACGCCTTTCCCTTCCAGGGTCTGGGGGCTCTGCAGAGGAGAGTCACTGGGGAGGCGGCCTCCCCTGGCAAGGTCGGCCCCTCCCGCCTTCTGTCTCCAGGACAAAGCCAGCCTGAAGGGGAGGCCAGGTCTTAGGGCATTGTAAGGCATCAGCTGCTCCAGCAGGAACCCGGCCAGGGCTGTGACCTGGGGCTCTGTCAGGAGAGCTTGAGCTATGGGAAAGAAACTGGGCGGGGGGCTAGCTCCACGTTCAGACAGGAAAATCCCCCCTGCGGGGGGTGGTCAGGGGCCCCCAAGGCGCTTGCGCATGCCGCCACCAAGTGGCTGGCAGGGTCTCCATGAGGGTCCGTGGCCGGCACAGGCGGGCTCCCTGCAGGTATGGTGATTGGAGGTGGAGATGGGGTGCTTTTCCACTCAATTATGCCTTGAAAAAAAATCCCAAATCAAGCTCTTTATTAAGAGTTAAGCGGAGACATTAGCACTCTTCCTAATTAGCATGGTCTTTAAAATGGTGTGCAATTAGAGGGAGCTGTGGGCTTGTGCTCGGGCTCCGTGATGTGTGGATGAGTGTTTAATTTTGTCCGGGGTGGTGGGGGGGGGGCTCTTCCTTCTGGAGAAACGCCAGCCACGGGCCCCGCTCCTCTCAGGTCGAGCCACCTCGAAACTGAGCGTAAGCACATGTCTGTGGTTGCATGTGCACATGGTCCCGCTCAGATGCGTGTATGCGGCGTGCACGGCACAAGGGACGAGGAGTCCGCACACGAGTGGGCACACATGCGCCCAGACATGCCTAGGCTCACACTGGTGCCGGGGTCCACCCTCTGTACCCCCTCCCTCCTGTGGCAGGTGGGCGGGGGTGCCACCAGGCCCAGGACAGTGCCATGCCCGGATTAGCTCAGAAATCATGCAGGGAGGAGGGGCCTCTGTGCCACGAGCCACCGAGAACAACATACCCAGGCACTGGGCTCTGCTGGTGGGACGCAGTGGTGCCCGGGGGTCTGGGGAGCAGGTTCCTCATAGGTTGGGGTCGGAGCTCGCTGCCTAGGGAGCCCCCGGGCATAGCTCTGGAAGTCTCCAGGGCCACCAGCACAGGGAGCAGCTCTCAGAACAGAGGAAGAATATTCTGGCAGCGGGGGGTGTCCCCACGTGGGGAGTGGGCTTGCAGCTTCTCAGCTTCCCAGGGGAGGTGCTCTCCCAGGAACAGCCCAGCCCCCCTGAACTCCCCCCCCCCCCCCCCGTGTGACCCTGAGCCACTGGCTGAGAACAAACAGCTCCATGTTTGGCCAGCAATCCCGGCTCCCCACCCCGGCCGGAGCCGAGTGAGCATGAGTCACGCAGGCCTAGGCTGTGGGTGGGGGGACAGGGATGGGGATAGAGTTGGGGAGAAGGGCTCCCTGCAGCAAGAGTCTGGCCAGAGGGGAGGCAGGGGCAGGCTGGAGCAGAGGGCACCGTTCTGGAGAGGCCATGGGGCACAGACTGGGCACAGAAGCTGGCCCTATGTCAGAGTGGGGAGGGGACGGGGTCCTGCTGCACCCCACAGGGGCTGTGGCAGGTCCTGTCCAGGGAGTTCTTGACAGGTGGGCGGCCCCCTGGGGGCAGCGGTCCTGTGTCCCCCAGGTGGGGATGAATGGGAGCTGGCCACGGGGGACCAAGGCCCTTCCCTGTGCAGAGCCAACGTGTGTGGTGGGGAGAGGCCGAGAAAGCCTTTGATTCCTAACAGTCTGCCTGCAGTCGCACCTGGCGGGGACCCCTGGCCCTCCGGACCCCACTCCCGTCCTGCCCTTCTTCCCAGACACTGACAGGATCTTCTGGACTGCACCCCCCTCCCCCAGATAAAGCCCTGTGGTGGTGGCCCCAGGGGTGGGGGGCTGGAGACCAGGGTCTGGGCTGAGCTGTGGGATTGTTGGAGGGTGTGAGCTGGGGGGGCGGTCCACCTCCCAGACCCCTCCTCACCTTTTCAGCAGCTGGTCATCGTGGCAACAACCTCAGGAAGGAAAGAAACTTCCTTCCATCGTGATCTGGAGTGGCAGCCTCCCACTCCTCACAGAGGCCCCCGTGGACCCGGCACTGCTGCCGTGGGACTCCCTCCACCACTCACCTCGGCCATGCTTGTGTCCTCGCTCACCTCATCAGTCTGTGGTCCTGACACCAGCTGGCTGGGGCTGTGGGTTGGAGCGACTGCAGCAGAAGCATCCGGGCCCCAGCAATGTTGAGCTGCTCCCCGGGGACCAGGTGTGAGGGCAGGTGTGCAGGTGCATACACACCTGCGTCAGATGACCGTCCCACTGCCCCCAGGCCCCTGATCTGCACATGAACGTCCCACCCTGGGCTGGGCCCTGTCGCTACAGTGGAAGCCTTAATCAATTACATCACTAGGTAAGTAAGCAGGAATGTTTATAATTGTCCCCAGTAACAAGGGAAGGTACATCTGTCCTTAGGGGCTGTGCCCGACCCCCAGGCTGGGGCCGAAGTGTGAAGACCTCAGGGGACCTTAAGGCGGCCGGGAAATGGGGCAGGATCCACAAAGGTCTCCGCTCCACGCCTTCTGCCCAAGGGGGCCTCCATGCTCCAGGGATGGAGTCAGCCTCAGGAGACCAGGCTGCCACGAGAGCAGGGTCCCCGACACCAGGGAGCGGACCCCTGCCGGGGCCCAGGTGTCCTTAGGCTTGGGGCATTGTTGGCAGTCCTCAGGTGTGGACCTCCTGAGGCCTGCGGTGTGGGGCTGGAGCCCTGGACCCTGCCAGGACCAGGGGTGCCCCCGCAGGGCCAGGCCCGGTTTGCGGGTCACGGGGGTTAAGCTGGCTCACAGTGCAGGGTGGATGCCGAGCAGCGCTGCCGTAGCACCCGGCCTGCAGCTGCTACTCTGCCTTCAAAGGCTCCCCGGTGGCCAGGCTCAGCCGCTGCCTGGTGGGAGTCTGCTGCCGCCCCAGCCCCAGCCGCCTCTTACACCCTGATCCCGTCACCCCAGCCCCGGGGAGCTCTGGGAGGCGTCCTCAGACGCCCTCCCCGTGGGCAGCCAGACCCACGGTGGAGGGCCACCAGGAGGGCTCGGGAGTGCTGGGGAGCATGTCTGCCCCGAGTTGGGGGGTGGCTGTGCCCTGCAGGGGTGTTTTGAGGCAGGGGAGCCAGGAGGGGGCCCCCACCACACCCACGCTGGCGCTGGGTCTGAGTCTCCGCCCTGTGAGTGAGTGACAGCAGTGATGGGTTTGGAACTCCAGCAGGATGGAGCGGTTGGAAAGAAAAGCCTCAGACACGCAGATTGTTACAGTTACTGAGGTGACGTGCACACGCTCTAAAATTCACCGTCTTGAAGTGTAGCAATCTTGGGGAGTTGAGTGCATTCACAGCGCACCGCAAGCTCCAGCCCTCCCTAGTTCCAGAACATTCCATCACCCCAAAGGGAACCTGTCCCCATTAGCTGTCACTCCCCAGCCCCTGGCAGCCCCTGCTCCCCGGTCTGTCCGTGTTTGTTCTGCTTCACAGACACAGAATCCTACAATCCCTGTTCTTGTGCGCCTGGCTTCCTAGCGAGCGTCCCATTTTCAAGGTTTAGCCGTGTCGTAGCAGTGTGGGCGTGATATGACTGAGCGGTATCGCACGGCTGGACCCGGTGTTTTTGTGCATTCGTGGACATTGGGGTGGTTTCCGCCTTTTGGCTGTCTCGAGCCCTGCGGCTGGGAACACGAGTGTGTGTGTGTGTCCAAGGACCCGTTTGCACTTCTGGGTGTGCTTGGGGGTGGGGACAGTTGGAGGAGTTGTGGGACCTGCCTCCGGGCGGGAGCTGCCGGGAGCCATCCACGGGGGCCCTGCTGCCTGGCTCAGACGTTGTCTGTCCTGTGTGCCGCCCTTGAGGGCTCCCTGGAGGTGCTCACGGGGGCCTGGTAGGTCCCCGATGGTGCAGAGGGGCAGGTCCCGCGCCAAGGCTGGTCCGGGAGAAGCCGTGTCATTAATGGTGTGCATCTCCAATAAAAACTGCTTCGTGTCAGATGCTGGGCCGGGAGGAGGCTGTCACAAGCGTGTTGCTGTGGCAACCTCGGGGGGTGGGCTCACCAGCTGGGCGAGGAGCAGAAGGCCCCTAGACTCCCGCCACCATGAGCAAGGGGCCGAGTGTGTGCCCTGGTGGACGGGGACCCTTCCCCAGGCCTCCCCCGCTCTGACAGCCCACGCGGACTACTTGGGCCTGGGCTTCGAGATGCCTCACTTGCCGTCACACGCGTCTCGGGAGGCCC
Organism: Phoca vitulina; assembly: GCF_004348235.1. NCBI lineage: Eukaryota > Metazoa > Chordata > Mammalia > Carnivora > Phocidae > Phoca > Phoca vitulina. The sequence continues at coordinate 1,698,168 of NW_022589736.1, read as the reverse complement.
AGAGGGCAGAGGCAGGGACAGCCTTGCCCCATCTTGCCAACTCCCCGCCCCGAGCCGTGGCTCCCCCGACAAGGGCTTCTCCCAGAACTCCACGTGCCTCTTGGTGCATGTACGTCCAGCCGAGTCCTAGGGAAGTGAGCCTCTGCACGGGAGCGCTCTTCGTGAACGGTCTCCGCCGCTGCTGTGTTCCCCTCCGTCCACCCAGCATGGGTTTCTGCTAATCTCGGCGCCTCCACCGCAGCGTCACGCCCGTAGAGACACTGGGACGTTCAGTCGTCCGTGGTCGCCGGCAGTGCTTCCTGGCTCACTAGCCTGGCCGCACGCACCCTTGGGCGGCCTCCCCAGCTCCCCGGCACTGTCCTTGTCCCAGCGCTCGTGTGGACAGAGGGGCCCAGAGGGGCCAGGGTTGGGGAAGGCTGCACTGTGCTCTGCGAGGTGGGCCGGGTCTGGGGGTCTCCCATGCTGCCCACTGGGCCCCCATGTGGCCGGCTGGGTCCGTGTGGGGTGTTTCTTCCGGCCCCAGAGCGGTTCTGTCTCCAGCCGCCCGCTCAGCTGTGTGGGTACCGTAGACGTTTTCTCATGAGTGGCCCGGGATTGTTTTCTTCTGCGGGATGGGCTTTTTACCCCATGAATAAACATAAGCTTTTCTCCTTGATCAAACTGCAAAAGCAAGGTTGGATGCTCAAGAGGATGAAGGTTGGGGGGCCAGGGCGGGGGCAGCAGGCCTGTGTGCACAGTAGCAGGGAAGGGCCCTGTACCACCTCCCCCAGGGCAGGGAAGGGTTTGCCCACCAGCTGTCCATGTGGGGACAGAGGGGGGCGCTTGGTGCAGAGTGCCGGGCATCAGTGGGCCACCGTGCGTCTGGGGGCAGGTGCGCGTGCATGTGGAGCCCGTGGACTGGCTGAGCTCATCCCTACACCTCCCCTGCCTATCGGGGCCCCTCATCCACACCACAGACTGCAAGCCCCTTCGAGGTCAGAGGCTGGTCCCCGAGGGCCCAGTGTGGGGGTCTGGGCTCAGTATTCCCGATGGGCAGTGGATCAGGATGGCCCGTGGATCAGGATGGCCCAGGGCTGCCTCCCAGCCATGTCCGAGTCAGGAGACCCTGGTGGGGGGCTGCCGTGGTACAGAGCGGACGGCAGGGAGGTGGGGGAGGCTGCTGGCCTGACCTGGGCCGAGACATGAGGAAGAGGAGACCGATGCCAGCCCGAGTGTTTGGGCCACCCCACCCTGCGCCCCCTTCTTCCCACTGCCCATTCCCCGCCGCCTTCCCGGGCGCAGGGACACTCACGCCAAGCTGTTGTGGATTTGGTCTAATGGAGCTTAGCTGGCGGAGCAGATTGCCCTGGGGGGCGGCAGGCGGGGCTGGCCTGCTTGGGGCTTTCTCATCTTCCAGAGACAGAGCTTTGCAGCTCTCTCCATGTGATCTCACGATGGCCCCTCAGGGAGCCCAGCCTGGGGGGTCAGGGCCCAGTCCCCACGAAGCCTGCCTCGTGGCCACCCCGCCGCAGCCTTCCAGCCTCCGTGTCCCCCACCGGTCTGCGTCTCTCAGCGAGGGGTGTCCAGCTCGCCCAGCTGTGCCCCCCTGGCAAAAACACGATGTCCCCTCCCTCCGTGTCCGCGGCCAGCCAGGGGAGCTGAAGTGGCCTTGCCAGGATGAGGGAGGGGACAGGGGACATGGAGCCTGCTGGATGCTTCCCTCAGCACCTGAAAGATAACCGCCATCACTCCCATCGTGCAGCTGGGGAAACTGAGGCTCAGGGTGAGGGGTGGGTAGTGGTACTGTCAGGGGTCAGGCTCGTCCCCTGGCTCCGAGCTGGGCAGGGGGAGAAATGGCTCACTCCACAGGTCTGGGGGCCCTGAGCCAGCAGGACTGGGTGGCCGTGGGGACCTGCGTGCAACGATGAGGATTTGGCTCAGAGGTCTAGGACCACCCTTCGGGTCACACTGTCCTGTGCCATACAGGCCTCTGTGGGGACCCTCATAGAGTGTCAGGGTCCCCTGTTGGCACAGCTGCTGGTGAGGGACCAGCAGCCCCCAAAACGTGGGCTGAGTGGTCATGAGCCCCTTCTGGCTTCCGGGCCCGGTCCCAGCAGCCTCACACTTCCCAACCAGTGGCATCTTCGTGCAGAGATGACCGTGCCTGCTGCGGTCACCCCCACTTCCAGGCTGTCCCCATCCACTGCCCACAGCCAGGGACAGGGGAGAGATGGTGCTCTCAGGCCAGCGCCATCTTCGAAGCCTCAGGCGGTGTGCTCTGCTTAACCAGCTGGGAGTCAGAATGAGAAAGGGTGGATCGATGGGTGGTGTCCAGTAAAGCCTGGGTCAACGTGAGCAGCACCCCCAGGCTGCTCAGCAGGCCCCGTCCAGAGCCTCCTACCCAGCCCTCTGTGGGTGTCTGGGGCAGGCCGTCTTCAGCACCACGGACAGCAGTCACCTGGCACTGCCCCTCGAATCCACCTCCTCACCCGCTGGGCCTGGCCTTGGGGTGTCTGCGTGTGGGGTGCATTGGAGCCCTGGTCTGAGAGGCCGTGAATCTGGCACTGAGAGCGACAAGACAGGACTGGGGCCCTCCTCCACCCCACTGGGGGAGGCCTGGCCATGGGCGCCACTGCACGAGTGGGAAGGTGGTGCAGTGCTGGCTCGGCACCTGCTACCCCACTGGTCCCGGAAAGACCTGAAGGGGAGGGAGGTGGTGGGAAAGACTGGCATCAGGCCAGGCTGGGGGCAATATGCTGGAAGGGTGGGGCCCGCAGCGTGCGCATGGTACTTGAGAGGTCCCCCAACAGACAGGATCTTTGCTCCCAGTGCTGAGAGAGGCTCTGGGACCCCGTCTCTCATTTATGAGCATCCCCCCCACCAGCCTGGGTGGTGCAGGCCCAGCCCAGGCCCTGGGAGGTTCCTGGAGCTGGATGGGCTGGGGCCAGGGTAGTCAAAGGATGTGGGTCAGGGGGCTTGTGGCCGGACAGAGCCTCCCGGGGCTCTGTGGTCCTGTGGCAGAGACCACGTCACTCAGCGTTGGACTCGGGCCCTGGGCAGCGCCACAGCCCCCTCCCTGTGCCGGTATGGCCACTGCCTCCAGACTGCACATCACCTTGGCTTCCTTGGACCCATGGTGGAAATTGACTCTAATTTGTAGAAGTTGGTTCAAAACCTAAAGGATTTTTAATTAAAACCCAGAAAATCCATCTGTGTAATTAAGTTACTGGGCTCTGGATGAGGAACCGGCTGGCCCTGCTTGTCCTCAGCTGCCCACTAAGGTGTGACGGGGGAGGGGGCTGGCCTTGCGCGTGCAGGGGGCCGCTCCAGCCCTGTGACCCCTGGGCCGGCTGCCCCTGTCTCTGGGGAGCCTCCTGGCCATCTGAAGGGCCAGTGGAGCCCCTACCCAGGACAGGAGGTGCAGGGTAGTTCTTGGGGTGTCTCGGGAGAACCGCGTATACATATGACATCTTTACACAGACCAAGGCAAGATCTTGGGGCTCGGGTGCAGGACCCTAGGGTCTTTTCACTCCCAGGTGTGTGTCTGGGGTGGTGGAGGGAGAGAGGCAGAGGCTGTACCATTAGGATGGTAACCCGAAAGGGGCGAGGTCCTTGGGGATGGATGGAGAACTTTTTAGGTGCCCGGTTTGGTTGTCCCAGCCACCCCAGTAGTGTCCCCACTTCTTGGATGAACCTGCTGGGCACTCAGCCTTCTGCCCCTTGGGGTCCTGAGCCTGCCAGGCATGCCTCATCGGTGGGGCAGGCAGGCCAGGGCCCATAGGACCAGCAGAGTCAGGAGGAAGCCACGGTTGGTGGGTGGGCTTTGCTTGTCAGCAGTTTGGGAAGATGTAGAGGTAGGACCCCAGCTCAGGGACTCTTAAGCAGGGCTGTCTTTTCCAGTTGCTTGGGGCCTAGTTTATGGCTTGTCCTCGGAGTGAGGGCCCCTCCTAGCCCCTCCTAGCCCCTGATCTGAATAGTCTCATGGATCCTGGCCTGAATCCAGACTCACTGGCCTCACAGCCCAGGATCACTGTTGAGGACAGAGGTCCTCAGCTTTGACACCAGCTCTGGGGTCCGGGGCAGGTCCCCTGCAAGAATCCCCAGACCAGAAGATGCCTTTACCTGCCCCTTTCATCCCCACCTGGCCCTCTGCTCCAGGGCCACACCACGGTGTGGCTAGATATCTTGAAGTACTGTGTGTGTTGGGGGCGGGGGTAGCAGTGTTGGTTAGGGGCTTGAGAGTAGCTGGTAGGCTTCTTCCGGGCTAGGTACAGGGAAGGCATGAGTATCCATCACCTAATGGTGGAGGGCACCTGGTAGTTGAGGTCACTCTCCCTGGTCTGGGCGATGTGAATGAGCTTGGGTACAGGCGGGGGAGAAATCAGGCCATGGGCTAGAGAGACAAGAGTCCCAGGTGTGGGTGAATGGTACTGGCGGACAGGAGAAGCTGGGGGGCCAGGGCTTGACTGGTCTGGAAACCCTACTGCTGGGGCAGGATGTCTGCAGGAGTGGGAGGGGGGAGCACTCAGGGTACAGGGAGAGCTCGGCATGTTGGGACAGGTTCAAAAGGGGCAGACAGCCCGCACACCCTCACTGGGTGGGTGCACACCCTGGGGGCCCAGGCTGGTGTGCGCTGCCTCCCAGGGCGGGGGGTCGGGGGGGGAGCGTGCACCTGCGTCTACCTGGGTCAGGGTTGGGATGCACTCCCTCACACCGTCCGACCGTCGCCTGCCCTCCTGTTGCCCACCCGGGGCCTCCTGCTCTCCTGCCGGGCCTCGTAGGGATGTGGGGGGTATGGGGGGGTTCGTCTCCTTGCAGGCGGGTCTGCTGACCCATTCTGTTTAACTGGGAGCATCCCACCTGCTGTGACACGCACAGACGTCCCTCCTCAGAGGTGTGACTGCAGCAGTTAAGGGACAAAGGGTCAGGAGGCCAGGAAAGCAGTGCAGCCTGAGCCCCCCGTGACACAGCCTGGGACCGGGTCTGTGCAGGGGGTCCCCAAGACGCCCTGATGGAGCCTTGCTGGTGCACATAGGTGCAGCTGTCAGCCACGGCACTGTGGCCCCCCACCCCCACCCCACGGGGATGGCCTGGTCCCGGCCCAGCACCTGAGCAAGCACGTGTGCCAGGCCCCCCCAGGTGGGGCTGGGGGCCGGGTGCTGCTTTAGTGGGAAGCTGGCTTCTGTTCCCTGCAGCCAGACCCGGCCCAGGCCTTGTTACCACCGAGCCCATTAACTGTAATTACGGCGCTCTGGGCGGTCACATAATGATGGTGCTGGCCTGGTGCCACGCTGTACTGTGCGCTGTTGGCCCTGCCCCCGCCCCTGCTGTGGGGCGGGGGCTGCTTGCAGACCCTGACGTGGGGATGGCGTGTGGGGTGCACAGAATGCCCCCAAGCCCTCCCGGCCACCAGGGGTACCCGTCTGCATCCACAGGGTCTGCATGGAGCCTAGCTGCCCCACGCAGCCCGGCTCTTCTTCATGCCTGACCCAGCCAGCCCAGCAGAGGGCTTCCCCAGTCCCTAGCGAACTAACTGGGGTGGGGGCGCGGGGTGCACCCCTTCCCAGAGACCGCCGCCCTGGGCCAGGCCACCATGCAGCCTGCATGGAGCCCCAGCGCCACCTGGTGGCTGCTCCCAGCATGTCCGGGAGGTCACAGGTGGGCTGTGGTCCCCACACCGGGGAGCCTGCAGGGTGGCCCGGGTGCGGAGTGTGTGAGGATGCGGCACGCCCTGCTGAGCCGGCTCCCGAGGCTCCCACCCCACCTGGACGCCCACTCGCTAGCCGGAGACTCCTGGACGGGGCCGGTCACTTGGGCAGCTTCTGCTCCGGGACCGGGGGGCCGGGGGTGGGGCAGGGCGGCGAGGAGGTGTCCTGCTGGGTCCCCGTTGGTCCAGGTGCTCAGGAGGGCTGCAGGTCCCCCACGCCCAGCTGCCGAGCTGATAGAAAGCTCTCGTTCCTCGTCCCAGTAGCTGTGGTCGGGGCACCCTTGGTCTGCTGGAGTCACGTGGGGGTTAGCGCGGGCACAGCCTCACGGTGTGTGTGCATCCATAGCACGTGTTGGGGCCCAGGCTGGACAGAGCCTGTGAGATGGCTCCCCGAGTGTCCGGCCTGAGCTGGGGCACCGGTGTTGTGGGGAGCCTGTTCTCCGGCCCCTGTCCAGGGGCCCACGTGGGGGTGTGCTGGTGCTGCACACAGTGGCCAGGGTCGCGGCTCTGCCTCTCAAGGCCCAGCTGACGGGGTGCTGGGGGTGGGTCCCAGGGCCCCGCTCCCCGTGCTGCTCCCCTGTGGCCGTGTCGCAGCCTCCGGCATTGATCCTTAACTCGGCCGCTTGCCCCACGTGGTTCGAGCACGTCAGCATGCTGGTCATCATGCTCAACTGCGTGACCCTGGGCATGTTCCGGCCCTGTGAGGACGTCGAGTGCCAGTCGGAGCGCTGCAGCATCCTGGAGGTGGGCCCAGGGGCATCCGGAGGGCGGGGGGCACAGCCCACTGGCCATGGCCAGCCTCGGGGTGACCAGCTGGCAGGACTGGCTCTCAGGCCCCGCCTCCCTCCAGGCCTTCGACGACTTCATCTTTGCCTTCTTCGCGGTGGAGATGATCATCAAGATGATCGCCCTGGGCCTCTTTGGGCAGAAGTGCTACCTGGGGGACACGTGGAACAGGCTGGATTTTTTCATCGTCATGGCGGGGTATGAACCCCTGGCCAACAGAGCCAGCTGGTGCAGGAGACCCAGTGGCATCGGTGCCTGACCAAGCCTGGCTGGGAGCCCTGCCCCCCTCGGGCCCCGCTGGCTGCCCCGGGATCTGGCTGCCCTGGGGTCCCACCAGGAAGAGGGATGGGGGTGCACTCTGCAGGGGTCCGGTGGGGCCGATGTTGGGAGGCGGCTGGGGGTTGGGGGGCCAGTGCGGCCTCTGCCAGGGAACAGGACACTACCCCACAGCAGTAGGGGTGGCAGGACGGACACAGATGGTCTGTGAGTGGTGAGGGGCCCCAGGGAGGCTCGGTGCACAGCTCCAGGACCAGGCCTACCAGCCTCGGCTGGCAAGGTGCCCTGGAGAAAGGTGGTGCTCACCCCTGCCCCCGGGGCCCTGCCCACCCCTTGAGCTTCCCTGTCCCTCTGCCGCTCCCCCAGCATGATGGAATACTCGCTGGATGGACACAACGTGAGCCTCTCGGCCATCCGGACGGTGCGCGTGCTACGGCCCCTGCGCGCCATCAACCGTGTGCCCAGTGAGTGACCCCTCTCCTGGGACAGGGCTGCGTGTCCTGCCGGCCCTTACTGAGAGCTCTCCAGGGTCCCCTGGGGTACAGGAAGCCTACATTGTCTGCTCCTGGACTCCCCAGCCCTGGGGGAGGGGAGGCAAGTCTGCTGCTCACCATGGGTCCCTGAGGATTGGCCACTTCTTGTCTGGAGAGGACACGGCAAACCTGGACCAGGTTGGGATGTGATAGGCAGGCTGCGTGGGGTCTGGGCTCCCCACCGTGCTGCTGAGTGAACCTCAGACTCCCCATCTGTACATTTGGGGTAACACCGGGGGCTGCACGGGCCCTGGTAGTTTCATTGTCTGGCACATGCGGGGTGAACCTCAGGCCCTAACTCTGCCAGAGGGATCTGGTGCTTCCGGGAAGCCTAGAGAAGCTTCCGGAAAGTCAAGTGGCTGCTTGTTTGGAAAGCGGCCTGTTCTCACACAAGGGGATGGTTTGGGATTTTTTCCATCTTACGAGTATTCACTGCTGTTACTTCTCCCAGGCAGGAGGGCAGTGTCCGTGGTACACCGTGTAAGGGGTGCATACACATGTGTGCACGGGTCTGCACGTACCACGGTCAATACCAGCTTTTCCAGCCACTGGGCCCGAGTCCTGGTGTCCTCAGCACCCAGGCCTGGGCAGTCAGGGCAGGTCCCACAGCTTCCCCTAAGAAGTTGCACACCCTTAGGGACAGGTACGTCCTTCCCCGGGCCTGTCCGCTCCACCAAAGGGCTGGGGTCATGGAGGTGTGCTGTGCTGTGGGACCCCTGGGCCTTTTTTCCACCTGCCCACCTGGCTCTATGCTCAGGGGTCAGACGGCGCTCAGATGCCTTGTGAGTCTGGGGAAGTTAGCCTCTCTGAGCCTCCGTTTTCCCACTGTAACAGCCAGATGTTAGTGGTACCCAGAGAGGCTGTGTGAGGTGAGGTGATGTGTGCGGCTCCCAGCTGTGCCTGGTGCCCACCACACAGACGGTCTGCCCACCTGGGCCCACCTGTGAGCGCAGTAAAGTGGCAACGAGACCCATCCCCGCAGATGTGTCCTTTTCAGCCTGTCTGCACCCAGCATTGCACACCAGCAGTCTGGCCTCCTCTGGGGACACCCCCCGTCCCAAATAGGGAGCCTGCCCTGGACAGGATCGGATGCTCCTTATAATGAGCCCCAAAAGGTCACACTAAGGGTTGCATCTCCCTGGGTGCCTGGGGTTCCCTCTGACCCCTGGATCGTATCTGTGACCCTTTGAGCCAGCTGATGTCTGCCCAGGGCACGTGCCTCCTGATCCCGTGCGTCCCTCGTGAATCTTCCTCTCAGCCGTTTCTGACACTTCAGTGCCACTCCTGGCTGTGGCTCGCCCCCCGTGACCCCAGGGGCCTGTTCTGCCATGTGCTGTGCAGCCCCCCTCCCCAGAGCGCTGCTCCCCGAGGCCTTGTACCTGCCCCCTCCCCACCCCCTGGCCCAGGGTGCAGTGTGCTGCTTTGGCCCTGCCCTTGCTCATTTGGGGAAGGGAGTCATCCTTGCTGAGGTCTGGGAAGGGATAGGCCCAGGTAAGTGGGGGGCACATAGGGCTTGGCTGGCCCACTCCCAGATTAATTTGCATTCATCCAGCGCCCAGGCACAAGGGCTTCAAAACTGCCTCTCAGAAACCCGCCACCTGCCCTGGGGGTCCCTCCCTCCAGTGCAGGGCTCTCCTCCAGTGCGATTTGCACAGGACATGGGAAGAAATTCTCCTTGTAAGACCCCAGGCTCCTGAGTGTTGGAGGCAGCCCAAAGCCTGAGCTCCTGGGGGGCCCTGAGGCTGGGGCTGTTGGACTCCCTCAGGGCCTGCCGAATGTGTGGGGACTCAGTACAAGTCCCCCCCGGAGTTGCTAATACCCATTTGTGAACAGCGGGAGGGCTCAGGGCCCACTAGAGGGGCCGGGGGCTAGAAGGAGTCCGGGAGGGCTCTGCTGTGCTGACTTCTTTCCCTGACCCTGCAGGCATGCGGATCTTGGTCACGCTGCTGCTGGACACTCTGCCCATGCTCGGGAATGTCCTTCTGCTCTGCTTCTTCGTCTTCTTCATTTTTGGCATTGTCGGCGTACAGCTGTGGGCCGGCCTGCTTCGGAACCGCTGCTTCCTGGACAGCACCTTTGCCAGGTGCGGGGGCTTAAGGGCTCTTCTGGCTTGTGTGCCACCAGCAGGCTCCTCCCCTCCAGCCCCACCCCCTGATGCTCCCCCCTCCAGCCCAGCCCCACCCCCACCCCCAGCAGGCTCCTCCCCTCCAAGTCCACCCCAGATATCCCGCCCCCAGTAGGCTCTTCCAGCCCAACCCCCTGGTGCTCCCCTCCTCCAGCCCCAGGTGCTCCGCCCCCAGCAGGCTCCTACTCTTCCAGCCACACCCCAGCAGGCTCCGCCCCCAGCAGGCTCCTCCCCTCCAGGTCCGCTCCAGATGCTCCGCCCTCAGCAGGCTTCTCCCCTCCAGCTCCGCCCTCAGCAGGCTCTGCCCTCAGCAGGCTCCTCCCCTCCAGCTCCGCCCTCAGCAGGCTCTGTCCCTACCAGGCTCCTCCCTTTCAGCTCCACCTCTAGGGACACGCTCTTCTCAAGAGTATTTTTAAGTGGGGTTTTGTTTTTTGGATCTATTCCTGTTTTTATGTTTGTTTTTATGTGTGCTTTTGTCTCTTTTCCTGCTAATTTGTCCATTTCACCGTTTCTGTCCACTTATCTCTTGTTTTTATCTTTTCCAACTCTATCTCACACTGTTTCTCTTTGTTTTTCTGTGTCTGCATCTCTCTCTGTATCTCTGCTTCTCTCTCTCGTCTGTGCATCCCTCTCCGGGTGTGTGCCTCCCGCCTGCCTGCAGAAACAACAACCTCAGCTTCCTGCGGCCGTACTACCAGACGGAGGAGGGCGAGGAGAACCCCTTCATCTGCTCCTCGCGCCGAGACAACGGCATGCAGAAGTGCTCGCACATCCCCAGCCGCCGGGAGCTGCGCGTGGAGTGCACGCTGGGCTGGGAGGCTTACGGGCAGCCGCAGGCCGAGGGGGCAGCAGGCACCGCCCGCAACGCGTGCATCAACTGGAACCAGTATTACAACGTGTGCCGCTCCGGCGGTGCCAACCCCCACAACGGCGCCATCAACTTTGACAACATCGGCTATGCCTGGATCGCCATCTTCCAGGTGGGTCCCCGCTCTCGGCTGAGGGCCTGGGCCTCAGTTTCCCCATCAGTAGGGGTGGGAGGGCACTGCGTGTGCGGGGCCACGGGGGGACGCAGGCGAGGAGGCCCCTGCCACCCTCCCAGGGCCGTCCGTGTGTGCAGCCGCCTGCCCCCCCAGGTGATCACGCTGGAGGGCTGGGTGGACATAATGTACTACGTCATGGATGCCCATTCCTTCTACAACTTCATCTACTTCATTTTGCTCATCATTGTGAGTGCGGGCGACGGGGCGAGTCCCGGGGGCTGGGTGGGGTGTTCACGGCCACCAGTGTCTGTGGGTGGAGGTGCCCTGACAGCGGGACAGCCGGCCGCAGACCCCAGAAGTCCCCTGTCGGTGGGCGTTGTCGTGTCCCCGACGCCATGCCCTCCCAGCCTTCCCTAACTCTCAGTGTTGCCGCACCGGCTGAACTGCAGGGCAGGGCAGCAGAGAGCCAGGGCTGCCCACGGGGTGGCAAGGGACTTCTGCCCGGCCCCCAGCGGGAGGTAGTTGGGGGGTGAAGCCCACCTCCAGGAGGCCTCAGGCAGCACCCCAGGCCCTCCCACGGCTGGGTCCTGTTTGGAGGCTGCAGAAGACGCAGGACCGTGTCTTGGGGTCCCAGCCTTCCCCCCTGTTTATGGGCCTGCAGACACAGCACTGCACAGAACAGGTCACCCCAAAGGCATGGGTCTCTCTAGTGTGGGTTTCCCTGCCAGGCACGGCCCTCCACAGTGTACGTGGTCCTCCAGACACGGAGGTGTCACAGGCAGGGTCTGCGAGGACCCCGCTGTGAACAGAGACAGGCGTCCTGCCTCCTTGTTTCTGACCACGAGCAGAGAGTGTTGGAGGGTGACCCTGCATGAAGGAGGGGAAGTCAAGGGGCTTTGAAAGGTCTGCCCTGGGGGGAGGGGGCGAGCCGTACAGATGATGGGAAGGAGGGTCTCCCCGCCACCCCCGGCCTGCGTGTCCCCCACTGTCCACACGTGGGCTGTCTAGATAGGCAAGCGGCACTTATTCCAAGCCTCCCATGGCAGGTGCTGACATTTGGCTTCGCATCAGCAGGGACCCCACCATTCTAGGGTGTCCGCCCTGGCCCTGAGAACAGGCAGCATGTAGTAGGGCTCAGTGTTGCCTCGAGGATTCGGTCACTGCCATGTTAGAAGCAGCCCCCGCCCCCACTGCCCGCTCCTCCCGCCCCTGACACCCTGTGACCCTCTTCCCTAGCTCCCTGGGTTAGCAGCCCAGCGAGTGAGTCGCGGCTGGGTCACGGGAGGCTCACCACTGCCCGCCTGCTGCAGGTGGGCTCCTTCTTCATGATCAACCTGTGCCTGGTGGTGATCGCCACGCAGTTCTCGGAGACCAAGCAGCGGGAGAACCAGCTCATGCGGGAGCAGCGTGCACGGTACCTGTCTGATGACAGTACGCTGGCCAGCTTCTCGGAGCCGGGTAGCTGCTACGAGGAGCTGCTCAAGTACGTGGGCCACATCTGCCGCAAGGTCAAGAGACGCACGCTGCGCCTCTACGCTCGCTGGCAGAGCCGCTGGTGCAAGAAGGTGGACCCTAGCAGCGCCCCGCATGGCCAGGGCCCCGGGCGCCGGCCAAGGCGGGCGGGGAGGCACACGGCCTCCGTGCACCACCTGGTCTACCACCACCACCACCACCACCACCACCACTACCACTTCAGCCACGGCAGCCCACGCCGGCCTGGCCCCGGGGATACCAGGCTAGTGCGGGCCGGGGCCTTGCCCTCACCGCCCTCGCCGGGCCGTGGGCCCCCTGACGCCGAGTCGGTGCACAGTGTGTACCACGCAGACTGCCACGTGGAGGGGCCACAAGAGAGGGCCCGGGTGGCACACACCACAGCCACGGCAGCCGCCAGCCTCAAGGTGGCCACGGGGCTGGGTGCCATGAACTACCCCACCATCCTGCCCTCGTCCGTAGGGGGTGGCAAAGGTGGTACCGGCCCCGGGCCCAAGGGGAAGCGGGTCAGCGGGCCTCCAGGTGCCGGAGAGCACAGCCCCCTGAGCCTGAGGGGCGCCGACCCCTATGAGAAGATCCAGCATTTGGTCGGGGAACACGGTAAGGACCCACCCCCCGCTTGTGGAGAGGAGATGGGACCTGGGCTGGGTGAGCCGTGAGGAAACGGGACTTCTGGGATGTCTTTGCCACTCGCGTGCTCTCCAGGGAGGCCCTGAGTACCTCGATGAGCCTAGCTTTTTCCTTTTTCCTTCTGAGCTCTGTAAGAAGGGAGCTGGGGGGGCCCGGGTATCTTGGACTCTGACACCCCCAGCCCGGAGAGAGGGCACCGGGTCTCCTTCCACCCTACAGCCAGCCCCAAGCAGCCCCAATGTGAGCAAGACACAGCCTTTGCCAACGAGGGTAGGAGAATTCCAAGACTGACTCACCCCGTCAGAGCCCCAGGCTTGTGTCCCGTTGGCCCACCTGGCCCCGGGAGAGACCACACGCCCATGTCTGTGGCTGGCCCCCTTTCTGGGTGGGGATGCTGGGGCACAGGGAGCAGAAGGTAAAACTGGGGTCACAGAGCTCCCGAGGGTCTGGGAAGGGGCCAGGGTGGGCCCCAATATACTCATGGTCCCCCCCAGCTGGGGCTCAGCTGCACCCCCCTTGGACAGGCAGTCGGAGGGACGCTGGGTCCTATCAGACTTTGAGGCCTTCCCAGATGGTGTGTGCAGGAGCGCGGGCCACAGTGCATCTGGAGCAGGCAGGGGTGTGTGTGGCCGGCCTGCCGTGGCACGTGTGCTTCCAGTCCGGCCTGCTCCGTAGGGCTCGGAAGCTGTGGCGCGTTGAGGCCACGGCATGCCATTGGCGTGAGACACACCTCCGGTTCCGGAGACTCCGCACAAGAAAACCGTGTATGGTGGTTCCTGGGTAGTTTTTGCGTCTCTCTCCTATCAGCCACGATGGTTCAGATACGTTGGGTCGGGTAGAACGTTGAAGTTAATTACACCTGTCGAATGTTGGTACGAGAAAAGGGCTCGCGTCTTGTTTCTGTGGATGGCGCGGATGGTGCGTCTACAGGCAGATTAAGCGTCTCTGCTGCGGGTGCACACGCGTGTACCGCTTACCCCACGGAAGCCTCGCTGGGCTGTGGCCTGACCCTGCCTGTGCCCTTCTCCCTGCAGGACTGGGCCGGACCCCCAGCCGCCTGTCGGGCCTGAGTGTGCCCTGCCCCCTGCCCAGCCCCCAGGCGGGCACGCTGACCTGTGAGCTGAAGAACTGTCCGTATTGCACCAGCGCCCTGGATGACCCCGACTTCGAGCTCAGCGACTCTGAGAGCGGAGGCTCGGAAGGCAACACGGTGTATGAGTTCACACAGGATGTGCGGCACGGTGACCACCGCGACCCCATGCAGTTCCCCCCGGCAGCAGACGTGCCAAGCCAGGGCAGTGCACGGCCACGGGCGCAGCGGCGGGCGGCCCCAGGCGAGCAGGGCGGGCTTGGCCACGTCTGGGCCACCTTCAGTGGCAAGCTGTGCCGAATCGTGGACAGCAAGTACTTCAACCGCGGCATCATGGTGGCCATCCTCACCAACACGCTGAGCATGGGCGTTGAGTACCATGAGCAGGTGAGGGTGGGGGCGGGTCAGGATGGTTCTCATGACCCTGGGGAGCACGTCCTCCTGTGGGACCCCGTGGATGGGCTCACGGGGGTCGGGGGCCAGGGACGGGTTGGAGCTGGGTGTGGTCTGTCACAGGAGGTTTTTGTCTGTTGCTCGACAGATACTCACGGCTCTTTCGTGGGTTGGGTCTCTGTCAAGTAGTGAACACAGACACACACGGCGTGGTTTCCGTGTGGAGGTTCTAGCCCCACCTGGGGTCCGAGGAGGCCACACGGACTTAGAGGCACCAGGGGCTAAGGACATGCACCCAGTGGTGCTTCTGAGGATGGGACGCCCCCAGCTTAGCTCTCATAGAGGGGCTCCCCTTACAAGAGCCAGGGCCACTGGTCATGCCCACTATGGTGCTCCTTGGCGGTCACAAAAGGCCGGAGTGTGGAGAGGCCCCTAGGAGGAGGCGGGGGGGTCATGTGTGGCCCCCCCGCAGCTGTGGAAGCTGTCAACCATGCATGCTGGCCCTCCTCGACCCCTGCCCTGGACCAGGGCCCAGCAGGGAGGGCAGCGGCCAGATTTGACAGAGAGAGGGGGTCCTTTCTGGGGACCACTTTGGTGACCAAGTGTCTCACTCTTGGATTTTTCTGGCCACTTAAACGATTTTTTTCACTCTGGAACAATCTGGGGAAAACGCAAGCAGTGGTAAACTTCAGCAGGCTGTGTGTGGGGAGGCTCTTTCTGGGTGGGGGGAGCCGAGGCAGGGACATCGGGAGGCTTCAGGGGAGTCCCTGGTAAGGAAGAGCCTCTGCACGTATGCACACATTTGTGTGTATTCTGTCATATACGTGTGTGTGCGTGCAAGTCCTACCGGTGCAGGTGCGCGTGTGCTGGTATGCGTGCACATGGACAGGCACACGTGGGTGCACACAGCAGGTCACGTGTTGGTAAATGCTCAGGCGTGCACACATGTGTGGAAATATTTACACTAGCACGGTGTGTACATGCACACACACGCACAGACACACAGGTGAGGCAGCATGCCTCAGTAAGAAAGGCTCCTGGAGTGTGTACCACCAGGAAGGGGCGTGTGAGGCCAGCAGGGATCAGGGCAGCAGATCAGAGGCGGCGCCCGTGCCGTCTGTACCCTGGGCTCCCCCCCGCCCACCCTGGAACCCGGGAGCAAGTGCTCCTGGCCCAGTTCCCATGGCCCGCACTTGCTCCGGTGCTCAGCCGCGCCGCTGGGCAAGTCCAGCAGGGTCCGGGCAGCCGGGACAGCCGGGGTGGGCGCGCCGGGCGGGCGGTGGTCCAGGTAGCATCCGGTTAGGTTGCTTCTGAGCGGCCGCCTCCGTGGAGCCTTACCTGCTCCTGGATTCCTGGGAGCAGTGAGCCTCGTTCACGGCGGGGTGGGAGCCGTGGGGGGGCACTGACGGCCTCCCCGCCACCCACAGCCCGATGAGCTGACCAGTGCCCTGGAGATCAGCAACATCGTGTTCACCAGCATGTTCGCCCTGGAGATGCTGCTGAAGCTGCTGGCTTGCGGCCCGCTGGGCTACATCCGGAACCCCTACAACATCTTTGACGGCATCATCGTGGTCATCAGGTGGTCCCTCATCTCCCGCCTGGGCCGCAGGGGCCCGGGAAGCTCCAGGGTCAGGCGAATACGCCCCGAGGGGGCTGAGCCCCAGTCAGAGACAGGCTATCACCAGCGGAGTCCTCTCCCTGGGGCCAAGTTCTTCCCCACTGCCACTTACACATAGTCCGCTGCATCGCAGATAGATGTTTCTAGAACATAGGGGAGCTGTTCCCTGCAGGAACAGAGTAGGCGCTCAGCCACCCAGCTGGAGGTCACATAGGTCTCAGCCCCTGCAAGGCAGGCGAGCTCGCCTATGGGGCGTCTGCTGCGGCCAAGTCAACACAAAGGAGTGGGAGAATCTGGGGTAACTGTCCCCCAGGAGGAAGCAGGGCCCTCGGAGTGCAGGGGTTCCCCCAGCAGGGAGGAGGCTAGGCACAGCTAGCCGTGAAAGGCACAGGATGGGGAAGGCCAGAGCCCGAGGTCCGGCAGCTTCAGGGGGTCGGCAGCCACCAGGGACGACAGTTAACTAGCGGGCTTCAGCGACACCGCCACAGCCCCTCAGTCTCCTGGGTGCCTGGACACAGCCACGCCTCTTCTCGGCCACGGGGTCAAGGCGGGCCGCCGTGCCTCCGGCCGGCATCCCTGCTTTGGGAAGGGGACGCGCAGGGACCTGTGGCCGGAGGACAGGACCCTGCTGACCCCCGCCCCGGCCCGCAGCGTCTGGGAGATCATCGGGCAGGCAGACGGTGGCCTGTCGGTGTTGCGGACCTTCCGGCTGCTGCGTGTGCTGAAGCTGGTGCGTTTCATGCCCGCACTGCGGCGTCAACTGGTGGTGCTCATGAAGACCATGGATAACGTGGCCACCTTCTGCATGCTGCTCATGCTCTTCATATTCATTTTCAGGTGGGCTGCCCCACCGAGAGGGGCAGACCCCTCCCCGCCGCACCGCCCCATGCTCCTGGGGCTGGGGGGCAGGAGCCCCCAAGTATCGTCACAGGTGGATGGCCCCATGGAGTCACTCACTAGCACTCTCCATGTGCTCATAGCTGAATGGGGGGACGGGACAGGCCCCCAGATGAATGGGTCAGGGACTGTGCCCCAAAGAGAGCAGAGAAGGGGTGGGGGCAGCCAGGCCCAAGTCCATAGCTCTCAGCTGGTATGTGCTGAGCGCCTGCTGTTGGCCAGCCTGGCCTGGGGTCAAGCCCCAAGGATGGGCTGGGGCAGAGGACGGCCCAGGAGGCTGAGTGAGACCAGCACCCCGGGTCCCTCCCACCCCAGCCTCAGTCTCCCCACCAACCATTTGGAAACAGCTGGGCCCTGGGCACCAGGAGGGAGGCCCTGTAAACCGGAAGGCTGGGGCCAGGCCAGTGGGGAAGGCATGGCAGAGCAGTCCCTGGGTGTGGAGGTGACCACGCGGCGCTTCACCTGCTGTCCGCCTCCCTGCACCCGTCCCCAAAATCACACACCCCTGCTCTGCCTTCAGCATCCTGGGCATGCACCTCTTTGGCTGCAAGTTCAGCCTGACGACAGACACCGGAGACACGGTCCCCGACAGGAAGAACTTTGATTCCCTGCTGTGGGCCATTGTCACTGTGTTCCAGGTAAAGCCTGGGCGGGCACCACCGGTGGGAATGGGGGTCCCCAGGAGAACCACCGTCCTGCTCCAAGCAGCCCCCGAGTGTGTGCCTTGGCCTTTCTGAGGCCGGCATGGGGGGATGCCCTGCAGAACCCCTGCCACCCCTGGGCTTGCCGGCGCCCCCTCTCCCCTGGTCTGGGGCTCTCCCTGCCTCACGGCCCCTCCCCCCAGATCCTCACCCAGGAGGACTGGAACGTCGTCCTCTATAACGGCATGGCTTCCACCTCCTCCTGGGCCGCCCTCTACTTCGTGGCGCTGATGACCTTCGGCAACTACGTGCTCTTCAACCTGCTGGTGGCCATCCTGGTGGAGGGCTTCCAGGCAGAGGTGAGGGGTGGGAGTCCCGCCCAGACTTCCACAGGGAGGGTGGGTTCCTCCATCCTGCAGCCACCACACCTGGCCCTGGCGGTCACTTCAGGGCCCAGCCCTCCCCAGGGAGTCCGCCCGTGGGTGCTGGGTACAGATGGCTCCCACCTGAGGGAGGTGTGCCTCCCGCTCTGCGGGGCGCAGGGGGATGCCAACAGGTCCGACACGGATGAAGACAAGACATCCACCCACTTGGAGGAAGATTTTGACAAGTTCCGGGATCTCCGGGCCACGGGTGAGCGTGGTGGTGCTGGGACTCCCGTGGGCAGGCTCTGGGCTGGCAGAGTCCCTTCCTGGAAGCCACGCAGGTACCAGCCTCCCTCTTCTCTCTCCAGAGATGAAGATGTACTCGCTGGCCGTGACCCCCAATGGGCACCTGGAGGGCCGCGGCAGCCTGCCCCCTCCCCTCATCATGCGCACAGCAGCCACGCCCATGCCCACCCCCAAGAGCTCCCCACACCTGGACCCGGCCCCCAGCCTCCTGGACTCGCGGCGTGGCAGCAGCAGCTCTGTGGACCCGCAGCTGGGCGACCAGAAGTCGCTGGTAGGGACCCTACCCTGCCCCGCCCCGGCCTCAGTGCACCCCACTCGCCCGGTCCTCATGGCCTCTCCCACAGATGAGCATGGGTCCCACACACCCCCCGGTCACACCGCACAAATCCCTGTCCCCGAGTGGAGGAGGCCGGCGCTCTGTTTTTCTATAAATGGAGCCGGGAGCCGCCGCTCTTGCGGAAGGAGCGTAAGCAGAGCAGATGTGGGAACACGCGGCACCCCTTTCCAGCAGAATGCCAGGCGGGGAGTTTCTCTTCTAGATGGGAATAAAAGATAAAAGCCGGCAGAGCACAGAGCGTGCATCAAAGGAGCAATGAAAGGGACGGTGGAAAGGCGGCCCGTGATAGAAGCTGGGCGGGCGTCCCACAGAGCCGGCACCACGGGGCTTTCTGCGAGGACCCAGGAGATTCCGCCCAGCACCCGGCCCACTGCGGCTTCTAAGGCGGGGAGGGTGGGCCGGGGGGTTGTGGGGGAGAAGCTCACCGCCCAGGGGAAGCTGGGGGTGGGGGGTGTGGACACGGAGATAGGACGTTGCGTGTCTGTAACGGAGAAGCCCCCGGGCTGAGCAGCGTAGATGCATCCAGCCCGGCTGCTGGGGACCGAGGTGGGGGACGGGCAGTGTAGCAGGGGAAAGCCCGGCCCGTGCTGGCCCCGGGAGGGGAAGTGAGTGACAGCAGGGAGGATGAGGCAGCAGAGATCAATCCCTGTCTCTTCTCAGACAGCAGCTCAGTTTGTCTTTACAAGTCCCAAGCGCTGCCTGTTAGGAGCAGATTTGGGTCCCCGCACCCCAGCCGCTGGGGCAGTGTCTGAGGACGCGTGGCCCGAGGCTGGTCCCAGGCTCGTGGATAAGCACCTGCGCCGGCCCTCCAGCCCACGACGGCTGCAGGTGGCCAGCCGCAGCCCGGCTCGGCCCTCGGACACTCGCTGCCTACGTCTCTAACTCACTGGGGACAGGCTTTGGGCCGCAGGCGTGCCGTGGAAATGCCGCCTTGCTGGCTGCTCAGTGGTAGGGTCATCTGCGCAGTAAAGGAGGTGACCCCCGTGTAGGTGCCACCCACGGTGTTAATAGTAATGCCATTGGTCAGGAGAGGCCTTTTTGGCCATGGCCCGGGATGTGTGAGGGGACTTGGGGGCTGGCCCTGCTCACTCCTCACCCCCCACACAGTCCAGCCTCCGAAGCTCGCCCTGTGCCCACTGGGGCCCCAACAGTGCCCGGAGCAGCCGGCGCTCAAGCTGGAACAGCCTGGGCCGCGCACCCAGCCTCAAGCGGCGGAGCCAGTGCGGGGAGCGTGAGTCTCTGCTGTCTGGGGAGGGCAAGGGTAGCACGGACGAGGAAGCGGAGGATGGCAGGCCTGGGGCAGGGGCCTCTCCGGGGACATGCCCCCCCCCGCTGCGGCGCGCCGAGTCCCTGGACCACCGCAGCACCCTGGACCTGCGGCCCCCACGGCCAGCCGCACTGCTGCCCCCCAAGTTCCACGACTGCAACGGGCAGGTGCTGGCCCTGCCCAGTGAGTTCTTCCTGCGCATCGACAGCCACAAGGAGGATCCGGCCGAGTTTGACGACGACATGGAGGATGTGAGTAGAGGCCCATCCCCATGCCTCCTTCCTGTTGTGGACTCGTTCCCCAAAGCAGAACCAGAGGCAGGGACTGGGGACATGCCCTGCGTGGGGTCTCATGCACCCCAGGTCAGGGGCGGGGGAGCAGGACAGGCTGAGCGGCACTTGTTACAGGCCACGTGGCCTTAGCTCATCCACGGGGAGCTCTAGAGCAGATTCACCCCAGGGTGGACCCAGCCTCTCGCCCAAGGGAGCTCCCCAGATGCAGAGGAGGGCAGGGCAGGGCTCCCTCAGAGAGGCACTCCCCTTGCCCAGGGCAGCTCTGCAGGATGGGGGTCGGCTTGGGGGGTGGTCTCCGTGGATTCCCCCTGTGGGTCTCTCTCAGTGCCCAGCTGGGGAGGATGAGGCTGGGACAGCTTGGACCCCAGAGGCAGCTGGATGGTGGCTGGCCTGGCCCAGAGGGGCCCTGAGGACCTGCACCCCTCTCCTCTAGAGTTGTTGCCTGCGCCTGCACAAGGTGCTGGAACCCTACAAGCCTGCGTGGTGTCGCAGCCGGGAGCCCTGGGCGCTGTACCTCTTCTCTCCGCAGAACAGGTGAGGGGCACAGCGGGTGGGGGCGGGCCTGCCTGGAGCCGACTCTGCCTCCTGGGTCAGTGTCCCCGCCCCCCGCGTCTCACTCGCCCCGCCCCACCGTCCAGGTTCCGGGTCTCCTGCCAGAAGATCATCGCTCACAAGATGTTCGATCATGTGGTCCTGGTCTTCATCTTCCTCAACTGCGTCACCATCGCCCTAGAGAGGCCCGACATCGACCCGGGCAGCACTGTGAGGCGCCCTTGCGGCCCAGGGGCCTGGGGGGGGCGGGGCCGCGGGGGGAGGCAGCCCCGCCCACCGCTCTGTGCTTGCAGGAGCGCGTCTTCCTCAGCGTTTCCAACTACATTTTCACGGCGATTTTCGTGGCCGAGATGATGGTGAAGGTACCAGCAGGCCCGGGAGGAACCCCGTCCCGCCCAGCAGCCCTTGCCGTCTGTGCTCATTCCCCCTACACACCTGGGCTCCCCCTCCTCTGCGCCTCCCAGGTGGTGGCCCTGGGCCTGGTCTCCGGGGAGCACGCCTACCTGCAGAGCAGCTGGAATGTGCTGGACGGGCTGCTGGTCCTGGTGTCCCTGGTCGACATCGTCGTAGCCATGGCCTCAGCCGGTGGCGCCAAGATCCTGGGCATCCTGCGTGTGCTGCGTCTGCTGCGGACGCTGCGGCCCCTGAGGTAGGCGGGGCGGGGCTGCGGTTCCGGGAGGCCGGGGGCGGGGGGGGGGCGGGGGGGGGCTGGGGGCTGCGATCAGGGACGGGCCTCTGCTCTGCGTCCAGGGTCATCAGCCGTGCTCCGGGCCTCAAGTTGGTGGTGGAGACTCTGATATCGTCACTCAGGCCCATCGGGAACATCGTGCTCATCTGCTGCGCCTTTTTCATCATCTTTGGCATCCTGGGGGTGCAGGTGCGTGCCCCGCTTGCCCACGGGTGGCCTGGCCGTGGCCCGGTGGTCTGTGGTCCACAGCAGCCCAGCAACCCGGAGACGGTCGTGCGGGGGCGGGTCTGGTGGGACGGGGGCACAGGACCGGGCCCGCGGGGTGACCTCCGTACCCTGGTCAGCTCTTCAAAGGGAAGTTTTACTACTGCGAAGGCGCTGACACCAGGAACATCTCCACCAAGGCTGAGTGCCAGGCCGCACGCTACCGCTGGGTGCGGCGCAAGTACAACTTCGACAACCTGGGCCAGGTGGGCGGGGCCGGGGGTGGGGGAGGGGCGGGTGGGGGAGGGGCGCAGGCGGGCCAGCATGCCCCCCTCCTCTGGGGAGCCGGAACCACGGGCATCAGTGGGGGTCATCAGCGGGGGTGGTGTGGTCTCTCCATGTCTCTGGGTGGAGACAGAGCTGCGGTGACCAGCCTTGTTCTGACCCCACAGGCGCTGATGTCCCTGTTTGTGCTGTCCTCCAAGGACGGCTGGGTGAACATCATGTACGACGGGCTGGACGCCGTGGGCATAGACCAGCAGGTACAGGGGGTGGTGGGGACCCACTGGTCTGTTTTCTGGGACGTCTCAAGGAACCTCTCCCCAGGAGGCTTGTTTGCAGCCTCAGAATTTCCAGCCGTCTCTCTCGGGGCCCCATCTCTAACCCCGGAGTGCATGCGCCACCCTTGGGAAGAAGGGCCAGGGGGGACGGGCACCCACGTGTCATTTGTATGCCGCAGCCCGTGCCCAACCACAACCCCTGGATGCTGCTGTACTTCATTTCCTTCCTGCTCATCGTCAGCTTTTTTGTGCTCAACATGTTCGTGGGCGTCGTGGTGGAGAATTTCCACAAGTGCCGGCAGCACCAGGAGGCCGAGGAGGCCCGGCGGCGCGAGGAGAAGCGGCAGCGGCGGCTGGAGCGAAAACGCAGGAGTAAGGCGCTCTCGGGGTGGTGGTGGGGGTGGGGGGAGTCGTCCCTTCCACCTGCGCGAGCCCCGTGCCTGTGGGACCTGGGTCCAGCAGAGAGGCAGGCTCCCGGCCCCAAGCCTGGCCCCGGCCTCCCTCGCCCACGGGTGTGGTGGGCACCCAGGCAGCACCTGTGTGTGCATGGCAGGCCTAGAGTCCCCTCCCAGATGGCCTGCACTGGGGTGTTCGGAGGGGGGGCCGGGGCAGGGGAGGGCCACACGGCAGGAGGCGCAGGGGTCTTCTGCCAAACAGCACAGGACGCGAACGAGACCCCCAGTTTTCACTGCCTGTGGCTATGGGGCAGATTCACGCCTGTGAGGGTTCTCACACCGCGGGAAGAGCAAGCAAAGCCGTCAGAGTTAGACAGGGTCTTAGAGAAGTCCCAGCTGGCTTGGGGGCAAGGAGGGCATCTGACGGGGGGGTGGGGGGGGCCTGCTAAGTGTCCCCACCCAGCCTGCCCCATGTGGAGTGTTCTCGCCCCACCCCCCCGAGGCCAGCTCAGACCATCTCCTTGTCTTTCCAGGCACTTTCCCCAGCCCAGGTATCTGCCCCCACCCCCGCCTTGCATGTCTCAGCCCTCCTGCTTCTGCCACCCAGCGCATGGGGCTGTGGGCTGGCCTGGCCTCGGTTCTTCCGTGGCTGCGTGGGGAGGGGTGGACCTTGCAGGCTGGTGCCAGGCCTGCTGGGGTCCCTTGCCGGGCGGGCCACGGGATGGCTGGGGGTGGGCACCAGGCTTCAGTGGGAGGGGAGAGGATTTGCTGGCTCACCTGCCCGGTGTCAGTGCTGCTGCCTCCAAGCTCGGGCCTGCCCCTCTGCCTGGCTGCGCGCATGGCTGATCCGCTGCATTCTGGGACACCTGCCCAGTTGCAGCTGCTCCGCATCCTCGGCACTGGCCTGACCTGACGGGCTGCCGGCCGCCGGCTTTACGAGCTGAGCCAAGTTCTTCAGTGATGCACGCCAGCCCAAGGGGCATGAGGGTCCCAGGGAGGGGTCGGTCCCCATCAGCCCCTGTCCTCCCAGGCCCTGGGCCAGCCAGCCAGGGCAGCCCTAGCTCTTGCCACCCTGGGCACTGCCTGTGTGGGGTTCTGTGGCCCAGGCGTGTTCCCGTGTCCAGTGGTGGCAGCTGTGCCCTCACCCAGTGCTCAATGGACTTTGACAAGCCCTAAAGGAGTTACTGCAGACAGAATGTTTAGTGCAGGCAGAACTGTTGGGGGGTGCAGGACCTCTCCAGGTCATGGCCATCGTCGTCAGATGGACCAGAGGTCCGGCAGAGCCTAGACAACAGGCAGTGGCCACTGGTCTCTTGGAGGACAAGGAGGGGAGACACTGTGGGCCTGGTGACCAGGGGTGGCTCATGTCCAGACTGAGATGGAGCCGGGGGCGGGCCCCCTGCCCTGCGACCACTGGGGCTGGGGACAGGACTGGCCCTGCCTCCAGGAAGGCCCCCATCTGCTCAGTCTTCATCCTCAACGTGTCTGCGCCCTGCCGTGAGCCCAGGAGAGTGGACCACAAGGGCCAGCTCGGGAGCCCCTGGCAGGGTGGGGACCGAGCAGGGCCCAGGTGGGGTCTCAGCTGCCTGGCCCGTGCCTAGCACCTGCCCTGGGGCCAGGGCCCCCAGGAGATCAGATGGCGACCTGCTCCTGAGACCCACTCCTGCCCCGCCCCCCAGCCTGTGGTCCCAGCCAGCAACAGGAGCTGGACTCCCTGGGAGCCGCTTCCTTCGTAGAAGGGGTCCCCCTTCCTGGGAGAAATTTTTTCCTCCAGGCTCAGGTGAACGCCCCGTGTCTGAGCCCAGGGCCCTCCCCCAGCAGTCCCCGCACTGCAGCCTCCCGGCAGACAAGCAGGGACATCCCAGTGCCACCAGGGCGCAGGCAGCCCCCACCCCAGCTCACGGACACCCTCTCCCTGCAGAGGCCCAGCGCCGGCCCTACTACGCCGACTACTCGCCCACCCGCCGCTCCATCCACTCGCTGTGCACCAGCCACTATCTTGACCTCTTTATCACCTTCATCATCGGGGTCAACGTCATCACCATGTCCATGGAACACTACAACCAGCCCAAGGTGGGGCTCGGCCCCTGGAGATGCCCGCCCAGCCTGCCTCCAGGACGGGCCACGGGGACACAAGCCCTGGGGCAGGGAGGGGGTGGGCCTAGGTGGGGTTTGGCGCTCAGTGGGGTGGCCTGGATCAGAGCTGGGGTGTACTGGGTCTGCAGCTTGGTCCGAGCCCTCCCTGGGGTTTACAGGGTACGTGAAGCTGTGGTTTGAGCAAAGCGTCCTTTTTTTAAAACCGGTTGAAACTCCGAGGGCCCCCTACCCTGGAGCACCCTCCCCACAGTGGTTCAGTCTGGAAACACTGGCTGTGGGAACATCTGTGAGTCCAGCTGCCCAGGAGCAAGCTGGGCAGGGGGCGGTCAGGTGTAAGGTGGTCAGCTTTTTATTTTCCCCCTGTTGTATCTGTGTCCCCATCGTGTTTTGAAAAAGGGACGCCCCTCTCCCCCAGCAGAGGAAGGGAGTGGTCTCTGCTGGGTCTGGCGTGGCCCCGCCCCAGGTTGTGGGTGGGGGCCCGGTCAAGGTGGGGCCGGGGGTCTGCGCTGGGAGCAGTAGGTGTCCCCCACGTGAGGGCTCAGAACACCACAAGGGTACCTCTAGGCCGCACCTCAGAGGCCTGGCCCAGCCCCACATGCAGAGGGGAGGTGGGGTGGGCTGACCAGGACACAGGCGCTGCAGGCCGGGAGTCTCCGTCCGCAGCCCTGACACTCTGCTCGCAGTCGCTGGACGAGGCTCTCAAGTACTGCAACTACGTGTTCACCATCGTCTTCGTCTTTGAGGCCGTGCTGAAGCTCGTGGCTTTCGGGTTCCGGAGGTTTTTCAAGGACAGGTGTGTGGGGCGGGCGCCAGGGCCTGGAGAACCCTCGGGGCGGGGCCTCCTGAGAGCCACAGCCCTCCTCCCCCTGGCCGGCCGGAGTCGTGGCGAGGGATGCGCCCAGGGCACAGGATGGAGGTGCTCAGCCCACCCACCACCTGCCCCAGGTGGAATCAGCTGGACCTGGCCATCGTGCTGCTGTCCATCATGGGCATCACATTGGAGGAGATCGAGATGAACGCAGCTCTGCCCATCAACCCCACCATCATCCGCATCATGCGCGTGCTCCGCATCGCCCGCGGTAGGCGGCCCGCCTGTCCTTCCCCGCTGCCCCGAGGCTGGTGGAGGGCCCTGCTGCTGGGCTTCACGGCCCAGGCCCGGCATCCTTCTTCCGCTGCCTGGGGACCATGTGGGGGATGGGGAGTGTAAGGGATGGGGGTGGCCCACGGTCTCCCCCAGCAAAGAAGGGTTGGACCGGCCCAGGCCCCACGCCCCCTACTGATGCTTGGCTTCTGGCCCTAGTGCTGAAGCTGCTCAAGATGGCCACAGGCATGCGGGCTCTGCTGGACACGGTGGTTCAAGCCCTGCCCCAGGTAGGTCAGCAGCCCCGCCCCGGTCCAGCGTCATTGCCCCGAGGGCGCACATTACAGATGCCCCTAGGAGCACAAGGCGCGGGAGGGCCTCACTGGGTCGTTCGCTCACATAGTCCTCGGTCTTGTGAAAACTGCGGTAATCAGCCCGCATGTGCGGGGAGTAACTCAGTTGCGCGGGCAGAGAAGGGCCGGGCGCTTTCTGGGTCTTGGCCTCTGTGGGGAAGGCTGGAAACCAGTGCCCCCTCCCCCATCCAGTTCTGGATGTGGTGGGCAGAGGACTTGGCCCCGATGGGCTTGTCGGAGTTCAGGGGACCACGTGTTGGCCACGGGTCCCACTCCTCTTTGGAGCCAACTCAGGCCCTGCGTCCTCACTTCTTGCACTTATGGCCCCGATCCTAATCCTCTGTGGCCTCTTCAGCTGAAAGAGACCCATGGTCCCATTTATACTGTACCCAGTTCCTCTGCCAACCCGCCCAGCCATCTGTCCATCCATCTACCCTTGTGTCCATCTGTCCGTGCATCCAGCCCTGCTAGCCGGTCGTCTGTCCCCTGTCCAGCCACTCGCTCACGCCCACACACCTCACACCCTCCCCCCTTCAGTTGGCCCTCACCGGTCCCCTCAGCAGCCCCCTCAGCCCAGGTCTGTGGGAGCGGCAGGCGGGGAGGAGTCGGGGGACAGGTGCTGGAGAGGCAGGGTCACGGGAGGCACATGAGGATGGGGCGCCCCGCCGAGTGCAGCAAGAGGACAGGCTGGAAGAGCCATGAGCAAGCAGGGGGCAGGGTCCCCGCTTCGTCTGCACCCATGGGGTCCCCGAGGCTGGAGGCAGGCCCCGTGCAGAGTCCACCGGGGCCCCCGGGACGCCCCTGGGGCTCTGAAGAGCAGAGTAGCTGCCGGCAGTGGGGTCTGCGGCCCAGGGTGCAGGGGGGGTGTGAGGAGAGCAGGGACAGAGGTGGGGGTGCGGGGGGGCTTTGGGTGTCGGACGGGACAGGAGCCCCTGGGAGTCACAGCTCCAGCGCCTGGGGGGATGGGTCCAGAACAGGGCTCCAAGGCAGTGTCTGGGAGCCCATGGGGAATGTGGGTGAGGGCAGCGAGGTGGGGTGCCAGGTGCCAAGTGCCCAGCGGGTGGGGGCTGAGGCGGCCCCTGATCTCATTCTGCTTCTTTCCTTGTGTAGGTAGGGAACCTCGGCCTACTTTTCATGCTCCTGTTTTTTATCTATGCTGCCCTGGGGGTGGAGCTGTTTGGGAGGCTCGGTGAGTGTGCACAGCCTCGCCCACGCGCATGAGGCCCTTGGGGCGCCGGCCAGGCAGACGCGGGGCGTGGGCCTCCTGCCACATCCTCCCCTGGCCCAGCCCCCATCAGCCCTTCACTGCCCAAGAGCAGCATGGATGGCAGACACACACGGGAGCATCTGCACATGTGCACGCACGCACACACACACGGGCTCACGCCCCAGCTGGGGGCACAGAGCCGCACCTGAGCACGAGAAGTACGCACCGGCCATATGCACCCACAAACCCGTGCACGAGTCTCCCTAAGCTTCATGTGCTCCCCCGCCTCCTAATTGTCCTAATTGTTACTAAGGGTGTCCCTCATCTCTCAGGCCTAAGGCTCTGGGCAGGGAGCCGGTGGGGCTTCTGTGACCACCCGGCCCCTGCGGGATCTCCTGAGCACCTGGTCTAACTGAGCAGCCCCCAGGGCGGGCCTGCCCATGAGGTGGCTGACGAGGCTCTCCCAGCTCAGGTCTGCCCAGAGCTCAGCAGCTGGTGCCCCAGACCCCAGGCCCAACGAATCCTGGCCTGGCCCGTCATTCACCGTGCCTCCTACTCCAAGGCAGCCCTGTCTTGCTGTTGAGGTCTGAGGGCGTGCTGACCCCACAGGCAGGCCTGGGGAGCATGGGTGCTATCTGCTGGGGCTGAGCCAGAACCGGCTGCCACGGTGGGCTTGGCCTGTGTACCCACAGAGACCGTGTCCATCTGGAAAGCCCCAGGTCTGAGGCCAGGGCTCCAGGCCAGGCCCAGAGGCAGCCTCCGTGGCTGCGAGAGGAGCAGTCCTGTCCCCACCCCACACCCACCTCGAAAGGACACGGTCCTGACAGAGGCCAGGGCCCTTTACCCCAGGAGAGCAGAACCTTCTCCCCGGGGTAGGGCAGGGCCCACAGTGGGTCAGCGTGGTCCCCGGGGCCCGGGGAGTGCACCGCCTCTGCCGCGCCCGCGGGCTGACTGGGCGAGGGTCTCCCCGGCAGAGTGCAGTGAGGACAACCCCTGTGAGGGCCTGAGCCGGCACGCCACCTTCTCCAACTTTGGCATGGCGTTTCTCACGCTGTTCCGCGTGTCCACGGGGGACAACTGGAACGGGATCATGAAGGTACCAGCCCGAGCCCGGCGGCAGCCCCCCCACCAGCGGGCACCCCACACGGGTGGGCAGGGAGGCGGGGCGCCCAACGCCGCCCTTCAGCCGCCCGCCCTGCCCTCAGGACACGCTGCGGGAGTGTGCCCGCGAGGACAAGCACTGTCTCAGCTACCTGCCCGCTATCTCCCCCATCTACTTCGTCACCTTCGTGCTGGTGGCCCAGTTCGTGCTGGTCAACGTGGTGGTGGCCGTGCTCATGAAGCACCTGGAGGAGAGCAACAAGGAGGCCCGCGAAGACGCCGAGCTGGACGCCGAGCTGGAGCTGGAGGTGGCACAGGGGCCGCCCGCCTGCCCCCGGCCCGCGGCCCAGCACAGCCCAGACGCCCCCGGCCTGCTGGTGGTGCGCAAGGTGTCGGTGTCCAGGATGCTGTCCCTGCCCAATGACAGTTACATGTTCCGGCCTGTGGCGCCTGCCTCGGCCCCACACCCCCGCCCGCTGCGGGAAGTGGACGTGGAGACGTGCTCGGGCGCGGCCGCCACAGGTACGGCCCCTCCAGGTGGCCCGGGGACTGGGGCAGGCCTCAGGTAGGGTAGTGGCCGCTGAGGGCACCTGCTTTCCTGCCCCAGGCCCAGCGACCTCCGCACACTCCCCGCCCGTGGAGCCCTGCACCTCTCTCCAGGTCCCCTCGGCGGCCATGCTCTCCCCAGCCAGGGATGGCGACACCCTCCATGCCCTGTCCCCTCGGGGCGCAGCCCGCTCCCCCAGCCTCAGCCGGCTGCTTTGCAGACAGGTAGGAGAAGCTGCCCCAGTCCTGCAGCCCAGGCCTGGGGGTTCTTCTGTTGTTCCCCCCCGACCATGTGAAGGGTGAGGGACAGGGACACCAGAGAGGAGAGTAGGAACATGTCCCTGGAGCCTGAGACAAAGTGCAGGGCCCTGGGGACCACACCTCCTCAGGCGGCAGCCTCAGTGCCTTGCAGCACCCTGAGCCTTGCCTGCACCCACAGACCTCCCTCCAGCCCCACAGCCTCGGACCCTCTTCCTCTCCCCGACCCCTGTCCTTGGGGTGGTGGTGGGCAGGGTGAGGCTCTGCCCACAGGAGTTCAGGCCCTCTGTCCTCACCGTCCCACGGCACGACCAGCGCTGGTAGTGAGCACCTGGCAGGCTGGTCCTGAGAGGTGTATTCGGCACAGGCGGGGCTGGGGCACAGAGCATCCCGCCCAGTGGCTCCCAGCCACATCTCAACCTGATCCCTAGGCTCGGGGGTCATAAGTCCAATCTGGGGCTTCTCTGGGGAGCGCCGTTCCTGCATCCCTGGCTACCGACTGGGTTCTGCCTGGCCTCGTTCCTCATCGGATCCTGGGTCCTTCCTTGCAGGAGGCCATGCGCACCGACTCGCAGGAAGGGCATGTTGATGGCCCCAGGGACAGCGGCCCGGGCTGGGGCGAGCCTGGCAGGAAGACCCCTGTGAGGCAAGCGTCCCTGGGGGCCTCCATACGGTCCCCACCCCGGTCCCCGCGGCCCAGCAGTATCCGCACCCGCAAGCACGCTTTCGGGCAGCGCTGTGTCTCTGGCAGGCCACCGGCCCCAGGAGGGGAGGAGGCTGAGACCCCGGATCCTGCCGACGAGGAGGTCAGCCATATCACCAGCTCGGCCCTGAGCCCCGCAGCCTCGCCCGCTGCCCGAGGAGGGGGAGGCAGTGACCCGGACCTGCGGAGGTTCTACAGCGTGGACACCCAGGGCTTCCTGGACAAGCCCGGCCAGGCAGATGAGCAGAGGCGGTCCTCCGGGGAGCAGGGGGGCGGGGATGGCCACCTGGAGGCCAGGGAGGCAAAGGCTCGGGCCCCGGAGGCCGAGCCAGCCTTGGGGGCACGCAGGAAGAAGAAGATGAGCCCGCCCTGCATCTCCATAGACCCCCCCGTGGAGGACGAGGGCACAGCCCGGGCCCCAGTGGCCGAGGGCAGCAGCACCACTCTGCGGCGGCGGACCCCGTCCTGTGAGGCCATGCCACACAGGGACTCCCTGGAGCCCGTGGAGGGGGCAGGGGTGGACCCTGCCGCCAGGGGGGAGCGTCGGGCCCAGGCCCCCTGCCGTGCAGAACACCTGACCGTCCCCAACTTTGCCTTTGAGCCGCTGGATGCGGGGGGCCCTGGTGGAGACCCGTTTTCAGACGGTGGCCATAGTGTGGCCCCAGAACCCAGGGCTTCCTTCTCAGGGGCCACGGTGCCTCCTGAACCCCACAAAACAGAGCCTCCTGTGCCCTCCAGCGACCCCCCAGAGAAGGGGCGGGGGCTGCACCTCAAAGTCCTCCAGAGCCCCCCAAAGAAAGCAGGGTCTCCCCCAGCCACCCCCACCCCGGGTAACAGTGTAAACAGGCCCGTGTAGCTCAGGGCATGGTGCCACACAGGTTTTAGCAGTGGGATTGGGGTGCACCCAGCAGGGTGGCAGCCCCGGGCAGGGCTGTGCGTAGACCCCAGTGCGGGCCCTGCCGCGGCAGAGAGGCCCGCGAGGCTGTCCGCCCAGGGAGGGAGGCGGACACTGGGTCTGGGCAAAGCAGAACAGGGAGGAGCCCCTCAGCCTACGAGCCTCCATCTGGTGGATTCAGGTTTGGGTTTTTCTGAGTTTCGTCACCGTGGTCTGAGGCCGTGCCAGCGCCCGGTCAGGGGTCCCCTGACAGCCGCTGTGTCCCCACAACAGGGATCAGGAAACGACCAGAAGGAGGCAGTCCGAGGCTACCCAGCAGAGCCCTGTTCTCACGCCCACTTACTTTTCTAGGGAACACGTGCTTGGGGCCACCTGTGCCCTCCTGGGTGGCAGCTTGGTCCCGGAGGCCGCCACAGCCACGCTCACTGTCCCTCAGTCTGAGTTCTCACCTGTCCGTCCCCACTCCTTGTCACTGTCTCCCCAGCTCCCTTCTGGGCCCACGCCCCACCATTCTGCCCTCGGGTATTCCAGACGCGCCCGCGTCGCAGGGGCGTGGGGTCTGTGCAATAAAGTCCCCCGCCGCTGCCGGCGGCCCCGCCTGCGCCCGGGCAGAGCGGTGCCCGCCGATGCCCCTGCGTTTCATGGACCTTTCTTTTATAAATTCAGGTTAAACGTTGCAATAATCTGATACAGGAAATTTGGCTTCTTAAGGGAAGGGGCAGCAGGGGTGGGGGGCCAAGGAAAGCAGAATAAATACTAACTTATTTAAGAAATGCGTTGGATTACCACCGGCAGGATCCGTATCCCCGCATGGGAGCATGGCCAGCCTGTTGCCTTGCCAAGAGCAGGGCTGGGTGATGTGGGCCTGCGGCCAGCTCCGGCACAAGCCCTGGGGTCCCTGCAGAGGCTCGGCCTGTCCCCTCTGGTGGCCGAGGGAGGAGCCAAGTTCACAGCCCTGACCTTTGACCAGCCGGGTGCCCTGCTGCCCTCTCGGGGCCCAGGGCTCGTGCGAGGCATGAGAGCAGGTACAGATGGGCCCGGACAGGGTAGAACTTGGGATCCCTTGAGAGTCCCACCGGCGATGGCTGTGACCATGCTGGCTGGTGGTCAAGCCCAATGCAGACCAGCTCCAGGTTGGGGTCCAGGCCCTTCCCATGGCAGGAGCCCGCCGTGGCCTACCATAGCCTCCTCAGGGGTGGTCTGAGTTGTGGGAAGCCCCACCTGGCTGAGGCCAGAGCCCCTCTGCTCTGACCCCGGTGGGCAGGGCAAACACCAAGGCCTCCAGGGTCTCTCTCTCATCTCAGCCCCCAGGTTCACCCCAATCTCTCTCGGCCCACAGCTTCCCTGGGGCCGGGGTGTCCAGCTGAG
The DNA here is from genome assembly GCF_004348235.1 of Phoca vitulina. NCBI lineage: Eukaryota > Metazoa > Chordata > Mammalia > Carnivora > Phocidae > Phoca > Phoca vitulina. The sequence goes on along the minus strand of NW_022589736.1, from coordinate 1,666,443 downwards.
GGGCTCAGCTCCATGATTGATTGGAAAAGTGACCCTAGCTGGAGGTCCACAGAATTTGCAGATGCCCCCTGCCCTCCCCCCAGCCGCTCACTGGGTCCCCCACCAGGCACAACCAGCTGAGCAGACCAGTGTCCCAGGTCCATGATGTCTGTATCCTGCAGGGTTGGGGGGCTGCCCTGAGCCCTGCATGTGCTTGGTCTGAGGTGGGTCAGGGAGGGCCGTACACCTGCTGCACAGGGCAGGAGGGCGCAGGATGGAGGGGGTGCTGAGGGGCAGGCCCCACCTGCTTCTGCGCACCCCAAAGATGGGCCTTACCTCCCTTTGTCCCCCCCCATGCATCCTGTCATCTGGTGATAAGTGGCCGGCTCAGGGACACACAGACCACAGCAGGACCAGGTCAGATCCAAGGTGCCCTGTGGACAAACCCACGTTTTCTCCTCACCCGGGCAGGGGTGGGGATCAGTGCACCCCACTTCCAGGAAGCCATCCCCAGACTCCCCGTCCCCACACCCAGCCTGTGTTCCTGTGGTCTCCACCACAGATCAGATGGGCACAGTGCCCAGCTGTCCGGCTCAGGTCAGGCCCTTCCTAACCGTCGTCTGTGTGGCCGGGGCCTCATGACCGAGCCGATTAGGGGCCCTGGGAGGGGCTGGACTTGCCTGCACCCATCCCCAGCTCCCTGCCCAGCTCCAGGTCACAGGCCAGGTGGGAAGGTCCCTCTGAGACCCTCCAGGTCAGCGATCCCCTCTTAGAGGTGGGGAAACTGGGGCACGGGGTGGTTGTGTGACGATCTTCCAGGATGTGGCTTCTCGGATGTCTCCCTCCTGCCGGGAGCTGAGGCTCAAAAGGCGTGTTGAGCGTTTGTCCTGATGAAGGACAACAGTGGCGTGGTCTCCGTGCGCAGGGTCTGTGCTGAGCCTACAACGGCCCCACACCTGGAGGGTGGGCCTCGGGGAAGGGGGACCTGCCCCTGTCAGCCTGGTTGGGGTGGCAGCAGTGTTGGGCCCAAGCCGCCCCTCTTGGAGCCCAGGGGCCCTGATGTCACCCAGTGTCGGGGAGCAGGGCAGGTCTGGAGAAGCCCAGCCCCTGACTCCTGAACCCCTAATGTCATCCCGAGGTCAGGGCCCTCACCTGTCCTGGCTCAGTTTGCCTCCCCTAGTGGGGACCCTTCTCCCCACCTGTACCCCCTCACTCAGCTCCCGAGGGGTGTCCTGTGCCAAGGTGCCCTCCTCCCCTGGCCCTGGAGATACCCTCCCATTCCGGCGGGGTCTCCTATTGCCCAGTGAAGGTAGTGGGAGGGTCGACCCCCCAGGTCTGCTCGGTCTCAGCCTGCCCCCGCGGAGGGCGGCCTGGCTTACCTGATACAAGGTCTCTCGCCTTCCCCTGCTTGAGTGGGGCTGAGTTCCTCAGCTCCCTGGGCCAGATAGGGGAAGCCGGAGGGTCTGAGGCCCCCTCCCCACTCCCCAGGTTGGGACCTTCACCCACATCTCAAGGAATCCAGGGGCTTCCAGATCTCGTCCCTTGGTCTCTCCCCTGCACGACATGCTCTTAAAGTCTAAGTGTAGGGGCGCCTGGGGGTGCAGGAGGTTGAGCCCCCGACCCTTGGTTTCGGCTCAAGTTGTGATCTCAGGGTGGTGAGATTGAGCTCCAGGACAGCTCCACACTCAGCGGGGAGTCTGCTGGAGCGCCTCCCTCTCCCTCTGCCCTTCCCCCACTCATTCTCTCTCTCTTTCTCTCTCTCTCTCTCTCTCTCTCAAATAAATAAGTCTTAAAAAAAAAAAAGGCTTGAGTGTACGTATATGAGGCTGGCATCGAGGGAGTGTGACCCCAAGGGGGTGAGGTGGCAGGGAGGGGGGAGAAGGAGGGAGGTTTCCAGGTTTTTACCTTTCATGGTCTTAGGATGGGCATGTATAACAGCTGTCATTAAAGAAATCAAAGCTAAAAAGGGAAAACGAAGAGGTTGAGCACGTCGTCTGTCATGGTGGTTACATCAGAGTGGGGGCTCTGTGGGTGTCAGACCACGCAGACCAGGCCCCACTGCCTCTCCGTGTCCTGGGATGGCTCCCGGTGCCCCTCTGTCCCCCGGCACCCCCATCCCCTGCACCTCTGTGTCCCGCACCCGGAGCAGGCTGCAGGAACAGAAGTGAGGGCTGGAGAAGGAAGCTGCTGGATCATTTCAGAATCTCCCCTGCTAAGGACAGGGGTCATTTCTAGAGACTCCGTAGATTAAATGTGTATCTTTGCATCTGACAAGTGGGAGGAGAGAGGCGAATGTTGATCTAGAAAGTTCTGGCCTGAAGAGCCCAGAAAACTCCCAAAAAGTTGGTGTTGATTTAGTTCTCCGTACATTCATGTGCGTAATTGTGTCTAAACAGAAAAGCTGAGGGCCGGGAGAACACGGACTTCCAAAGACAAAGGTTAGCACCCTACTTTATAGGAGGACCCAAAAATGAACGAAGAGCCTGCAACTCAGAATTACTCAGTTGGCGAAGGACAGTTTGCACAAGTGGCTGTCAATTCCCGGTGGGTCTGGAGGGCAGCACTCCGCCTGGGGCGGGCCGGCCAGTGGCAGTCCCCGTCGGGCAGACCTGGCTTCCGGGAAACAGGCTGCGTGGCTGCCAGGAGCCTGAGGAGCTGCCGCCACGCAGTCCTGCGTGCTAAGAAGCAATCCTGAGTGGGAGGCAGCTCAACATAGGAAACACGCCTGCGTGTCACCCTAGAACATCCATAGATGGATTGTGTGCCGGGGAGGGGGAGGGGCTCAGATGTCCCTGTGCTGCACGTGGACAGCCTTCCCCTCCCCCGCCGAGGGCAAGGGCTCCATCTGTCGAAGGGACTCCCGTCACCCGAACTCATGAAAATACAAACTACACATTGAATGAGACGCCACCACCCAGTCCAGCTTGGAGGTCTGCAGGGTGGGGTGGAACGGGCGCTCTCCCCTCCACTGTGGGGGGGTGGGGGGGGTGTGTGTGAAAGCCCGTGGCCTCGTCTAGAGAGTGAAGGACGCGCAGGCCCCAGACCGCAGCAGCCACCAACCCGCACACGCCGCAGACACTGAGGGGTGGGCACAGGAATGACCACAGCCACCTGGTCCTAAGACCCCGAACACAGCCCGAGCGGGCACGGCAGGAGTGGGCGGGACCGTGACACATGACCGTGTGAGGGGAAAGCGAGGCTCCAGGGGGCATCACGCTCGATGACACTCAGCCAAAGGTGAGCATGAGCCCCAACGCCCCACCTTCCCCGTGGATGCGCGGTGTCAGCGGGGGGATGACGGTGCGCGGGAGGAGGGGGGACGGGGTGTTGGGGCGGTGCCCACTCTCAACCCCATCGCAGTGCCTGGGTGTCCCTAGAAACATCTTTTCAATGGTCCGCACTGCTCTCCCCGTCCCAAATGCATGATGTCACTCCCCAGGAGAAGGAAGCCATGAGCTGAGAATGGGCTCTTGTCTGAGGGGCTGGGCAGGGGGCATCTCACAGCAACCCCCCACCCCGTGCTCAGGCCCCACGGTGACGGCAGCTACACCAGGCTGTACCCTGGACCCCTTCCCTGTCCCTCGGTGACCCGCACAGCCAGAGCCGCAGTGACAACCATGTCTACTTCCATGCGCTTTAATGAGGATCCGCGGCCACCGGGGCTCCCCGGACAGGGCATGGGGAAGGTGGGCAGAAGGACACCGCCTGCCAGTGTTGTGGGACAGTAGTGGGCTTTCTTCCCCGCCAATCCAGGTGGCAGCTCCAGGGCCTGGGCTCAGGGCTCTTCGGGAACATACTGGCGGATCCAGTCCAGGTAGTAGGTGACCCGGGTGTAGATGCCGGGCCTGTTGGGCTGAGCACAGCCGTCGCCCCAGCTGACCACGCCTGCCTGCAGCCAGGTGCCCCTCACCTTGCAGACCAGGGGCCCTCCGGAGTCGCCCTGGAGAGGGGACAGGTCAGTGGGGGCACAGGAGGCGGGGTGGGCGGGGGCTGAGGGGGTAGGTGCAGGCCCACCTGGCAGGAGTCCTTCTTCCTGTTCCCAGCGCACAGCATGTCCTCACGGATGATCTGTATCTTGTCCCCCGTGTTGAGGCCAAGATGGTACTGCATGTCACAAATGCTGTTTTCCACAATGGGCACCTTCACCTGCTTCAAGGGGAACGGCGGTGGGAGGGGCGCTGGGGAGAGGGCGAGCACACGACGTCAGGAGGGAAAGCCACTCGTGCCCTGAGCGGGCCGCTGGGGACCCTGACCCGCCCCGGGGGGGGTCCCAGAGGCTGGGTCAGAGATGTGACCCACCCCTGCTCACCCCAGCCCTCCTGCTGGCCCTGATGCTCACTTCCACTGTTCACATCCCCCCAGCCTGTCACCCAGCATGGCGTCCCCGTGGGGAAGGTCTCCGACGCAGAGGGCAGGGTGACCAGCTGGACGTGGGGGGAGATGTTGACAGGGTCCTCAAGCTCCAGCAGGGCAATATCTGCCCCGTTCTCGATTATGTAGTAGTCGGGGTGCATGATGACCCGGTTGACGGGCAGCAACCTGTCCTGGTAGTAGAGGTGCTGCTCCCTCAGCTGCACCCTGATTTCTGAAGGATACGTGACGGCCCTGGGGAGAGCAGGCGGCCACTCAGGGGGCCTGAGCAGGCTGCTGGCCCCCCGGACATGTGGGTAGAGCCCCAGCCCCACCCGGCCCCACCAGGCCCCAGGGCCACTCACGGTCCCATGCAGTGCGCTGCAGTCAGCACCCACTGTGGGTGGATGAGGGAGCCCCCACAGATGTGCTTCCAGTACCCGTGGTGGACTCTCAGGCTCACCTGCCAGGGCCACCTGTTCCCAGGGGCTTCCTGGCCCCCTACGATGCCCATTCGCTCCAGCGCCTGGCCTGAAGCTGGGGTCAGAAGCGCCTTTAGCACAGGGCACAGCCTGGCCCCGGGCTCAGCTGTTCCCTGTGCCCCCACGACCCCGGGCTTCTCGGCACCCGTCCACCCAATCATCACGGGGCATGTAGGGTGAGGGGGCAGGGACAGGGCTGGACCACGGTCAGGACTCACCAGGGGACGCGAGGACCAGGCTCCCCAGGAGGGGCAGCACCAGCACCGGCAGACTCAGCATCTGAAAGGAGCAACGTGGGGGGGCAGCAGGGCCAGGCTGGGGGTCTGCAGGGTACAGCATGCAGATGGAGTGGGGCCCCCCAGGATCAGGGCGTCAGTCAAGGCCTGGGGGTCTGGGTTTCGATGCCCTGGATCTGGGGCTCCTCTGCTCTGCTCCACAGCAACACCCAGATGTTGGGTTCTCGGGGTGTGGGGCTTATCTTGGCCGACCACTGCTGCTATGAACCCAGCCCACTCTCCCCTGCCCATTTATCCTTCCTGGCCAGGAGGCGGTCAGAGGAGGGGCCTTGCGTCCTCCAATCCAGAGTGAAGGAAGTGGATGATTCAGATGAAGGTCGTCGTACGACATGTGTCCCCACCACCCAGACACCCATCTGGGTGTCCACAGGCCCCAAGGGTGGGCATACAGCCAAGCAGAGGACGAGTCAGCCCCCGCTCCGAGGGGGGCGTGGCTTCCTAGGCTCTGGATGGCTAAGATGCCTACCAGTCTGCATGCAGTGGCTGCCGGCTCCCCTCTGTGGATCGGGGCTCCCACGTCTTGCCTAGACTGGGAACGGGGTGTTTGAGTGTCCCTCCCTTTCTCGGCAGGCTGATCCCTGGCCCTGAGGCAGCTCTCCTTCCAGGTACGCCTCTCCTCTGCCCAGATGTAGAACGAGGATGCCCTCAGGAGGCCTTCAGGTATGGCTGCACCCAGGGACAGTGGTGCTGTCCTCACTATGTGACCTGTTTCCCCCAGGGAAGTTCATGTCCGTGGGCTACCCTCAGAGGAGCAGGGAGGCGCCCAGGGACAGTGTCCCCCTCCCCACATCTCTGCATGTCCTCTGCATCTTCCCTTCCAGGGCGGGGCTGACATGCACCCCCCAAATCACACGAGGAAACTGCCTTGGGCAGGACCAAGCCAAGTGCCTCCACACAGGAAAGGGCCCTGCTGTCCCCACCCGGGATGGCAGGCCCGATTCCTTGGGGACCCCACAACACCCGCCCCTGGCTGTTACTGAGCAGCTCTTAGTAGGGTGGCCATCTCAGTGCCATCAGTGGTGGGGGGGCAGATGGAAGTGACAAGGAGATAACCACCCCCTGGACGCTGCCCCCACCAGACTCCACAGCCAGGGCCTCCCGCCCCACCTGTCCACCTGCCCACCTCCTCCCTCTCCCCTGGGCCTACTGGTCACCGGGGCCTCCTGCCCACCTCCCCACCTCACGGCCCCCGGGCCCCCTGCAGCCCCCACGCTGCCATCGGGGTGGCCCCTCCCCTAGGGGGGCCTTGCCCTGCCCCCACCCTGTCCGGACAGCAGCCTGGCTCTGGGTGGCCCCAGCGGCATCTCTCCAGGTGGCCAGTGCTCAGTCCCAGTCCTCTCCAGATTTAGGGTTAGTTGTCTGTCTTGTGACCTCAGTTCTCTGATTCTCTGACCATTGAAAAGATGTTTCTAGGGACACCCAGGCACTGCGATGGGGTTGAGAGTGGGCACCACCCTGACACCCCGTCCCCCCTCCTCCCGCGCACCGTCATCCCCCCGCTCACACCGCGCATCCACGGGGAAGGTGGGGCATTGGGGCTCATGCTCACCTTTGGCTGAGTGTCATGGAGCGTTGACGCCCCCTGGAGCCTTGCTTTCCCCGCACACGGTCATGTGTCACGGCCACGCCCACTCCTGCCGTGCCTGCTCGGGCTGTCTGTGTTCGGGGTCTTAGGACCAGGTGGCTGTGGTCATTCCTGTGCCCACTCCCCAATGTCTGCAGCATGTGCGGGCGGGGGGCTGCTGCGGTCTGCACTCTCTAGACAAGGCCACACCCTTCTCCAGAGGGGTTGTCCCCTCGAACTCCCTCCAGCAACTCAGGAGAATGTCTGTCACGCCTCATCCTGGCCACCATCTGATATTCTCACCTGTGGGTAGTGCCACGTTAGGTTTTCTGTGATTATTAATGGGGCGGAGCCCCTGCTGCTGTAGAGAACACACCCCCTGACCGAGGAAACCATCCACTTCTGTTCTCAGACTTCAGTCTCCAGAGGGCTGCGTTCCCCACAACCGTCCCATTTCATCTTAGGGACGCCCCCGTATCCCATACAGGCCAATCGCAGAACTTTGTGGTCCTCCCTCGTGTCCATACACAGAAGACCGCCCTCTGGGTTCCTAGGGCTGTGTCTGTCTGAGATGGCTCCCTAGACCAGATTCCCAGATAACCCCTGGTGGCTATGCCACATTATTTCTAGAAAGACCACTCAAGTTTCTCCTCCCCACAGTCCTGGACCCCAGTGCTCCCTCCATCAATGGCCAACGACCAGCAATCTTTGCTCGACCAAAACTTCTCCTGGGCCCATCTGCGCACTTCCTTGCAAAATCCAGTTTAGCAAGAGCCCCTGCCTTTGGCACCTGATCACCCTCCATATCTGATGACAATTCTTCACTCCCCACCCTGGTACTCGATGGCGTGCAGGAGCCCCCATCGGTTGGTTCAGCCAGAATTCCCCAGATGTCTCCTCTTACTAAGTTCCCATTCAGAAACCCCTGCACCTTGGCTATAGGTCCCTACTTGTCTCTGCTTTACTCAGAATGGAGTCCAGTCCTACCCTTGTTGCCATGGCCCTACAGAAAATGTGCTCTCTCCACTGTAACTCTGAATCCAACACTGGATACAAATGTGAGACATAATGTATCATGAGCCAAGGGTAAACCATGATAAGTGATAGGTAACATAATACATATGATCAGGAAGACAGAATACAATAGAGGTATTACTTGCTACATTATGGGGAAAAAGCACAGGAGATACTCAATTTTTTTTTTTTAAGATTTTATTTATTTATTTGACAGAGAGATAGAGAGAGAGCACAAGTAGGCAGAGTGGCAGGCAGAGGGAGAGGGAGAAGCAGGCTCTCCGCTGAGCAGGGAGCCGGACGTGGGGCTCGATCCCAGGACCCCAGGATCATGACCCGAGCCGAAGGCAGCCGCTTAACCGACTGAGCCACCCAGGCGCCCCAAGATACTCAATTTTTAATGTATTTTTTATTTTTTTAAATTTTTAAGTAGGCTCCACGCCCAACATGGGACTCGGACTCAACAACACTGAGATTAAGAGTCGCACGCTCCACCCACTGAGCCAGCCAGGCACCCCTAGATGCTCAATTTTTGAAGTTTTTTGGTAACAAATAGCATGCTTCTACTGTTTCCATTTGAGAGTTGTGTCTGTCTCATTTCTGGGGGAGCTAGGAGCTTCCCTGTGTCGCTCAGTGGCTTGTCTCCTCTGGCAGCTCTGCCCCTCCTTTGTCAATTCGAGTTCTAGGCTTCTTTTCATCATTTGGAGATTTTCAATTAAATGGATGCATTTACACTTAGTTTTTCACAGTTGCTGAAAACGGTTTTGTTTGCTTTTTGAAGTTGGAAGTGTTTGTGTTTATAGACTGCAGATTTAATTATTATTCATTCACGTATACACACAAGCTTTGCTTTTAATCCTTCTAGAACTGATCTCCACGTCAAGTGAGGCTCTAGGACCACCAGGGCAGGAGCCTTCTTCATCTTTGCACCTCCAAACTCCAAACCCCTCCTCAGTCCCGGCTCCTGCTGTCCCTGCAGCCCACCAAGGGATGGGGACAGAGGAGTGCCGGGAGTCCACCTCCCAAAGCACGGGAGACCCAGGGCCCTGGCTCTGCACAGTCTCTCCTCTCGACTACCCACTGATAGGAAACCTCTTATAGGGGAGGCACACAGGCTGCTCCTTTTCCCTCTTAATCTAGAAGTTATTTTTAATTACAAATGTAGTACATGCCCACTGCAAACTCTTGATGGATACAGATGTGTTAAGACAAGAAAACAAGAAATCCGTCTTCCTTCCTCCTTCCCCCATCTCACCCAGGGGTAATCATTGTCCATAGTGGGGATGATGACTTCTAGAATTTTCTTAGGCCTGTTTAGGCCCTGGGCTGGATGAAGTGTGGAGGGAGGGGCATTTCAGGAAGAAAGGCTCAGTGGGGACAGGGTGGGGGGTGGAAAGACAGGATTAGGCTCCTTCAAGCCCAGAGCTGCAGACCAGAGCAGGCCTGGGGCCAGGGAGGGGAGCAGGGCAGGGGGTGAGCATATACCTGGGGTGTCCCCGTATCCCTGAAAACCATACCCACACAGCCCAGCTCCTGTTCAAAGATACAGGTAAGCCCAGCTCAGACCAGGAAGGGTCAGGGCCGAAGGGCAGCCTGAGCCAAGTGAGCAGCTACTGTGAAGGTGGGAGCAAGGAGGAGGGGTCCTCCTGAGGGGCCTCCACACAGGCCCACAGAAGCCACATCCACTGGGCGACAGGAGACCCCATCCAGCCAGGAGGGCATCCGGGGGCCAGAGCAGGGAGGCATGCGGGGACAGAACACCCCTCCCTGTGCCTCAGTTTGCTCTCCTGTCAAAGGAGACAAGGGGCACGGTGTTAGAGATGTGGAGGGGCCACACAGATGGTCTTTGGAGTTTCTTTCTGAAGCCGGGGCGGGTGCAGGCAAGTCCAGCCCCTCCCAGGGCCCCTAATCGGCTCAGTCATGAGGCCCCGGCCATACAGAGGACGGTTAGGAAGGGCCTGACCTGAGCCGGACAGCTGGGCACTGTGCCCATCTGATCTGTGGTGGAGACCACAGGAACACAGGCTGGGTGTGGGGACGGGGAGTCTGGGGATGGCTTCCTGGAAGTGGGATGCACTGATCCCCACCCCTGCCCGGGTAAGGAGAAAACGTGGGTTTGTCCACAGGGCACCTTGGATCTGACCTGGTCCTGCTGTGGTCTGTGTGTCCCTGAGCCGGCCACTTATCGCCAGGTGACAGGATGCATGGGGGGGACAAAGGGAGAGGAGGTCCAGGGCTTCGGGGTGCGCAGAAGGAGCAGGTGGGGCCCCCTCAGCCCCTCCTCCATCCTCCCCGGCTGTGGGACGGTCCAGCCTCCTCCCCAGCTGGGGGTGTCAAGGACAGGAGGGGAGAGAGGGAACGTTGTCTAAACTTGATTGTGATAGCGGCTACTTGATTGTATACATTTGTCCGACTCATTGATTTGGACATTTGCATTTTTTTTTAAGATTTTATTTATTTATTTGAGAGAGAGAGAATGAGAGAGAGTGAGCACATGAGAGGGGGTAGGCTCAGAGGGAGAAGCAGACTCCCCGCCAAGCAGGGAGTCCGATGCGGGACTGGATTCAGGGACTCCAGGATCATGACCTGAGCCGAAGGCAGTCGCTTAACCAACTGAGCCACCCAGGCGCCCGACATTTGCATTTTTTTAAAGATTTTATTTGGGGCGCCTGGGTGGCTCAGTCTGCTCGGTGTCCGCCTTTGGCTCAGGTCATGATCTCAGGGTTCTGGGATCTAGTGGGGCTCCCTGCTCAGCGGGGAGTCTGCTTCTCCCTCTCCCTCTGCTGCTCCCCCTGCTTGTGCTCTGTCGCTCACTCTTTCTAATAAATAAATAAAATCTTTAAAAAATATATATATTTTTTTATTTATTTATTTGAGAGAGGGAGAGAGGGAGAGAAAGGTGGCAGCCAATAGAGGCCGCCCTCCCTTCCAGACACCAATGGGAGGGCGCGGACGCGCAGCCCCGCAGACCAATCAGGAGTGGCCTGCGTGCCCCCCGCGAGGCCGCGGTCCCTCCACGGCGCCCCCCCCCGCCCCCCCTGCGGAGAGCCGGCGGCGTGGGGGGAGGGGGGCTGCGGGGGGCTGCGGGGGCGGGAGCGGGACGCCACGAGGGGCGGGGCTGCGCAGAGGGGCGGGGCGCTGCGGGGAGGAGGGGCTGCGGAGAGCTGCGAGGGCCGACGCAGGGCGTGCGGGCGGCGGGTCAAGGAGCGAGCCGCTTCCAGCCTTCTCCGGCTGCGACCCGCGCTGCCGGGGTCTGCGCTCACTCGGCGGGTGTCCCCGTGCCCCGGGGAGTCAGGCGTTATCTTCCAAATTTGTAGCCGCCGCTGCCTAGGGGGAGCCCTAGGCCTCTCCTTTGAGGGCTGGCCCCGCCCACACCTGCCGCCCGGACGACTACCAGCACGCAGAGCACCCCTCGGGGCCTCTGCCTGGGACAAGTGCGGGTGCTGCCCCTCTCCGCGACGTTTTGGAAAAACTGGCCAGAAGATACCAACCATTTATTCCTTGCAGGTGGGTGCTGGCGGCCCCCAGGCATCCCCCACCCCCGCAACTCGTGCTTCCATCCTGGCCCCAGCTCTTTGCCTTAAACAGGTGCAAGGCAAACTGCCAGCCTCCCTTTCCCGTTCTCTCCGCTAAAGCCAGGACTTGGGCTCCAGTGGTCAGCTGGCCACATGGGGGCGGGTGGGAACAGGGAGCACGGAGCAGGGTCGGGGGGAGGGAGGATGAGTGCGAGAGGCAGGGTCAACAGAACAGAAGGGAGAAGTGGTGCACAAGAACATGGGAGAAAGATGTAAGAATGCAGACCGATTAGAGGGGAGGGGAGGGGTCAGCCCCTGCGAAAGTTCCTCCCTCGGAGCAGGTGGCGCTGGATCCACGCCCGGTAGGCAGACACCCTGGCATACACCCCCGGGAGTCTGGGCTCAGCGCATCCCCTGCTGAAGCTCACCACTGCCGCCTGCACCCAGCGCCTGTCTCTGAGCTGACAGACCAGGGGGCCCTCGGAGTCGCCCTGAAAGAAGCAAGAATAACAAACAGGTCCAGTGGGACTCGGGTCTGTGCAGCAGGGGTGGGAGCTCTCAGACTGAGGCTAACATCAGGGAGCTTGTCAGAGGGGGCCGGATGCTAAGGCAAGGGGAGGACACACAGGGCAAGCTCCCTTGGGGCTCCAGGTAGCAGGTGTGGTAGCCCCGAGTTTCCATCTTGAAGAGGTTCCTCCTTGCAATCTGCATATCAGCTCTAGCTGCCTCTTTTTTTTGTTTGTAACAGCTGAGGACCCTGAGGTTCAGAGAGGTCAAGCAATTTGCTGAAGGTCGCACAGCTAGTAAAAGCAGTGCTGAGATGTAGTCACTTTGTTATTATTATTATTGTTGTTGTTATTATCCAAAGCCTGCCTGCTTGTTCCGATGCACACTGCCTCCCTTACAAGATGCATGGCGTCTCTGGGTCTGGACCCCTGTCCCTCTAGCCCCTGCAGGAGCTGCTCACCTCCCTGTGACAGCTGGAGCCCACACTTTCTGCTTTTTATTGTCAGGATGGCTCTGGACTCGTTCTTACAAGAAATCTTTGTCAAGTTCCAGCTCCAAGCCAGACGCTGTTCCACCTTGGGTGAGAAAAGTCCCCAACCTCGTGGAGCTAGATCGTAAGATGCCACCCCTGCCCCAAGTCCAGGATCCAGCCTGCTTCCCAGCGTCACTTAGGATTAGAGAGGGGACCTGGGAGAGCCTTTTGCTGAGCACGGAGGAGGTGTGTCACTGCTTCCCTGTGAAAGGGGGCTCTGCACCCTCACTCCCACTGCATTTATGGGGAAACTGAGGCCTACAGGTGTCCAGTGACTCTCCAGGACCCCACAGTGAATCAGGGGCAGGAACATAGGCCAGAGGGGACTGACCTCGCAGAATCCCTTTTGGCCCTGGACGTAGCCAGCACAGAGCATCTCCTTGGTGATGGGCTCCAGGTGGTAGGCCAACGATGCGCACATCTACCTCCCACAGCCTATGGGGCTCAGGCAGGGCCACTGTGGGACACAGGGGACAGCGGCTGAGGGGCCCTCAGGGACCGCGAGGTGGTGTGCCGCTCTCTGTGAAGAGCTAAGAGTAGCGGCTCCACAGTTCTCTCCCCAGGGCCCACATTCCTATCATCTGGGCGGGGAGGAAGATGCCAGGCCACAGCAGGGCTGAGCAGTGCAGGATGAGGCCTGGGCCGGCCTCTACGTTGAGGTGAGGGGCAGAGAGAAGACTGGGGTGACTCACTGCACCCTTGCATGCCTTCAGCTCAGGGCAGCTCCCTGTGCCCCAGCCCCCAGCCCCTTGCCCCTCACTCACCATTCTGCCGGATGTCCCCCCAGCCGGTCACCCAGCAGAGGGTGCCTGTGGGAAAGTCGGAGCCCGGTGGAGCCAGAGGGATGGGTCTGATGGCGCTGGAGAAGGGCACAGGGCGGGCCAGCTTCAGCAGAGTCACGTCGCCACCCTGAAGGGCGTCCCCGTTGGAGGGGTGCTGGATGACGCGGACGGCAGCCACAGAGACGGAGTCCCGGGGACTGGGATACAGCACAGCCTCTCCCAGCTGGATGCTCAGGTCCTGCAGATTCGTGAAGCTGGGCAGGAAGCAGAAAGGACATGGTGGGCTCTGAGGGCGGTGGTCCAGTGGCTCCGGCTTCACCCAGCTAGCTCTCCTGGGGAGAGGGCATGGCACTGAAGGACCATCTGCTCTACCCTGGCCCTCTGAGTCAGATCCAGGCATGAGGAACACAGGGCACATCCTCTGGGCACTTGTCCCCAGGAAACCCCGTCTGGCAGGGAAAGACTCCCATGTAAACTCCAGCTCCAGGTGACAGGTGGTTCAGCCTTTGACTGTGGAGAGTCCTCCATGCAGCAGGGCCTATACTGGTGGGGACGGAGTGGACACAGCCCTGCTCTTCCTGGGCCAGACAGCCGGGCACAGTGCTGAGATGGCCGGGGGGGGGCCGGGGGGGGAGGGTGGGCTGCCCCGGGGGGGGGGGGCGGGGAGAAAACGTTCTCGGCAGGGGCAGGGGTACAAGTGGGGGGAGCTGCATTGGGGGGGGCTGCAGAACTCATGGAGCACGTCAGCAGGCCACCTCCCTGACATCTGAGGACAGCAGGTGGGCAGTGACCTGGGAGGGGCCATTTGAAAGCACAAAGGAGGCAGGAACTTGTTGATGAAAGTGTTTTGAGTTCCTCAGGGAGCTGCTCTCTCTGGGCCTGATGCCTATGACCGATGGAGGGCTACATTGTCCCAGCAGGACTGCCCCTAACCCCAGTGTCCCTTTTCTCAGGGTCCACATCCCACATCTGCCTCTTGCGTATCATTTGGTCTTAAGCAAATTACTCACCTCTCTGTGCCTCAGTTTCCCATCCTGGAACATGGGGGTAAAAGTATCTACCTAAGGCGGTTGTCCTGAGTGTGCTTGGGACAGTGCCCTGGGGCAGGAAGCCCCCAGTAACCGTCGGCCATGATTTCCAGGACTGGACGTCTACTGAGGACATCCCAGGAACAGCCCCAGCACCAACAGAATGGTGAAAGGCTTATTTACCCCAAGATGACACCTGGGACCAGCCGATTATACTTTAATTATTGCATCTGCTAAGGTTAAGTTGACACCATAGTTCAGCTTCAGGAGGGACCAACCTTGATTGTGAATTCTCTTTATATAGAATTCAGTACCCAATTGTTTTATGATAGTTTGATTCTGCTTTTTGTTTTCAAGTATCGTCAGAGGGCATCTAGCTCTTGAAATACTCTCTACTTTCTCGTACACCCGTGCTGAGCAGCATGATAACAATCGCTGAAACGGGGAGCAATGCAGGTGTCCACAGACAGAGGAATGAATGTACAAAACACTGCCCATCCGCACAGCGGGATAACATCCAGCAATAGAAAAGAGAATTTCTGACACTTGCTATAACAACATGGGTGACCCTTGAAGACCTGCTCGGTGCAACTGGCCCGATTCCGGAGAATACGCATTGCAGGATTCGGCTTCGATGAGGTCCCTGCGATCGTCAGAACCATGGAGATGGGAAGTGGAGGGTGGGTGACGGGCCGGGGAGGGTGGGCGTGAGTGCTTAGTGGGGACAGAGCTTCAGTTTGGGAAGACGGAGGAGTTCCTGGGGAGGGGGAGGTGGTTACTCAACAGTGTGAACTGTGGGCTGAGAAGGGATCGAGATGATCAATTTTATGTTGTGCATTTAACCAGAGTTCCAAAAATTGGAAAAAAGTTCCTGACTTCCAAGTATTGTCAAATAATTAAAGTTTGTTTTCTTTCCTAGTTTGAAGGGAATGGCCAGCGTCTGAGGCACAGTCCTGGAGGGGAGAGCCAGGTGCAGGCACCAGGCCTGCCTGCGGGGCTCCGAGCCGCCTGCCAGTGGCAGAAAAGGCCAGGGAGCCCCGTGGGCCCGGGTGCTGCTCCAGACCCACAGTTCTCTTCCCCGCACAGCTGCCCCAGGGCATCTCACGGCCCGGGCTGCCCGGTGTGGGGAGGCAGGACTCACCTGGAGACGCAGTGGGCGGCGGTCAGCACCCACCGGTGGCTGATAAGACCGCCTCCACAGATGTGCTGCCCCTGGTCTCGGAGGCTGACCTGCCAGGGCCACTGCCGGGGCGCTGCCGCCATACCCCCAACGATACGGGCCTCCGGGCTGAAGCTCCTCCCTGGTGGAGAGACAGGGTCACCGGCTGGCCTCCTCTGGGGAAACAGGGCCCGGTGGGGGGCCGGAGAGCTGGACCCTCCTCCCACCTCCACCGCAGATTCGATAGCCCACACTCAGCTTTCTGAGTTGCAAACGGCACTGCCCAGTGGAACTTTCTACAGCGATGGGCATGCTCTGTACCGTGGTCCAGTGCAGTCCAGTGCGGTCCAGGCCCCTGGCCACAGGAAGGAAGTGTGCCCTGGGACTGAGGAGCTGAATTTTTCATCGTAATTGTAAGTAATCTAGACGTCAGCAGCCCCCGTGGGTGGCTGGTGGCACCAGGTTGGAGAAGGAGGCAGACCTCCAGTCTCCCTGCCCCTGGACGGCATTTCCACCGCTGTGATTTTGAAGCTTAAATGACACAAGTCAGGGGAAAGCCCTGCATGTGGTTCTGGCATGCGGTGGCGGCGGGCAGGGCACCAGGAAGCCTCGATTTACCATTCTCTGCCTCGACTTCCTCCTGAGTCCCACGCAGAGGAGCTGCTCCAAGGGAAAGGACTCTGAGAGCTGAAGGTTACCGAAGGGCATGTGTGCGTGACGGTTCTCGCACACAGACCAGCGGGGTACAAGCTGTGCAGCCCCAAGGACAGTTTGGATCGAATATGTGCCCCCCACCCCCACCCCATCTCCCAGGGAGCTGGGAAGCAAGGAGCCCAGGAGGGACCATGGAGTATGCATGTGGCTGGAGAAGGCCCCGGCTCGGAGGAGCCGTGGACTGGGTCCCCACGGTCAGAGGTCTGGGTTCCAGGCAGATGGGCGCTCTGGCTGTGGGACTCACCCCTTTCTCCCAGGAAGGGGAGCACAAGGAGCACCGGAAGGAGCCACATCTGTAGACAGAGGCAGGATGGAGAGTGTTGGAGCCCCGGCCAGCACTGGGGGCTGCAGGACCAGCCTCCCCGCAGGTCTCCCCACTGCAAAGACCAAGGGCTCCAGAGAGGACGAACCAGGTGGCCCCTAGTGTGTCCTCTGCAGCATCATCCCTGTGACCCTGGCCTTGTGGGGGTCACACCACCCCAGTCCCAGGAATGACCACAGGAAGAGACGGGGGCTGGGGCTGGAGAGGTAAAGCCTGCCCCTTCTGCTCTCCGAAGACCCCCTCCTTATCTGGACAGACGTGTACCAAGGGCCCAGTGGAGACTCCAGGTTCTCCGTGAGCCTTGGTGGCGTCTGACTGGCATGATGTCACCATGGCCTGGAGCTACACCCAGCCCCTCCCCCTTGGCCTCCCACCTCTTCCCTGTCCCTGGCGGTTCTGACGCCTGCTGTCCTGCTCTCAGCTCTGTTCCCTTCTGCCCTGCATGCGGGGAAGAGGGTCTGGTCCCTCCCTGGCCCCCCGGCCCAGCCCCAGGCTCCGGGACCCGGCCGCCCCAGTGAGGCAAGGCCACACAGCTGGTCAGGGATCAGGCTTCAGGCAACGGGGTGGGATTTGAGGTAAGAAGCCCAGGCAGAGTGACCTTCAGCATCTGCCTGGTCCAGGTGCAGAACAAACACGGAGCAGGAAGGACCAGGAGGTTCCGGGAGCCATGGCTCTATTGATTCTGGCGAGGCCAGAGACACTGAAGCCTGTCTTATCTCGGGCAGTCACTCCCTTCCTGCCCCTGCCCAAGGGCTCCCTGCAAACGCCATCCTTCCAGGGAGCTGGTGGGAGGTGGAAGGAGGGACCAACAGGCCGAGGGGCAGCCACGGGGCGAGAGGTCTGTTACTTCACAGAGCGGCCGGACCATGCTGGGCGGGCAGCCCTCCGTCGCTCGCTGGGCCCCCCGTAAATACAGGAATGTGTGCTGGGGACTTTGGGTGTTTGATCATGTTCACGTACACAAACATAATTCCACCCCCGTTACCAGTGGAAGTACACAGCTCAATGCCATTTAGCCCATTCCCACTGCTGCCTGCCCACCCGCCATCGGGCTCCGGGATGTTTTGCCCCCACCAAGGGCCACTCAGCCGTCCCCTCCCCAGCCCCAGGGCTGCGGCCCCAGAGTGGAGCCGACACAGATCCTCGCTTGCCCTTCCCAGGCCTGGAAGGACACCGGCCCCTGCGTGCAGCCCTCTGCACATCAGGGCTGGGGGACACACTCCCACGGAAAGCCACGTTGCCCGTGGTCAGCCCATCCCACAAAGACTCTGGCCACACCCGGGTCATTCCTCAAGCTCTTTAATCTGACAGACAGCGCAGTGAGGCACCCTCTGCCCCAGAGGCCTCCGGCCCCGCTCCCCAGCATCCTCCTGCTCTATCCGCCACCAGTCGGGGAGGCCGGGGACACTGAGAAGGTGGAGCCCAGACCAGGGCGAGTGGGGCTGAGGCTGAAACAGCAGGCCTTGGGAGAAGGCAGGAGCCGCTGCTCCCAGCTGGGTCAGGGGCACCTCCAGATCTGCCGCGTGATCCAGGGCACGTAGGTCTGGATGCGCGTGTAGACCCCGGGAATGTCGCGCAGGGCACAGCCGTAGCCCCAGCTGACCACTCCTACCAAGTACCAAGTGCCCTTCGCCTTGCAGACCAGAGGGCCTCCAGAGTTGCCCTGTGGGAGGAGAGGGAGGGCTGAGTGGCCGCCAGCAGCCGGGGCAGGACAGGGGGCGGAGATGGGGTGGGACTCACGTAGCAGGAGTCTGGGCCCTCAGTCCCCGTGCACAGCATGTCGTCCTGGATGATCTTCCCCTGCTGGCCCTGTCCAGAGGCGTTGTGGTACAGCTGGTCACGGACGGCATTCTCCACCACCTGCACCCTCACCTGCTGCAGGCGTTAAGGGGGGGGCTGTGATTCTGGGAGAGGCGACCAGAGGTTGGCAGCACGTCCTGCCCGGCCACCTGGGGCCCCGCGGGGCGCAGCCTCCCCCTGGCAGGCCGCTGTGGGGCCCCCCCGGGGCGCAGGAGGCCCTGCCCACCTCTGAATTCCTAAGACTCTGCCGACAGAATGACCAGAAAGCAGAAGGGTGAGTTTTTCTGGTTTTCTCCCCAAAATATCTCCTTTTAAAGTGGAAATAAATAAGCATTTGCATTTCCCCATCCCAAGACTGAGCCCTGAGCTCAGTCTGCCTGTCAGCCAGTCACAGAACCATCCCGCCTGGGGGGGCTGGATCTCCCTCCCGAGTGGAGTGCATGGCGCGGGGGTGGGGGCACTGATGTGCGAGCAGCCCCTTCTCTTTCCTTTCTGGAACCTGCAACCCCCTGCCCGCCAGGAGTTCCCGGGGATGACAGGCTTGGGAAAGGCCCCGCCCGACCCCCGCCCCCCACACACGGTGCATCCTGATGGCGCCCCAGCCAGTCACCCAGCACCAGTCCTCTGGGGTGACCTCAAGCTGGGCTGACGAGAGCCTGACCAGCTTGACGTTAGCGGTGCCCTCCACAGTCTGACAGCTGGAGCAGGGCGACGTCCGCGCCCACATTGGCGTAGTTGCAGTTGGGGTGGATGATGACGCGGCTCACATTCAGCAGCCTCCTGCCCCCATAGAGATACACGTCCCCGGCATGGATGCTGTAGGCTGAGGGGTCGGTGTCCTTCCTGGGGTCAAAAAGAAGCCACAGAGGTGGGTCCTCCTAGGGCAGCCCCCTGGGCACCGCGGGGAGGGGAGTGGCAATTCCAGGCAGAATCCTACCGTGAACCCAGGTTTCCCACCTCCTGATTCCCCCCACGTCCCACCCAGAGCTGGACAGCAGCACGTGGGACTCACCGGAAAATGCAGTGGGCGGCGGTCAGCACCCACCGGGGGCGAATGAGGGAGCCCCCGCAGATGTGCACCCAGGAGGCCCAGTGGTAAGCGTAGATTCTCAGGCTGACCTGCCACTCCACTTCCCCTGGGGGGCATTGTGGCCACCGATGATGCCCACCAGCTCCTGATCAGGGCTGGACGCTGAGGAAGCAACAGGAGACGGTGCTGAGCCCGGCTGCCCCCACTTAGGCCCTCCTGTGAGCTGTGTGCAGATGAGCTGCCACAAGGCCTCCCAGCGGCTGGAACTAGAGACAAGGTTACAGGAGCCTCTGGAGAAGGGAGGGGTCCCGTGGGGTCAGGACTCCCCTGGGGTCCCAGCAGTGGAGCTCCCCAGGAGGAAGAGGGCCAGAAGCAACACGGGCGGCATGTGCAGGGGGAGAGGGTGTGGAGGGACGGCTGGGACTCAGGCCCCGGGCTCAGGGATAGAGAGGGCCCAGAGCCTCTGCAGGTGTCTGGGAGGGGCCAGCACCCCTACCTTGCCTGGACTCCATGGGCCTCTGCGCTGGGGGCCTCCTGCGCCCCTTTGTCTCTTGGCCACAGGAAGTAGGCAGGCAGCTTGGTCAGCCCTCCACTTGGAGGGGAGGTTGGGGAAGAAGGGCAGTCGGGTGCCAGGTTGAACCCATTGGTGGCTGCCCGCCTGGGTACGCCGTCCCCCAGCCCTTCCCCAAGCTGAGGCTCATCCTGAGCCATGTGGAGTGGCCGTCCCGCCGATATCTCCAACAGAGCAGAGCCGCTGGGAGGGTTGGGGCGGGAGAGGGGGCGGTGCCCACAGCTGTGCCCACTCGCCCCAAGGCAGCCTCCTGTACCCCCATGAGCTAACGCTTGAACCAGGGGCCAGGGAGGCACCCTTCCTCACCCCCAGCTCTGAGCACAGGTTGCCACGTTCCACAGGCCTCAGGCAGGTGGCAACGTATCGGGCAGAGCTTCTACCCCACGGTCGGCGGACTCCCAGATCCCAGGGCACCTCACATACACCGTTCCCAGTTCATGTGGTCTCCAAAAGGAGGGGGGTCTTTGCTTCCGTAGAGAGGGCCACAGAGAATCAGCAAAGCTGGAGACCAGATTAACCTGAGGCCGATTCCTCATCACACACCTGGAGATTGAGGCCCGGGGAGCCCTGCACCCCCACACCCAGCCCAGGGCCTGTGGCCCACCCCCAGCTCACTCTGATGCTTCCTCATGACACATCTGAGCAGCAGAAGCCCCAGAACCCATGGCAGGCCCAGCCCCGGGTGCTTCTTCCCCCACCTGCCCCACTTTTCGACCAGTGCAGACTCATGCTCTTCCCCCATGTTGGCCTGGCCCGTCGGGGCAGGTGCAATGTCCTACAGGGGCGTCCCCACCTGGGGACAGCCTCCACCCCTGTGCCCCCATCCTGAGTGGCCTGCACACCCCCTGCCCTGCTGGGCCCTCTCTCCTGTGTCAGGAGCAAGCTGTGTCTCAGCTTCTCCAAGGGTGACTCAGGAAGATGATGCCTGAGCCCCATTCAGAGCTTCCTGTCCCCTGAGCTCCAAGCTCAGAACAGCCTCTGTGGTCAGTGGTGACAGTGATTCAGAGTGGCTCAGAGCCACTGGGCCTCAGGAACCTGAGGGAAGGTGACCAGGGAGACGGCACACCTTGACCTAGAGCCACCTCCAGTGGGGACAGGACAGAGGGCCACGATAGGGTCCCCGTGCCAGGTAGCCCAGCCCAGCCCTGTTTGTCCAGGGCACATGGGCACAGGGCAATGGAGTGGACAGAGTGAGCCCAGGGGACCCCAAGAGGCATGCTTGGGTGGAGAAGCCTGGGTCCCTAGTCTTGGAGAGCCCCATGCTAAACATGGCAGCATGTGGGCAGGCGGAGTGGGCAAGGATACTTCTGGAATTGGTGAACAGGAGTCTAAGCACTGCACCCCAGCCTTTGAGGTGAGGCTTGGGCTGTTCCAAGCATGGCTGAGACCTACGGCCCATCAGAGAAAGCTTTGCATCCAGCATCCGGGAAGAGAGAAGAGGGAGGATGTGGGTCACTGAGGGAAAATGGCCTTCTAGAGAGGCATGGAAGGAGGGGACACTGGTGCTCTGGCCTCTTCCCAACTCAGAGCCAGGCTCTGATGGAGGGATGGATGGACAGCTGCCCCAGAGGGCAGCTCCTCACACCCTCCTGCCTCTGGCCTGGTGCCCACACCTGGGACAGCCGCCACAGCATGGGGAGTGACCCCAGGGGCATGAATGAGCACCAGCTGCATGAAACACCCAGGGTCCCACTTTCTGTGCCAATCGTGAGAACTGGGTCCCTTATCTAAGGAGATCAACCTCAGACCATCAGTCCCTGGTCGTCCTGGCTTTAGCTGTTAAGCAACCGGGCCCAGGGGGCAGGATACCTGCTTGCCTTGATAGGCTCAGGACCAGACCACCAAGAGAAGGCTCAGCGATAGGATCAGAGGAAGGCTTGGGGGCTGTGAAGTGGGGGGCTTGCAACCGTCAGGACTGGGGCCAGAAGGAACTGGCCGATGATAGGTCAAGTCCAGGACTGTGGCCAGGATGCCTGGTTCAGGGATACCATTAGGTAAAGGATGTGGCTTCCCCAGGCTGGTTGCAAAAGCTCTTGGTTGGGCAAAAGACTGGGCAGGGGATCCTAGCATGGACAGTGGTGTCTCGGAGGGGTCACGGGAACCTGGAGGGAGGAGCGTCCATCACCACATTTCCTCCATGGCCCCAGTGGTGACCCAGTCTTTGGGCACAAACAGAAACACAATATCAATGAACACGAGTGCCCTGGCTTTGGCAGAACTCTCTGGAAAGACCTGGAAGGTCCTCCCACGTGTTTTAGGGAGTCCTCACAAAGAATCTCTCTTTTGCAGGGGGGTCAAATCTCCACATCACACAGCGAATGCCCGGCATCTCTCATGACGAGGACCACTGCACTTCCTGGATAAGAAGAGGGTTTCCCAGGGCCATTTTGATGGAGGCATTGAGATGTTACCAGTTATAAGCAGATGTTTGGGGAGAAACTTAAAATCCACTTCGATGTGGCTTTTAAAAACCAGAAAACTCTTTTCCTCCAACATGAAAATACTTTTTTTTAATTATGAAAATAATGTAACTCAGGCTACAAAAAAAAATTAGAAAGTTGAAATTCTCATTAATCTTCTGCCAGCAGTAGCCACCGTGGCCACCCACGATCACTCCCACACTCACAGTTTGTACGAGGAGCCAGGCCATGATGCCACTGTGAGCACACATTCCCTTCACCACCACCCCTCCGTAGAGAAATACATCATTGTTAGTGATGCACTGTACTCAGTTGTATGGATCTAGAGTAAATTATTTAACCAATTCCCCATGGACAGACATTTAGGTGGTTTCCAGTTATTTGCTGTGAAAACAACAGTGGGGTAACATTCTGCACATTACTCATCCCACCTAATTATCAACACACTCAGTCAAGTGTGGCTGAATCCAAAATGATACTCAAGCTGAGACCACTGAGCCATTGTGATCTGTCCATCCAATCCCTCCATCCACCCCTCCATCCCTCCCTCCATCCCTCCATCCATCCCTCCATCCATCCATCCATCATCCATCCATCCCTCCCTCCATCCCTCATCCATCCATCCCTCCATCCGTCCCTCCATCTATCCATCATCCATCCATCCATCCACCCATCCATTCCTCCATCCATCCATCCCTCCTCCTGCCAGCTACCCATCCCTCCATCCATCTATCCATCCATCCCTCCATCCATCTCTCCATCCATCCATCATCCATCCACCCACCCATCCATCCCTCCTCTTGCCAGCTACCCATCCCTCCATCCATCTATCCATCCATCCATCCCTCTATCCATCCTTCCACCCATCCCTCCATCCATCCATCCTCCATCCATCTCTACATCCATCTCTCCACCATCCATCCAACCATCCCTCCATCTATTCCTCCAGTCCTCGATCCATACCTCCTCCAGCCAGCCACCCATTAGATGACTTGTCCATGTCTTCCATCCATTCAGACTTCACTCACT
Source organism: Phoca vitulina (assembly GCF_004348235.1). NCBI lineage: Eukaryota > Metazoa > Chordata > Mammalia > Carnivora > Phocidae > Phoca > Phoca vitulina. Next base: position 1,643,349 of record NW_022589736.1, on the reverse strand, counting down.
CACAAATTCACTTAAATACAGCAAAGACAGAGCTCCTGTCCCCATTTCCCAGCCCCAGAAACCGAAGCTTAACCAGCTGGTGGGTGGATTGGGGGACGGCTGGGTCTAGGATTTAAAGCCATGCTTAGGGGTGCCAGGTAGCTCAGTTGGCAAAGTATCTGCCTTCAGCTCAGGTCATGGTCTTGGGGTCCTGGGATTGAGCCCCACATCGGGCTCCCTGTTCAGTGAGGAGTCTGCTTCTCCCTCTCCTTCTCCGTGTGCTCTCTCTCTCAAATAAATAAAAAAAAATCTTTAAAAAATAAAGCAATGCTTAGTGATTAAAAGAGAAAAAAGACAAAGTTTCTATGTAAATACTTTGGGTTAAAAGTTGGTACATCAGCATGAGTTTGTATACTATGTATTCAGCAACCCTAGTGAGCCAGAATACAGGCTGGGTCCTGAATGGAGCTTCCCTGCTGGCGCCCTGGCAGCACTTGGCGTCCAGAAGTGGCTGGACATGGCCATGGGTCTCTGGGGGGTGGCCAACTCAGGGATCCAAGAGGCCCCCTCACGTGTGCAACTGAGGGGGCCACGCGCCACCACAGCTGCACACGTTTGAGGTCACATGTTGTGCAACCCACCGATGCAACCCCCAGGGGCCAGGGCTCATGCATCCTCCATTCCCTGTGTCCACCCCGTTCCAGATATTCCAGCTTCTTAAAAATCCCCTCCTATTCTTCCTCTTCACAATTCTGGGCCAGTCTTGGCCGTTTGCTCTCTCCTGCCTCTTAGGACAAGCTCTTCAGCCTCTGTGAAATCCTTGGTGACACATTGATCAAAACTGAATTGACTTGTAAATTAACTGAGGGGGATAGTCACCCCTCCACCATTGCTTTTTCTCATCCATACACATCAGACATTTTCCCTATGTGTTTGGGCCGCCTCCTACGACCTTCCCTCCACACTATAATTCCCCCCATAAAGACCTTATCCAACCGTCACTGAATTTGCCCCCACACGCCCTATAGCAGGGTGGCTGTCCTGAGGGTCATCTTTATAAAAGTAACACTTTCCACTTTGTGGCCAGTAAGAGGCATGTGGCCAAGGTCGGCACATTTGTCACGTATCCAGCGAGCTTACACTCTGGCTAGTTCTGGTCACTTATAGACTCTCTGGACGTGGAGAGTCATTATCTGTTTCTTACTCTGTGTTTTAATCAGGGTTCCCAGGGACCAAACCAGACCCAGGCTGGAGAGGGGACGTGGAAGGGGACTTTGGTCTTCCAGCCACTGTCTTCTGCCTCAACGGGCTTTCCTTCATGCTACCCACCCCACCCCACCCCTGCCCAGTCTCCTGCTTCAGAATTTATTCATTCCTACTCTGCTCCTTCACTTGTCACCCTGCTGGCAAGTGCAAGCAACATGTCTTGTCCTGACCTCCCATGACTGCGGCCCTGACCCTCCCATCTCACTGTTGGTTGGGTTTATGGGGTTGTATGGCCTTCCATGCTGTATTTCAAATCCTTGTGGCACATCTACCTCCCCTCCAGACCCTGAGATCAAGGAAGGCAACGTGTACTCTCCTGTATGTGGGGATATGGCACCCACCAACATTGCTGGAATGAATGAGATCCTGAGGATGGCTCAGCTGTCTGTAAACTCACAAACACCCTCACTTGGTGACAGGGTGCACGGCAGGCAGGGTGGGATAGCGGATGGTGGCCCAGGGTTGGGGGAGAGTCTCAGATCACCTCATCCACCCCTGCTCCCCCTGCCAAGCCCAAGCCTTCCCAGCACCGCCAGCACTCTGGGATTCCAAACAGGTGAGCTCGGTCAACCAGCTCCGCGGCCACACCAACCTCAAAGATCACTCTGACCACCAGCCTGTTTACAAGACAATTTAATGAGACAAGCGCACCTGTCAGCTCACCACCCCCATCAGCGCCCCCACCCTGCCTCTCCCCACAGGCAGGGGAGGATGGGGCCACAAGAGGGGCAGGACAGGGGAGGGCTGAAGCACAGGGAAGGGAGGGGAGTGGTGTGGGACGTCAGCTCGGCTCTGGGGACGTGATGTGGTGGAAGAAGCACCATCCTCTGCTGGCCGACAGCCTGGCCCCAACCTGAGGCTCACTGGCGCCTCCGGATTTGCCGCCCGATCCGGGTCACATGGCTCTGGACGCTTGTGAAGATGGTGGGCAGCTCAATCCTGGAGCAGCTGATGCCCCAGCTGACCCCGCCCACCTGAACCCAGGTGCCTTTCTTGCAGACCAGCGGGACCCCAGAATCACCCTGCAGGGAGAGGGGACAGTCAGTCACCGAGCACATAAGGCCAGGAGGAGACCCGCAGCTGGGGCTGGGCTGAGCACCTCACATAGCAGGCCTACGGCCCAGAGTGCCAGCACACAGCATGTCCTCCACGATGACCTTCCCGTTGGCTCTTGCGTGAAGGTACTTCCCGTAACCTTCCTCACAGGCTTTCTCCTCTTCCAGCGGGATCTGCATCTGCTGCAGGCAGTGGGTGGGTGCAGTGGCTCCGGGGTAGAAGCGGAGGGGTCAGGACGTGGAACTGGCCGCCGCCACCCCCCCCCCATGCTGCAGATCCCTCAGCACTGCCACTTCCCACACGACCCAGACCCAAACCTGCCACTCCTGGATTTGAGAGCAGCAGGTCTGGGTCTGGGCGCACTGGGCTGACTGTCGGACCCTGCAAATACCTTTGATCCATCCGGCCCGGTTCCTTCATACAAAACCAAAATCAGAGTGTCCAAGCGGCCCCGTGCCCGCCCACACCTGTGGCACAGGTGGCTGTGAAGGGGGTTCCTATCTTCCCCAAGTATTTCTGAGCTCCTTTTTTTTTTTTTAAAGATTTTTTTTTTTTTAAAGATTTTATTTATTTGACAGAGAGAGACACAGCGAGAGAGGGAACACAAGCAGGGGGAGTGGGAGAGGGAGAAGCAGGCTTCCCGCCGAGCAGGGAGCCCGATGCGGGGCTCGATCCCAGGACCCTGGGATCTTGACCTGAGCCGAAGGCAGACGCTTAACGACTGAGCCACCCAGGCGCCCCTATTTCTGAGCTCCTGAACCATCCCCCGCAGCCTGCCCCCACCTGGTGGGCAGGAAGGATCCAGGACCCACCCCCCGGTGTTCTCACCATAGTACAGGCCCCTGCCCTAGCCGGTCAGCGAGCACGTGTCCTCCGGGCTGAAGTTCAGGGACTGTGACGGCAAGGTGACTGGCCGAATGCCACGTGACACTCTCACGGGGGTGGCCAGGTTCAACAGGGCCAGGAAAACCCCAGAAAGGCAGTGATGTCCTTGGGGTGGATGATGACGTGGCTCACATTCAGCAGCGTCCTGCCCCCATAGAGATACACGTCCCCGGTGTGGATCCGGGAGACTGACGGGTCGGCGTCTTTCCTGGGGGAGGCAGACCCCAGGACCCTCTCAGTCTGAGTCCAGAACCCGAGTGGGCCCCAGTGTCTGCTTCCGCCCCCTTCCCCACCCTCCACACAGCGAGGGGTCCTCGGCATGACTCACCGGAAAATGCAGTGGGCGGCGCTCAGCACCCACTGGAGGTGGATGAGGGAGCCCTCACAGAGGTGCTTCCAGGAGGCCCAGTAGTAATCGTAGATTCTGAGACTGACCTGCCATGGCCACTTCCCCTGAGGGGCACTGTGGCCCCCACCATACCCACCAACTCCCTCTCAGGGATGGATGCTGTGGAACAATGTGCAGGGGTCAGGGACTCAGCTGTGCCACCCTGCAGAGCCCAGGAGCTTTCTGGGCCATTCTCACCTAGGTCAGAGGGTCAGCTGGCCTGAGGGCAGGGCTGGGGTCCCAGGGCAGGTGGGCACAGTGCAGGGCTAGGATTCACCTGGGATCTTGGCGGGCACGGAGCCCCGCAGGCAGGAGAGGGTCAGAAGCATCAGCCACAGCATCTGCAGGGAAGAGGGGAGGGCAGGTGTCAGGAGACCAGGGCAAGAACCCAGGGTCTGGCAAGCCAGTCTCAGGGGTCTGACCATCAGTCAGCTTCCTCACCATGGATGGACACACAGCCTTCCTCCCTGGGCCTCCCTGGGGGTCTTTTTATCTTTCTTTCCAAGTAAGTGGGTGGGGTCTGGTCAGACTTTCCTGCCCCCAGGGTGGGGACATGGTGCCAAGCTCGGCCCCACTTCTAACACCATCCATCCCCCCACTGGGCCCAGAGCAGCTCCCGGGAGAGATACAACGGACCAGCTGGATGGCCTGTCCAGACCTGCATGTCTCAGCCAGGACAATTGTGTGAGTCTGGAGACATTTTTGGGTGCCAGACTGTAGGGTCCTTCCAGCATGGAGGCCGGGGACACCGCTAAACGCCCTCCGTTGCACAGGGCAGCCCACAACAGAAAGTCATCTGGCCCTCATGTCCAGTGCCCAGGTTGAAATGGCCCTGGTCCAGGTGTGGCCATTCTGGTGGCAGGCAGACCTCGGCATCTAGAGGAACCCATTCTCCACGAGGCGAGGCCTGGCGCTCGGCTCCCATTGGCAGATGCAGAAACCCCAGCCCATCCCAGCAGCCCAGAGCCTGGGCCTGTTCACCCACCAGAGCAGAGTTCCCACCTGGGTGCTGGGATTCCCTTCAACTGTGGACCAAGTGTTGGCTGCATGCAGGGAGAGAGTCCACCGTCCAATGGGATCTCAGACAGCTGGGAACTGCATCTCCCAAAGACAGCCAGGCCTCAGCGCCCCTGCCTGCCCTGGCACATCTGGGGGCTGAGGGGCCCAGGGAGGGAGGCGAGCCCATCTCTCTAGAACAAGAGTCTTACTTTCCATGGGGATTATAATGTGTGCGTGAGTGTGTGCATGAGCATGAGTGTGTGACCTGCGTGTGAGCGTGTGTCAGAGTATGTGCACGTGTGCGTGAGTGTGCATGAGTTAATGTGCGAGCATGAGGGTGTGAGCATGTGTGCGAGCTTGTGTCAGTGCGCGTGCGGGGGTGAGTGTGCATGAGTTAATGTGCAAGCATGAGGCTGTGAGCATGTGTGCTTCATCCTCTGCCCCTCTCCCAGCTCCTATGCACGAGGGTTTCTCTCTCTCTCTCTCTCAAATAAATAAAATAAAATAAAGTTCCTCACGTAGATGCTTTGCGTGTCACTGGCTGCCGTGGTTCGGAGGGGCCCCCTGCCTGCCGGTCCCTCCACCACCTGCTTCTGTCCTACTAGAGTTGTTCGAACTCTCATTTGCTGCCGCCGCTGCTCAGCCCACGCTCTCTGCCCTTCGGTGCTCTGGTGTTGGGCCGGGAGGGAGAGGTTCGAGAGGTGGTGGCCACCCCATCACGGGCACCCAGGGGAACCTGGCCACGAGGAAGACGCACGCGCACGGTCGTCCTCTGTTAGTCCGCGGCCCCCTCCCAGCAAGAGACGCGGGGGACCTTACCTCGCCCATTGCTTCCTGCCTCCTGCCAAGTTCCAGGGTCCTTTTCGACCGGAAATTCCATTCCGCCAGGAGCGCACCTGCTTGCAATGGATACTTTATTTGACCACAACAATTAGAGTTACTGACATCTTTGCCCCTGCTTCACCACACCTGTGCTAGCTTCCTGGGCTGCAGGTCTGTGTGGGGCTCAACCCCCAGATGCCCCTCCACGTCCGGGGAGATCCCGGTGGGGCGGGGTAGCTGCCCCTGCAGGCCCTGGGGGCCCGGGGTTCATGGCCGCACTGCTCCAGCCTGGCAGGCTCCTCTCCTGCGTCTCCTCGTCTCGAACCCCCCTCTTCTTTGTCTTTTAAGGACGCCCATCACTGGATGTAGGGGCCACCCTAAATCCAAGACAACCTCATCTCAAGATCCTCAACTCACTTACATCTGCAAAGACCCTGTTTCCAAATCAGGTCATGTTCACAGGTGCCCGGGGTCAGGAAGTGGACACTATTCAGTCCACCATCCTGCTCTTTCCTCCAGGGTTTATCGATCTTTCTCCTTCAGTTGTACGTCCTGTGGGACACCGAGGGGCCAGCCTCCCTGGCCTTGTCCCGGCGGAAATGCCCCATTTACCCAGACCTCACACCTGAGTCCAGGTGGACACCGGGTAAAGATAAAAGGGGGATGCAGGCCACTCCCATCCCAGAAGGACAGAACCCGCTCAGGCTCCCCAGACTTTGAGGTCACCTGGGCCTGGGGCTCCTCCTGCCTTCCCAGGTGTCGAGGTGCCCAGGACACCGCAGGTCCCACATCTAGTGATGGCAGCCCATTGCCTGGGAGGGTTTGCGTGAAGTGGGGATTGTCTGGTCCTGGAAGGCTGAGTGTCACTGTCCCGGGAAACCATGTGGGACTGCTGTGTTAACTTGTACTTCACATCTGGGGCGATTGTCAGTGGCCCACATGCGGTCCCTCAGTGCGCACGTCTGTCCAGGTGTTCTTCCTCCTGAATCGTCCTCGGCTGTGCCTGCCTCCACGTTGTCCATGGCCTCTGACGGCAAATTCAGGGAATCACAGCTGGTCCAGCCTGTGTTCACCCCCTTCCGGTTCCTGATGTTTGTGTACCTGCTTTCCTGCCCAATCTACCTCCCCAGAGCTCTGCCTCCCACTTAGGGCCAAGGAACTGATATTTGGCTTTGCAGCCCAGTCATTTCTTTATGGTCTGTTTCATGTGTTTCTTTTATTTACTTTTTTAAAAGATTATTTATTTATTTATTTATTTATGAGAGAGCATAAGCAGAGGGAGAGGGAGAAGCGGAGCCCCATGTGGGGCTCGATCCCAGGACCCTGAGATCACGACCCGAGCCGAAGGCAGATGCTTAACGACTGAGTCACCCAGGTGCCCTGACATGAAAATTCTTTGGAAGTGTATTTTTAAATTTCCAAATGCAGGAGTGTTTGTGCCCATAATCTGATATGAGAATGAGCAAGTCTAAAGTAACAACATAGCCTCCTCTTGTTTTTGAATATAAGGTAACTGAAAGTGAGCTCAAGAGCAGAAAGCAGGCTGGGTATTCACCGAGGGTATTAATCAGGCGCTGAGAGCAGACATCCCAGGTCAGTAACCAAAGATGCATCCCCAGGACCCTCCCTCGGAAATTCAGAGGCCGTGGATCTGAAGCTGGCTCGCTGCACAGTGTTTAGCTGCGACCTGTTCCTGCAGATCAGTCATGCGTGACCAGACATTTCATTTCTCCTGGAGGCGTTTGGACATTCCCAGTCCAACAACCCAGTGACAGACGCACAGGGAGGGCAGCCCTGGGAGGCTCCTGGTGCAGGAAGCCCCGCCTGGGACTGAAATGGGGCCCAGGGCGACATCTGCAAGCACGTGGTGGGGCATCCAGCTCCCTTCCCCAAGCCTGGCCTGGAGCCAGGGGAAGCAGCCAGAAGCTTCTCCTGGGGAAACTGAATAACCTCAGGGGAAAACCAACCAACAAACAAGACATTGCGGGGTATCCTACAGGGCAGTGGGTTTCGCAGGATGACCATCGGGCAGGGGCTGGTGTGAGTGCAGGCACCCACCAGGCAAGTCTGCGGACCTAGTAGAGCCCTGCCAGGGCAGGGCGGCCAGGACAGGGCGGCCAGGGCAGGCAACCAGGACAGAGGGCCTGGGTTTCCAGGGGGAGGGACAGTGGAGAGTGTGCAGAGCAGGCAGGAGGAAGACGCGATCAGAGGACCCAAAGGTAGCTGAGCTGTGGGAAGCGATGGTCACAGTGGAGCCCAGGACAGGCCTGGGTCACTTAATTCACTCTTAATTAAGTTGTATGTACACAGCCCCATATGGCGGGTGGCTCCCAGGGCCCCACATCAGCAGACAGTGGTCCAGGCTGGGGGGCAGGAGTGCTTAGGTCTTCAGCATGGCCACTGAATCTACCTTGGGTGTGCCACTTATATGCCACACCCTATACTCATTATTTGCTTAAAAGGTGGTTTCCTGCTAGACTGGAAGACTGAGGAAGGCAGAGGTCATGTTCTATTCATATCTGTATCTTCCATAAACAGCCCAGGGTCTGCCACGTAGCATTTCAGGATGGATGGATGCGTGAATGGATGAATGGATGGGTGGATGGGTGGATGGGTGGGTGGATGGATGGATGGATGGGTGGATGAGTAAGGGTGGATGGATGGATGTGTGGATGAGTGGATGGATGTGCAGAAGGATGAGTAGATGAATGGATGGATGGATGAGTGAATGGATGAATGAATGGGTGGATGAGTGGATGGATGGATGAGTGGATGGATGGATATGTGGATGGATGGGTGGATGAGTGGATGTGTGAATGGATGGATGTGTGGATGGATGCATGGATGGGTGGGTGGATGTCTGGATGGATGGATGC
>NW_022589736.1:1634388-1634678 GCF_004348235.1 Phoca vitulina | reverse complement strand
TGAGTGGATGTGTGGATGGATGTGTGGATGGTTGGATGGATGGATGAATGGATGGATGAGTGGATGGATGGATGTGCGGGTGGGTGGATGGATGGATAGATGTGTGGATGGATGTGTGGATGGGTAGGTGGATGAGTGGATGGATGGATGTGTGGATGGGGGGATGAATGGATGGTTGGATGGATGAGTGGATGGATGCATATGTGGATGGATGGATGGATGGATGAGTGGATGAGTGAATGTTTGGATGTGTGGATGGATGGATGTGTGGGTGGGTGGATGGGTGGGTG
>NW_022589736.1:1602110-1634288 GCF_004348235.1 Phoca vitulina | reverse complement strand
GTGGATGGGTGGATGAATGGATGGATGGATGATTGGATGGATGAATGGATGGATGGATGGATGGATGGACAGACGGATGGACGGGTGGGTGGATGTGTGGATGGATGGTTGCAATTTTGGGATGAGGCCTTCTAATGGAGGGTGGGCTGTAAGCAGGGGCCCCAAGAGTGGAATAGTCACTGAGAATATCCCCCCTCCCTCTTGCCACCACTTCCATCCTTCTATCCCCACCACCACCCCCAGTCAGTGCCTGGCCTGGAGCAACAATTTCTCCAAACCAACTCTCACAGCAGATGGACCCCCATCAGGAAGGCCCAGGGTCACTGGACCTCTCCCAGCCACACCCACACCTAAGAAATCACTGGGCACTTTCTGTCTTGCTTTGCTAACAGTTTAATGAAACAAAACTGAGACGTGGTCCCAGACCCCTCCATTCCTAACCACACCCTCATTCAAAGCAGCTTCCATTTATCTTCTTCCCAGTGTAAGGGAGGCAGGAGCAGTGTCCACCAGGGTGGATGGGACTGAGGACCCTGTGCGGTGGAGGAGCAGAGAAGAGTTGGGTGTTGGAAAGAGTTGAGAGCAGAGAGACTGGAGCAAGAAAGCAGCCGCATTCTAGGGAGCTGGGCGGGCTCTTCCCCACCTCCATCTCTGGATTATATTGGCTACAGTCAACTTTCTGAACTGTGAACAGAATTGCCCAGTGGAATTTTCCAGGACAATGGACTGTGTCTCTGTACCTACTGTCCAGTGCATGTCGCTTGTGAGTCTGAGGACATGAGTTTTCACTTAATTCACTCTTAGTTAAGTTGTGTGTACATGGCCCCATGTGGTGCGTGGCTCCCAGGGCCCCACATCAGCAGACAGTGGTCCAGGCTGGGGGGCAGGAGTGAACCACCACTTTCCTAGAGAAGGACACATCCTGGCGCTGGACACAGGACCACCTCTCACCTTTTCTTGGTGTCTGGCCCCAGGGGAAACTGAGTTTGATGGTGCAGATAGGAGACCTGAGGTAATGAAGCCACTGACTGTCCAAACCAGGGGAAGGAGTGCTGGGAGAGGACATCTGTCTTGTTCTTAGGGTTTGGGGGAGAAGGCTGGGGAGGGAGGCTGAGCCTCTGGAGGAGCCTAGAAAGTGACCTCCTGGAAACAGTCCCACCCAGGGCAGGGCAGTAACCACAGGGTCTCCCCAGCTCAGCCACCCAGCTCTGCCAGCAGATGCAGCCCCTGAAGCTTTCAGAGACTTGGAACCCAGGAAGGACCAGGAAGCTCCCCCCACCACGGTCAAGGACACACAGAAGTCCTTGAGGCTGCTTTGCACACAGTTTAATAGGACAGCAGTAGCGGGTAGGAGGCAAGGTCCCTGGCACTTCTTACCCAACTTGCCAACTGTCAGGGAGACACCAGCCTCCGAGCCCCTCCTCGGCCTCCTGGGCCCCAAAGTCAGAGAAGGACAGGGCACTGAGGAGACGGTGTTGCTGAACAGGGGGAAGCAGTGGGGGTGCCTGGTTCCTCTGCCCACACAGGCCCATCAAGGCTCCAAGGGGATGCGCTGGTGGATCCAGGACGAGTAGGTTGTCACCTGTGTATAGACCCCAGGATAGTCGATGTGCCCAGAGGCCGCACCCCAGCTCAGCACTCCAACTTGGATCCACATGTCCAGCCAGTAACAGGCCAGGGGACCCCCGGTGTCACCCTGTAAAGGGTGATCACAGGTCAGTTGGCCACAGAGTGCCATGGTGGTCCCACTGCCATGCCCAGAAGCCCTAACCGCAGCAGAGGGCGGGGCCTGGGTCTCACCTGGAGGGAGCCCCTTCCCTTCCTCCCTGCACACAGCATGTCCTCCTCGATGGTGCTGCCTTTGCCTCCAGCAGGTGGGTCCTGGTGTTAGATCTTCTCGCAGACCCGGTTGCTCACGATGGGGACCTCCGCCTCCTGCAGGCAGCGGGCCGGGGACAGTGGTGCTGCAGGAGGGGGGGGTGAGTGCGGGCTGCTCCGGGGGCTCGTGCCCCTCCAGCCGGCCCCAGGTCACGCATCTGGGCCTCACCTCTCAGACTCACACATCATACCATAGCTTTGATGGAAAAAGGAAGGGAGTCATGGCCAATTCAGTGTCATGTGTCTGAAAGCTAGACCATGACAGTAAAGGTCAGGCTTGAATAAACAGGAGAAAAGCCATCTGGAAAAAATAGCCACAGCAAAGAGCCTGCCGTGTCAGACTGACCGTCGTGGGGTCAGTTTTCCGAGGGTATTGCTAGTTGAGTAATAGCCAGGAAGCAGAGCTGCAACATTCTGGCAGTCAGGAGAGTGGGGCTACGCCAGGGGAAGGGCCACTCAAAGCCAGACCCCATGAAAGAGCTGGGACTGGCTTTGGGGGACCTTTGGGGTCTGGAGCCATGCGGTTCCCTGGCGTCTGATAATCACCACACAGGGCCATGCGGGAGGAGGAGTCACACCCTCCCACACATCCTGCAGGTCCTGGTTTTGGGGGGTTGCCCCATGGCCAGCAACACCAGCCCTGGAGCCAGGAGCTGGGGTGGGGAGGGAGCCTCTCCCAGGACCACTGTGTGATCATGAGCCCGTGCCTCAGTTTCCCCATCTTAACCGCCGGTGGGCACACAGCCTGGGTAAATAGGGACAGGCAAGGGAAGTGAGGGGATCTGTTCTCCCCCAGCAGTTGTTACTGGGAAAACACAGGAATAAAGCCCCTCCCCCGAGACTGAGTCCTGAGCGACTGGCTTCCCCAGCTGCAAACAGAATGCCCACTTGCTCTTGGGATGTTGTCCAAGTTTAAACAAGAGTGTTTTCAGATGCGTCCCAGAGCCCGGTTGGGGGCAGGTGGCCCGTAGTCCTGTGGTACATCTGTGACCCGGTCATGTCCCCCCACCCCCCCTCCTGCAACTGAGGCTGTCGGCCATGTGGTCCCCATGCACCGCACCCACGACCTCTTCCTTGTCCATCCTCAGGTCCCCCAATCTTACCATGGACCCCAAAGGTGCCCCAGCCAGTCACCCAGCACTTCATTCCGGGGATGAGCACCAGTGAATCGGGAGCAAGGGTGACAGGGCTCACGAGCCCAGAGAGCGTCACAGGGTTCTCCAGTCTCAGCAGGGCGATGTCTGCGCCCCCCATGGCGGACAGGCTCAGGGTAAACTTGGGGTGGCGGATGATCTCGGCCACCTGTGCAGCTGGTCGTGGTCATAGAGTCTCAGCGGCCCGACCTGGACCCTGTCTTTCTGTGGCTCCAGCACATCCCTGGGAGAGAGAGGCCCAGGAACTTCTCAAGGAGGCTGAATGGAGGCAGGCACCTGGTCCCCCCAACCCCCAGCAGCAAGACTGTCTCTAGGGGCTCAGAGCCTGAAGGCTCCCCCTGACAGCTTCAGAGCTGCGTGAACCCCGGGTCTCCTGCACCCGGCCCAGGACGCTGTCCTCTCACATTGTATTGCTCCCTGGCTTGCTCCCTTCCCACCCACCCCCAAGGGGGCAGCCACGTGAATCACTCACGGTCCAGCACAGTGGGCAGTGGTCAGCACCCACTTGGGGTGGATGAGGAAGCCCCCACATTCATGCTGCCACTGGGCACACTCTTTGTTGAAGACCCGCAGGCTGACCTGCCACAGCCACTTCCCAGCAGGGACATCGTGCTCCCCCACAATGCTCACAGCTCAGTCCCCAGGCGAGGATCTGGGGAAGCACAATGAGGAGCCCTCAGGGACCCAGATGCCCCTGCCTGGAGCTCAGCACAGCCTCCCACCTTGTCTCTCCCACGGGCCATCCTCATGTGGAGGTCAGCACCCTGTCCCACCCCAGGTCAGTGCAGGCTCGCGATCACCAGTGGGTTTCAGGACAGCAGGGTTATTGCTTGGGGCTAGGACTCACCTGGGGTCATGGGCACAGAGCCCCCCAGGCAGGGGAGGGTCAGGAACATCAGCCACAGCATCTGCATGGGGAGAGGGGAGGGCTGGAGTCGGGAGACCAGGGCCAGGACCTCCGGGTCTGGGAGTGGAGAGGGCAGGGGTCTGAGCGGGGTCCTTACTACTCCAGGTCCTCTGCTGTCTGCTCCTGGGGCCTCTGAGCCCCTTTATCCTCCCCGCCTAGGAAGTAGGTGGGGTGAGAGCTGGGGGTCTCCAGGGCAGGGTTTCCCTGCATGAGTGGTCAGTGCATCAGCATTTGCAGAGAACACATTGTGGCTGACCAGGGATGGGTGCTGGGAACACAGTGGACAAAGTAGACAAATGCCTGTCCTGGGGCGAATCACATACCTCCAGGGCAGTGAGTGCAGTGAAGACAGGAGGTGCCCCCGGTCAGGAAAGGCCTGTCCTAGGAGCCTCATCAGAGTGCAGACCCGAAGGATAAGGGCTGAGCCGGGGTCCCCAGCCCCAGGTCCTGGGTCCACACCTCCCCTCTGGACACACCTGGGAAGGAGGGCAGCCCCCGTGGGACCACCAACTCCCCCAGGCAGACCCACAAGAGTTCTGGGAACCTGGCCTGCGCCGGCAAGGGCTGGGGTGCAGGGACCTCATTGGGGACCCAGTGTGGCCCCCACAGAGCCCTCCTCCCTCCTGCCGGGACTGGACACCCCCTCGGCCAGCGTGGGGAGAAGGCTTCCCAGTCTGAGTGCTGGGATCTGGCTGAGGTTTTTGAGGTGAGGGTGCTGTGTCTGGGGAAGGGTCCGGTCGTCTCGACCCCGGGTGGGTCCCTGCTCCGTACTGAAGCCTGCAAGGTGAGGGACGAGAGGGCAGGAGGGTGCTCTCGGGTGCCAGAAGCTGTCCCCCCACGCTGTCCCTGCAGTACCCGCAGGGCTGCCACTGACTCCCACTGACCCCCACAGCTGACCCCCCACCTCCTCTGCCCTCAGCAGCCCGGCTCCCAGCACCCTGCTCCCTGCCCCCGCCTCGGCTCAGCCGGCTCATGTGGCCACACCCACACCGGGGAGACGGGAAAGCGGCCCTGCATGGATCCCTAAGAAGGGGTTTCCCAACCTCGAGGGGGAGCTGGACAATGGGCTCCCGCCTGGTGGCTAAGCCCAGGACAGTCCTGCTGCAGACCTGGGGGCTATCTCTTTTCAGACCCCCAAATCCCCAGTGCAGGGAGGGGTGCCCAGGAGGCCCCAACGCATTGTGGACACAGAGGTCTCGGCGGCTTCTCCAGGCCCTTGTGTCCTATTTATTGGCTACGAAGGAATCAGGAACATGGAAGCTGTGGGCTCTTTTAAAATTCTTTCCATTTAATGTTTATTTGTTGCCTTTTTTTTTTTTTTTTAAGGTGGCGGGGGGTTGGGGGTTGGTGGGAAGGAGCCAAGCTGAGATTTCTGGGAGCTGAGCAGTCCGGGGCAGGGCAGGGAGCAGCCTGTTGGCCCTGATAAGGGACTTCGCGCTGGAGCTCTGGTCATTCTGGACTATGACAGAGAGCTGCGTGGGGTGCAGGGCTGGCTTCACATCACTGTAGCAGCCAGAAAATGCAGAGGTGCCTGAGAGGACCCCTGTTTTCCCAGTGAAGTTGTCCTTGAGGGGGGAAGCCACCCCCACAGGAGGACCTTAGGGGGCCAAGGCTTACAGGACATGTTTTCAGAATGAACCAGGGACATTTTGACTCGTCACATGGGACTTTTAACATCCAGAAAAGGAGCTGGTGAAAGGGAGGAAATGGTCTGTGGCACCAGCCGGCCACACTGTCCAGGAGCGGAGGGGGCTCTGCAGAACAGTGGGAGGAGGACCCCATGGGCATCCCCTCCGGATCCCATGCCTCAGCCGTGGCTTAAGTGGGGCCGGAGGGAAGCAAGCAGGAAGGAGGAGAGGAGGGAGGGAAGTCTGGGGCTGAGAACAGCACCCCATCCCAGCTGACGTTCTTTCGGGGAGAGAAGCACAGAAACCTGCCCCTGGAACCCTTCCCTCTCCTCTCTGCCTGGCCTGGAGATGCCAGCACCAGGGACACCAACAGGCGGGCCTGGCCGGCCGACTCCCTGAGCCCAGATGCACAACAGTCAAGCATGGATGCGCAGGCTTGGAAGGTTTTCCCACCACGTTTAATAAGAATCCAATTCCAGCAGGATTCCTGGGCTTTCCCCACTCTGTACTCCCCGCTGGGGGCCTCGCCCCTGTTTCCCTGCCCCCCACAGGGAAAACAGGGTGCTGAGACAAGAGGATGGGGCGCCCATCCATTCTAGGGTCTGAGGAACAGAGGGACATGCTGGCAGATCCAGGACATGTAGCTCATGACGCGGGTTTACACCCCAGGGAAATCGCGGTGACCACACCCTTGGCCCCAGCTCACGATCCCCGCCTGGATCCAGGTGCAATTTCAGCGGCACACCAGGGGGCCCCCAGAGTCCATCTGTGGGGAGAGAAGGCCCTCAGCGAGAGCTTCCCTTGTCCCCATGGCTAAGGGACAGGCAGGTCCCATCCTCCTGGGCTGGAAGGGGACAGAGGAAGTGGCCAGGGCCGCCTGGGGCCTCACCTGGCAGGAGTCCCGGCCCTCGCTCCCAGCACACAGCATGTCGCCCTTGATGACCTGATCGGTGCTGTCCAAGTTCTGATAGCGGTGATTACACTCCCTGTTCCCCACGATAGGAACCTCCACCTCCTGCAGGTGGTAGGGCGGGGGCAGCGGCACCGTGGGCAACGGGAGGAGCTGCGTGAGAACCGGGGCTCCTCTTCCCACCACACAGATACTCCTTCCACTTTGTGCTGGGCCTTCCCCTGCCCATCAGGGCACCCCCACTGCCGGGCTGGGGTCCAGCACCAGACCTGGTACTGTTTCCCCACATCCACCCTGCTCAGGGTCGGCCACACGGCACCTAAAGGTCTGGGTGCCCATCCAGCTCCAGGATGTGGGACCCCCTCGCCAAAGTCCGGGCTCCCGTGCCCATGTCCGCAGCAGAACCCACAGGCCCCCTGGGAAAATTCTGCCTCAGCAGCAGAGGAGATGGGACCTTGGTGGGTCACCCAAACTAGGGAGCCTGGATTTCTTCCCACATGACATGAGGGCCCCCGTCTGCCCTCCGACCTTGGTGGCCAGAGTCCAGGTGGGATCCGGCAGGGAAACTTGCCTGCCCAGAGCAAGTTCCCAGTTCCTGAGATGTGTTCCAGAAACTTCCCGTCCAAAACCCTGGCATCACAGCCCACCCAGCCCGGGATCCCAGAAGGTGCATGCGGTGAGCCACTTTCCATAAAGGCCCAGCCCCCCCAGCCTCTCATCCTTCCTAGTCTCCCTAATACCTACAGTTGTCCGCGATGTTACCCCAGCCGGTTACCCAGCACATCTTCCTCCAGGGGAGCCTCAGGGAGGCCGCCGGGAGGGAGGCCAGGTTCACATCCTTAGAGAGCATCAGGGGGTTCTCCAGTCTCAGCAGGGCGATGTCTGCGCCCCCCCATGGCGGACAGGCTCATGTTGAACTTGGGGTGGCGGATGATCTCAGCCACGCTGTGCAGCTGGTCGTGGTCATAGAGTCTCAGCTGCCCGACCTGGATCCTGAAGGCACAAGCCTCCAGGTCGTCCCTGGGGGAGAGGGGAGCCGGGGCTTCTCAGGGCAGGCTGGGGGGCACTCAGAGCTGGGGAGGGCTCCGGAAGCCCGCCTCCCGCAGAAGGGCCCTGCTCACGCACATAGTACATGCACACACACACGCGCACACACACACACACACCCAGCCATGGGGATGGGGACGGCACGACTCACGGCTCAATGCAGTGGGCAGCGGTCAGCACCCACTGGGGGTGGATGAGGGAGCCCCCACAGATGTGCTGCCACAGGCCATGATTCATACTGTAGAACCTCAGGCTGACCTGCCACGGATACCTCCTGTCTGAGACAGCGCAGCCCCCCACGATGCCCACCAGCTCACACCCTGGGCCGGAGTCTGCAGAAACAAGTTGAGGGGCCATCAGGGGCCCAGACAATGACTTTCCCAGAGCTCAGGAAGGGACAAGGGAAGCTTTTCCCTAAGGGACAGTCCCCATTCCCCCTGGCTGAGTCCCAGGAGCCCTGAGCACGTTGGAGGGGATCAGGACTCACCAGGGGTCACGGGCACAGAGCCCCCCAGCCAGGGGAGGGTCAGAAACAGCAACCACAGCATCTGCAGGGGCCTAGGGGCAGAGAGCTCAGACCCCAGCACCAGCTTTCTCCACGGCAGTTCCTTTCCGGGCCGCCCCTCCAGGGCCCCCATTTATCCTAATAACACAGGAAGTGGCCAGGGCAGGCCAGCCTTCTCAGGGGGACACGCTGCGGCCCAACAGGCCTTCTCCTTCCATGGGGCCGGTGGTCACAGCCTTGCCATCCTCTGCCAGGCGGGCCAGGCTGGATCCTGGGCAAGCAAAGGAGGAAATCTGTCGGGGCCACACTTTGGGAGTGGGTCCCATCACAAAGGGCATGGTTGTGAACTTGATGTCTGCAGTGAGGAATTTGGTGGAAAGGGGCCTGACCCAGCTGCTGTCTCAGGGAAGGGACTTTAGGCTGAGGCAGAGATGAAGTTGAAGCCATTCTGCCTTTGGGCTTGGGGGCTGTTCCGCTGGCCCACGGTCCTGCTCTCTGGGCCCCAGTCACTCGTGGCGGTGGAGGTGTTCTGAGCAGACTGGCACACTCCACGCCCTGTTTCCCACCGGACATCTCGGGACCGGGATGGACAGGATTCCTGGAACCCCTTCCATGGGAATTGTTCCGCTCTGTCTGGGATTCATGGACAGTGCCCCAGCCGGCCCTGAACTTCCTACCGAGTTGTACTTTATCTTTCTTGCATGGAGAGTGTCTTGGCCTCCCGTGCTCACCCAAGAGAGGGGAAATGAGGGGGGTGTCCAGGGCCTGGGGTCCTCAGGCTGCCAGGAAACTTGTCCGAGACCCCCTGGGAGACCCATTCTCCGCTGGCCTCAGCCACTCCCTGAGGCCCCCACTGTGTCGCGAAAAGAGATTAGGTGATGAGGCAGTGACCCCAGGCCCCCGGCCCAGCCCAGGTTGCACTGCAGCTGAGCCAGGGAGCCCCCTACCCCAGGGAGGACAGGGAGATACCGGGAGGCCCACACGGCCCAGAAGAAAGGATGAGAACCCCAGTCCCACCCTCAGGGCAGGAGACAGGAGCCCCGTTCTTTTCTGCTCATGCTGGCTTTAGACAAGCAGGGTCAAGGTGCACAGCATGGTGTGGGGCACTGGGGAGCCCCAGGACAGGGAGGGTACTGGGGTGATGGGCCAACTCCTGTCCTCTTGTCAGGCCCTAGATCTCTGCTCCCGTTAGCAGGGCCCCCCAGAACAGGGCAGGAGGCACTGGAAAGGGCCTTGGGCCTCGTGCCAGCCCATGCCCGGGGTGGGGAGGTGGGGGACCTGCCACGGGTGCAGCCGGATGCAAAGCCTAGAAATGCGAAAAGGGTCTTCCCTCAGAATGAAGGCATCTTTTGAGGAGACCCTGCCTGCCTGGATAGTTCCAGTTTGAGCCCCAGGGGACATATGTAATGATTCAATGTGAGAATATGCAAAAGTGCAGCCGTGGAGGAGGCCGTGGTTCTGGTCACGGGTGGTCACCCCTGGCACGCTCCTGTCCTCTCCGAAAGGCTGAGGGAGGCCAGGGGCCATGCATGGGTCAGCAGGCAAGCACAGGGACGCAGGCATGCATGCATGTGCACGCCGTTCTGCGTGTCGTTCGACGTGAACAAAAATCACTTAGAACAGAGCAAACTTCCCTTTAAGAGCCACATTTTAAGTATATCCTCAGGAACAGGATTGCAAACCTTTGCCGCCCTTTGAAACAGTTTAGATAAAACTCTTAAAGGAAAATGTTGCAAGAGAGATATTCAGTCAAAGAAATCAAGTATCCTGATAAAGATTACTGTTATCTTTTTTTGAAAGATAGTATCAAATACAAAGAGAATATAGATCCACGGTAACCCAGGATCAACAGTCCAAATGATATCGACCAGGTGACAGAATTAGGAAAGTCAGACCAGGAGGCAGAAGGCGCGGACTCGGTCTTGCCTTCCTGTGGACACCTGTTCTAGAAGAGAGGCAAGAAAGGGAAAAAAAGAAACAGGGATAGTTGAACAATATAAATAATAAATTAAGGTAGTAGGAATCAGTCTGAGTATATTGGCGATTGTAATAAACACAGAGCGAGCGAACTTAGTGGTAAAAACACCCGTATCGAAGGTGGCTATAAAACACATCCCAATATATGCTGCTTACAAGACAGAAGCAAAAGTTGAAGGGAAAAGGGTAGAAAAAGATATCGCAGGCAAATGCTAGGCAAAACATAGCAGGATTCATTAAAAAGTGCTTTTGATAAGTTGGATTTTGTCAAAATTAAAAACATGCTCATCAAAAAACAAAGGAAACAGAAGAGCAGGGAAGTTGCAGGCGGGGAGAAAACATTTGCAGAAGATAAAATACTTGTACCCAGAATGTATAAGGAATTGTCCAAATTCCATAATGAGAAAACAAAAACCCAAGTAAAGAAATCCTGAAAAGATTTAAACACTTCACAGAAGGAGCCACCTGAATGGCAAACAGTCATGTGAAAAAGTACTCGACGTCATTCGTCATTAGGAAAATGCAAATTAAGACAAATGCACACCTATGAAAACAGTATTTCAAAAAGCTGAGGGGCGCCTGGGTGGCTCAGTCGTTAAGCGTCTGCCTTCGGCTCAGGTCATGATCCCAGGGTCCTAGGATCGAGCCCCACATCGGGCTCCCTGCTCAGCGGGAAGCCTGCTTCTCCCTCTCCCACTCCCCCTGCTTGTGTTCCCTCTCTCGCTGTCTCTCTCTCTCTCTCAAATGAATAAATAAAATCTTTTTAAAGAAAAAAAAAAAGCTGATAAAGCCAAAGGCCGGTGAGGACGAAGTTAAACAGGGACGTACCATGAGCGAGGGAGATGAAAGCTTGCATTCACAGAGAAACCTGGATGCAAACATGTAGACTGGCTTTATGCAAGATCATCTAAAACCTGCAATAGCACAAACATCCTGCAAGAGGGAAATTCGTGTAAAAACAACAAAAACCTCTTCAAATTAGAAAGAAACAAAACACAGGTAAACAATCAGTGCATCCACGCAATGGAAGGAACAGAGTAAGTCAGGGCAGCTGTGATATGAGTAAGCCTCGAATGCATTTTAAGTGAGGAGCGCAGACTGCAAACGCTGTGTGGTCCCATGTACATGACATTCTGGAAAAGGTAAAATTATAGGCCAAAAAACACGTCATCAGCTGCCAGAGGCCAGGGGGACAGAGGACTCGACAATGAAGGGGCACAAGGGAAGTCTGAAGTGAGGTGATTATTCTCTGACTGTGTGCATTTGTCCGAACTCATAGATCCGCACAGTAAAATGGCTAAATTTTACTGATGTAGATTATACCTCTGTAAACCTGACCCGACAGAGGGAGCATAGAAATAACAATTGTGGAAATCATCATGAAAAATAGGACCATTTAAAAAATCTTATTAAAAAAAAAAAAAAAAAACACCAGGCATGGATATTTTAAATATGGGTTCTATCAAAATTTTAAGCCATTTATCAGCCCAGCTTTAAACAAGATCTTCCCCCCAAAAGAGGGAAAGTGTGAAACCCACACGCCTTCTCCTAAGAAGGCACTGACTGACACTGACGTCACCACCAGACCAGTCATTATAAGAAAGGAAAATATAGGGGCGCCTGGGGGGCTCCGTCGATTAAGCCTCCAACTCTTGATCTCAGCTCAGGTCTCGATCTCAGGGTCGTGAGTTCGAGACCTGCATTGAGCTCCATGCTGGGCATGGAGCCTACTTAAAAAAAAAAAAAAAAAAAGGAAAATACACACATCAAGTTCCAGAAATTAACAGTTCACACCCACCCCGGTCTACAAGGGATGATACACTGTGACCCATCGGGGTGCATCACAAAACTCCAGTTTGGTTTATCATTAGAAAATCCATAAATGCAAGTCACCCAGAGACAGACTCAGAAATCTCATGATCATCTCAATAAGCAATTCAACATTGATTCATTATGTAAAAGAATAAATCTCTTAGTAAAGAGCCTGAGAAGGAATTTCCTTTACGTTAGTAAAGCACGTCGATAAAAATAAGAGCCTAGGGGAGACGCCCCAAATGGATAATGATTCGAAGTATCTTCTATACGTGTCTTCACTTTTATTTAATATTGCATTGAAGTTGTAGCTAGTGTAACAAAAGATGGAAAAGAAAAAAAAGTCTGTGGCATTTTTATGTACCACCAGTAAACCCCTGGCAATTCTATTGAGAAGATGCCATTTTCTTATCTGTAGGAGTCATCTGTTCAAAGGGGTGCAAGAATTCTAAAAAGGAATTATAAAAATTATTAGGATATTTTTTCTAATTTTTTTATCATGGTAAAATACATATAACATAATATATATCTCAGGGCCCCCTGGGTGGCTCAGACAGTTGAGCATCGGACTCTTGATTTCGGCTCAGGTCGTGGTCTCAGGGTCCTGGGATCGAGCCCCACGTGCGGTGCCGAGCTCAGTCAGGGGTCTGCTTGGGATTCTCCCTCTGCCCCTCTTCCCGCCCTTTCTCTCTCTCAAATAAATAAATAAATCTTAAAATATATATATTAAACATTTTAAGCTCACAGTTCAGTGGCACTAGATCTATTCCTAATGTACAACCATCACCACCATCCACCTCCAGAACTTTTTTTTTTTTAAAGATTTTATTTTTTTGACAGACAGAGACACAGCGAGAGAGGGAACACAAGCAGGGGGAGTGGGACAGGGAGAAGCAGGCTTCCCGCGGAGCAGGGAGCCCAATGCGGGGCTTGATCCCAGGACCCTGGGATCATGACCTGAGCCGAAGGCAGACGCCCAATGACTGAGCCACCCAGGTGCCCCATTTGACACCCTGTCTTCCAGTCAATCAAAAAACATTTACTGAGGGGCGCCTGGGTGGCTCAGTTGGTTGAGCGGCTGCCTTCGGCTCAGGTCATGGTCCTGGAGTCCCGGGATCGAGTCCCGCATCGGGCTCCCTGTTGGGCGGGGAGCCTGCTTCTCCCTCTCCCCCCCCCCCCCCCCCCCCGTGTTCTCTCTCTGTCCTTCTCTCTCTCAAATAGATAAAATCTTAAAAAAAAAATTTACTGAGCCCAGCACTGTGCCAGTCACAGGGCCATGAGAACACAATGAATAAAAGGGACAGAGGGTCTGCTCTAGTCTGGGTTGGAGAATAAGATCATTGGAAATAGTGCTAAACACAGTGAAGAAACAAAGCAGGGAACAAATGGGGCGTGGGTAAATTAGGCTTCGTCTCAGGGAAGGCATCTCTGAAGAGTTGGCATCTGGCAGGTACCTGGAAGATTGTAAAGAACCCCATTCTTGTCCCAGAATGGGGAGCCCCTGCTTCCCCATCTCCCTTCTCTCCTATTTGGGGTCACCAATTGTCCTTAAGAAAAAAGGACACCCTTGGGGACAGGAGGCTAGCACCTGGGGTTGAGGACATCTGTCTTCCCTCCGAGGACCTGAGGCGGCCGTGGGATGCCTGATGAAAGGTGGAGGGAAGCCAGCCTCGGGGAGAGTCTCACGCTCACCGGGCCGGGGAGAAAGTGCACCTGCTTCGGAAGTTGGCGTATCAGGACAGCTGGACGGTGGTCTCCACGGACGTTCTGGAATGTTTTCCTCTGCCTAGGATGCATTCGAAGTGCCCCAGGTAGACATGAGAACCCCTGAAAATGCTGAGATTGGGTTTTCCACCAACAAGTAGTTCATATGACATGTGAAACAGTCGTGTGACACGTACAGCTCATCCAAGAGAAGCTAAGTGGACGTTCACAGGCTCCCCCACACCAAGACCCCCCTCATCTGAAGATGAGAGATCCCCAGACCCAGTGCTGGGTCCCTCGCAGAGACCACCTGGATGCCCTCCCACCTTGCCCCAGACACGGTTCAGGCTCATCAGACACCAGGTAGCCGTGAGCTTCACCCAGCCTGAGCCCGTCCCCACTGCATCACGGCCACCAAGGAGCCACACAGCCTCAGGGAAGACGCCATGAGGCCAGTGCAGCCGAGACCCGAGGAGAGAACCCAGTGTCCAGCTCAGGACAGAGAGTGGCCGGTCCTTCTCACCATGGGGCTCTCAGCATCACCCCTGGCCCGAAGGTGGGGAGTCTGGGGTCAGTCAGAGACCAGCCCGGGAATAGCAGGGACGGGGCAGACACCCCTAGCCCCTCCCTCTCTCCCCCCACACCCTCAGCAGGCTGGCTGGGCTCGCTGCTTCCAGGCACCAGGGTCATCCCCTCCCCCGCCCCCTGGTTGAATGCCTGTAAGTGACCAGCAAGACGTGCTCCTTTGTCCAGGGGCCAGGACTCACGCTTGAAATCTCCTTTGCTCTGGTCAGCGCTGCTCAGCCCACAGGGTCTGGGGATTCCGTTGAAGACCTGGGGACATTGGGTTTTAACTAAGAAAAGGACACAACACCCAAGGAGGTGGGGATGGGGGGCTAAGGAGGCCGTGAGCACCCTGGGCTGGGTTAGGGTTAGGTTCCTGCCTCTTGGGCCTCAGACACACAGGAAGTGCAGGGGCGGGGCAGAGACGTGGGCACCCAGACCCCCGTGGCTCTTACGAGCTCACAAACCCCATTTGTTGGTGTAACTGTTAAACACAGCCGTTAATAAAAGTAAATCATATCAATTGCTCATTTAAAACATGAGGGGCATCTGGCTGGCTCAGTTGGTGGAGCACGGGACCCTTGATCTCGGGGTTGTGAGTGCAAGCCCCATGTTGGGTGTAGAGATGACTTAAAAATAAAATCTTAAAACAGACAAACATGATATTGGGAACAGAGATGGACATCTGGAAGTCACAGACAAACCTCACAGCTGAATCAATCGACAAAGGAAAGATCAGGGAAAAGGACGTCAGGAATGAGTTCTGGGGAAGAAAACGTGTGTTTTTTAATGAATGTAGCCTCTCGTCCTTTTATTTGTTTTTTATTTCTCTACTGAGATTTCTTATGTTTTCATTAACTGTGTGTTTTTCTTCGCGTCGTGGAGCAGTTTGAACAGCTACCTTAGAGGTCTTGGCGGATCCCAGCGCTTGTAGTATCAGGCCCGCCTCCACCAGCCCTTACCGCCTGAGACCAGGGACACTAGCCCAGCCACGTCCCAGACCCAGGTGTCCCAGCTGCAGCCCACACTGACTCACAGCTGAAGCAGAAGCCTCGTGCCCCGCAGGAAGGGAGGTGCTTGAGGCCGGGCCAGCCAAGGCAAGCGAAAAACCTCAGAGCCAGCCTCAGGGAGAACCCAGGCAGGCTTCTTCACTTCCTCTCAAGCTGGCTCTTCAAACAGGACCCCAAGGACCCCAGAATTCTGGGCAAGAGGTCCCCCAAAGGACCTGTCACTGGTGCAGCTGAACACAAAGCCTAGGTATACAAATGGGGTCCTCCCTGGGAAGGAAGGAATGAAGGCATCATTGGTGAGGAGACCCCACCTGTCTCGATATTTCCAATTTGAGCCCCAGGGAACACAATGATGATTCAATGTGAAAATATTTTTTGAACGTGCAGCCCTCAAAGGGGGGGGGGGTTACACGTGATCACTCAGGGGCTGCTGAGCACACGTACACAGACACATTCGTACACACAGGTGCCTCAGAGACATACACGCACCTGCACACACGTGCACAGTCCTGCACAGCTGTTTAGGAGGTCCCTGAAATGTCAGAACTCTGGCTGAGTGGCTCTGCCCAGGCTGGGGTCCACGGGGTGTCCAGTCGGGCTCCTGTCCAGGGCTCCGGGAGGAGGTGGCCCCCCCAGGTTCTTCCAATTAGCCGGCCCCACCCCCTCCCTGGGGGGAGCACTTGGCTGCCCTCGGGTGGGCTCCAGAGGAACGGCAGGTCACGTGACGTCCCGGAAGGCGGCTCCAGGGGTCCTGGCCCATGGTCCCCAGCGGGGGCGCCGCTGTGAGTGCGGACCCGCTCCTGGAGCAGGTGCCGGCAGCGGGATGGCCGAGTCAGCAAGCCAGGTCCAGGGAGGCTGGCGCGGACCCCCACGAGGGCTGTGCAGGTGGGAGTGGGGGCCCAGCCTCAGGGCACCTCAGGGCAGCCGCAGGTCTCTGGGGAGTCTCAGGTGCTTCAGGCCATGCCCGCCGGTGGACCCCACAATCTAATGGGATCTTTGCCTGTCATTCCAAGACGCCCCCAGGGGCCTTCAGGGTCGGAAGGGTCTCACTATGTGGCTTGTCTGGGGATTGCTCAGCAAGGCAGGGACTGCAGGACACAGACCAGGGACCTCGGACATCACCGAGGCCAGAGAGTGCCCACTCTCTTGGGAGGGGGGTCGCAGCTCCACACTCTCCTTCCCGCCAGCCCCAACCCGGGGCCCTGAAGATTCCCACCACATGGTGCCCTCCTCCTGCCCTGAGCCTCGGGCACCTTGTCCCTGGGGGCATTCCATCCCCTGGACAGATGGTGGGGAAGGGAGACAGTGGCCTCAGTTCTCGCGAGTGGGCCTCGCCATCCTCTGGAGCTGACTCTCCAGAATCCAGAGCTTGTGGATGCTACCGGGTGGGGCGGGCGGGTCAGGCGAGATCCGTGGGCACCTCCAGGTCCCAGATGGGACTGGCCTTCCCCAGCCGGAGTCCTCAGCCTCAGGGAGAGAGAAATCCAACAGCTAAAGGGACTCTCCACTGGGGAGGACGCATCCTGGGTGGGCCTCCGGGATGGAGGAGACCCTCCATTGCTCTCCTGCAGTCTGCACAGTTGCCCACATCCACCATGCTCAGGATCAGCCACACGACACCTAGAGGTCCGGGTGCCCATCCAGCTCCAGGTCGCGCGACCCCCTCGCCAGAGTCCGGGCTCCTGTGCCCATGTCCACAGCAGAACCCACAGGCCCCCTGGGAAAATTCTGCCTCAGCAGCAGAGGAGATGGGACCTTGGTGGGTCACCCAAACTAGGGAGCCTGGATTTCTTCCCACATGACACGAGGGCCCCCGTCTGCCCTCCGACCTTGGTGGCCAGAGTCCAGGTGGGACCCGGCAGGGAAACTTGCCTGCCAAGAGCAAGTTCCCAGTTCCTGAGGGGTGTTCCAGAAACTTCCCGTCCAAAACCCTGGCATCACAGCCCACCCACCCCAGGATCCCAGAAGGTGCATGCGGTGAGCCACTTTCCATAAAGGCCCAGCCCCCCCCAGCCCCTCATCCTTCCTAGTCTCCCTAATACCTACAGATGTCCTCGATGTCACCCCTCACCAACATTGCCCCAGGCGCCAGCGCCTGTCTCCTGAGGGGCCCCAGGCAAGAGCGTGTCACCCAGGATGAGGGCTGCCCTTCCCCGGGTGGACTGGGCGACATTTCCCCAGGGGGGCCGTCCCACCTTCACTCCCCCCAGTGCGCCCCGCGACCCCCTGCTGAGCCGCCTCGCCTGAACTTGGCACACTTGGGCTTTTAATTTTTGCCAATCTGCTGTCTAGTTAATAGGATCTCAGTGTGACTTTAATCTGCTTTTCCTTCCAGGTACTTTTTTTACTTGAGAAAAGGATGAAACTCCTATTGCAAGTTATAGTTGCTGTTCATCTAGGAAGACAGGGGGAGGGGTGTCTGCAAGCTGGCTGTGCCCCATCCGGATGGTTCTGCCAGGCGTCTCTTTGGTCTCTGCGTGGGAGGGCCTGGACCCCCAACAAGCCCGAAGTGCCACCTTCTAAACAGGATGCTGTGCTGTCATCATCAGCCTGGAACTTTACATGTGAAAAGCACCTCCGAGGGCCGCCAGGCCGGCCGGGCGCCTGAGTGGTGGGCAACGTCGCAGGAAGGGTAGTGTGGTGGCGGACACATGTCGTTACACGCTTGTCAGAGCCCCCAGGACGCGCAGCACAAGGAGCCGCCCTAACGCCCCGGGGGTGTAGCTGGTAAGATTGTATCGTCATTGTCCGCCGACTGTCACAAGTGTAGCACAGGAATGACCGGTGTTCAAAGTAAAGACAGCCGTGTGCACGGGAACCTGACTTTCCGTGCCCAGTATTTCTAGGAACCTAACAATGCTCCAAAAAATAAAAGCTATTCTAATTTTTTAAAAAATCTATTAGAAAAAGAAGAAGAAGGTCTGAGGTGGGCTCCAGGCACAAGGAAGAGACACAGAGGGAAGGCGGGAACTCCATGGGACCGAACTGGAGGCCGGGAGGCAGGGGCAGCTAGGAGTCCTCACGGGGAGGAGGTGGTGGGAGCAGGTCCTCTGCCTCCACCTTCAGCCCCCAGCGCCCACGCAAGACAGTGCTGGCGACCCTGGGTCGGCCTGCCCGGCCTCACCTTCCCTGGGAGGGGGGAAGGAGGCCAAGGACAGTCTGGCATCCATGAGGACACCCGGCATGTCCCAGGGACACATCCACGGGCTGTGACTGATGCCGTAGGTGTGGGGAGACCGGGGCAGTGGGAGGAACTGGGGCCCCCGATGCCCTGAGCACACAGAATGTGGTGCAAACCTGCAGGAGAGAGGGCAGGTCTCTCACCGGACCCTCACCTGTCCCACACCCTACTGTGTGCCACCCTCCGTCACGCCCATCCATGTAGCGCCCCTCCGCGGAGGCCTGGGGCAGTGGCACCCTGGGCCAGCTCTAGCCAGCTGAAGCAGAAAGAGATTTCACGAAAGCATGTTGGTTGGTGGGGCAGCCTCCCGCTATGGGGACAGGAGAACATGGGCTCCCAGCTCCCTTTCCCGGACGCGGTGGTTGGAATGGTGTCCTCTCCAAATCCTGTCCACCCAGAACCCCAAAATGTGACCTTCTTCAAAAAACAGGGGCCTTTGCAGATGTCACTAAGTCAAGGTCAGACTGGAGGAGGGCGGGCCCCAGCTGCAACGATGGTGTCCCGGGAAGAGTAGGAGACACAGAGGCATGGGTGGACGGACGCGTCCACAGGCGGGGCAGCAGCTGGGAGAAGCGTGGAAAAGATTCTCCCTCAGAGCTGCTCGAAAGAACCAACCTGCAACACCTTGATTTCAGACTTCTGGCCTCCAGGACTGCGAGAAAGTACATTTCTGTTCTTCTGAACCACCCCGTTTGTGGTACTTGGTTAGGGCAGCCCTAGGAAAGTAGCACTGGAACCTAACAGTGGGGACAGCCCCGGAGTAAAAGGACGTGTCCCACAGAGGCTGGGAGGGCTTCCGGTGACACAGGACGGCCGAGGCCAGGCGCTGAGGGGGGATGGCTCTTGGGGACAGAAGAGGGGGTGGGCAGAAGCCGGAGGCGCCCCCTGTTTCCTGTGCCACAGCGAGCGGGTAGAGCGTGAGGTCTTGTGTGACTGTACGTTTGTCCAAAAACTCCTCACATTGTCCACTTAAAATTGGTGAATGTGATTGAATTAAACCTCAGTAAAGCTGCCCTTTCTTTAAAAGGAGAGAAACCACAACGTGGTTGGAAACCAAGAGGCATGGCCCTCGGAAGCTGCACTACGTTATTTCAGCTGAGAACGACAGAAATGGATCGATTTCCCGTTTTGTTGGCGTGCTGGCCACATCGATGTAATCTCTGCCCCTGCCCCTACGGTGCTCCGTGTCCCCGATGTGTGACTGCATCTAGGGCCCACCGGATAATCCAGACTCAGTTCCTCCTCTCAAGACCCTTCATCATGCGGTTTGCTGTATGATGTCATTCCCACCGCTTCCAAAGATTCAGATCCAGACATGTCTCTATGGGGCCACCGTTCAAACTGCTCCAGTGCGGTGGGATCAAGCACGCACACCTGATCTAGAAAACAATACAGCATGCCTGGTGAAGTGAGGGGGACCTGTGCTCTAGCCAGATGTTGCCTCCTGGTGCAGACAGCCCAGAGAAGATTCTTGCATGGAGGATAAGACCCTGGATCATCAGAACAGGGGAGCACCCTAGAGAAGAGGGAGCAACAAAGCAGGTGTTCACTCAGCCATGTAGCTAGACCCCAAAGGCATCATGTTCAGTGAAAGGAGGAATCCCCAGAACAAGAATCCCCAACTGGAGCTCTGCTTGGAGGGAACTCGATCCAAGAGGAGGACTCAGAGCAAACACCTCGGGCAGGGCAGGCAGCTGGGGATGTGGGAAGGGAGGCAGGGAGGTGGGGGGCCAGGTGCGGAGGACCTCCTGCCTCAGCACCTACTGCACAGATTTCCACCAGAGGTACAGCTAAGGAAGGTGGGGATATCTGGGTGCATCTAACACCACTCGGGAATATAAAGTTCAACACCAGGACGCCTGGGTGGCTCAGTGGGTTAAACATCTGCCTTCGGCTCAGGTCATGATCCCAGTGTCCTGGGATCGAGTCCTGCATTGGGCTCCCTGCTCAGTGGGGAGTCTGCTTCTCTCTGCCACCCCCCCCCCCCGTTTGTGCATTCCCTCTCTGTCTCTTACATAAATAAATAAAAATCTTTAATAAATAAATAAAGTCCAACACTTAAAGCCCAGCACAAGGAGCCTCTGGGCCCTGATTCATCCCCCTTCCTGGGGTGGGAGGAATATTGGAACACCAGAGCCCTGTGTGCAGACGTGACCGGCAGCACAGCTTGGACTACAGGCGTCCGTGAGAACCTTGCAAAGATGGAACTTTCCCTGCTCCTGTCCCTGGTCTGTTGATTCAGCCCACTCAGTGGAGACCTTTCAGCAAGGGTTTGGCGGACTCACTCATTCATCCCTTAAACACTCACTGCAGAGCCAGCCTCTGTCAGGCACTGTCCTAGGCACTTGGAATATGAAGCGAGCAAAGAGACAAAAGTCCCTGGTCTCCTGGAGTGTGAAAAGTCTACTGTGGGAAACCAAAACCTAAACAAGATTAACAAGAGTGTGCAGCCGGGGACAGGCTGCTGCAAGCATCCAAAAGCTTGACCAGTGCTGTGGGCGTTTTACGCTCCAAAAACGCCTTACACCAATTGAGCGTGCCTCCCTGAGCACCCACCCCCCTGCACACAAACGTAAGCAGTTTCTGGAGCCCCTCAAGGCCGACGGAGAAGCTCGAGCCGGCGGTGGACGGAGTTTACAGCGCCTGTCGATCGCCACCCTGGGAGTCCCAGGAGCCCAGCCGCTGCGGACCCCCGCGGCCAGGTGTTAGGGGACCTGGACCCACCTGCAGCCCAGCTTGGCCACGCCCCTCCTGCCCGGGGCGCGCGGGCCCGTCCGCCCCCGTGTGGCCACGAGGGGGTACTGCAGGCCTCTCCTTTTAAGCCGCAACAGGTCGGTGTGCGCGCAGGTCAGGCATCGGAGGTCAGGGGGCGCAGGTCAGGGCGCCGAGGTCAGTGCGTGAAGGTCAGGGAGCAGAGGTCAGGGGCACAGGTCAGTGCGCGCAGCTGGGGGCACGCAGGTCAGGGTGCAGGGGTCAGTGCGTGGAGATCAGCGTGCGCAGGTCAAGGCGGCAGGTCAGGGCGCGGTAGGTCAGAGTGCTCAGGGGTCCTGGAGCAGAGGACAAGTCCTAGGGCACTTAGGTCAGGGCGCCGAGGTCAGTGCCCCGCGGTCCTGGTGGAAGCTTGTCCCCATGTCCCCACACTCCACAGCCCACCTGCAGACGAGGCTCTGGGCTCAGGTCCCCGGTGCCCTGGGAGAGATCCCCACTGGCTCCCCGCGGTGCCCAGCCTGGGGGCAGCTGCACTGCCGTCCCCCCAAAGCACCAGCCTTTCTAGGAGCCCTTGGAGGGCAGGGCCGTGTCTTGGTTCGACTCTGGACCCCCGGGGGCATGGGCGGAGATGGCGCCTGGTGCAGAGTGGGCACCCATCCCCCACCATCCTGAACGGAAGACTGCCCCCCAGGTGAGGGTGCCCGGCCTGCGGAACGCGGCCGGCAGGGGGCGACAGAGAGCACTGCTCCTGGAGGGTCCTGACCCTGAGCGCCCCGGAGTCCCGGTTCCTGGCTCCACGTTTTTTCTTTAAATGTAATCAAATGTTTAGTTGAGACCTGGGCTAAAAACAAAATCTGTATGGCCCTAGCAGAAATGGAAGACCAGTGTCCCTGGTCATAAATAGAAACCCCACCCAAAAGTTAGCACGGTGAAAACCAGGTATTGTTGCTAGACTAACTATATACTGCTGTCAGGGGGTAACCGAGGCCTCCTCCAGCCCAGCACTCGGGAAGGAGGGGAGACCAGTGAGCGTCTGGTTTTCCCAGAGGGAGCTCTCCCATGCACTCCGGAACCATAATGCTGGGTAAGGTAGAAGCAGACGCCCTTGGCAATGCCTCTCCTGGGCTCAGGTCTGAGTCTATAAATCAGAGGCAAGGGGACATCCCAGGGAGGGGCTAAGATAGGGTCATGCTCACAGACTTCAGTGACACAGGGTGGCCGACCTCCTCACATCCCCACTGGATTCACCGGTCTAGTCCCTGCAGAAACCACATGGATCCTGGTTGGATGTTTGGATGCCGTGCTGATGTCTTTACTAGGACAGATCAACAGCCCTGGCACTTGGGATATGGCTATTAATGTGGCGAATGTGTTCTTTCCAAACATCGTCAGTAAGGAGGAGAAGGACAGTGGTACGCACCCATAGCCTTGCCCGCGATCACGTGGCCGTCCTGTAGAGCATCCCATTGGTCCTCTACGCTGATGACATCGTGATCGTTGGACTGATGCACACGCCCTCTGGTAAGACACATGCCTGCCAGGGCCGTGATTTATGGGTGAAGTTTTTAGGATATGGTGCCTTGGGGCATGTTGGGTGAGACATCCCTTCCAAGAGGAAGGACAACTTATATGTTGCACCTCCTGCCACCAAAAAAGAGGCACGTTTGGGTTTGGGAAGCAGTGTACTATCACTCTAGGGAATACTACTACGACCCAGCGACCCCGATGCCCTGCCTCCCCACACCCACAGTCTCCATCTCACCCTGGGTGGGCCTCAGTTTCCCCGACAATGCATTTATCACCTGATGATTTCCAGGGAAGCCCAGTACAAGAATCTACAACAGACCCAGGCCAGCACCAGTGACCCCGATGCCCAGGCTCGATGACTTGGCACCATGAGGGTCATGATCTTACCGGGGTCTCACGGCCAGTCAGGGTAGACTTGGCCCTAGAACTCTGCAGTCTGTGGCTTGTGGCCCACCCAGACCCCCTGAACATTCAGCATGCAGGATCTCTGGGGCTGGGGCACAGGCTGGGCTTTCTCAGCCCTCCCTTCCCCACCCCACCCCACACCCCTACTCCAGCCAGGAGACCTGTCCCAAGCCACGCGGGGGCCCTCCCAGGGCCTGGCTCTCAGCCTCAGGCATCTGGCTATTGCAGAACGTTCCTGCTTCCTGCTGCAGGTTCCTCCTGCCTGGCTCTGGGAGCCTGTTCCTTCCTGGATGACATGGCAACCAATCAGCTGGGCTCCCCCAGCTCTGAGCCCTCACAGATAGAGCCCCCCATCTGAAAACCCCACACCCTGCACTCACTCAGCACACCTGCCCTAAGGCTCTTGCCGATTACTAGGCACCCAAACCGCGACCCGAATAAAATGCTGCCCCTGCCCAGGGTGGGGGTCCCCTCTGCCACGTGCCTGCACTCCTCAGGGGAGCTACCCAGCCCTCTGCTCCCGCCCCCCTCGCTGTCCCACCATAGGCCGCCAGAGGGCACCGTTTAGACGGCAGCCCCATGGTAGACGCTACCGGCTGGCGGGACCCAGGCACGCACAGTGACCGTCAGGCCCGAGAACGCCTTCGAGGCCTCAGAGCCATGGGGAGGGTGTCTCAGTCTGCCCGGCCGTCACCACAGATGCCACAGCCTGGGGCTTAAGCAACAGACACTCCTCAGAGTCCTGGGGCGAGAAGTCTGAGATCAGGGTGCCCGGGCAGCTGGGTTCTGGTGAGTCCTTCCCTGGCCTGCAGACGCTGTGTTCGCACAGTGGAGAGAGAGAGACAGTGACCTCTCTCTTCCTTTTCTTACCAGGATCAGGGGCCCACCCTGTGACCGCACTTAACCTTAATGACCTCCTGAACGCCCTGCCTCCAAATACAGTGGCACTGGGGGTTGGGGCCTGAACACATGGATTTGGGGGATGCAGTTTAATCCCACACAGAAGCTGTGAGAACCCAGCTGGGCCACACACGCCCTGACTGATGGTGGAACCTGGGCAGGCGAGGGCCTCGGGACAGCGGGCTTAGGACCTGCTCCCCAAACTCTCCCGGCACACGCCCTGCCGTGTGGGGACCCCGCCCTGTGCCTCCTGGGTCCTGCCCTGCCTCCCCACACCCACAGTCTCCATCTCACCCTGGGTGGGCCTCAGTTTCCCCTCTGTTTATCCCTGATCTTGATCCCTCTCCTGTGAGTCACTGGTCTCTGGTCTTCCTTGGCCAACCAGCTTTTCAGGCTTTGTTATTTTTCTGACTGGTGTTGGTGAGTGCTTTGTTTATTAAGGTTACTTAGCTTTTCCTTTTTTTTTCTTAAGATTTTATTTTTAAGTAATCTCCACACCCAACGTGGGGCTCAAACTCAACCCCAAGATTGAGTCACATGCTCTACTGACTGAGCCATCCAGGTGCCCCAAAAATGTGGGTTTTTTTTTTAACGCATTGCATTTAGTGACCTGGTCATCAGCAGCTAAACACACCTCCAACTGCTCCCATCTAAAAACCAGACAGAACTCCCTCCTTGACCCTGTTCCCCTGCTCCCTAGCCCCGGCTGTGGTCTTCAGGATGGGTTTCCGGTCCTCCCCCCCCACCACTGGCACCCCCACAGCCCCGGCTGGCTTCCTCAAGTCACCAGCAACCCCCACTGGGTGGTCGTGATGTCCTGGCAAGACGTCAGGGCTTTTGTGTTGTTGTTGTTGTTGTCGTAAAAATACATAGTAACCTAACACTTGCCACTGTAACCATTTCAAGTGAACAGTTCAGAGGCATCCGGTGTGAGTGCAGTGCTGTGCGGTTCCAGAACACGGGATCCCCCCAGAAGGGAGCTCTGCCCACGAAGCACACACTCCCCACCCCCAGCCCCCTGGAACCGCCGGCCTGCGTTTGTCTCTGGACGTTTCACGCGCGTGGAATCCTACACCGCGTGGCCTCCGCACCCGACTTCTCTCACTCCGCACGCTCTCGAGGTTCGTCCCGGTCGCGGCAGGCGCCAGAGCTTCATGCCGTCATGTGGCCTCGTGGGTGTCCACTGTCTGGCCGGACCCGGCTGTGTATCCGCATATGCGCTGACTAAACTATATTTCTCTGCGTCGTGACCGTTCTGAGTAGTGGCATGAGCATGTATGGGCCTGCTTGTGTAGGAGCGCCTGGTTTCAATTCTTTGGAGTCTACACCTCCGAGTGGAACGTCTGGGTCTTACAGGACGGGGCTCTCAATGCTAAACCCAAACGGGGACAGCGGGGCCCACCCAGGTATCGCCTGACCTCCCAGCAGCCTCCACCCCGCGCTGTTCCACTCTGGGTCTCCTTGGCGCACCTCTGCGCGCCCGCCACTCTGCAGGCTCCCCCGAAGGACCCCGGGCCACAGGCTGTAACTGCTGGTGTCCAAGGCCCGATGCAGGCCTTACCCCCTGGGTGCACCCTCTCCTGGGTCGCCCCCTCCATCCCTGGGCTTCGATATCCCTGCACACGACGACGCCCAGGTCTGCACCTCCAGGGGTGTCTTGTGGTATCCGGAACCCAAAGGGCCCCAAACTGGGCTCCTGCCCACTGCCGATCCCACGGACCTGCAGATCCCAGCATCCCCAGTGGTGCTGCCAGTCGCCAGCTGCCCAACCTCAAGGCCGGGGTGTCACCCTTGACTTGCGCTCTTCTTCCTGCTCCCGAGCACAAGTCCCAGACATCCCTCCACCTACCAGCCCCTCTCCCCTTCCATGACCAGGCCACCAAATTCCTTGCCCCAGATTCTGCCAGGAGCAGCGAGCTGGTCTCCCTGTTGGTCCTGCCCTCTCCAGACTGTTGTGCACACCCTGCAATCTTCCTAGCAGATGGGGGTGCAAGCCCACCCGTGTTACTAAAACGCTTCCCATCCCCCACTCCCGCAGGACAAAGAATTCCTTGCTGGACCCCCTTCCCTGTCCTCCTAGCCTGGCCCTTCCTAATCACTCCCGGCCCACCTCCCTCCATCACCCTCTGGACCCTCCCAGCACCTGCCAGGATGTTGCCTCCTCCAGAAAGGCTGCCCTGACCTGTGAGAAAGCACGAGGGCCCTTCCTCTCCCGCCCAGTTGTGCAAATCTCATTTGCAGGGCAGGCCCGCTTTGCGGAGCCATCTCCTCTCTGGACTGTCAGCCCCGGAGGCACAGGGACGGTCCTCACTTGTGGCCCCTGATACCCCGTTCCTAGCTGTGCCCCCAGCACGAGCACACACTCAGTAAGTGTATCTGTGTCGAAGGCGCCAGAGAGTACATGGGGGGGGAGGCACCTCAGGGCATTGAGCTCATTCCCTCGGAGAAGGCACACCTGCGATGAGTCAGCCACGCAGCCTGCCTGGTGGGAGCTGGCTGGTGGGCGGGCCTGGGGAGTGGCGGCGTGGCTGTCAGGCCCTGGGAGAAGCCCTGGTGGACAGGGCCCCTGGGACCGGGCAGCGCAGTGGTGGTGGCGCTGTGGCTGAGCCGCCCTCCCTCCCTTGGGGCTCTGGGCAGCGTGACTTGCCCCCCCGAGGCTGCACCCCTCGGGGATGGGCCACAGCGACCGAGACCCGGCTCCCCTGCGGGGACACACCTTGGTCCTGAGCATCACCGGGACCTGGCGCCGGGAATGTGGAGATGGAGCACCAGGAAACTGGGAGTGGACGTGGACAATGGTTGGAGCACCTGGGTGTCCTCACAGGATGTCAGAGTGCGGCACGGAGAATGTGCGTCCACAGACGGCTCTCAGGGTTCAAGGAGCTTGCATCCAATACTGCAGAACTCTAGCATGAAGGAGGCATTCCGGCTCCCGGAAAATCTTCCTGATTAAAATGAAGAGAAGGGCCCCCCTTTGGGCCCCTGTGGTTACTGTCCCCTCTCTCTGAGCCCTGGCACCCCCCTCCCCACTCCTACCCCCAACAAGAAAGGACCTGTGCACACAGAATCTTGGCAGGTAACTCTCTCCGGCTGCGAGCGAGGAGCATGGCCAGGTCTGCACTGCATTTATGGGGGTGCAAAGCACAGGGGCTGTCCTACCCGCTTGGATAGAAAGTCCCCCTTTAACACATGCTTAGTTACCTGGATGGGCGAGCAAACACAAGATCAGCCAGGTCAGAGGGTGCCCGTGGCTCAATGTGGGCCGGGGTCAGACCTGCCTTGCCTGCCACTGCCACGGGCACCTGGGCCACAGGTCACGGGGCCACGTCAGAGTACCCCCAGCCAGGTGAGTGTGTGTTCCTGCCTTCTTACCCTGGAGTGTCTTGAACTCCTGCCCCCCTGGGTGCAGGTTGGGAGGCAGAGGGCCAGACAGTTGTAACACAACGGGGAGAGCCTTCCAGGTGCTGAGGGAGGCAGCGGAGGGGCTGTGTTTAAAGCAGGGAGGAGGGGAGGTGGGAGGGAGTCACCTGGGCGTGGGGGGGGTGGGGGGGCTGGAGGCAGGAAGTGGGCAGGTGTGCGAGAAGCAGTGGGCTGGGGCCAAGGCTGGGGGCTGGGGCTCTTGGTCAGGCCTGAGCTGCCCAGGTGGGCAAGGACACACACTGGCAGTGCATTTGGGGTCCTCAGAACCCCTCCCTCATTTTGACATGGGGGCTCAGGCTGAGTGAGAGCTGAGGAAATGGTGCCACGGGTGTGTGCACCTGCAGGCACGTGGAGCCGGGGACCTCCACGGGGTGTCCTGGTGAGGGAGAGCCCTTGGTCTCTAGCAGTAGCAAATGTGTTTTCCCATCTGAGAATGAGACAGAAATGGCTAACCTCTCCTTGGCCCCACACTCCATACACTGGGAAGGGATGAACGCCCGCATGACCCTGTGTACCCTGCCCCGCGGCCCCTTCCGTTGGTTTCTGGAAGCTGGGGGCCAAACTCTGTGGGGCCAGGTTCCTTCTGCGTAGTAGTGGGGGACGCCCAGCCCCACCAACCCATCCCTTTATCCTCTGCTCCTCACGGCGCTCATGACAATCGGATATTTTCCACACTGTTCACTCAGCTCTTCACTGGCCAGGTCAGAGCAGAAACGGAGACCCAGCGGCCGGGAGGGACGCATAGCGGGAGGTTTGCCCACTGCCAAGCCTGTTCTCCTTGGCGTCTGTCTTAGGGGACAGTGGCGATTTGGTGGTTCGCAGTGATGGGCATCCGATGACCGTCTTCCTTTCTCGTTTGGGGCAGGAAGACGCCATCAAACCCACAGGTCATGGCACAGGCAAGCAAAGGCCCCAGACTTTGCTCCTTCTTCTTTTCTAATGTACAAAACCATCCAGTAGACGGGGATGAGCAAGCTTGGGGACACGGACCAGATGCGGAGGGGCGCATGACACCTTCATGTGGCCCCAGGACCTGGCTTGGGACCGCTAGTAGGTGCCCTCTGTAGCCAGGCTAGGGGCTGAGGAGCCTGGAGGGGGGGGGCGTCCGAGGGATGCCCCAGCCCTTTGAGGAGCTTGCAAAGGGAACCCCTTGAAGGGGGGGCAGTAGGACCAGTGTCCCAGCCAAGTCACTACTACCTAGAACATCCTAGGAAAGGCTCAGTCTGGCAAGGAGGACCCCCCTCCCGCCAAGACACAGGGTGTGTCCTTGATGGAACCGGGAGGCCCAGGGACAACATTACAGCAGAGCGCAGAGGAGGAAGTGGGGATGCCAGCCTGGGGTGGAGGAGAGGGGGCTGCAGGGTCCCCCTGGCAATCCACATGCTTCCCCCAGAGCTGGAAGACAAGGCTGCTCATCCTCCTAGGATGGGTCCCGAGCTCAGGAAGGCAGGTTCAGCCCCTGCAGGCCCAGGCCTTCCTCTTCCAGAGAATCTTTTCTCCCTTAGTTTCCTTTGATGTGTAAAAGTTCTTAATGTGGATGAAGCCTGATTTATCTATTTTTTTTTTTCTTTACTTGCCTGTGGTTTTGGTGTCCTATCCAAGAAACGATTGCCAAATTCAGTGTTGTGAGGATTTCCCCCTGCATTTTCTTCTAAGTATTTTACAGTTTTAGCTCCTTTTTTAAAAAAAAGATTTTATTTATTTATTTGACAGACACAGCGAGAGAGGGAACACAAGCAGGGGGAGTGGGAGAGGGAGAAGCAGGCTTCCTGCTGAGCAGGGAGCCCGATGTGGGCCTCGATGTGGGGCTGGACCCCAAGACCCTGGGATCATGACCTGAGCTGAAGGCAGACGCTTAACGACTGAGCCACCCAGGCACCCCTACAGTTTTAGCTCTTATGTTTAGTTAGGTCTTTGAGTTAGTTTTGTATGTGGTGTGAGGTAAGGGGTCCAACTTCATTGTTTTTCATGTGGAGGTGCTTCTCAGCCCAGCCCCTGGAGCGGCGGCAGCCTTGTGCACAAACCTCCTCCATGCCCACAGCCTGGCCTCCATAGGGCACCCGGGGGAGCAGAGGGTCCTGCCCCTACTCCAGGCAGCTCCCAGGCACACCACCCCCTCCTCGTGGGGTGGGCATAGGACCTGCCATGGCTGGCCAGCATCCTTCCTCGTCTGGGTTTTATATTCACTGACTGCACAAAGCCCTCACCCTCTCCAAGCCTCAGTTTCTCCTTTGTACCCAGGGAGCCGGACCCAGTCATCTCTCCCACTGGAACTGCTCCACTTTGAACACACAGCAGAGTCCCCAGCACCCTGGAAATGTCACTCGAGGTCCTGTCCAACTGCCTGGTCCAACCTCACCCCTGCCACCCTCCTCCTCTCACTCTGCCCTGTCCACCCCACCTCCCACTCCTTCTGCCAGGGAGGATCTTCCCCTAGCCTCCCCACAGCTGGGGTTCAGTCCTCCTTCAGGGCTGTTTGGACCTCATCAGAGACCTCCCTGACTGCGCTGTCTGAACCAGGCGTGTTCCTCAGCTGCATGACTGCTCCCTAAACGCCTCATGGCTTTAAACAAGGCACTTCTGTTATCTCACTTTCTGTACATCAGGAGCCCGGGCTTGGTGAGGCCCCTGTTCAGCATCTCTGGCCCTCATCTGAGGCTTGGGGCCTTCCTGCAAACTCACTGGTGGTTGGCAGCATTCAGCCCCCTCCCCCTGCTATTGAAGGCCCCACTTTCTTGCTGGCTGTCCTGGGGTGGGGGGCAGGGGGGCAGCATTCTCAGGTCCTAGAGGCCACCCTGTTGTTCCCTGCCTGCCATGTGGCCCAGGCTATACCATGCCCTTGTGCATCCTCAAGGCCACAGTCAGTGCTGGATAAATGTGTGTGAGCTGACCGATGAATGGAGGCCGTCACCGCGCATGTGTGTGCCAAGGTATGAGCTCAAGGAGGCTTTGGGCTG
This sequence comes from Phoca vitulina, assembly GCF_004348235.1. Taxonomy (NCBI): domain Eukaryota; kingdom Metazoa; phylum Chordata; class Mammalia; order Carnivora; family Phocidae; genus Phoca; species Phoca vitulina. The sequence continues at coordinate 1,604,093 of NW_022589736.1, read as the reverse complement.
AGGATACCAGGTGGGAGGAAGCCTTCTGCTCACCCCCTGCCCTCCAACATATCCTCCAGCTAAATGCCCCATTCTCTTCCACCAATCTTGACTCTCTTCCCAGAATGAGAGCCACTTTCCCCTAGGAAGACAGTTCTTCCTGCTGGTTGGGACTTGGCAACCAGGGCCAAGGGGCCACACCTCCCCATCTCCAGGTATCCCCTCACCACACATAAAGACAGGTCCTGGTCTTATGTACGTTTCCTCCTCCACAACCTTCCATGGCTCCCCATGACCCACAGGGCCAGGCCACACACATTAGTTGGTCTCACCAAACTACACCCCTATTACCCCCCAGGCCACCCCCACATGGCCAGCCCTGCTCTCTCTCTGCCCCATCATTGCGGAGCCCACGTGAGCCCCTGGTTCTTCTATCTTTCCTCCAGCAGTGGCCACCACATTTTAGTGGCCACTGCTATGTGCCGGGTGCCTTCCCCACACAGCCCTGTGCAAACCTCCTGGCATCTGCAGAGAAAGCCTGAACCGAAGCCCATGCTCCCAGGCAGGAAACCAGTTGATTAAAGAGTCGTCAGCAGCCCTGTGCTGTACAGCAGGCTCACCTGGGGCTCTTGTTGAAACACACCCTCCCACTCCTAGGACCACTCAGCACTGGTGAATCTGGGCTGGGGCCCCAGAGAGCAGGTTTCTCAGAGAAGCCCCTGAAGGGCCCAGCACCCTGAGGTGGAGAACTGCAGCTGTGTGGCCGGGGAGGGGCCCAGGGCGGCAGCATCCCAGGCCAGGCCCATGCTGGGTCCCTGTGGGGGTCCAGGCGTGGGCAGCCCCTCTGGAGTTGAGGCTGGCAGAGACCTGGAATGCTCACATTCTGCTCAAGGGGGCCAGGCCCTCTGGCCTTGGTCACCCGGGACCGCGGTCACTACAGCCAAGCCCTATGGGCCACTGCTGACCGGGAGGTAACCTCGGCAGAACTCCCTTCCCAACCCAGCCTAGCCACTGCACCCAGGAGACCCCCTCCCCCATCTCGAGGCTTGTGAGAGGCCCTCCTTTTACTCCCCCAAGTAACAGGACGGCTGGGAGCACACGGAATGCATGCACTGAGCAGCCGGGTTCCTGCCCCTGGGGAAGCCAGCAGCCTCAGCAGTTCCAACGAGGGGGCTCTGGGGAGAGGAGAGAAGGAGGGAGGGTAAAGGGAGGGAAAGAAGGAGTGAATGGATGCAAGTTGCTTCTGCAGTCCAGCGCCCCCCCACCCCACGCCGTGCAGCCTGGGGTCGCGGTGCCCTCCACCGGCCGCTGCCGGGCGGGGGGACACCTACAGCTGCCTGACCCCAAGGCGCCCACGGGCGGAGCAGGCTGACCTTGGAAGGCGCCCGCTCCCCACCGTGAGCTGGAGTTTGGGCAGCGAGGCGGGCCCGACGGGGAGGTGCCCGGAGAGGCAAGGAGGGGCCAGCGTTCGCTCCTGGCCGGCCCGCCCCTCCCCTTCGCTCCCCTCAGCTCCCTTCCCCCACCCGCCAGCCCCGGCGTCCCGCCCCCACCCCCGGCCAGCCCCGGGTTAGGGAGCGTCCGCCCTTCTCCTCCCGTCGGTCGGGCCGGCACTCGGCCTCTTGTACCGGGTCAACTCATTGGGCGGCTTCGACGGACGCCCCGCCTAGGGCCCCGAAATGGCCAATAGCTAGGGGTTTCACAGGGCGCCGTGCTCCGGGGACCGTCACCGTGCTGCGACGCTTCAGGGGATCCTTAGGCCTCAGTGGTCTTTCCCCCCCGGCCCCTGGCCCCAGCCCCAAGGAGACCTCCGGGACCCGTGCCCGAAGAGCTGCCAGCGCGGCATCCGGGGAGCCCTTGGAGATCTCGGCCTCCCCCTGGCCCCGCTGCCCGCCGGCGTGTCCTCGAGTGGACGCACGCATCGCGAGGGGGAGTTTGTAGACGCTCCCTCCAGTCGGGGACGCGGCTCCTTTAAGGGCGCAGGTGTCCGCAGTGCCGCCTGACTGG